>NC_071991.2:6477857-7122500 GCF_028885655.2 Pongo abelii
GTACCCAAAATACTTCTGGATAGATACTTCAAATTCAACAGATCCTTACTAATTATACTAAGATCCACATGGAGAAAACATACATTGTATCTCTCAAATTACCAAAATCTTTGGCAACAATGGTGTCTTCTTTCTTGAAAAGTGAAAGCATGGCTGGCTGCAGTGGCTCATGCCTGTAATCCCAGCACTTTGGGAGGCAGAGGTGGGTGGATAACTTGAGGTCAGGAGTTCGAGACCAGCCTGGCCAACATGGTGAAACCCCATCTCTACTAAAAATACAAAAAATTAGCCAGGCATGGTGGTGGGCGCCTGTAATCCCAGCTACTCAGGAGGCTGAGGCAGGAGAATCGCTTAAACCCAGGAGGCAGAGGTTGCAGTGAGCTGAGATTGCAGCACTGCACTCCAGCCTGGGCAACGAGCAAAAAGAAAAGTGAAAGCAACATAATTTCCCAACATAATTAGAAAAACCAACAGTATGCTGGGAAATACACAATGTTTAAGTCAAAATCATCTGAGAAATTGGGTACCAGTTATATAACTATTCGTTATACACAGTTGCCTTTCATACCCCACTCCAAATTGAAGCTGCCAGCTGCTGTCTTAGCAAAGACCCTCAAAGTTCTTGCTGTATTAGCTTTAAGAGTTTTATAACGGTTTTATCTCCCCTTATTCCCTGCTCTAATCCATCCTCCACTCTATCACCAGAGCTATTTTTCAAATCACAAATCTGGTCAAATAATTTTTCTGCTTAAAAATTTACTAGTGCCCCATTTCCTACTATATGAAATTTAAAATTTAGTCATCATTGGGCCCAAAACTACCTTCTTTTCAGAATCTCTCTAATCCTTTCCCTTCATCAAGTCCCCTACATCATCATCATCATTATTATTATTTATTATTATTATTATTATTATTATTATTAGAGACAGAGTCTCACTCTGTCGCCCAGGCTAGAGTGCAATGGCATGATCTCGGCTCACTGCAACCTCCGCCTCCCAGGTTCAAGCGATTCTCCTGTCTCAGCCTCCCAAGTAGCTAGGATTACAGGCGCCCACCATCACACCCAGCTAATTTTTGTGTTTTTAGAAGAGACAGGGTTTCACCATGTTGGCCAGGCTGGTCTTGAACTCCTGACCTCAGGTGATCCGCCTGCCTCGGCCTCCCAAACTGCTAGGATTACAGGCGTGAGCCACTGCAACCAGCCGTCCCCTATATTGTAGCACAGTGAACAATTATTTCCTGAATATCACAAGCTCTTTTAGATACTACAGTGTATAAACAGGTCTCTGTCTAAACTGCTCTCCTCTTCCTCCTCTGCCCGAATGTCTGCTCATTCAAAGAATGTATCCCGTGTGTTCATTAACTTAGCAATTTCCAGTAAACAGTTTAATTGATAACTTGTTAAGAGAAGGCAGGAAACCTCCATGAAAGAGAAATCATTGGGTATTTCCTACAGCATTTAGCACATCGTAGGCCTTTAATAAACCCTTGTGAAATAAACAAACCTCTTTACTCTTCATTCTACCTTGCTAAGAATCTCACCGAAGTCTGTCTACCATGTGAAACTCAGATGACCTCACAGAAAACGGAAAGAAGTATCTCTAAAAATAAGTTTATTTGGCAGCACACTACAGGCTACAGGTCCACTTCTGATTTTTTTTTTTTTTTTTTTTTTTTTTTTGAGACCAAGTCTTGCTGTGTTGCCCAGGCCGGACAGCAGTGGCGCGATCTCAGCTCACTGCAACCTCCGCCTCCTGGGTTCCAGCGATTCTCCTGCCTCAGACTCCAAAGTAGCTAGGATTACAGGCTCCCGCCATCATGCCCAGTTAATTTTTGTATTTTTAGTAGAAACGGGATTTCGCCATATTGGCCAGGCTGGTCATGAACTCCTGACTTCATGATCCACCAGCCTTGGCTTCCCAAAGTGCTGGGATTATAGGCGTGAGCCACCGCTCTCGGCCCACTTCAGATACTTATTTTGAGGAGGGAGCACATTTAGACACAGACCCCAAATTTATTTAAATGTCTCAATACATTTAAATGTAGTTACCTAAATATATCTAATATATTTAAATGCAGAGAGCAAATTTGCCTTTACAAATCTGACATGGAATGCAACTGTGCTAGCCAAGATTCGGTGTAGCTTACCAGCCAGAAATCACATACCCTAACAGGTAGAAATGTATTGCATTTTTTAAAACTGCGCAGCTATGCAAATAAGGATGTGTCTGGACGCTCTACCGTCCCCAAAATAACCTTAATTTTTTAAAAAGGCCAGGCACGGTGCATCATGCCTGTAATTCCAGCACTTTGAGGGGCCGAGGCGGGCGGATTGCTTGAGCTCAGGCGTTCGAGACCAGCCTGGGCAACGTAGCGAAATCCCCGTCTCTACAAAAAAAAATTAAAAATAAAATAATATAAAAATAAAAATAAAAGGGGAGAGAGAACAGGTAGAAAGGAAATGCATTCAGTCTACGGGGATTTCACGCTGCGGCTTCAAGTCTACGGCCCTGTGATGGGATGTGGGCAAGGCCTGTCTGGGACAGGCCGAACCCAACGCCTCACAGGGCCGAATCCTTTGCCCGCAGCCCAGGACCCCGAAGGAGCTTGCCTCGGCCTCAAGGAGCACCCAAGGGGCACGAGATCGCTGGCGCACTGAGGTCGCCGCTCCGGGGCCTCCAGGCGGCTGCCTCGCCACGCGCCTCGGCCATGTTCCCCCCATTTCCAGGGAGGCTGGAATGCCGTGGGTCTCAAAGAGGGCGCGCGAGAGGGGAGACCGCGAGCCCCGCTCACCTCGAGCTCTCAGCTCGCTCCATGGATGCAACACCCGATCCGCCTCGGGGACTGGGAAAGTTCCCTCCAAGGCTCCCACAGGCGCTCCGCCTCCTGAACTCCCATTGGCTGCTTTCGACGTTGTGCTCCACCCTTTCCGGGCGGGGCGGCAAAAATACTTCCCGTCTCTCCTTTTCGCCTATTGGCTCTGTCAAAGGTCGAGTTCGTGACGTCAAAGATCCTGGGCCAATCAGAGCAGACCGGACTGCGTTTTCCCGAATGCCCGTAGCAGGGTCAGAAGGGAGGTGGCTGCTCTCCGTCGTGGCCTCTGACGGTTTCTGAGCGTTGGCGTCTGGCACGCGCTACCCTCTTTTGCTTTGGTTCCGCCATGCCGATGTACCAGGTAAAGCCCTATCACGGGGGCGGCGCGCCTCTCCGTGTGGAGCTTCCCACCTGCATGTACCGGCTCCCCAACGTGCACGGCAGGAGCTGCGGCCCAGCGCCCGGCGCTGGCCACGTGCAGGTAGGAGCGCGGGGCCCCCCGCTCAGTGCGGACGCGCGGCGGCCGGCTGCTGGCCCGGGTTCCCCCAGGCCGGAGCGGGTACGTTCCAACCGGTTCACGGCCCCACCCCGGCATCTGTGCCGGCCGGCCAGGGACTCACTCAAACTTTTATCTTTTAAAAGATTTATCCAGGCCGGGCACCGTGGCTCACGCCTGTAAGCCCAGCACTTTGGGAGGCCGAGGCGGGCGGATCATCTGAGGTCAGGAGTTCCAGACTAGCCTAGCCAACATGGTGAAACCTCGTCTCTACTAAAAATACAAAAATTAGCTGGGCGTGGTGAGGCGCCTGTAATCCCAGCTACTTGGGAGGCTGAGGCAGGAGAATTGTTTGAACCCTGGAGGCGGAGTTTGCAGTGAGCTGAGATCGAACCATTGCACTGGAGCCTGGGCAACAAGAGCGAAACTGTATCTCAAAAAAAAAAAAAAAAATATATATATATATATATATATATATATATATCTTTCCAGGTCGGGCGCGGTGGTTCACGCCTGGAATCTCAGCGCTTTGGGAGACCGAGGCGGGAGGATCGCTTGAACCCCAAGAGTTTGAGACCAGCCTGGGCAACATAGCGAGACCCTTGTCTCTATTTTTTAAATGTTTTAATTAAAATACAAATCTGTCCATATTTTTTCTTTTTTTAATATGTGGTTGCTTAAACATTTTAGTTGAGAGATTCTACTCTCTGAAAAGTGAATATCACATAAATGCTCATTTTGAGGAATTACAAAGCGAACCCCAGGGTCACCATGGACCAGGTTGACACACATTGTCACCGCTCCATTCTTTCCACTTAAACCTTCCCTCTCCACCCCCAACCCCAGGTCCTGATTTTTATGGTAATTATGTCCTGCTTCTCTCTATTATTTTGTCAACTAAGTATTTATCCCTAAACAATATAGTCTGGTTTTTTGTTTTTTTGTTTTTTTCAGATGGAGTCTCACTCTGTCACCCAGGCTGGAGTGCAGTGGTGTGATCTTAGCTCACTGCAACCTCTGCCTCCCAGGTTCAAGCAGTTCTCTGCCTCAGCCTCCTGAGTAGCTGAGATTACAGGCGCTGTCCACTGGACCGGTCCACTGGACCCGGCTAATTTTTGTATTTTTAGTAGAGACAGGGTTTCACCATGGTGGCCAGGCTGGTCTCGAACTCCTGACCTCAAGCAATCCACCCACCTCGACCTCCCAAAGTGTTGGGATTACAGGCGTGAGCCACCGTGCCCGGCCCCTAAACAATAGTCTTGATACAGGTAAGCATACAACATATAGTCTGATGTGTCTGGGTTTTTTGTTTTTTTAATGTAGAGATGAGGTACTCACCACATCTCTACGTAAAAGGTGGTTATCGAGACCGAAGGTGGTCTCAATCTCCTGGCCACAAGCGATCCTCTAACCCCAGCCTCCCAAAGTGCTGGGATTACGAACATGAGCCACTGGTGCCCAGCCCTGGCTTCTTTTTCGTAGATATTATTTTAGGAGTCATTTTATTGTAATATCAGAAGTATTCATCTTCTCTGTAGTATACCATTCTATTGCATGACTCTCCACCATATACTTACCCATCCTGCTTGCTCAGGGACACTGGATTGTTTTCCACTTTAACTTGCTATGAACAATTCTGCAGTGAATATTCTTATACAGAGGAGCAGGCATGAGGTATGTACTAATGAATGGGACTGCTGGCTCAGTGGCCCGCCTGGCTTTCCACTCTATTAAATTGTTTTCCAAAGTTCTACTGGTTTATGCGCTCACTCACCGCTCACTGGCAGGGCAGAAGAATTCCTGATGTTTGCACCCTGCCCAAAGCTGGTGGGTGTAGCGTGGTATGCTAAGGTAGTTTTAGTTTGGATTTCTGTAGACTCCTCTAACTTGAGGACTTTTTCATATTCACTGGCCGCTGTGATTGCGCTTTTGTAATGTACCTGCTCAAGTCTTTCACTCTTTTCTCATTGCAAACGTACATCCTAGGTTTCCAGCAGGAGAAACAGGCCTGTCCATTTCTGACACAAGATGGGTGAATTGGTAACTTTTCTGCTCTGTTTTCCCACTGCTTGTTATGCTTCTGTTTTCTTTAATGGCTTTCTGCCTAGATCAGGAGGGACAGACTTTCTTTTGAAACCCAGTAACACAACTGTTATTTCAGTACAGAGCTAAGACAGAAATAGCAGACATGGTTCAATGGTCCCTACACCTAGAGAGTGCCGTGGAAACAGGGCCCAGTCACCCTCCAACTGCACAGTCCCATGAAGCCAAAAAGACAATCCAGGTTGGAGAATGTCACCTTTCATTTAAGGCCAAGTTTTGCAGAGTCTGTTTTATTTGTTTTTAAGTCTGCTGCCTGACTTCCTTTGGGCTTTTATTTGTGAACTTATAACTTAGAGGACACATAATCTCACTCTTCTAGCAATTTATCTAGGAGATGATAACAATGTGGACAAATAATTAGCAATAAAACATCTTGGCCAGGCGCGGTGGCCCACGTCTGTAATCCCAGCACTTTGGGAGACCAAGGCAGGAGGATCACTTGAACCTAGGAGTTCAAAACCAATCTGGGCAACATGGTGAAACCCCATTTTTACAAAACGTACAAAACTTAGCCAGGTGTGGTAGCATGTGCCTGTAGTTCCAGCTACTCAGCAGGCTGAGGTGGGAGGATCACTTGAGCCCAGGAGGTCAGGGCTGCATTGAGCTGTGATTGTGCCACTGGACTCCAGCATGGGCAACAGAGTGAAACCCTGTCTCAAAAAAAAAAAGAAAAAAAGCAATCAAGTATCTCCAGGGTAAATAAAAGCAACATGAAGAATAAGCTGTTTATAAATACATATAAATTAAAACAAATTGAGAAAAACAGTATACCACATCACAATCTAATCTCAGCAAGGAAAACAACAGGCCAACATTAGAAGACACCGATGACATAAAACAGATCGTGAACATTTTGGTATTACTCAGATCACGAAGGACTAAATCACGCTGCACTCAGGGCTTAAAAATCACAAGCCACGTTACACATACAGTACTTCAGACATTCTTCATTCCTGACTGAGTTTTTTTTTGTTTTTGAGACAGAGTCTCACTCTGTCACCCAGTCTGGAGTGCAGTGTCGCAATCTCGGCTCACTGCAGCCACTGTCTCCCGGGTTCAAGCAATTTTCTCCTGCCTTAGCCTCCCCAGTAGCTGGGATTACAGGTGCCCCCCACCAAGCCCAGCTAATTTTTGTGTTTCAGTAGAAATGGAGTTTCATCATGTTGTCCTCTCAAACTCCTGACCTGAAGTGATCCACCCGCCTCACCCTTCCAAAGTGCTGAGATTATAGGTATCAGCCACCGTGCCTAGCCAGCACTCAATAATTTAATTGGCATACTGAACTCTGTTCCACCCGGAAGTCAGTGGACTTCACATTTCTCTGATGTTTGATCTTAAATAAGAGCAGCAGACTAGGAGAGGTGAGAAAGTGCTGATTAAGTCCGAGGGTAAATAGGAGTTAAGCAAACAAGAGAAGAAGGAAGAGTGATGCAGATGGAGGGAACAGCAAATGTGAAGATCTGTGGTCGGAGCCAGGATGGTGGTTTAGGAACTCCTAGGACAGTGTAGCTAGAGCACAGAGCAAAGGAGGAAATTGGGTGAGGTAAGGTAGCCAGAGGCCAAATGATACAAGATGTCTGTGAAGCCATGTTAAATGTTTGACATTTTATCCTAAGCACCTAGGAGGTTAGCAAGGGGGAGACGTTGACAATATCTGATTTTATTTTTTATTTTTTTTGAAACAGAGTCTCACTCTGTCACCAGGCTGGAGTGCAGTGGTGCGATCTCTGCTCACTGCAACCTCCGCCTCCCGGGTTCAAGTGATTCTCCTGCCTCAGCCTCCTGAATAGCTGGGATTACAGGCACCCACACCACACCTGGCTAATTTTTGTACTTTTAGTAGAGACGGGGTTTCACCATGTTGGCCAGGCTGGTCTCGAACTCCTGACCTCAGGTGAGCTGCCCGCCTCGGCCTCCCAAAGTGCTAGAATTACAGGCATGAGTCACTGCGCCCAGCCCTGAGTTTCTTTTTAAATCTTTCCAGCTGCCATCTTAAAGGATGGTTTGCAGGGCTGGACTAGAATGGGTGCAAGGTGGAATAGGCTAAGTGAAAAATGGTGGCCTGGCCACCAGACGTGGTGGCTCACGTCTGTCTTCCCAGCACTTTGGGACCTGAGGTGGGAGGATGGCTTGAGGACAGGAGTTTGAGACCAGCTTGAGCAACATAGCGCAGTTCTTTGTCTCTACAAAAAATTTTTAAAATTAGCCAGGCTTGGTGACGCACACCTGTCATCCCAGGCACTCAGGACTAAGGCAGGAGGATCACTTGAGGCCAGGAAGTCAAGGCTGCAGTGGGCCATGATCACACCACTGCACTCCAGCCTGGGCAACAGAGTGAGACCCTGTCTCCAGGACAAAAAAAAAAGACAAGAAAATGATTTGGGGAATTGATTACTTGGCCCCATGGACATGCTTCCAAGCTAAAATAAACTGTTTTAACCTGTGTTCCCTTTTCCCTATTTGTATAAATTACTCAGTTACATTCTCATTGCTATTTATTTAAGCAAAGTATTCTTAGTTTGTTAAGAACAAAGAACTACAAATTGTGTTCATTTTTTATCCTTCCCTGATGTTAGACTAAATTACCTGAAATAGGAACCATACAATTTCAGAGTGGCTTTTAGCCACAACTTTTATTTGTTTAAGCTTTTTTTTTTTTTTTTTTTTTTTGAGACGGAGTCTTGCTCTGTCGCCCAGGCTGGAGTGCAGTGGTGCGATCTCGGCTCACTGCAACCCCCGCCTCCCGGGTTCAAGCGATTCTCCTGCCTCAGCCTCCTGAGTAGCTGGGACTACAGGCATGCACTACGATGCCCGGCTAATTTTTGTATTTTTAGTAGAAACGGGGTTTCACCATGTTGGCCAGGCTGGTCTCAAACTCTTGACATCAGGTGATCCACCTGCCTCGGCCTCCCAAAGTGCTGGGATTACAGGTGTGAGCCACCGCGCCTGGCCTTGTTTTAAGCATTTGGGGATCAATTTGCAGGGACCTGTTGGACTATGGGGAAAATGAGATGGTTCTGCTCCTGTATTTTAATGTCTTTTTCCTTTTTGTTTCTTTACTTTGTAATTAAGGCTTTGCAGACTTGCATCCCGTAATGTCTTCTTTTATTTTTTTTTATTTTTATTTTTTGAGACAGAGTCTCACTCTGTCACCCAGGCTGGATACGGTGGCGCCATCTCGGCTCACTGCAACCTCCGCCTCCCGGGTTCAAGTGGTTCTCCTGCCTCACCCTCCCTAGTAGCTGGGATTACAGGTGTGTGCCACCATGCCGGGCTAATTTTTGTATTTCTAGTAGAGACGGGGTTTCACTGTGTTGGCCAGGCTGGTCTTGAACTCCTGACGTCAGATGATCTGCCTACCTGGACCTCCCGAAGTGCTGGGATTACAGGCGTGAGCCACCACACCCAGCCCATAATGTCTTCTTTCAAAGGGTGGGAGGTTTGGTGAGTGCATGGCAAAGTAAGACAAGTGATCAAATTTAAATAACACTGGTCTGATGGGAGAGGAAATGAACATTTGGCTGTTGGTTTGTTTAGGAAGAGTCTAACCCGTCTCTGCAAGCTCTTGAGTCCCGCCAAGATGATATTTTAAAACGTCTGTATGAGTTGAAAGCTGCAGTTGATGGCCTCTCCAAGATGATTCAAACACCAGATGCAGACTTGGATGTAACCAACATAATCCAAGCGGATGAGCCCACGACTTTAACCACCAATGCACTGGACTTGAATTCAGTGCTTGGGAAGGTAAGTTCATTTTGAAAGCTGAAACGTTAGTAGGTGCTGAGTGGTTAGTGCAGGGAAATTGTGCTGCTGTGATTAAAGCCTTAGCTTTCAGGCCGGGCACGGTGGCTCACGCCTATAATCTCAGCACTTTGGGAAGCCAAGGCAGGCGGATCACGAGGTCAGGAGATCGAGACCATCCTGGCTAACACAGTGACACCCCGTTTCTACTAAAAATACAAAAAATTAGCCAGGCGTGGTGATGGGTGCCTGTAGTCCCAGCTACTCAGGAGGCTGAGGCAAGAGAATGGCATGAACCCGGGTGGCGGAGCTTGCAGTGAGTGGAGATCGCACCACTCTACTCTAGCCTGGGCGACAGAGCGAGACTCTGTGTCAAAAAAAAAAAAACAAAAACAAACTAGCTTTCTAGTTTTCAAAGGCAGAGCCAAGAGCATGTTCATATTTTTTTCTCCTCTAAATGAGTGTGCCTTTGCCTTTGCACAGAACAGATTCCCAGGGCAGGAGTGAAGTCAAAACAAGTTCTAAAGCCTCCTCTTGACTTCTCAGAGCAAGTAGAGGACAGGGAGGATCTGTAGGCAGAGAAGGAGTGGAAGAGAGTTACAGCCTCTGCCAGTCTGGGCATAGGTCCAGCAGCCTCCAAGCCCTGGAAGAACAGATCTCAGCTTGCTTGCTCAGTGTTCCCCAGAGGTTCAGCAGAGGCAGCCCAGACTCTCTTTGATCATAGGCCAACTTTCAGAACTGTGACTGCCCAAGCACAAAAATCCTACCCATCCTTTTGAAATGTACTGCTCAGGCCAGCACAGTCTCATATTTCAAATGCGTTTTGCTTGAATTCAGTTTGCTGTATTACAAGTAAGTTGCATCAGCCAGCTCTCGTGATTGAAGTTTACAGGCTTCAGCTGATTTAGGGGAGAATCTGATATGCAAAGAAAGACCACCTCGTTTGTTACAACAATGTGATATTTATTTGAGGATGCAAAAGGGTTTGTCCCAAGAATCCCTACCAATAGCCTCCTCTAGAATGGGTGATAGAATAGCACTACTTAAAGCCCTAAAAAATGCAAGCATTGTGGTGTCTCACCCAGGGCTGGGATATATGGTAACCTCAGTACCTCTGCATTCATGTATTCCTTCCCCTGCTCCCTCATTCATCCAGTACTTGTGGCATGCACTGAGGACTCAGATGAGGCGCAACCAGGCCCTCAGGGAGCCAGAACCTAGCAGATGAGTTTTCGAGCATGCGCGGCCGAAATGACTGAGAAAAGACCCTGAGTCATTTCTCAGGGTGCTGGGGAGGTATCTCAGAGCATGTGGTACTGAAGATGAATTTTGATACCTCAGAAGACCCAGCGTCAAGTCATACAATATGTTCAGGGAACTGCAAGGCATTCCGCGTAGGCTGACGTATGGGACATTGGTCAGGAGTGGCAGGCAGGGCACAGAAAGCCAAGGAGTTTGGCCGTGAGTGTTCACATCAGTGCATTCATTATTAGGAGTGAAAGCGTGGAAGAAATAAGAAAGTCTTCATCTAAAAAGGCTGTCATGCATGGGTTTGGATTTATGACAGGCCCATCCCCCGGACCTCTCATAGTGCCCCATGCCAGAGCAAACTGGCCCCGAACCATTGCCTGGCTTCTGTTCCCGTGGGCCACTGGCACTGAAGAGGGTTACACAGTGGGAAAAAACAAGGCTGTCAGTCTGAGCACTTCAGTTAATGCCTAGTATTTTAGAATCTCCCCAGCCCTCATCACCAATGATATCTTGAGCCAACACCCCTTCTTAAGGCGTTCTTCATGGAAACATCTTAATGAACACAAATTGGCCATGGTCAGCTGTTGGACAGAATCGGTAGCTGGAATAACTGCAGGTTAAAAGGGACAAATAGAAGTGTCATTCCTAGGCCAGGCACCATGGCTCCCATATGTAATCCCAGCACTTTGGGAGGCCAAGACGGACAGGTCATTTGAGGTCAGGAGTTGGAGAACAGCCTGGGCAACATGGCAAAACCCCATCTCTACTAAAAATTTAAAAAAAAAAAAATTAGCTGTGCATGGTGGCAGGCACCTGTAGTCCCAGCCACTCAGGAAGCTGAGGCAGGAGAATCGCTTGAACTTGTGGAGGCAGAGGTTGCAGTGAGCAGAGATCATCCACTGTACTCCAGCCTGTGTGACAGAGTGAGACTCTGTCTCAAAAAAAAAAAAAAAAGTGTCATTCCTCATATGTTGTTTTTTTTTTTTTTTTTTTTGTTTTGTTTTGTTTTGTTTTTCTTTTTTTTTTTTTTTTTTTTTTTGTTTTAATTTCTGAAGTATTTATTGATCATTCTTGGGTGTTTCTCGGAGAGGGGGATATGGCAGGGTCATAGGATAATAGTGGAGAGAAGGTCAGGAGATAAACACATGAACAAAGGTCTCTGGTTTTCCTAGGCAGAGGACCCTGCGGCCTTCTGCAGTGTTTGTGCCCCTGAGTACTTGAGATTAGGGAGTGGTGATGACTCTTAAAGAGCATGCTGCCTTCAAGCATCTGTTTAACAAAGCACATCTTGCACCACCCTTAATCCATTTAACCCTGAGTTGACACAGCACATGTTTCAGAGAGCAGGGGGCTGGGGGAAAGGCCATAGATCAACAGCATCCCAAGGCAGAAGAATTTCTCCTAGTCAGAACAAAATGGAGTCTCCTATGCCCACCCCTTTCTACACAGACACAGCAACAATCTGATCTTTCCTTCCTTTCCCCACACTTCCTCCCCTTCTCTTCAACAAAACCGCCATCGTCCTCATGGCCCGCTCCCGATGGTCGCTGTCTCTTCGGAGCTGTTGGGTACACCTCCCAGACAGGGCAGCCGGGCAGAGGCGCTCCTCACCTCCCAGACAGGGCGGCTGGGCAGAGGCGCCCCTCGCTTCCCAGACGGGGCCGCCCGGGCAGAGGCGCTCCTCTCCTCCCAGACGGGGCGGCCGGGCAGAGGCGCTCCTCACTTCCCCGACGGGGCCGCCCGGGCAGAGGCACTCCTCGCTTCCCAGACGGGGCCGCCCGGGCAGAGGCGCTCCTCAGTTCCTCCCAGACCGGGTGGCAGCCGGGCAGAGGCGCTCCTCACCTCCCAGACGGGGCGGCCGGGCAGAGGCACTCCTCACTTCCCCGACGGGGCGGCCGAGCAGAGGCGCTCCTCACTTCCCAGAGGGGGCGGCCGAGCAGAGGCGCTCCTCACTTCCCAGAGGGGGCGGCCGGGCAGAGGCGCTCCTCACTTCCCAGACGGGGCGGCCGGGCAGAGACGCTCCTCACTTCCTCCCAGATGGGGTGGCGGCCAGGCAGAGGCGCTCCTCACCTCCCAGACAGGGCGGCCGGGCAGAGGCGCTCCTCACTTCCCAGACTGGGCGGCCGGGCAGAGGCGCTCCTCACCTCCTAGACGGGGCGACCAGGCAGAGGCGCTCCTCACTTCCCAGACGGTGTGGCGGCCGGGCAGAGGTGCTCCTCCCTTCCCAGATGGGGCAGCCAGGCAGAGGCGCTCCTCACTTCCCAGACGGTGTGGCGGCCGGGCAGAGGTGCTCCTCCCTTCCCAGATGGGGCAGCCAGGCAGAGGCGCTCCTCACTTCCCAGACGGTGTGGCGGCCGGGCAGAGGTGCTCCTCCCTTCCCAGATGGGGCAGCCAGGCAGAGGCGCTCCTCACTTCCTCCCAGACGGGGTGGCGGCCAGGCAGAGGCGCTCCTCACTTCCCAGAGGGGGCGGCCGGGCAGAGGTGCTCCTCACTTCCTCCCAGACGGGGTGGCAGCCGGGCAGAGGCACTCCTCACCTCCCAGACGGGGCGGCCGGGCAGAGGTGCTCCTCATCTCCCAGACGGGGCGGCCGGGCAGAGGTGCTCCTCATCTCCCAGACGGGGCAGCCGGGCAGAGGTGCTCCTCACTTCCTCCCAGACGGGGTGACGGCCGGGCAGAGGCACTCCTCACCTCCCAGACGGGGCGGCCGGGCAGAGGCGCTCCTCACCTCCCAGACGGAGTGGTCAGGCAGAGGCGCTCCTCACTTCCCATATGGGGTGGCGGCCGGGCAGAGGCGCTCCTCACTTCCCAGATGGGGCAGCCGGGCAGAGGTGCTCCTCACTTCCTCCCAGACGGGGTGGCAGCCGGGCAGAGGCGCTCCTCACCTCCCAGACGGGGTGGCCGGGCAGAGGCGCTCCTCCCTTCCCAGACGGAGTGGCCAGGCAGAGGCGCTCCTCACCTCCCAGAGTGGGCGGCCGGGCAGAGGTGCTCCTCACTTCCTCCCAGACGGGGTGGCGGCCAGGCAGAGGCGCTCCTCACCTCCCAGACGGGGCGGCCGGGCAGAGGCACTCCTCACCTCCCAGAGTGGGCGGCCGGGCAGAGGCGCTCCTCACTTCCCAGAGTGGGCGGCCGGGCAGAGGCGCTCCTCACTTCCCAGAGTGGGCGGCCGGGCAGAGGCGCTCCTCACTTCCCATAGGGGGTGGCAGCCGGGCAGAGGCGCTCCTCACTTCCCAGATGGGGCAGCTGGGCAGAGGTGCTCCTCACTTCCTCCCAGACGGGGTGGCGGCCAGGCAGAGGCGCTCCTCACCTCCCAGACGGGGCGGCCGGGCAGAGGCACTCCTCACCTCCCAGACGGGGCGGCTGGGCAGAGGCGCTCCTCACCTCCCAGAAGGGGCGGATGGGCAGAGGCGCTCCTCACTTCCCATATGGGGTGGCAGCCGGGCAGAGGCGCTCCTCACTTCCCAGACGGGGTGGCGGCCAGGCAGAGGCGCTCCTCACTTCCCAGATAGGGCAACAGGGCAGAGGCGCTCCTCACTTCCTCCCAGACGGGGCGGCCGGGCAGAGGTGCTCCTCATCTCCCAGACGGGGCAGCCGGGCAGAGGCGCTCCTCACTTCCTCCCAGACGGGGTGGCAGCCGGGCAGAGGCGCTCCTCACATCCCAGATGATGGGCGGCCGGGCAGAGGCGCTCCTCACTTCCCAGATAGGGCGGCCGGGCAGAGGGGCTCCTCACATCCCAGACGATGGGCGGCCAGGCAGAGACGCTCCTCACTTCCTAGACGGGGTGGCGGTGGGGCAGAGGCTGTAATCTTAGCACTTTAAGAGGCCAAGGCAGGAGGCTGGTAGGTGGAGGTTGCAGAGAGCCGAGATCACACCACTGCACTCCAGCCTGAGCACCATTGAGCATTGAGTTAGCGAGACTCCGTCTGCAATCCCAGCACCTCGGGAGGCCGAGGCAGGCAGATCACTCGAGGCCAGGAGCTGGAGACCAGCCGGGTCAACACGGCGAAACCCCGTCTCCACCAAAAATACAAAAACCATTCAGGCGTGGCGGCGCGCGCCTGCAATCCCAGGCACTCGGCAGGCCAAGGTAGGAGAGTCACAGGAGCCCGAGGCAGGGAGGTTGCAGCAAGCCGAGATCCCGGCAGTACAGTCCAGCTTCGGCAACAGAGGGAGACCGAAAAAAGAAGGAGAGGGAGACCGAAAAAAGAGGGGAGAGGGGAGAGGGGAGAGGGGAGAGGGGAGAGGGGAGAGGGAGAGCCATATGTTGTTTTATTTGACAGTACAGTCAACTTTTTATTTGTTGGGGGTAAGGGGGTGGAGTCAGCTCATATCCCAGCTCCACTCCTTCCTGAGCAAGTGACCTTGGATAAGTTACTGGCTGCAACGTGGAGATGATGCTAGTGCCTTCTTCATGGAAGTGGCGGGGTCAATTAGATAACCCTGGTTAGGTTCTTAGACTCGCGCCTGGCACAGTGGCACTCTCCGATGACTGTTATTCGTACATTGTCTTGGTCTTTCCCCAGGATTACGGGGCGCTGAAAGACATCGTGATCCACGTGAACCCGGCCTCCCCTCCCCTCTCCCTGCTCGTGCTGCACAGGCTGCTCTGTGAGCACTTCAGGGTCCTGTCCACGGCGCACACGCACTCCTCGGTCAAGAGCGTGCCTGAAAACCTTCTCAAGTGCTTTGGAGAACAGAATAAAAAACAGCCCCGCCAAGACTATCAGCTGGGATTCACTTTAATTTGGAAGAATGGTAAGTAGACAGGACTGAGTTCAACTTACACACAGCTGCCCCTTGAACACCACGAGTTTCACCTGCATGAGTCCATTTACATGTGGATTTTTTTCTTTTCTTTTTTTTTTTTTTTTTTTTTTGAGACAGAGTCTCACTTTGTCACCCAGGCTGGAGTGCAGTGGCACAGTCTTGGCTCACTGCAACCTCCACCTCCTGGGTTCAAGAGATTCTCCTGCCTCAGCCTCCTGAGTAGCTGGGATTACAGGCATGCGCCACCACCAGGCCCAGCTAATTTTTTTTATATTTTTAGTAGAGATGGGGTTTCACCATGTTGGTCAGGCTGGTCTCGAACTTCTGACCTCATGATCCACCCTCCTCGGCCTCCCAAAGTGCTGGGATTACAGGCGTCAGCCACCGGGCCTGGGCCTCATGTGGATTTTTTTCAATAACTATCTTGGAAAATTTTTTGGAGATTTGCAGCAATTTGAAAAAACTGGCAGGCAAACCACATAGCCTAGAAATATCAAAACAAGGCCACGCGCGGAGGCTCACACCTGTAATCCCAGCACTTTGTGAGGCCAAGGCAGGCAGATCACGAGGTCAGGAGTTCAAGACCAGCCTGACCAACATGGTGAAACCCCATCTCTACTAAAAATACAAAACTTAGCCGGGTGTGGTAGCAGGCGCCTGTAATCCCAGCTACTCAGGAGGCGGAGGCAGGAGAATCACTTGAACCCAGGAGGTGGAGGTTGCAGTGAGCCAAGATCATGCCATTGTATTCCAGCCTGGGCAACAGAACGAGACTCCATCTCAAAAAAGAAAGAAAAAAGAAAAATATCAAAACAAGTAAGAAAAAGCTATGAGGCATAAAATATTTACATACTAGTCTATTATTTACATACATAAAATATACACAAATCTATTTTTAAAAGTTAAAATGTATCAAAACTTACACACACCTCCAGCGTGGGGAGTGTCTGCTTCAATCTGCTTCAGACACCCTGTGACGCTAATCATCTCGGTGTGAGCAGCTAATTCATCTCTCCAGGAAATTGCATGTTGCAGTCAAAAGTGACCTCTTGGGAGGCCGAGGCGGGCAGATCACGAGGTCAGGAGATCGAGACCACCCTGGCTAACACAGTGAAACCCCATCTCTACTAAAAAATACAAAAAAAAAAATTAGCCAGGCGTGGTGGCGGGCGCCTGTAGTCCCAGCTACTTGGGAGACTGAGGCCGGAGAATGGCGTGAACCCAGGAGGCAGAGGATGCAGTGATCCCAGATCACGCCAGTGCACTCCAGCCTGGGCGACAGAGGAAGACTCCGTCTCAAAAAAAAAAAAGTGATCTCTTGAGGTTCTTGGCTATTTTTCCATCGTGCATTGCCATAAACCTTGACTAACACTGTGGGGCACTTACAAAGTGTCTCTTGTGATACTGAAAATGCTCCCAAGAAGCAGAGAAAAGTCATGAGATTACATGAGAAAGGTGAATTGCTTGATATGTACCAGAGGTCTGCAGCTGCCATTTCAAGATAAATGAATTCAGTGTAAGAACCATTGTTTAAAAAAGGGGAAATTTGGTCGGGCACAGTGGCTCACGCCTGTAATCCCAGCACTTTGGGAGGCCAAGGCCGGCAGATCACGAGGTCAAGAGATTAACCTGGCCAACATGGTGAAACCCCATCTCTACTAAAAATACAAAAATTAGCTGGGTGTGGTGGTGCGTGCCTGTAGTCCCAGCTACTCAGAAGGCTGAGGCAGGAAAATCGCTTCAAGCTTGGAGGTGGAGGTTGCAGTGAGCCGAAGTCGCACCACTGCACTCCAGCCTGGCGACAGCAAGACTCCATCTCAAAAAAAAAAAAAGGGAAATTCATGAAGGCATCACTATAGCTGCACCAGGAAGTATAATAACCTTGCACTTTTTGCAGAATACCTATTCATCTCACATTGAAAATACAGATTTTGGCCGAGTGTGGTGGTTCATGCCTGTAATCCCAGCACTTTGGGAGGCTGAGGTGGGTGGATCACCTGAGATCAGGAGTTCGAGACCAGCCTGACCAATATGGCGAAACCCCATCTCTACTAAAGGCACAAAAATGAGCTCGGCATGGTGACCTTCACCTGTAGTCCCAGCTACTCGGGAGGCTGAGACAGGAGAATCACTTGAACCCAGGAGGTGGAGGTTGCAGTGAGCCGAGATCGCGCCACTACACTCCAGCCTGAGCTACAGAGCGAGACTCCATCTCAAAAAAAAAAGAAAAGAAAATGCAGCTTTTATGTGGGGTGCAGGATTACTGTTAGGCATACCTATAGACTCTCATAAGATGTGAGAAAAAACAAAGTCATTATATGACAACTTGAAGCCAAAGGACGGTGAAAGATCTAAAGCTGGAGAGTTTAATGCCAGCAAATGATGGTTTGATAATTTTAGGAAGAGGTTTGGCTTTTAAAAATGTCAAGATAACAGGAGAAGCAGCTTCCGCCAACCAAGAGGCAGCAGACAAGTTCCCAGATGCCATTAAGAAAATCATGGAGGAGATGGGATACCTGTGTCAACAGGTTTTTAATGCAGACAAAACTGCCCTAATCTGGGGCGGTGTGGGGGAACCACAAAGGACATTTATTAGTAAAGAAGTGAGCCCCAGGATTGAAGGCAGGCAGGGCTAGGCTAACCATCCTGTTTTGTGCAGGTGCAGCTGTGTTTATGATCAGGCGAGCTCTTACCTATAAAACTGCTAACACCTGAGACTTAACGGGAAAGATAAACACAGCTGCTGATCTTTTGGTTGTACGTCTGGACAAGAACCCTTTTTCTGGATTAATTCCATTGATGCCTTGTCCCTGAAGTCAGGATGTGCCTTGCCAGTAAGGGACACCTTTTTAAAGTTCTTCAATGCTCCAGACACTCAGAGCCCCATGAGTTAACACCAAGGGTGTCAAAGTCGTCTACTTGCCCCCAGGCTCATCACACACAGTACTCTATGAAAGAATTGTCAGTGCTGTGAAAGAGAACCCTGGCTGGGCATGGTGGCACATGCCTATAATTCCAGCTACTTGGGAGGCTGAGGCAGGACAATTGCTTGAACCCAGGAGGTGGAGGCTGTAGTGAGATCGCGCCACTGCACTCCAGCCTGGGTGACAGAGCGAGACTCCCATCTCAGAAAAAAAAAAAAAAGCAAAAGAGAGAGAACCCTGATAGAACATATTGAAGAGTCTGGAAGGATTACATCATTGAAGAGGCCATCGTTGTATAAAAAGCTGTGAAAGCCATCATGGTGAAACAGTACATTCCTCCTGGAGAAACCTGTGTCCAGATGTGCGTGACTTCATAGGATTTATGACAAGGAAACCATGAAATAGATCATAGATGGGGCAAAAGTAGGTGGTGAAGAGTTTCAGGATATATATAGATCTTGGAGAAATTCAAGGGCTGACAGAGACCGCACAGAAGAATTAACATAAGACAGCTTAATGGAGAGAAGTGCTTCCAAACCAGTGCCAGACGTTGAGGAAGAAGACCTAGGAGAAGCCGGGCTGGAAAACAGATTTCCATTAGACAGTCTGGGAGAAGGCTTCTGATTATTCAAGGCTGCTTTTGACTTCTTTTATGACCTGGAGTCTTCTATGATACAAGCACTGAAAACTAAAGCAAGCAGTGGAAGGGTTGATGCTGCATAGAACTATTTTTAGAGAAATCAAAAGGCGAAAAGTCAGACAAATTATGATGTATTTCCCTAACGTTACACCGTGCTTGCCTCTCCTCCTTTCCTGCCTCCCTTTCTACCTCCTCCACCTCTTCCACCCACAACAGCAAGACCAAACCCCTCTTCCTCAGCGACATGAGGACAATGGGATGAAGACCTTTATGATGATCCACTTCAACTTAATGATTAATAGTAAATTCATTATCATTTTCTTTTAAAGAGGCAGGGTCTTGCTGTGTCACCCAGGCTGGAGTGCAGTGGTGCAATCATAGCTCACCACAGCCTCAACCTTCTGGGCTCAAGTGATCCTCCCACCTCAGCCTCCCAAGCAGCAGGGACTACAGGTGTGAGCCACCATGCCCAGCATCATTTTCTTAACATTTTCTCAAGTTTATTTTAAGAATATAGCATATAATATATAGACCATACAAAACGTGTTAATCAACTGTCATGGGTAAGGCTTCCTATGAATAGTAGGCTATTAGTGCTTAAGTTTTGAAGGAGTCAAAAGTTTTATGTGGATTTTCTACTGCACAGCAGTCGGGGGTCAGTGTCCCTAACCCCACCACTGTCCAAGGGTTAGCTGTACTATATGATGAGATGTGCAACATGGTTTTGATAAGAGGCAGCAAGGGGTTAGGACACTCTGTGGCATACCGGCCATACAGCGATTTGCATCAGGTCAGATATTGTAAGTCTAGAAAGCCTGTGGGGGTAGTTCTAGAGGAGGAGCAGAGATGAAGCAATGCAAAGATGCCCTTGTTCCTCTGCAAAATTTAGGGTCTTTGAGTGAGACATAGCTCAAGGGGGGACTGTGAGCATTGGGGGAAGGGGGTTCTGTCCAACCAGCCAAAAAGCAGGGGAGTCATGGCTATCACAGCCATCTTGCCCTCATATTCGAGAACTTACCATCATAGGGACACTGAAGTTATCTTCTCATATGGCCATATAAAGATAGGATGTCATGTATTGACTATCCCACGGATGTATGCCTCTTCCGGTTTATGTTGATATGGAGAGAAGCAAGTGCATGTCATTCATACCTTAATTGCCCTCAGTCTCACAGAAAGCGATTATGAGGCCAAGAGCCTGGGAGATGCAGCTTCTGGGTTTCCAGCCCTCAGCCCCCAAAACCTTAGGCAGCAGGGATTGGAGCAAGTGGTCTGAGGTCCATTTTAGCTTCAGAACTGTCATAATCAAATACCAGGAATGGCTCTTTGGTTACTTTTTTAACATAGTTTGCACTTAAACCCTTTTCAGTAGTAAGCATCTTAGAGACAGACTGAAAATGTGATGTTCTTCTTGAAAACACCCTTTCCCGTGTCATCAGTCTGTGGTGTTTGGTGACTGTCCCCTTCCCCACTGTGCGAGTACTTCCCTCAGGGCTGCTCTGGTGATGCTACCTGGCGTGTGTTTTTTCTTTTCAGTGCCGAAGACGCAGATGAAATTCAGCGTCCAGACGATGTGCCCCATCGAAGGAGAAGGGAATATTGCACGTTTCTTGTTCTCTCTGTTTGGCCAGAAGCATAATGCTGTCAACGCAACCCTTATAGATAGCTGGGTAGATATTGCGATTTTTCAGTTAAAAGAGGGAAGCAGTAAAGAAAAAGCCGCTGTTTTCCGCTCCATGAACTCTGCTCTTGGGAAGAGCCCTTGGCTCGCTGGGAATGAACTCACCGTAGCAGACGTGGTGCTGTGGTCTGTACTCCAGCAGACCGGAGGCTGCAGTGTGACAGTGCCAGCCAATGTGCAGAGGTGGATGAGGTCTTGTGAAAACCTGGCTCCTTTTAACACGGCCCTCAAGCTCCTTAAGTGAATTTCGGTAACTGATTTTAAAGGGTTTAGATTTTAAGAATGGTGCTCTTTCATGCCTATTATCAGTAAGGGGACTTGTATTAGCGTCAGAGTCTTTTTATTTAGGCCAGTTGTCAAGTGTCAATAAAAGCATCATGTAATTTGTGGTTTTCATTTTATTTAAAATTCAGCAAAATCATACACCATCTACCGTGATGACTGCCAACTCCGTGGCAGACCCTTTCTGGGATTCAAAAACCAATTCATCAGATCGCTGCCTCTGAGGGATGTACAGATTGGCTGGGGAGCTGAGTGCTACAATAAAGGAGGAAGTACCGGGGAACAGTGCAGGGCAAAGGCGGGAAAGAGATCTGAGCTGCCTGGAGATCATCTGGGGTGCAGAGTACAAAGCTTTGCAAGGGTGTGGTTTTGGAATGACGCTAAATTGAAGGTGGAGAGAACAGATAAAAAGGTTGGAAGTTGTACACTGTACACTGTTAAGAAGTTGAGCTTTTGTCTTAGAGGCAGCAGAAGGTTTGGAGCCAAGGAATGAAACAATCAGGCGTCCAGGTAATGAACTTCAGCTGCAGTGTGAAAGGGGGAGGAAGACTGGCAGCTGTCAAAACTGGAACAGTCCAGTGAGTATGTGCAGGCCTGGCCTTGGGCAGTGATGAGGGCAGGGAGCACACATCAGTTTCTGCGGTAGAACCTTCTAGAGGAAGACCAGACAGAGGGTCAACAGAGTTGAAAGGAGAAAATAATTGAGGATGAGGTCCAAGTTTTTAGCTTCAGAGACTGGGCATATGGTAATATTTAGGAAATTCAGGAAAAGGAGCTTGTGGGGCAGGAAAGGAAGGAACGGCAGCTTGGGGCACTCTGACATCTTTAAGAAGTCTTGTAAAGGCTTACTAAATACAACTAAGAATTATACCAACTATACCCTAATAAAGATTAAAAATTTACATTCCAGTTAACTACCTTAAAAGTTAAGTCCACTTTCATCCTACGCCCCCATCCTTTCCGTCATCCCTCACCCCTTTGTCTTGAGAAAGGAGGTTTAGCTGCTTCTTTAGTTCTGCAATTTCTTTTTCTTGCTCTATTATCTTCATCTGTAGGGTGAGGTTAACCTGTAAGGAGAAAATATTTTAGACTCCATTAAAATAACTTTTTTTTTTTTTTTTGAGACAGAGTCTCGCTCTGTCGCCCAGGCTGGAGTGCAGTGGCATGATATTGGCTCACTGCAACCTGTGCCTCCCCAGTTCAGGCTATTCTCGTGCCTCAGCCACCCAAGTAGCTGGGATTACAGGCTCTCTCGTACAAGCCCAGCTAGTTTCTGTATTTTTAGTAGAGATGAGGTTTCGCCATGTTGGCCAGGCCGGTCTCAAACTCCTTACCTCAAGTGACCCACCCGCCTCGACCTCCCAAAGTGCTGGGATTACAGGCGTGAGCCACCACACCCAGCCAAGGTTTCATTTTATACAAAAAACTTTTGCAAGATAGTAGAAATCCTTATCATAAATACTAAATAACTATGGTCTCTAATAGCTATCTTAACTGAGCATTAGAAAATCTCCTTCATATGTGAAGATAAATGTTTATACTTGGTTTCAAGAACCACATCTGTGGCTTGGCATGGTGGCTCACACCGGCTAATTTTTGTATTTTTAGTAGAGATCGGGTTTCACCATGTTGGTCAGGCTGGTCTTGAACTCCTGACCTCATGATCCGCCTGCCTCAGCCTCCCAAAGTGCTGGGATTACAGGCGTGAGCCACCGCGCCCAGTGCTTATAACTCTTAGACAGGTGGTAGGAAGTCAACCTGCTTACGTGGACAATGAGTACAAGCATGCTACTGGTATTCAACCTAGTGCTTGATACAGTCAGGGAACTCTGAGAATGGGTTTAAATATTTTGTTTGCACAAATATGAGTCTAAGCTTGAGTATTCACTGAAACAGGGTTCACTATTTATACTGAGACAGAGTCTTGCTCTTTCGCCCAGGCTGGAGTACAGTGGTGTGATCTCAGCTCACTGCAACTTCCGCCTCCCGGGTTCAAGTGACTGTCCTGCCTCAGCCTCCCAAGGAGGTGGGATTACAGGTGTGCAGCACCACGCCTGGCTAATTTTTGTACTTTTAGTAGATGGGGTTTCACCATGTTGGCCAGGCTGGTCTTAAACTCCTGACATCAGGCAATCCTCCCACCTCTGCCTCCCAAAATCCCATGCCTGGGATTACAGGCATGAGCCACCCCGCCTGGCCAGGATTCACAATTTAAACAAATTCTATTTTAAGTTTCATATTTTCCTCAGCATTTAAAAAAAAAAAAACATGTACAGAGACCATGTCCAGGGCAGCAGCTGTAGCCAGACCCCCACACCAGGCCACCCCTGCCTCTCCCCAGTGGTCCACAGTGGCTTTGTACTGCGCAGGGAATGCAGCAGCCCCCATTGGGCACACTCTTCAGCACTATCCGGGGAGGTGCCAGGATCATGTACAACTCGAAATTCCCGATAGAGTGCTGAACTCACCAGTGACCAAAACACCTTCGAGGGACCCACCCACCACTTGTGGGGTCACCAGCCCTGCCAGTGATGAGCCCCCGACAGACACCCTGATAGCCCAGAACAGCAGGCAGGTGGTGAACGGTCAGAGTTTGACATGGACATTGAAAGGCCCAGCCACGAGAAGGAGCAAACCCTGCGGGCCCCTCCGGCCTTTCCAGGGAGGAGTCACACCCACCAGGCCCCAGGAAGCTTTCCTACCCGGCCTTCGCTGTGGGGTTGGCCCCCAGCCCTCCGCTCCTCTTTGTAAACACCAGCAGATACCTCCTGTGCCTGCTGAGGCCACAGCTGCTACCCCAAGGGGAGTGAGTCCTGCCAGCACACCCTGCAGCTGAGTACCAGGAAGTGGATGAGAACAAACAGGCCCCGCCTCCAGAACCATCTGGCTCTTCCAGCCCCAGCCTCCGGGGGCACCACCCAATCGCTTCCTTCCCCAAGAGAGGCAATAAAAACCACCTTCACTCCAGGACCAAGAGAAAGAAAAGCACATACATTTCCAGAATTTTGGAAAAGTTCACTCTGCAGCAGCTGAATGGCAGATGGTCTCTGTGATGAGTTCCTTCTCGTTAAGTGCTGGATATACTTGGCTTGCACTGGACACCTTTTACGGAGGGATTCCGGCAACTGACCAGTTCTTAAACCTGTTAGAACTTCTGCTCGCTCCATTTCTGTTCCAAACGGCTGAAAGAGCTCTAGCAGGATCACACCCAAGCTGTACATATCTGACTGGAAAAAGAAAAAAAGGGGGAACTCAGTAGTGAAACACAGAGTTAGAAGAACGTTTCCATTTCCGTGTTCCACCCTCCAAACAGGAGAGGGTTTCTAAGAATGAGGATATACGGTCACCCACAAGGAAGGGAACAGAGCAGGATGGCTCATCAGTGACAGGGACTTTCACAACCTCAAAAAGGGGCATCCGTGGGCACGGAGAATGGATGGTTAGGTGGAGGGCAGGGATAATCCCCACCCACAGCAGTCACGATCATACAACTGTCTTCAGCACCCCTTAACAATCCAGGCCTGACCCAGGCAGTGACGTGAGCTCACGCCTGCTAGTGTCAGCTGCGGGGAAGACACAGAGGGTCGTGGGTTCTCCTCCAGTCTCACCTCTGCCTCCACTCATACTTACCAAGTGTCCTTGGTGACATTTAACAAACTGCGTAAAATCTGCGATACTACTCCCAAAAACAGATTTTTTAGGAAGGTCTTCACTAGACAAGATTTTAGGGGCAGCCATCATTTTTTCTGACAGCTCTTTCCTAATCACTAAAAAGCTCAATGCGCCATCAAAAGGAAGAAAATTTTACTAGCCTGTTGTTTTGAAAAATGGATTTTAGCATTTCTTCCAGGAACAATGGAGATTCAAACTTTACAGCATGTTCATTCTATTTCAAGGGGAGTCGACAGGGGCAGGCTTCCCCTTGGTGTTTATTTACCGAAGCTTGAAAAAAACCAATTAGAAGAAAGGCTGAAAACAGGCTTCCATGAATTCTAGCTTCCTGAGGTGAACAGTGATGTTTTAAAGAGAAAGCTCATTTCAAAATCGATTTAGGCCAGGCGCAGTGGTTCATGCCTTACTCCCAGCACTTTGGGAGGCCAAGGGAGGAGAGTCATTGGAGGCCAGGAGTTTGAGACCAACCTAGACAAAGCAAGACCCCATCTCTAGAAATGATTTGTTTTTAATTAGCTGGGTGTGGCAGCACAACTCCCGAAGTTACAGTTACATGGGAGGCTGAGGTGGCAGGATCACTTGAGCCCAGGAGGTGGAGGCTGCCATGAGTTATGATGACACCACTGCAATCCAACCTGGGCAACAGAGCAAGACCCTGTCTCAAAAACAACAAATGAACAAACACAAAAACTGTGACATCTGAGGATTTTGAAATGGTAAAGTAGGCAACATAGATTCTACTAAGAGTGAGGTTTCTTCTTAGGACAGTTTGATCCAGTTAATTATCTACAGTACTCAGTTATCTCCAAAAACATCTCTATGACAGAGCTTCTGCATTTCATTGTACTATTTGTTTTTGTTTTTTTTTTTCTTTTTTTGAGACGGAGTTTTGCTCTTGTCATCCAGGCTGGAGTGCAATGGTACAACCTCAGCTCACTGCAACCTCTGCCTCCCGGATTCAAATGATTCTCATGCCTCAGCCTCCAGAGTAGCTGGGATTACAGGCATGCACCATCACACCCAGATAATTTTTGTATTTTGAGTAGAGACCAGGTTTCACCATGTTGACCAGGCTGGTCTTGAACTCCTGACCTCCAGTGATCCATCCACCTCGGCCTCCCAAAGTGCTGGGATTACAGGCGTGAGCCACTGCACCCGGCCCTGTACTGTTATTTAAGACTTCAGAATAAGTTGAATGAAAGGGCAGAAAGCAACAAATACTACCTTGGCATCATACTCAGATCCTTCCAACTGTTCGGGTGAAGCGTACAGACAAGTACCCACTCTGGACGTATGTGTTGGTGTTCCTATCATTTCAAAAGCCACATATTAAACATTGCAGTTAGCACTGTCAACATTAAAGAACATTTACTATGAGCAAGCAGTGTAGCTCCTAAGAGAACAACAGTTGCTTTTTATCTTTATCTTATCTTTGCTATTAAATCTTTATGATTCTCTTTAAATACTAACATGTGCAACCATGTCTTTTGCTTATGCAAAGAAAACAAAACAAAACCAAAAACTTACTCTTCCCGTTTCTGTTGTTCCAGTCTGTGTTCTTCTGTAGGATGTCTGTGCAGGCCAGACCAAAGTCTCCTATTTTTACTTGCTGATCAGGCCCATGAAGAAAAATATTTCTTGGCTATCAACAAACAAAACAAGTCAACTCCTTGGCTTTCTTAAAACAAATAGTAAAAACTTGTAAATGTTTCTAAGTGTTTGGAACTCAGGAGCAAGCAGCCCCTCAAAAGTTAAATATTTGAGGAATAGTTCCCAAATCTGCCTGCAGGTCAGAATCATCCAGGAGTTTTAAAAATCTCAACATCTGGCCGGGCGCGGTGGCTCACACCTGTAATCCCATCACTTTGGGAGGCTGAGGCAGGCAGATCACCTGAGGTCAGGAGTTCGAGACAAGCATGGCCAACATGGTGAAAACCCATCTCTAAAAAATACAAAATTAGTCAGGTGTGGTGGTGCATGCCTGTAATCCCAGCTACTTGGGAGGCTGAGGCAGAATTGCTTGAGCCTGGGAGGCAGAGGTTGCAGTGAGACGAGATCGCACCACTGCACTCCAGCCTGGGAAACAGAGTGAGACTCTGTCTCAAAAAAAAGAAAAGAAAAGAAACGACTGTCCTGTCGAGTCCAGAGACGTGATTTTCCATGTGTGAGAAAACATTTTCAATGGCTTTTTCAAGGCATGATAAATCTAAGCACCGGCAGCCGGCCTGCGAATGTAACAAACCGCATGGCTCATCCACCTGGAAGATCACAATAAGCGAATAGGATGTAGAGGAGTCAGCCCATGAAAGGGAAGAAAGTTTCGTTATTGGGAAATCCAAACTTAAGCAGGGAAGGGACCAGGGTGTAACCCTCTAAGGGGATAATGCAACTTAGGCGACGTCCGGGAAGATCGTAACCCTGTAGTCCTTGACCAGTGAGGAACCGAGGTAGGTCTTGCATGCTAGGAGATAAATTACCTGTTGTAATTGCCCTGGGTGTACCTGCCTACCAGACACGCAACCTTGCAAGACTGCTATTAAAAGTCTCACTTTCACTGTTCTTTGTGCCTCTAAGTTCATTTTTTGGGTTTGGACGGGTGAGCATGTTTCTCACACTATGAAAAAACTTTGATTTTTTTTTTTTTTAAGACAGAGTCTCGCTGTGTCGCCAGGCTGGAGTGCAGTGGCGCCATCTCGGCTCACTGTAACTGCCACCTCTGAGGTTCAAGCAATTCTCCTGCCTCAACCTCCCGAGTAGCTGGGACTACAGGCGCACACCACCACAGCCAGCTAATTTTTGTATTTTTAATAGAGACGGGGTTTCACCAGTATGGTGAACGCCAGTATGGTCTTGATCTCTTGACCTCATGTTCTGCCTCTCGAAGTGCTGGGATTACAGGCACGAGCCACCGCACCAAGCCAACTTGGATATTTTTTAAAAGCTCCCAGATAACTCATATGATTAGCCAGGGTTGGGAACTAACAGATCACACTAAATGGCTTTATTTAAGCAAAGAGTACAGACCCAAAACATCTCCCAAACTATTCCTATGCCGGAGAAAAACTGAACCCATAATGGGGAGAGGGAAGATTCTATTATAATAAAAACTAAAAAATAACTTAGGTTAAAAGTTTTCTTACTTTAAAAGTAATAATTTTAACTTTGTATTTTAATGCATAAATTCCTCTGTTTTAGCTTTGATCATTGTTTCAGCTACACTTGAACTGGAGAGAAATCAAAAATAAAGGTGTAAGATGATAGCTTGAATATGTTTTTATGATAGAGTAGAAAACCCTAAAAACTGCTGACATTTGACATTCTATGATCAAGGAACAAAGTCTGGACGCTTGGTTCCAAACTTTGATGGATTGCCTTCACAGATCCAATTCTCGACAAATTCTAGAACGGTTCTAGAACTGAACTGAAAGAATCATCATAAAGAGACTGAAACTGACCAATTCCATAACAACATTTTCCCCTGAAGTCTTAAGTTTTTCTCATGGGGAACATACCCAGGAAAGGAAGCAGAGACCTGGTGGTTGACAGTGCCAAGTCCCTGGAAGATGGCCCATCCGCAGCACTTCACTCGAAACTCTATGAAGCGATCATGAGAGAAGACTGCACTACGATCGAGGTACTCCTGAGAAATCACCCTGTCAACCAGCCCATCACCATTCTGCCCAACTCCACCAGCAACAGATTACTTCTGACCCAGGTACCCTCTTTTCTGCTTAGTCACTTCTGGAAAAAAGTCAGGCTGCTTAGAAAGGAGCATGATCTAAAGCTGGTGAACTCGCTAAGCTCACAGCCCTTACAAGACATGACTCCAGCTCACTCCACACACACTGCAGTGCTCCCTAAAGCCCGCAAAGCCTCCCCTACACATGTCACACACAAACCAACATGAGAAAACACCAGATCCTGTGTGGCCGGAAGACCATTCATGTCATCTCTCAAACATACCCACGGTGATGATCTCCATGTGGTCAAATTAGTTTTTCCCTTTTTTGGCCAGACGCAGTAGCTCATGCCTGTAATCCCAGCACTTTGGAAGGCCGAGGTGGGTGGATCACCTGAGGTCAGGAGTTCGAGACCAGCCTGGCCAGCATGGCAAAACCCCGTCTCTACTAAAAATACAAAAATTAGCTGGCCATGGTGGCAGGAGCCTGTAATCTCAGCTACTCGGACGGCTGAGGCAGGAGAATTGCTTGAACCCAGGAGGCAGAGGTTGCAGTGAGCCGAGATGGTACTACTGCACTCCAGCCTGGACAACAGAGCAAGACTCCATCTCAAACAAACAAACAAAAAATAGTTTTTCCCTTTTTAATATATACATTTTCATTTTCTAAATTTTTATACAATGATTATTACCTTTACAATTAAATTCAAAAAGGAAATCACCCTCTCTTGTACCCTACTGTCTTATCTTGCAACCACGGTGTAAAACCACTACTTACATGTGTGTATTTTAAGAGCTGGCACAAACAGCTCTGCTAATCAGACAGAACATATGCTGCGTTATATTTGAAAACCCTGAAGATTCAGGTTTTACTGCTGATAATACGACTTTGGCAACGACACACCACCTACTTGTCCATCACCCTGTGGGTTAATTTAAGGACTAAGTGACTTCATAGCAAGTACCATTAATATCACACCACAGGCTCTTCTGAAGAATCAACTTTCAAAAATTTCCAAAGCTTTTGAGTGTTATTTCTGTTGCCTCAGTAAATGTGCATTTCTGTAAAACACAGATTTTATAGTATGGAATTCACTGAATTTTGATCATTTGAAACAGGTAGTAGAAAAGGAAACTTTCAATGCACATACCAGAAAAAGAGTGAGCCAATGAGACACTCAATAAACATATTGCCTTTGAAATGGCAAGCTAACACAAACAGTATTTTTAACTACACAGGGCCACTTGTAATGTGTTTTGTTTTCCCTCCAAAGCCGACAGAGTCTATCATCCCCATCCATCTGGCTGCCAAGTACCACAAGGCCCAGAGTCTGCTCTGCCTGTTACGGCATGGTGCTGACCCAGAAGTCAGGTAAGTTAACTCCAACGAAAATCGTTTTTTTTTTTCTTTTTTGTTTTGAGGCAGGGGTCTCGCTCTGTTGCCCAGGCTGGAGTGCAATGGCACAATCTTGCCTCACTGCAACCTCTACTTCCTGGGTTCAAGAGCTTCTCCCACCTCAGCCTCCCGAGTAGCTGGGATTACAGGTGTGCGTCACCATGCCCAGCTAACATTTGTATTTTTAGTAGAGACAGGGTTTCACCATGTTGGCCAGGCTGGTCTTGAACTCCTGGCCTCAAGTGATCCACCTGCCTCGGCCTTCCAAAGTGCTGGAATTACAGCCCTCAGCCACAGCACCCAGCTTCACTGACAATCATTTCTAAGTGAGGATATACCTGATACAGATTTTTTTCAGTTCATACATTTTTTCCACTTATGTTTGGACTTGTTCGTTCTTATGAATGAACCAATGTCTTTACTGAGTAGATGAGATACTCTGAAAAACTGAGAAAAATGCAACATCATAAAGATTTTGCCAAATTAATGCACATTCTGAGGATTAAGTGCTCAATGGTGGTGTTGTGAGGAATGCAGTAAAGTCCTTGCCATGGCCTTCAATAAGTTTAACCACCAAAGTCAGGTGTGAAAAATAAAATATAGGTAGACAATGGATTTTCTTTTGTTTTTGTTTTTGTTTTTTGAGACAGTCTCGCTCTGTCGCCCAGGCTGGAGTGCAGTGGCGCGATCTTGGCTCACTGCAAGCTGCACCTCCTGGGTTCACGCCATTCTCCTGCCTCAGCCTCCCGAGTAGCTGGGACTACAGGCGCCTGCCACCACGCCCGGCTAATTTTTTGTGTTTTTAGTAGAGATGGGGTTTCACCGTGTTAGCCAGGATAGTCTCGATCTGACCTCGTGATCTGTCTGCCTCGGCCTCCCAAAGTGCTGGGATTACAGGCGTGAGCCGCCGCGCCCAGCCGACAATGGATTTTCTTGTTTATTACTCTCCCCTAGAAGGTAAGCCGCATGAAAGAGAAGTTGACCTTGTGCACCACTGTATCTCCAGCACCTCAACCAAATCAATGCCTGACACTTAGCAAGTGCCCAGTAATACTGAGTGAATGAAAGAATTAAGTAGTATAGGCCGGGCGCGGTGGCTCACGCCTGTAATCCCAGCACCATGGGAGGCTGAGGTGAGTGGATCATGAGGTCAGGAGTTTGAGACCAGCCTGGTGAAACCTCATCTCTACTAAAAATACAAAAACTAGCCAGGCGTGGTGGCGGGCACCTGTAGTCCCAGCTACTCGGGAGGCTGAGGCAGGAGAATCGCTTGAACCCGTGAGGCGGCAGTTGCAGTGAGCCGAAATCACGCCACCACACTCCAGCCTGGGCGACAGAGCGAGACTCCATCTCAAAATAATAATAATAATAGAACTTCTTGCCCCAAATCCTTACCATGCTCCAGAAGAACCCACCTGACCTGTCTTGCTCCCAGCCTCTCCCTGAGCACCCCACCCCAGCTCTGCAAGTCCTCTCGAAGTCCCTTCCACATCTCAACCATCACAGACTCGCCCCATTCTCCTCAGGGGACCCTTTCCTACCCTGTGTACTGCATGCACTATGTGAGGCTTCTGCACCTCTCTAGAACTCTGCCAGCTTGCACTATTTACTGAGCTGTTTCACTGTTTCACGTCTATCTTCCCTGCTAGACTGTAAGCCCTACAAAGGTAGGGGCCACCTGCTGTTTCACCATATCCATAGCCTAGGGCCTCACGCTGAACAAATCTATGTGAACTAAAATCATTTTCTAATTTCAGCAGAGCAGTTAGATTTACATAATAAACCTTCCTTTTGCTCTGCCAAAACAAAGGAATTTTTGGAAGTGCTTCTGAGGTAAGGGCCAAGTTGTAAAATGCTCATTCCACCTGGCCTGGAGCAGGGAATGAACTTCGGAATGACCACAGGTCTTCAGATTCAACCCCTGTCACTTCTTCTGCTCCCTACACACTCACGCAGAAAAATGTTGGGTAGGAGAGCAGAGACAGAGCCTCTAAGAAAGGAGTCAACGGGAGTTCGGGCCTTCACGGCTCACTTCTGTGGCAATAACAGATCACACTCAAGTCCACACAATTCCACAGAAAGCCAGTAACCCAGTCCAGCACTGTGTGAGGTGCCAGGCTGCAGAAATCACTAAGGTAGGCCTTGAAGGGACACGGCCCTAGCGGGGGTGGCACAGGTAAAATAGGCTGCTCCAAGAAGCTGGGCCTCCTTCACAACATTGTATAAAAGTGAAAAGAATTTTTCAAAAAAAGAATTTTTTATATATATATATATATATATATATATAAAAAATGAAGCTAGGCCCCATCATGTAGTGACGCATCCCGCCACATCCCCCGAAAAACCCTGGGGTAGCCTGAGAAACTACCCAGCAATACCGATTTTCAAACACATCCTTAAGTTAATTAAAGGGTCTTACTTTAAATAAATACTGGCTTCTTAAACATTAACTGTTCACGTAGAGCCATTCCCACTGTGAATTCAGTGTAACGTGTAATCAATACCCATTCTAGGGACACGACAGGCCTCACCACACTCAACTTAATGCTACTGCACTGGCCGGTCACTTCCACCACGTTGGCAAAACCAGGCAACAGAACGCACAGGCTCCTGACAGACATTCAGAATAGCACCATCACATGTCTCCGCATCTTGTGTGCGCACGGAGCTCAAGTTAACGCTCAAGGGGAAATCAGCAACAAACGTTCACCACTCCACCTGGCCATAGCATATGGTTGCTATCCAGTTCTCTCCATTTTGGCCCAAAATGGTGCCGATGTCAATGCTATTAATGAAGCCAGCATGACACCCCTTCACATGGCCGCAAACATGCTGAATAAGGAGATGATGGAAACACTCATTGCCTATGGAGCAAACGTCAACTGTGCTGTCTCTTCCACGGGGAACACGCCCCTGAAGCTTGCAGTGTGCACTGCGTCAAGCAAAGCAGGCCGACTCCTCGGGGCGGGGGTCAGCTGCATCCGTCTGCTGCTCACTCACGGAGCCAAAGTCAACGCCCAGGACTACAAGGGCCAAACAGCCATCCACGAGGCATGCTTTGGAGGCAGAGAGGCAATCATCAATCTCCTGCTTGAATTTGAAGCAAACGTTAACATTTTAACAAGAAACGGGGAATCTCCAATTTATATGTACCTTCAGCGCAGTTTCAATGTAAGAGATACGGCACTTCTGGCCAGGCTACTTTATCACACTTATCCTCTGAGAATGACCAATAACCAAGGAATTCTACCTGCAGGAATCATGCTACCAGAATTCCACTTCTTAAGGGACACCCTAATAAAGCAATCGCGAAAACCTTTATCCCTACAGGGTATCTGCAAAAGAAACATCAGGAATATTTATGGTGAGAAATACAAACGGCACTTGAAACAATTCCTCCCAGTGACGATATGGAATTCTGTCTACTGCTGTTATGACTTGGCATATACCTCTTGAAATAAGACCTCCCAGTTTCACAGCAGAGGGACTTTCAGCCACTCAAACTGCATTTTCTGGCTAGACATGTCCCAGAAAATGCTTCACCTGTCACCTATGACATCCCAAATGTACAAACTACTGGTTCTTGAACATGTTCCAAAATATAAAGTGATTTGCCTATTAACATTTTTGTTCCTAGGTTTTTTTTTTCATGCCCTTTCCATGATTTAACTTTGGGCTGAAAAGTAAGCAAATTAATTTAAATCTCTTCAGCCAAAGACACAAATATATTTTCTCTCTTTCTTGATAGCCTTTTGTGGATAAAAATCAAATAGTCATTATAGACTTTTTTAAAACAGCAAAAAAACAAAAAAACTTCCGATTTTGTTAAACTTTAAGATGAATAATTATAGAAATATAGTTTATCTCTAAGTCTGCAATAATATATATGCGCATTTCTGTCAGCACTAAATACATTTAAGCACCCCTGATTATATCAATACTCAGAGCACCTGAAAAAAAGTACTCATACTCCACAGAGGATTTTCAAATGCCCCAAAATTACTACTTTAAAATTCAACTTACAACCAAGTGCAGTGGCTCACACCTGTAACCCCAGCGCTTTGGGAGGTCAAGATGGGAGGATCACTTGAGCCCAGGAGTTCAAGATCAACCTGGGCAACATAGCAAAACTCCATCTCTACAAAAAAAATTTAAAAATTAGCTGGGCATAGTAGCACATGCCTGTAGTCTCAGCTACTAGGGAGGCTGAGGTGGGAGGATCGCTTGAGCCTGGGAGTTGGAGGCTGCAGTAAGCTGTAATCATGCTACTGCGCTCCAGCATGGGTGACAGAGTGAGACGCTGTCTCAAAAAAAAAAAAAAAATTCAACCTAATGTTTCCATACTCTGGATCTATCTAACAATGACTTATCTGACAGTAATTATAACCTCCTAAGCAAATGAACTAGGACACGTAATCTTATTTAGTTTAATGAACCAACATCAAGTCGTCCCTGATACAAAGCTCCCACTGCTTTCAATGATTTCATCGCCCCCACTTACCTTCAGATCTCGGTGCACAATTCCCATGTTATGTATGTAAAACACACCTTCTACTAATTCTTGAAAAATTTTTGTTGCAACATTGGCCATAAGATAAGGACCTTGAAGTAAAAAAAATAGTTTTATTTCTCTAATTTTTTTACTCATTACATTGGCATCTAAATATTAATGTCGTTCTAAATACATTAACATCTGACACTTAAGAACAATCAGATTTTCAACAAAGTCAATGCTGCAGAATGGTCTAAAACCTAGAAATAAGCAGGAAGCGTTCACAGAAACCATCACAAACCAGCACCCAACAGTTGATGGACTTTGTCAACCGGAAAGAAAGTACCTCTAACTTCAATCAGAGCCCTCCCCTGTATTAATGACTTTTTAAATAATTCTCGGGTATCAGGCAACTGGATTTGATAAAGTTGAAGTTCCCTTGAACCCCTGACATTCTGGGATTTAATGCTAATAAATCTGGTATCCTAGCCCATAGTGGATTAAAGATATTATTACAAATAATGGAATAAGAAAAAAGATAAAATGTGTTAGCTCCAGGAGTATGATTCAATCATCTGGAATACCTCACTTTCCAAAAATGACACAGCATATGGCCCAAAAAAAGTAAGTAAATTAATTCATCTATTAATATGATGACATACATTTAGAGGATGGAGAGGTTTTACAGGACTAACACAAAAATTGATAAAAAATTCTGGCCAGGCGCAGACGCTCACGCCTATAATCTCAGCACTTTGGGAGGAGGGGACAGGAGGATTGCTTGAGATCAGGAGTTGGAGACCAGCCTGGGCAGGATAATGAGACCTTGTCTCTACAAAATTTTGTTTTTCAAAATCAGCCAGACATAGTGGCATGCACCTGTAGTCCCAGCTACTCAGGAGGCTGAGGTGGGAGGATCGCTTGAGCCAGGGAGGCCAAGGCTATAGTGAGCAGTGGGTGCACGACTGCACTCCTGCCTGAGCAACAAACAGAGCAAAGCTCTGTCTCAAAAAAATAAAATAAAATAAATAACAAATAAAAATGAAAACAAAGCATCTGGAGGAAACTCCTACTTGAGATGGGGAAGGTGTGACTGTGTCTATTTCCCGGCCCAGCGGACCCAGATGGTACTCACAGGCAGACTCATCCACATACTCCCGGCCCCGCTTGTTTCTATCGGCTATCCAATCCCACAGCGAGAGCTCACACAGCTGCATCTGGATGTGCAGCATCAGGTGGTACTGTGCCTAGGAGAGGACACAGTGATGGCTCCCATCTTTGCACGATTCACTCGCATTATTCATTTAGCCAACAAATATTCATCTGCCTATTCTGGGCCAAAAGAGTAAGCCTCTAGGGAAGTCATTTAACCTGTGTGGACTTCCCTTTGCAAGACAGAAGTGCTGAGGACACAGGCCCACCCAAGAAGCCCAAAGTCTAATGAAAGCAACAGATAAGGAGAGCGATAATTAAAACAGGGTGTTGTAATACCAGCAGAAAGGGGGCCAGGCTGAAGTCAGGCAGGGGTCCAATGGCAGAAGCTCTCAACTGTGACCCGGAGAAACTGGTCCTGAAACTCGTCTGCTCGCTACCTAAACAGTTTTTAAAGCTAAGAGAAAGCATCAAAGAATGGCTGTATGATATTCTACTACTCTATATATTTCTACAAAGTATATATACTTTGTCTGGCTTCACGTTGTACATAACTAATAACTTATTCAATAAAAAGGTAAGCAAACACCAAGCTTACTGTAGCCCACTGTATATACCATCTGATTTAGGCATCTAAGAAAATTTTCCAAATAAAATACAGAGAAATGAAACAATTCTGATTAAAAGTCCCCCAAACTCAAGTCATCCAGATTCAGGCGAAAGTGTTCAAAGTTCTAAGTTTCATAAAAAAGCACAGGCTCAGCCAGGTGTGATGGCTCACACTTGTAATCCCAGCATCTTGGAAGGCCAAGGCAGGTGGATCACAAGGTCAGGAGTTCAAGACCAGCCTGAACAACATGGTGAAACCACGTCTCTACTAAAAATACAAAAAAAATCAGCCAGGCATGGTGGTGCGTGCCTGTAATCCCACTACTCAGGAGGCTGAGGCAGGAGAATCGCTTGAACCTGGCAGGCGGAGGTTGCAGTGAGCTGAGATTGCACCATTGCACTCCAGCCTGGGTGACAGAGTGAGATTCCGTCTCCAAAAGAAAAAAAAAAAAAAAAGCACAGGCTTGGTCGGATACCGTGGCTCATGCCTGTAATCCCAGCACTTTGGGAGGCCGAGGCAGGCGGATCACCTGAGGTCAGGACTTCGATACCAGCCTGGCCAACATGGTGAAGCCCTGTCTCTACTAAAAATACAAAAAAATTAGCTGGGCGTGGTGGTGGGCGCCTGTAATCCCAGCTACTTGGGAGGCTGAGGCAGGAGAATCACTTGAACCCAGGAGGCAGAGGTTTCAGTGAGCCAAGATCATGCCACTGTACTCCAGCCTGGGTGACAAGAGCAAAACTTTGTCTCAAGAAAAAAAACACAGGCTCAGAAACACATATTTCGTGACAAGAATTAATTCTGCACTGTCTATGTATATGGTATACACAGTTTTATAATCTTAAGAAGACAGATTATGTGTAGACCCTGTTAATTTTCATGTTTTTAGTTTTATTTTTTTATTTTTTTTGAAACAGAGTCTCGCTCTAGTTGCCCAGGCTAGAGTACAGTGGCGCAATCTTGGCTCACTGCAACCTCTGCCTCCCGGGTTCAAGCGATTCTCCTGCCTCAGCCTCCTGAGTAGCTGGGATTACAGGCGCACAGCATCACGCCTGGCTAATTTTTGTATTTTTAGTAGAGACGAGCTTTCACCATGTTGGCCAGGCTGGTCTCGAACTCCTCATCTCAAGTGATCTGCCCTCCTCAGCCTCCCAAACTGCTGGGATTACGGGCGTAAGCCACCACACCCGGCCTCATGTTCATGTTTTTAATATTACTACTTAAAATACTGGTGAAAGCATGGTGGCAGCATGACCACGGAAGGAGGGTTGTATCAGTATGACCCTCAACAAGAGCCTCCTGAAAACTACAACTAACATAACATCAATTTTAAAATTAAAAAGAGTATCCTGAATACTGAGCTGGTAATCCTACTGGGACTCACCTAAAGTCATGCTGCAAAATCTTTTTGCATAAATATATCTTTATAGCATGATGCTAACGTACAACAGAAACAGAGTGTGAGTGAGGCCGCCAACTCTAGGGTACACACTCCAGATGATCTGGAGCTGTAAATGGCCAGGTGGGGGAGGCAAGAAAAGGACGTGGAGGAGTTAACTAAGTGAAGAAGGGAGAACCGAACACAAAGGCCACATGGCAAGGGGAACATGGCCAATACAAGAGACTGAACGCAAGGCAGAAGAGCCGGAGCTGAGAGAGGGTGAGAGAAGGCCACACACCTGCACAGACCTCAATACAATCACTACTGGCCAAATTAGGAGGGTGTGGGAAAGTAATCTACCTCTGTCTGACCCAAAAAGTTGGCATTTTCTTCGGGAGATTCTTCGGTGGATGTGAAACTCTCCTCTAGGTGAGAATTACGCCTGAGTGGCAGCTGCTGTTCCACAATTGAACTGGTAGACAAACCAGCCAAGCCATTTTCCTGGAGCTCCAGGGTCGACTCAAGTTCACCAGAGTCTCTTATGACTAAATTGGTGGTGTACTTCACCGATTTGTTATTCTGATTTTCGGTGTCAGATTCTCCAAAGCATTTTTCTTTTTCTGGGGTGGGCTCAGCAAAGATAATGGATGAGCTGCTACTTTCATCATTTTTAACACCATATTGGTCTCTGAAAAAAAAAAATAGTAAACATAAAAGTCAATGGGCCAAGCGCAGTGGCTCATGCCTGTAATCCCAGCACTTTGGGAGGCTGTGGTGGGCAGATCACTTAAGGTCAGGAGTTGGAGACCAGCCCACCCAACATGGTAAAACCCCATCTCAACTAAAAATACAAAAATTAGATGGGTATGGTGGCATACACCTGTAATCGCAGCTACTGGGGAGGATAAGGCAGGAAAATGACTTGAACCCAGGAGGTGGAGGTTATAGTGAGCTGAGATCGTGCCACTGTACTCCAGCCTGGGCGACAAAGTGAGTGAGACTCCGTCTCCAAGAAAAAAAAAAAGTCGGCCGTGTGCAGTGGCTCATGCCTGTAATCCCAGCACTTTGGGAGGCCAAGGCAGGCAGATCACGAGGTCAGAAGTTCCAGACCAGCCTGGCCAATATGGTGAAACGCCATCTCTACTAAAAAATACAAAAATTGGCTTGGCGTGGTGGCATGCGCCTACAGTCCTAGCTACTTAGCAGGCTGAGGCAGGAGAATCGCTTGAACCCGGGAGGCAGAGGTTACAGTGAGCCAAGATTGCGCCACTGCACTCCAGCCTGGCCAACAGAGACTCCATCTAAAAAATAAAAATAAAAAAAGCCAATGTACAGGTCTGGCACAGTGGCTCATGCCTATAATCCCAACACTTTGGTAAACCAAGGCGGGAGGATTGCTTGAGCCCAGGAGTTCGACACTAGCCTGAGCAACATGGCAAAACCCCATCTCTACAGAAAATACAAAAATTAGCCAGACATGGTGGCACAAGCTTGTAGTCCCAGCTACTCAGGCAGCTAAGGTGGGAGGATTGCCTGAGTCCAGGAGTTGGAGGCTGCAATGAGCTGTGATCATACCACTGCACTCCAGCCTGGACAAAAGAGTGAGACCCTGTCTCAACAAAAATAATAAAAAATAGGCCAGGTGCAGTGGCTCACACCTGTAATCCCAGCACTTTGGGAGGCCAAGGCAGGCAGATCACCTGAGCTCAGGAGTTTGAGACCAGCCTGGCCAACACGGCAAAACCCCGTCTCTAAAATACAAAAATACAAAATAAAAAAATACTAAAAATACAAAAATTAGCCAGGCATGGTGGTGCAGGCCTATAATCCCAGCTACTAGGGAGGCTAAGTCAGGAGGATCGCTTGAACCTGGGAGGCAGAGGTTGCAGAGAGCTGAGATCACATCACTGCACTCCAACCTGGGCGACAGAGTGAGACTCCATCTCAAAAAAAAAAAAAAAAAAATACCGACAGGAAATATCTGAAAGGAAGAAATAATTTAACATTTTGTAATGAAAATAAGCAAAGTCTAAAACACTCCTCCGGAGCTCCTTGTAGCAAAAGACAAAGATAGCCCAATGCAGGCCAGGTGCGGTGGCTCACGCCTGTAATCCCAGCACTTTGGGAGGCCAAGGTGGGCACATCACGAGGTCAGGAGATGGAGATCACCCTGGCTAACACGGTGAAACCCCGTCTCTACTAAAAATACAAAAAACTAGCTGGGTGTGGTGGCAGGCGCCTATAGTCCCTGCTACTCGGGAGGCTGAGGCAGGAGAATCGCTGGAACACAGGAGGCGGAGGTTGCAGTGACCCAAGATTGTGCCACTGCACTCTAGTCTGGGTGACAGAGCGAGACTCTGTCGCCAAAAAAAAGAACAAAAGCCCAATGCAGGTGACAAGAGGTAATGTCCTAATATGTAAAAGAACATACCTGTCATCTTCCTGGTCGGAGAGCACTTCCAGAGATGGCAACTCAATGGCAGCTCTGTCTGCTGAACAAAAACAAACAACAATCATCTTCAAACAGCCCAGTTTTTCAAATTATAGTCAAAGACAGAGTTAAAATATACAAATAGTATCAAATGAGACTACAAGTCTAAAAATGTCATGACCTTCTGGCAAAATACAAAAAGTTTATTCAAATGGCACGTGTTAGGAACCATAAAAACAAAGCCATGCAACCATACTAGGGGTTGGCAAATAGCACAGAGGACTTGACAGTAAATATTTTAGGTTTTAGGGCCCTCTGGGACCCTGCTGTAACTGAACAATTCTGTTATGGTATAAAAGCAGCCATAGGCCCAGTGGCTCATGCCTGTAATCCCAACTCTTTGGGAGGCCGAGGCTCGAGGATCACTTGAGCTCAGGTGTTTAAGAACAGCATGCACAATACAGTGAGATTCCTCATCTCTATTTTTAAAACAAAATTTAATTTAATTTTTTTTTTTTTGAGACAGTCTCGCTCTGTTGCCCAGGGTGGAATGCAGTGGCACGATCTCGGCTCACTGCAACCTCCACCTCCTGGGTTCAAGTTATTCTCCTGCCTCAGCCTCCTGAGTAGCAGGGACTACAGATGCTCACCACCATGCCCAGCTCATTTTTGTATTTTTATTAGAGATAGGGTTTCACCATATTGTCCAGGCTGGTCTGGAACTCCTGACCTTCTGATCCTCCTGCCTCGGCCTCCCAAAGTGTTGGGATTACAGCCATGAGCCACCACCCCCAGCTAAATTTAAATTTAAAAAGCAGCCATAGACAATATATAAATGAAGAGCCTGTGTTCTAATAAATTTCATTTATTGATATTTAAATTTTGGGCCAGGCACAGAGGCTCATGCCTATAGTCCCAGCACTCTGGGAGGCTGAGGCAGGTGGATCACTTGAGGTCAGGAGTTCAAGATGAGCTTGGGCAACATGGTGAAACCCCGTCTGTACTAAAAATACAAAAATTAGCCAGGCGTGGTTGCGCACACCTGTAATCCCAGCTACTCGAGAGGCTGAGGCAGAAGAATCACTTAAGACCAGGAGGCGGAGGTTGCAGTGAGCAAAGATCGTGGCACTACACTCCAGCCTGGGTGACAGAGCGAGACTCTGTCTCAAAAAAAAGAAAAGAAAAAAATAATTTCACATAATTTTCACAAAATTTTTTGATTTTGTTTAACTATTTAAAAACGTAAAAACCAACCGGGCGCGGTGGCTCACGCCTGTAATCTCAGCACTTTGGGAGGCCGAGGTGGGCGGATCACGAGGTCAGGAGAGCGAGACCATCCTGGCTAACACGGTGAAACCCTGTCTCTACTAAAAAATACCAAAAAAAAAGTTAGCCGGCCGTGGTGGCGGGTACCTGTAGCCCTAGCTACTCGGGAGGCTGAGGCAGGAGAATGGCGTGAACCCAGGAGGCGGAGCAGCCTGGGCGACAGAGTGAGAGTCCATCTCAAAAAAAAAAAAAAAAAAAAGTAAAAACCATTCTCAGCTTGTCGTATGTACAAAAACAAGAGCAGGCCAGATTTGGTCCACGGGTTAAAGTTTGCCAACGCTTCAAATACCATATCATCAAAAACGGCTTACCTCGTGGCTGAATCACGTGAACATGTTCTATCCACGCAGTGTGATAGCCAACAATATTAGGGTGCTGAAGACCCGCCAGCACCTTCACTTCCCGTAGGACCTAGAAAAGAAATGGAATTAGATCTGCCTTTTGCTGATAACTTGTTAAATGTTTATGCAATACTTCTTGTTCCAGAGCAAAATACAGATGGCCCCTGACTTACAATGGTATGAAGACATCACAATTTTTGACATACTTTGAATTTTGATCTTTTCCCCAGCTTGCAGTATGCGGTGCATGAGATATATGGTATTTTATTATAAAATATGCTTTGTGCTAGATGATCCTGTCCAACTATTGAGTAATGTAAGTGTTCAGAGCACATTTAAGGCAGGCAGGGTAAGCTATAATGTTCAGTAGGTTATGCATATTAAAATGCATCTCCAATTTACAATATTTTCAATTTATGATGGGTTTATCAGGACATAATCCCAGCATAAGATGGAGGAGCATCTGTAATGAAAACTCCTCTGTACAAGGCATCTACACTATGTTAAAATAATGGAAATTTTTTTTTTTTTTTTTTTGAGACACAGTCTTACTCTGTTGCCCAGGCTGGAGTGAAGTGGCGCCATCTTGGCTCACTGCAACCTCTGCCTGCTGGGTTCAAGTCATTCCCGTGCCTCAGCCTCCCGAGTAGCTGGGATTACAAGCATGCACTACCACACCCAGCTAATTTTTGTGTTTTTAGCAGAGACAGGGTTGTGCCATGTTGGCCAGGCTGGTCTCACACTCCTGGCCTCAAGTGATCTGCCTGCCTCGGCCTTCCACAAGTGCTGGGATTACAGGCGTGAGCCACTGCACCCGGTCAATATAATGGAAATATTTTTGAGAGACAAATGGCAATTGTTATAGCAACTAAATAACATATTTATAGGGCACTTTATACTTTTTATAGCACACTTATCACCATTCTCTCTTTTGATTCCTACCCCAGTCCTCCAAGGTAAGTAAAATCACTACTGTCACTACTATTTCAGGGCAGGTGACAGAAGTGGCTCAGAGGACTGGGCAACTCGTCCAGAACCACACAGCATGTCAGGGAGAAGACTGACCTGGAACTGGGCTCCTGTTTTTTCATAACTAGCTATATTATATATCGATCATTTATTTTAAGAAATTAATATATTTTAAACATTATATATATATATAAATTAGCCAGGCGTGTTGGCAGGCGCCTATAATCCCAGCTACTTGGGAGGAAGGAGAATCCTTGAACCCGGGGGGGCGGAGGTTGCAGCGAGCCGAGATCATGCCACTTTACTCCAACCTGGGCAAAAGAGTGAAACTCCATCTCAAAAAAATAATAATAATAATAATAATTTAATTTTGGTACTTTACTGTAACCCCATTCCTAGTAAACTGGAAATCCACACCGCCTACTTTTGCCAAATATACACATATACATGTATAACTCTTTCAAAAAGAACTAAATACACAATTATTCAAAATAAGTAATTTTTAAAAATCATACCTTCATGCAAACTGTTTTAGTTGCACCCTTAATCAGGATTTTTTTTATTGCATAATACTGACCATCTAATTTATTCCTGACCTGAAAAGTAGAAGAAAAGACAAAGTATATTGTGTCATTAACTGAATAAAGAAGTTCTTTCAATCTGAGCTTAGACAATCCAAACTAGCCAAAGAGGTAAAATATAGCTAAAGACATGTCTCCTTACTATGTTCAGGGAAGTCAGCCAGACTAAGAGCTTTTCAGATAGTGTTGGGAGTTTAGCTCCTAAGAAGCTCTAGGCTGAAGAACGGGAATGTTAGCAAAAGGTGTATGTTAGCTCAAAACACAGTAGCACAACTTTTTTTAGTAACACATTTTTTATTAAAATTAACTATAGGTCAAAAATTCAAAGTTTCCAAAATCCATGTAAACAATCAACACGGTTAGAAAAACATTACAACCTGACCACTTCCCTGTAAATGACAAATGTTAAAGAAAAGTAAATATACATGATTTCTTGGAATTTTCCTTTGAGTACTTTATATAATAATAACGAAAACAGGCCGAGCACGGTGGCTTAGGCCTGTAATGCCAGCACTTTGGAAGGCCGAGGTGGGTGGATCACAAGGTCAGGAGATCAAGACCATCCCGGCCAGTAGAGACGGTGAAACCCCGTCTCTACTAAAAATACAAAAATTAGCTGGGTGTAGTGGCACATGCCTGTAATCCCAGCTACTTGGGAGGCTGAGGCAGAAGAATCACTCGAACCAGGGAGTCAGAGGTGGCAGTGAGCTGAGATTGCGCCGCACACTCCAGCCTGGCGACAGAGCGAGACTCCATCTCAAAAAAATAAATAAATAAAAGAATAATGAAAACAATATCTGAAAATACAATTATTTAGGGTAGTAGGTCAAAGCAAGTATGTGGAAGACAACCTTGTATACTCTTCCATATCCACCTTTTCCTAAGATGGCAAGTTCTTCAAATTCATTTAAGTAACGTGAAGTTTGTGCTTCCAAGGCTACTTCCCTTGATCTGAAAGTTAAATATAAACAATCAATATTAAAACATGAGAGAATCAAAACGTTCTAGGATACTTCATGCTCACAGGATTACTAACCTCACAAACCTCATGTATCACTAAGCTGTGCTGATTTGGAAAGGATGGGCTAAAATGAAATTTTTCATCCCTATGAAGAAAACAAAATCAAGTGTTTTACCAGTAACTGGTATTCCAAGTAGAAATTATTACCAATGTTGTACAGCAGAAATCCTAAGAATCGCTAACAGCCAGCAGTTGGTTAGCTAAGCTCAGAAATAAATTTACTGAAATTTCAGCTGGGTGTGGTGGCTCACGCCTATAATCCCAGCACTTTGGGAGGCCGAGGACGGCAGATCATGAGGTCAGGAGTTCAAGACCAGCCTGGCCAACATGGTAAAACCTCGTCTCTAGCAATAATTCAAAAATTAGCCAGGTGTGGTGGCAGGTGCCTGTAATCCCAGCTACTTGGGAGGCTGACGCAGAAGAATTGCTTGAACCCAGGAGGCGGAGGTTGCAGTGAGCCAAGATTGTGCCACTGCACTCCAGCCTGGGTGACAGAGCAAGACTCCATCTCAAAAACAAAAAAAAAAATTACTGAAATTTCTTTTTTATTTTTCTTCTAAGACAGGGTCTTACTATGTTGCCCAGGCTAGACTGCAGTGGCTATTCACAGGTATGATCCTGCTACTGAGCAGCACCAGAGTACTGACCTGCTCTGTTTCCAACCTGGGCTAGTTCACTCCTCCTTAGGCAACCTGGTGGTCCCTTGCTCCTGGGAGATCAAGGTCACCATACTGATGCCAGACTTAATGTGGACACCAGACTGGCATAGTGCACTACAGCCCAGGACTCCTGGCTCAAGCAATCCTCTTGCCTCAGCCTCCCAAGTAGCTGGGACTGGGTATGTGCCACCATATGCAGCTACTTAAATTTCTTAATGATGTAGACCAATTAGATTTTTTTTTTTTTAATGTAGAGTGCTTTATCAAGATATAATTCACATACTGTCAAATTCACCTCTCTCAAATGTACAATTCAGTGGTTTCTAGTACATAAAGTTGTGCAACCATCACCGCTACCTAATTTCAGAATATTTTCATCACCCCCAAAATAAACCCTATATCCATTAGCTTTCACTCCCCATCCTTCCCTTACCCCACTCCCTGAAAACCACTATTTACGTCTCTATGGATTCACCTACTCTGGATATTTCATAGAAATGAAATCACACAATATGTGGCCTTTTATGACTGGCTGTTTTTACTTAGGATGTTTTCAAGATTCATCCATATTGTAGCATGAATCAGTACTTCATTCCTTTTAATAGCTGAATAACACTTTATTGCAGGGATAGACCACATGCTTATCTATTCATGAGCTGATGAATATTTAGGTCAGACCAGTTAGATTTTAAACTAGTATTTAACTAGCCAAAATTCAATGGTCCCCCTAACAGAGCCTGGGTATCAGGAATCTGAATTAACAGTGTGACCATGGAATCCACACTCAGTGGTGGGAGGCAGAGGATCAAACAGGAGGGAATAAGAAGCAAAGCAAGTCCCAGAGCAGTACTTAATTGCTGAGAACAAAGTTTTTAATGTTCAGAAACAATACTAACGATATTATGTTTTAACCTCAAATCAGTATTTTCTTAATTTTGATTTCTTTTCAATAGTCTGCATAATCAAGAAAGTTTTTCACACATACCTGATTTTCTGGATATGAGAAATATCTTCACAAGGATCCTAAAATTAAAAAATTGTTTTTAAAAAGCATTTTGAAAACTTGCATGGAATAAAGAATCTATCAAAATTCAATATCACATTAACAACCCCAAATACATAAACAATATTTTAAAAACCATTGGCTTTTTCAGTATTCCTTAAGAGTTTACAACTGAAAATATTTCAAAGCTGAGAATTGACCAGCAAGCAGACAAGACTGACGTCACCTTCAAAATCCATGCAGGAGCTCCCCACCCATCCTGTCTGCCCACCTCTCTCGCGTGTATGGTGGCACCTGGCACCCTGCTTCTGCCCATGCCCCCTCAGTCCATTTGCAACACAGCAGCCAGTGTGACCCCGCTAAAATGTAAGTCAGATTGTGTCACTCCTCTAATCAAAATCCTGTACCACCTCCCATCTTACTAAGTAAAAACCATAAATTAGGTAGGGCACGGTGGCTCACGCCTGCAATCCCAGCACTTGGGAGGCCAAGGCAGGCACATCACGAGGTCAGGAGTTCGAGAACAGCCTGGCCAACATGAAGAAACCTTGTCTCTACTAAAAATACAAAAAATTAGTTGGGCGTGGTGGCAGGTGCCTGTAGTCCCAGCTACTTGGGAGGCTAAGGCAGGAGAATCCCTTAAACCTGGGAGGCAGAGGTTGCAATGAGCCAAGATTGTGCCACTGCACTCCAGCCCAGATGACAGTGCGAGACTCTGTCTCAAAACGAAACGAAACAAAACAAAACAAAAATAAATTGAAATTGTCTCAAGATCCCAGTCCATCTGTGGCCTCTCCTTTGCCTCTCCTCTCTTTTTTTTTTTTTTTTTTTTTTCAGGCAGGTTCTCACTCTGTTGCTCAGGCTGGAGTGCAGTGGCACAACCATGGCTCACTGCAGCCTTGAACTCCTGGCCTCAAATGATCCATCTCAGTTTCCCAAAGTGCTGGGATTAAGGCATGAGCCACCCCACCATGCCTGGCCTAGAGCTTATACTTTTAAAAACTTGTTTTATAATCAGAATTTCACAGTGCTTTAAAATATAATTATCTTAAAGTATATTTTTGTCACACCCAAAGTACAGTTTTTAGGGCTTACCTGACGAACTCTCTCTTTAGCGGACCTCATTAAGTGAGTAATAGCTCTGTTGTGATGTAGTCTCAATGAGCTAAACTCGTCACTACAAGTGAAAGAAGACAGCAGCCTCATTTTGATAAAGGTCTGGCAAAGTACTATAAAAAGAATATGAAAAACTATTATTAGAAACGTCTTTAATAAAATGGCAATTTTAAAGTGTACACAGAGAATAATGTGTAATAATAGCAATATATATAAAAACCTCAATAGGAAAAATACTGTATTTATAAACACGTTAAACTCGGAGAATATTCTCTAGAATAACTTAAATTTTTTTTTGAGACCGAGAGTGCAGTGACAACTATCTTGGCTCACTGTAACCTCCACCTCCTGGGTTCAAGTGATCCTTCTGCCTCAACCTCCCAAGTAGCTGGGATTACAGGCATGTGCCACCATGCCCAGCTAATTTTTCTATTTTTAGTAAAGACGAGGTTTTGCCACATTGGCCAGGCTGGTCTCGAACTCCTGGCCTCAAGTGATCTGCCCAACTCCACCTCCCAAAGTGCTGGGATTACAGGCATGAGCCACCAGGCCCAGCCCTTAGATAAATTTTTTTAAAAACCGAAGAAACTTGGGGAATGATTCTCTAAAAGAGAAGGACCAACTAGTACACTCATTCATGAAAAGCACAACTATAATTACTTCTCTATTTTTTTTTTTTTTTAGATGGAGTCTCACTTTGTCACCCAGGCTAGAGTGCAGTGGCGCGATCTCGGCTCACTGCAAGCTCTGCCTCCCGGGTTCATGCCATTCTCTTGCCTCAGCCTCCTGAGTAGCTGGTACTACAGGTGCCCGCCACCACGCCTGGCTAATTTTTTTGTATTTTTAGTAGAGACGGGGTTTCACTGTGTTAGCCAGGATGGTCTCTACCTCCTGACCTCGTGATCCACCCGCCTCGGCCTCCCAAAGTGCTGGGATTACAGGCGTGAGCCACCGCGCCCGGCCTATAATTACTTCTCTTACCCTGTACAGTCACTTGTTTACCAAGACTAGTCAGTAAAGTACTAAGCTGTTTCTAAAAAAAAGGGCAAACAAAAAAAGAGTAAACAAACTCTTTTGACATTCCACACATTACCCTTTGCTGTTAGGCAGTAAGAGAAGAATAAGAGCAGGAGGGCAAACATATGATGAGAACTTACAACAAAAGTGACTATTCATCGTCATGAAATACCTTTAACCAACATACAAAGAGCCTATGGTACACGTGTGTAAACCAAATACCAAGCTCCTTAGAAAAAGTAAGTTTCCACAAAGGTGCCTTGGCTCCTACTCATTCAACAAATACAGATACCAACGAAGACATTTTTTTTTTTGAGACAGAGTCTCGCTCTGTCGCCCAGGCTGGAGTGCAATGGCACGATCTCAGCTCACTGCAACCTCCGCCTCCAGGGTTCATGCGATTTTCCTTCCTCAGTCGCCTGAGTAGCTGGGATTACAGGTGCACACCACCACGCCTGGCTAATTTTTTTTTTTTTTTTTTGAGACAGAGTCTCACCCTATTGCCCAAATTGGAGTGCAGTGGAGCGATCTCAGATCACTGCAACCTCCGCCTCCTGGATTCTAGGGATTCTCCTGCCTCAGCCTCCTGAGTGGCTAGGATTGATTACAGGCATGCGCCACCAAACCTGGCTAATTTTTGTATTTTTAGTAGAGATGGGGTTTCACCATGTTGGCCAGGCTGGTCTCGAACATCTGACCTCATGACCCACCCACCTCGGCCTCCCAAAGTGCTAGGATTACAGGCATGAGCCACCATGCCCCACCAAGGATATTCTTTCTGCATCAAAAACTCTACAGTTATGAAAGCCAAATTTCTTGCGAAAAAAAAGAAAAAAGAAAAAGAAAACTCTCCATTTAGATTATCAACTCACTGATCACATCAAAAACATTTATTTAAATAACCTTGTTTTAAAATTCAGTCATCTAGACTGGGCGCGGTGGCTCACACCTGTAATCCCAACACTTTGGGAGGCCAAGGCCGGCAGATCACGAGGTCACGAGATCAAGAACATCCTGGCTAACGCAGTGAAACTCCATCTCTACTAAAAATACAAAAAATTAGCCGGGCATGGTGGTGCGTGCCTGTAGTCCCAGCTACTTGGGAGGCTGAGGCAAGAGAATCACTTGAACCCGGAAGGTGGAGGTTGCAGTGAGCTGAGATCGCACTACTGCACTCCAGCCTGGGCGACACAGCAAGACTCCTTATCAAAAAAAAAAAAGAAAATCATCTAAAGAGGCTGTATATAAGGAATTCAAAATTATCTTAAAATCAGTAAAATTCACAGGATTGCTTTAATTATGTACAAGATTACTGTATTTTTCTAATCTGCTTCTCTATTTGATGAGACTAATACAATAATTCCCAGGCACCAACGCTTCGGAACCTAAGGAATACACTTCCTTCTGTTCACCCCACCTCCCACCACATATGCCACTGCTTGGAATGCAGAGTGTATTATTTGCTTTATTCAAGAAGCAGTAGGTGTACAATGTACAGATATTGGTACCATTTTTCATGTCCCGTCAAATTTATCAAAATGATAATGTATCTTTAACTAAAAACGCATTCAGTTTTAAGACCACATAAAAGTATCTGTAAGTTTGAGACTGTTTTGGTAAAAAAAAAAAAAAAAAAAAAAGAGAACCTCAGAATCTCTGGCTGGAACTATTCTTTTTATTTTTTTCTCTAGAGGTGGAGTCTTACTATGTCACCCAGACTAGAGCACACTGGTTACTCACAGGAGTGATCAAAGCACACTGAAGGCCGAGGCGGGTGGATCACCAGGTCAGGAATTCAAGACCAGCCTGAACAACATGGTGAAACCCCGTCTCTATTAAAAATACAAAAATTACCCGGGTATGGTGGCACGTGCCTACCCTAGCTACTCAGGAGGGTGAGGCAGGAGAATCACTTGAACCCGGGGGGCGGAGATTGCAGGGGGCGGAGATTGCAGTGAGCGGAAATCGCGCCAATGCACTCCAGCCTGGGAAACAGAGTGAGACTCCATCTCGAGGAAAAAAAAAAAATTGTGAGCATTATCATAGATAGATGCAAAAGAACTATATTTCATTTATTCAATTTTATGCAATTACGGGATCCACAGTTATATTCATAAGGAATTACTCAAAGAAAAATGTAAGCTGAATTGAAGTAGGGGAATCATTAATATTTATTTCACTCCAATTTTTGTATACCAGCTGCTTTCCAGACTCACAGCATTAAACAACATATTTTTATTTTGTATTTTTAATTTTTGTGAGTACATGGTAGATGTATATATTTATGGGGGTACATGAGATATTTTGATACAGACATGTGATGTGTAATAATCACATCAGGATAAACGGGGTATCCATCATCTAAAGCATTTATCCCTTCTTTGTTTTACAAACAATCCAATTATACTCTTTTCATTATTTTTATTTTTTTGAGACCGAGTCTTGCTCTGTCGCCAGGCTGGCGTACAATGGCACCATCTCGGCTCACTGCAACCTCTGCCTCCCAGGTTCAAGTGATTTTCCAGCCTCAGCCTCCCAAATAGCTGGGATTACAGGTGCCCGCCACCATGCCCAGCTAATTTTTGTATTTTTAGTAAAGACAGGGTTTCACTATGTTGGCCAGGATGGTCTCAATCTCTTGACCTCATGATCCACCCGCCTCAGTCTCCCAAAGTGCTGGGATGACAGGCGTGAGCCACTGCACCCAGCCCATTCTTTTTTTTTTTTTTTTTTTTTGAGATGGAGTTTTGCTCTTGTTGCCCAGGCTGGAGTGCAGTGGCGTGATCTCGGCTCACTGCAACCTCCACCACCCAAGTTCAAGCAATTCTCCTACCTTAGCCTCCCAAGTAGCTGAGATTACAGCCATGTGCCATCACGCCTGGGTAGTTTTGCATTTTTTTTTTTAATAGAGATGGGGTTTCACCATGTTGGTCAGGCTGGTCTCAAACTCCTGACCTCAAGTGATCCACCCACCTTGGCCTCCCAAAGTGCTGGGATTACAGGCATGAGCCACTGCGCCTGGCCGTCTTTTTGTTATTTTTTAAATGTACAATAAATTATTGTTGACTGTAGTCACCCTGCTGTGCTATCAAATACTAGAGCCAATTTATTCTAACTATATTTTTGTACCCATTAACCATCCTCCACTATCCTCCCAGCCTCTGGGAACCATCATTCTATTCTATCTCCATTAGTTCAATTGTTTTAATTTTTACCTCCCATGAATAAGTGAGACCAGCAACACAGTATTTTTACAAGCTTTATTTATTTATTTATTTATTTATTTATTTATTTATTTATTTTTGAGACAGTCTCACTCTTTCACCCAGGCTGGAGTGCACTGGCGCTATCTCGGCTCACTGCAACCTCCACCTCCCCAGTTCAACTGATTCTCTGCCTCAGCCTCCCGAATAGCTGGGGTTACAAGCACCTGCCACAACACCTGGCTAATTTCCATATTTTGAGTAGAGAGGGGGTTTCGCCATGTTAGCCAGGCCGATCTCGATCTCCTGACCTCGGGTGATCCGCCCACCTCAGCCTCCCAAAGTGCTGAGATACAGGCGTGAACCACGGAGCCCAGCCTTTACAAGCTTTATTTAGCAAGATTCATTTATTCTTACTTACACTTAAACACCTGTCTTGAACGAAGTGGGTTTGGTTCATGCACATGGCTCAAGTGCTCCAGCAAAGAAACCAGCAAGAGTTGGTTTGCAACTGCAAAAGGGAAGGTTGGCTGTTGTAGGGGTTCTTTTAACACCTGGAGTTCTGCTGGAACATCAGATTCTAAAAATTAAAAAGGAAAATATTTTTAAATTAATGGTAAACCTGTCTCATAATGACAAAACAGTATATTCTAATTAATGAAACACGAAATATTTAAATGTAAGCAGATAAAAACCAAAAGAATAGTTATACTGAGTTGGGTTAATCAAGAAAGGCTTTCTGGAAGTGAGTTTGGAGCTGAATCCTGGAAGCTGGAGGATCAGCAGAAAGATGCCATGAGACAGAGGAGAAACAGTTTTCTGATGTGTCCAACAGTACAAATAAATCAATACGCAAGGAAGTGGGACTAGGATGGCTTCCTTCCTTTGAGAAGACAGCCAAGACCCAGGCATAAAGAAAGAAGTTAGGCAGAGGATGGCCGGGCGCGGTGGTTCATGCCTGTAATCCCAGCACTTTGGGAGGCTGAGGCCGGCGGATCATCTGAGGTCAGGAGTTTGAGACCTGCCTGACCAACATGGAGCAACCCCATCTCTACTAAAAATACAAAATTAGCCAGGCGTGGTGGCAGGTGCCTGTAATCCCAGCTACTCGGGAGGCTGAGGCAGGAAAATTGCTTGAACCTGGGAGGCAGAGGTTGCGGTGAGCCGAGATCAAGCCATTGCATTCCAGCCTGGGCAACAAGAGCGAAACTCTGTCTCAAAAAAAAAAAAAAAAAAAAAAAGAAGTTGGGCTGATGACAGAGGGAAAGCTGGAAAAATGGAAACTTTTCTTGATGAGCGTGTGCTACTTATCTACATGTACAATCTCCTTCAATGCTCAAAAAATAATATAAGGTAAGTGTTCATCCCCATTTTACAGATGAAAACACTGATCTCAGAGAGGCTGAGGAAACAGTGAACAAGGCAGATCAGACTGACTCCCAAACCCCATCCTCTTTGCACTGTATGAGACCATGCAGACAGACGAGTTGGCACTAAGGCTAAAGGTTGTAAGTTCTCACTGTTTATTTAAGACATTACTAAACAGGTAAAAAAAAAAAAAAAAAAAAAAAAAAAAAAACTAGCTGGGCACAGTGGCTCATGCCTGTAATCCCAGCACTTTGAGAGGCCGAGGCAGGCAGATCACCTAAGGTCAGGAGTTCGAGACCAGCCTGGCCAACATGGAGAAACCCCGTCTCTACGAAAAAACAAAATTAGCCAGGCGTAGTGGTGCATGCCTGTAATCAATCCTAGCCACTCAGGAGGCTGAGGCAGGAGAATCCCTTAAACCCAGGAGGCAGAGGTTGCGGTGAGCTGAGATCTTGCCATTGCACTCCAGCCTGGGCAACAAAGTGAAACTCTGTCTCAAAAAAAAAAAAAAAACTAGCCGGGTGTGGTGGCTCACATCTGTAATTCCAGCACTTAGAGAGGCCGAGGCAAGCGGATCACCTAAGGTCAGGAGCTCGGGACCAGCCCGGCCAACATGGTGAAACCTCGTTTCTACTAAAAATACAAAAATTAGGTGAGCGTGGTGGTATGCACCTGTGATCCCAGCTACTCAGGAGGCTGAGGCAGGAGAATCGCTTGAACCCAGGAGGCAGAGGTTGCAGTGAGCTGGGATCGATCGCGCCACTGCACTCCAACCTGGATGGCAGAGCCAAACTCCATTTCATTCAATAAATAAATTTAAAAATTGCCAAAAACGTTGAAGTTACATTTAGGTTTTGAATTTTCTGACTCTGCCATTAGCCAGCAGAGTGACTTCTTCAAATCATACAGACCACCTGCCAGAAATTATTTAGCTATTCATCTTTACATCTAGTGAAAATGATCAGGTGAATTATAGTGTTCTAAAATTAAAAATAAATAAATAAATGCAAAAATAAAAAGGAAAAAAATGAAATGGGCCGGGCGTGGTGGCTCACTCCTGTAATCCCAGCACTTTGAGAGGGCAAGGCATGAGGACTGCTTGAGCCTAGGAGTTCAAAACCAGCGTGGATAACATACTAAGACCCTGTCCCTACAAAGAAAAACTGTGAAAAATTCACTGGGCATGGTAGCGCGCACCTGTAGACCCAGTTACTCAGGAGGCTGAGGCAGGAAGATAGCTTGAGCCTGAGAAAACAGGGGTGCATTGAGCTGTGATTATACCACTGCACTGGGTGACAGAGCAAGATTCTGTCTCTAAAAAAAGTTTAAAAACATAAACTGTGGGCTGGACGCAGTGGCTCACACCTGTAATCCCAGCAATTTGGGAGGCCGAGGCAGGCGGATCACGAGGTCAGGAGTTCAACCAACATAGTGGTCCAACACCAGCCTGGCCAACATAGTGAAACCCCATCTCTACTAAAAAATACAAAAAATTAGCCGGGTGTGGTGGCGGGCACCTGTAATCCCAGCTACTCAGGAGGCTGAGACAGGAGAGTGGGTTGAACCCAGGAGGTGGAGGTTGCAGTGAGCCAAGATCGAGCCATTGCACTCCAGCCCGGGCAACGGTGTGAGACTCAGTCTCAAAAAAAAAAAAAGGCCGGGTGCGGTGGCTCACGCCTGTAATCCCAGCACTTTGGGAGGCCAAGGCAGGTGGATCACAAGGTCAGGAGTTCAAGACCGGCCTGGCCAAGATGGTGAAACCCTGTCTCTACCAAAAATACAAGAAATTAGCTGGGTGTGATGGCAGACGCCTGTAATCCCAGCTACTCCGGAGGCTGAGGCAGAGAACTGCTTAAACCTGAAGGGGCAAAGGTTGCAGTGAGCCAAGATAGCGCAACTGCACTCCAGCCTGGGCAACAGAGGGAGACTCCGTCTCAAGAAAAAAAAAAAATACATAAACTCTGTCTGGACATTCTGGGCCTCTTTGGAAGAAAAGGCCATATGTCAGCACAACAGTATTATCGGTAACCCAGGAAAAGAAAAATTTTAAAAGCTTATCTAAGATCACTCCCTTCAAGAATAATCTTTAGTTTGCAGAAACCCTTATCACAATGTTACAGAAAAGACACACTTGCATGTTTATAGCTGGGACTTTTCCTATGACATAACACTTTCTATATTACTGAGCTATAATATACTACCTTATATGTGGGGAAAAAGTTATTTGTCCATTAAAAAATAGTTTTTTAAAATTTTCTTCTGTTAACAGCCTACTGGAATTACTACCACAGTCTGCTTTTGTTTCTCTTTCTGGTCAAAAATCATAGGCTTGGCTGGGCACAGTGGCTCATGCCTACAATCGTAGCACTTTGGGAGGCTGAGGCAGGAGGATCCGTTGAGCCCAGGAGTTTGAGACCAGACTGGGCAACAAAAGGAGACCCCATCTCTTTTTTTTTTTTTTTTGAGACAGAGTCTCACTCTGCCTCCCAGGCTGGAGTGCAGTGGCACGATCTCGGCTCACTGCAACCTCTGCCTCCTGGACGACCCCATCTCTTTAAGAAAACAAAAAAAAAAATTATAGGTAGTATTAGGGATAAAAATGCAACAACATTTCCATGTATTAATTCCATTTGAATCAATCAAAACCATTTCAACTCGGTTTGCACCTTTATTTTTTCCCATATGCTTTCTCTTACAGGAATAATTTGTACCTTTAAATCAATTGCAACACATTTTTTTGTTTGTTTCATGCTTCAAATCAAAGTGTATTCTCTGCAGTCATTCTATTGGAATTACCATATAGTTAAAACCTCCCTGAATCGTGCTCACTTCAGCAGCACATATACTAAAAACTGGAACGACACAGCGATTAGCACAGCTCCGGCACAAGAATGAAACACAAATTCCTGAAGCATTCCATAAAAAAAAAAAAAGAAAAAAAAACCTGAATCAATGTTGTTGTTTGTTTGTTTGTTTTTGAGAGGGAGTTTCCTCTGTCTCCCAGGCTGGAGTGCAGTGGTGCGATCTCAGCTTACTACAACCTCCGCCTCCTGGGTTCAAGCAAGCGATTCTCCTGCCTCAGCCTCGAAAGTAGCTGGGATTACAGGCGCCCGCCACCACGGCCAGCTAATTTTTGTATTTTTAGTAGAGAGGGGGTTTCACCATGTTGACCAGGCTGGTGTTGAACTCCTGACCTCAGGTGATCCGCCCACCTCAGCCTTCCAAAGTGCTGGATTACAGGCGTGACCCCACTCGGCCAATGTATTCATTCTTAATAGCACAATTTAATTTTTAATATTGCTAAAACACCTGGCAGCAACTAAAGACTCTATTTCACTTTCATCAAAATTGTGGACTCTTTCACCTAATTAGAGTCAATGTTTTAAGCATCTCTTACTCTATGCTAAGTAACTTAGCTACCCCGTATCTCCTAGTAACCAAAAGCCTCAAGAAAACTTGGGGGCTGAGAGTGGTGGCTCACATCTATAATCCCAGCACTTTGGAAGGCCGAGGCGGGAGAATCGCTTGAGGCCAGGTGTTCGAGACCAGCCTGGGGAACATAGCAAGACCCCATCTCTGCAAAAAAAATTAAAAAATTAGCCGGGCATAGTGATGTGCACCTGTGGTCCCAGCTACTTGGGAGGCTAAGGCTGGAGGATCACTTGAGCCCAGGAGTTGGAGGCTGCAATGAGCTATGATTGTGCCACTGCACTCCAGCCTGGGTGACAGAGCAAGACGGTCTCCAAAAAAAAAACTTGGGCCTTTTTATTAAACCAAAGACGTTTATTTATTTCCGCGCTGCCTCACTATGAGAAATCTTTAGTTCTCCTTCCAATGAAGCAAAAGACAAGAAAAGCTCCAATGAAGCAAAAGACAAGAAAAGCTACAAATTTCAACTCTTAACCCAAACTATTCAGCGTATAGTTTGCAAAGTCTCGTTGCAGTAATGAAAGAAGATCGTTCTCAACCATTGACAAAACCCAGGGCGTGGGGGCAAGACAGTGGCCTCGGGGATGTTCCCAGCCATCCGAAGGCCTCAGTCCCCAGAGAGGAAACCAAGGAACAGAAATGTAAACAAAGGAGCGAGAAGCAGACGTTCTTTTCAATAAATATTTACCTTACCCCGACGGCCCGCCCGCCGCCCCCTCGCACTGCGCGGCTGGGCCCCCGGTTCAACCCTGCAGGCAGCCAAATTTGCCCCGGTCTTCAGGCAAACCTCAGGGCTGCCTATGCCGCCCAGAAACGCAGGTGGACAGACAGCGCAGAGCGGCGACGCCGCGATCCGATCCCTCACCGTCATATTTGGGGTCCGGGCCCTCGGCGGGAAAGTCGATGGCCGGCGGCGCAGCCCCAACCCCAGCCCCGTCGCCCTCCTCTTCGCGCTTGCGGACCACGGAGTTGCCCCCCTGCATTGCCGGCCGCGCGCGGGCCGCAGCCCAGCCCGCCGGCCCGCCCAGCACTGCCACACTCCGATGCCGCAGCTAGCGCCTTCCGACCCGGAAGTAACCCCTCACCAGACGGAAAACCAGCCTCCGCCACGCGCGCACCTTAACTGGGGGGCGGGGCTGTAGCAGACTCCGCCCTTTATCAGACAAGAAGACCTGGGCGTGTCCGGCGCCGAAGCACCCCCGGCGCATGCGCTCTGGTGGGCTCGTCTACCGGCGGCTGGGTTTCAGAGGCGCCCAGGTGAACCCTGGCCTACTTCCCAGCTACCCCAGAAGGGTTTTAGCGCTCACGTCTCACGCCCAGACTCGAGTGTCAGTGTAAGAATCAGGTGTCTGCAGAGACTAATCGAAAAATATTTACCTTTTGTGGGTACAGCAATGACTTTGGTCATTTGTTTTCCAGGAAAAAAATTTAAAAAAGCATTTTCAAAACCTGTCTCAAGGAGACCTGAACATATTTTGGTCAACTGTTATGCCACAAAAAAGCGGGAGATGCCGCCGGGCGCGGTGGCTCACGCCTGTAATCCCAGCACTTTGGGAGGCCGAGGTGGGCGGATCACGAGGTCAGGAGATCGAGACCATCCTGGCTAACACGGTGAAACCCCGTCTCTACTAAAAATACAAAAAATTAGCTGGGCGTGGTGGCGGGCGCCTGTAGTTCTAGCTACTCGGGAGGCTGAGGCAGGAGAATGTAGTGAACCCGGGAGGTGGAGCTTGCAGTAAGCCGAGATCGCGCCACTGCACTCCAGCCTGGGCGACAGAGCAAGACTCCGTCTCAAAAAAAAAAAAAACGGGAGATGCCAACTACATTCCAAAATGTGAAGTGAATCCAGCCTAACAGAAATTCCTCTTAGAATTTACAACGGAAATGTTTTCCTTAAAAAAAAAAAACAAAAAACTTTTAGCTTCAGGGATACAGGTGTAGGTTCGTTTTCCAAACTAAAACGCCCCGCCCTGGCCACACTCCATCCACTATGGTTTGAAACCCTCAGATTCAAAAATCCACCCTAAGCCGGGCGTTGTGGCTCACACCTGTAATCCCAACACTTCCGGAGACCAAGGTGGGCGGATCACCTGAGGTCAGGAGTTTGAGATCAGCCTGGCCAATATGGTGAAATCCCTGTCTCTATTAAAAATACAAAAATTAGCTGGATGTGGTGGCGCGCTCCTGTAATCCCAGCTACTCGGGAGGCTGAAGCAGGAGAATCGCTTGAACCCGGGAGACGGAGGTTGCAGTGAGAACCCGGGAGACGGAGGCTGCAGTGAGCAGAGATCGGGTCTCTGCACACTGCACTCCAGCCTGAGTGACAGAGCAAGACTCCATCTCAAAAAAAGAAAAAGAAAAAATTATCCTTAATTTTCATGGATCAGCTACAGCTGGAATAAAAATCTTTCAGATTTTGGACCTCACCCACAGCACGATGTGTAAAAGTGATATTGTTTAAGAATTCTATTTGAACTTGTTTTCCATAGACAGTCATACTTGGATGCATTCAGCTTGGTAGAGGCAATTAAAGGTGTAGTTCTCTTAAACAGCAACTCAAAGTACTGTAAAGATAGATAAAGAAAATAAAGAAAAATAAAAAATAAAGGTATAGTTCTCCAGATAGATTAGATTCCAAACATTAGAGATGGGCCAGGCGCGATGGCTCACCTCTGTAATCCTAGCACCTTTGGAGGCCGCGGCAGGTGGATCATCTGAGGTCAGGAGTTCAAAACCAGCCTGGCCAACATGGTGAAACCCCCGTCTCTACTAAAAACACAAAAAATTAGCAGGAGAATCGCTTGAACCCAGGAGGCGGAGCTTGCAGTGAGCTGAGATTGAGCCACTGCACTCCAGCCTGGGCAACAAAGCAAGACTCCGTCTCAAAAAAAAAAGAGATTAGAGATGTTCCTTCCTGTGCCTTGCTGATGTTCTAGAAGAGCACGCCCCTTCTGAGGAGTGTTTTGTCTATATGTATTCGCAGCTTTAAAAACACAAATACTGTAAAAAAAAAAAAAAAAAAATACAAATACAAATACCAGCCGGGCGCGGTGGCTCATGCCTGTAATCCCAGCACTTTGGGAGGCCGAGGCGAGCGGATCACGAGGTCAGGAGATCGAGACCATCCTGGCTGACGCGGTGAAACCTCCATCTCTACTAAAAATACAAAAAATGAGCCGGGCGTGGTGGCAGGTGCCTGTAGTCCCAGCTACTCCGGAGGCTGAGGCAGGAGAATGGCGTGAACCCCAGGGGGCGGAGCCTGCAGTGAGCCGAGATCGCGCCACTGCACTCCAGCCTGGGCGACAGAGTGAGACTCTGGCTCAAAAAAAAAAAAAAAAAAAAAAAAAAAAAAAAAAAAAAAATCTAATGATTGAAACAATGCTTATAATGCCAAAACTGGAAGAGAAGATAATTGGCTAAATTAACGACGAACATTCATACAATGGCACACTTACTTGCATTAAAAATGTTAGCATGGGCCAGGCACGGTGGCTCACACCTATAATTCCAGCACTTTGAGAGGCTGATGCAGGAGGATTGCTTGAGGCCAGGAGTTTGAGACCAGCCTGGGCAATTTAGTGAGCCCTCCTCTCTATAATTTAAAACAAATAATAATAACATTGATATGCTAATCTGGTTCTCACCATTTTCCACCATCACTGGAAATGCCCATTGTTACTGAAGGCATAGAGAAAAAAAGCAACACACTCTATACAGCTGCTCTCGAACCCCTGACCTCATGATCCGCCCACCTCAGCCTCCCAGAGTGCTGGGATTACAGGCATGAGCCACCGCACCTGGCTGAAATTAATTTTTTTTAAGAAATACAATATCACATATCAGCTTGCAATATTAAACATACAGTTAACCAAAAAGAACCCCAAACGACCAGTAAGATAGAAAAGCTGCACAAGTTTCATTAGCTACAAGTAAATGCAAGTTAAATGATGAAATATCATTTCAAAATATGTTTGCAAATTTAAACTTTCTCATACCAAGTGTTGGTGAGGATACGAAGAAAGAGAAACTATCGTACCTTGCTAACGAGCAATTTAGCAATGTTGAATAAAGTCAAATGGTTAATTAAGATTCTCTCCTTGACTTAACTCTAGTCAGGCCCCTCTGATTTCTCAACTAGGCCCTGATTTTAGAGCTCACATGTGCATCTCTATATTGTCCAGTTCTCACAAGAATCCTACCTAGTAAGTCGCTTTAGCCTGAATCCCTCATTCTCAATATCTGATCATCCTCTATAACTGGTTGGGTTCCTCCTCGCCTAACATCCCCCAGGTGATGTCTCATCACCCTGGCCTGCTTTCAGCAAGAATCCTATTAGATGGATTTAGCCAGAAATCCCCCCTTAGCCCCTGATATTTCCTCGTGGTAATTTTCCATGCAGTGACCACCCCCGCCAACGCACACACTCATCTTTGGCTATAGATTCTCACATTTCCTTGTTGTATTTGGAGTTGAATCTGACATCTCCCCAACTACAAAATGTCATTGTAGTACCCCTCTGATATAGTTTGCCTGTGTGTCTCCTTCAAGTCTCATGTTGAAATGTGAACCCATAGATACCTTTGTTTCCAGTTGAGCAGACCATTGGGAGGTGGGCATTGTAAACAAGTGAATATCTAACACCTGTATGCTACAATGAAAAAAACAGAGGCCGGGCGTGGTGGCTCACACCTGTAATCCCAGCATTTTGGGAGGCTGAGGCGGGAGGATCACAAGGTCAGGAGATCGAGACCATCCTGGCTAACACGGTGAAACCCCATTTCTACCAAAAATACAAAAATTAGCTGGGCATGGTAGTGGGCGCCTGTAATCCCAGCTACTCGGGAGGCTGAGGCAGGACAATCGCTTGAACCCGGGTGGCGGAGGTTGCAGTGAGCCGAGATCGCACCACTGCACTCCAGCCTGGGCAACATGGGCGAAACTCCATCTCAAAAAAAAAAAAAAGAACTGTGAACCCCAATATTGGAGGTGGGGCCTAGTGGGAGATGTTGGACATGGGGGCGGATCCCTCATGAATGACTTAGCAGCATCCTCTTGGTGATGAGTGAGTTCTCACTCTGTGAGTTCATGTCAGTTGTTTAAAAAGAAGTCTGAGGCCAGACATGGCGGCTCATGCCTGTAATCCCAGCACTTTGGGAGGCCGAGGCAGGCAGATCATTTGAGGTAAGGAGTTTGAGACCAGCCTGGCCAACATGGAGAAACCCAGTCTCTACTAAAAATACAAAAGTTAGCTGGGTGTGCACCTGTAGACCCAGCTAATCTGGAGGCGGAGTCAGGATAATGCTTGAACACAGGAGGTGGAGGTTCCAGAGAGCAGAGATCGTGCCACTGCACTTCAGCCTGGGTGACAGAGGGAGACCCCATCTCAAAAAAAATAAAATAGTCTGGGCACCATGGCTCACGACTATAATCCCAGCACTTTGGGAGGCCAAGGCGGGTGAATCACCTGAGGTCAGGAGTTCAAGACCAGCCTGGCCAACATGGTGAAACCCCGTCTCAACTAAAAATACAAAAATGAGCTGGGTGTGATGGCACCTGCCTGTAATCCCAGCTACTTGGGAGGCTGAGGCAGGAGAATCGCTTGAAACTGGGAGGCAGAGGTTGCAGTAAGCCGAGATCACACCACTGCACTCCAGCCTGGGCTACAGAGGGAGATCTGTCTCAAAATAAATAAATAAATAAATAAAATTTAAAAATAAATAAAATAAAAAGGGTGCCTCCCTTCTCTCTCCCTTGCTTCTTCTCTGGCCGTGTGACACACCTGCTCCAACTTTGCCTTCAGCCATGAGTGGGAGCTTCCTGAGGTCTCACCAGAAGCAGATGCTGGCACCATGTTTTTGTACAGCCTGCAGAACTACGAGCCAAATAAATCTCTTCTCTTTATAAGATACCCAGTCTCAGGTTTTTGGTTTTTTGTTTGTTTGTTTGTTTAAGATGGAGTCTCACTCTGTCACCCAGGCTGGAGTGCAATGGCACAATATCAGCTCACTGCAACCTCTGCCTACCGGGTTCAAGCGATTCTCCTGCCTCAGCCTCCCAAGTAGCTGGGACTACAGGCACACAACACCATGCCCGGCTAGGTTTTGTAGTTTTAGTAGAGACAGGGTTTCACCATGTTGGCCAGTCTGGTCTTGAACTCCTGACCTCAGGTGATCCACCCACCTTGGCCTGCCAAAGTGCTGGGATTACAGGCGTGAGCCACCATGCCCGGCCGCCTCAGGTATCTTTATAGCCACATGAACAGACTAACACATCCTGCCTTAAATAAGGTCAGTCCTACCATGTTTAACAAGTGTTACAAGTGTTATGAATAATTTTTTTTTTAAACAGAGTCTCACTGTTGTCGCCCAGGCTGGAGTGCAATGACATGATCTCAGCTCACTGAAACCTCCACCTCCTGGGTTCAAGCAATTCTCCTGCCTCCACCTCCCCAGTAGCTGAGATCACAGGCGCCTGCCACCATGCCCGGCTAATTTCTGTAATTTTAGTAGAGATGGGGTTTCACCATGTTGGCCAGGCCAGTCTCAAACTCCTGACCTCAGGTGATCCACCCATCTCAGCCTCCCAAACTGCTGGGGTTACAGGTGTGAGCCACCACATCTGGCGGAATTTTTTTTTTTTTTTTTTGAGATGGGGGTCTCATTTTGTCACCCAGGTGGAGTGCAGTAGCGACATCTTGGCTCACTGCAGCCTCAACTTCCCAAGCTCAGGTGATCCTCCCACTTCAGCCTTCCAGGTAGCTAGGACCACTAGCATGTGCCACTATGCCCAGCCAGTTTTTTGTATTTTTGGTAGAGACAGGTTTTGCCATCTTGCCCAGGCTGGTCTCAAACTCCAGAGCTCAAGGGATCTGCCCTCCTTGGCCTCCCAAAGTGCTTGGATTAAGGCATGAGCCACTGCACCTGCCCAATTAATAATTTTTTATATTAACATGTTGCATACCCGTGATCCAGTAAGTCCCCTCTAGGTCCCCTTTGGACACTCTTATGTATGTCCATGGATATTATATAAGCCTGTTTATTGCAACGTTGTTTTTAACAGCAAATTGGAAAAAAACCCGCCAGGCGCGGTGGCTCACGCCTATAATCCCAGCACTTTGGGAGGCCGAGGCGGGTGGATGACAAGGTCAGGAGATCGAGACCATCCTGGCTAACACGGTGAAACCCCGTCTCTACTAAAAATACAAAAAATTAGCTGGGCGTGGTGGCGGGCGCCTGTAGTCCCAGCTACTCGAGAGGCTGAGGCAGGAGAATGGCGTGAACCTGGGAGGCAGAGGTTGCAGGGAGGCGGAGGTTGCAGTGAGTGGAGATCACGCCACTGCACTCCAGCCTGGGCGACAGAGTGAGACTCTGCCTCAAAAAAATAAATAAATAAATAAAAGATTAAAAAAAAACCTAATACTCATTAATAGGGAAATAGAGATATGTATTACATATGAAAACAAATATTAAGTCAGCAAGGTGGCTCACACCTGTAATCCCAGCACTTTAGGAGACTGAGGTTGGGAAGATTGCTTGAGGCCAAGATTTCAAGACCAGCCTGGGCAACACAGTGAGACACAATCTCTACAAATAAAAATACAAAAATAAGCTTGCCATGGTGGCAGGAGCCTATAATCCCAGGTACTCGAGCTACTCGGGAGGCTGGGCACAAGAATCGCCTGAACCTGAAAGGAAGAAGTTGCAGTGAGCCGAGATCATGCCACTGCACTCCAGCCTCCTTGAGAGAGCAAGACCCTGTCTCAAGAAAAAAAAAAAAGGTATAAAAATTATGGACAGAATCAACTAGCACACATATATAATCGAGAACATTGAAATCAACACAACAAAACCCCTAAATAACAGAAGGCAATAATAATAGTCATAACTGCTAACTTTTTTGTTTGTTTGTTAGTTTGTTTGAGATGGAGTCTTGCTCTGTCGCCCAGGCTGGAGTGCAGTGGCGCGATCTTAGGTCACTGCAAGCTCCGCCTCCCGGGCTCAAGCCATTCTCCTGCCTCAGCCTCCCAAATAGCTGCTACACGCACCCGCCACCACACCTGGATAATTTTTGTATTTTGTTTAGTAGAGACGGGGTTTCGCCATGTCAGCCAGTCTGGTCTCGATCTCCTGACCTCGTGATCCACCCACCTCGCCCTCCCAAAGTGCTGGGATTACAGGCGTGAGCCACTGCACCTGGCCCGGCCCATAATTGCTAATGTTTACTGAGCACTGTGTCATCCTCATTCCCCCACCCTGTTCTAAGTGTTTCTTTTTTTTTTTTTTTTTTTTTTTAGACAGAATCTCGCTGTGTCGCCAGGATGGAGTGTAATGGCGCAATCTCAGCTCACTGCAACCTCCACCTCTTGGGTTCAAGCGATTCTCCTGCCTCAGCCTCTCGAGTAGCTAGGACTACAGGTGCGCAGCACCATGCTCTGCTAATTTTTGTATTTTTGGTAGAGATGGGGTTTCACCGTGTTAGCCAGGATGGTCTTGACCTCCTGACCTCGTGATCCACCCACCTCGGCCTCCCAAAGTGCTGGGATTACAGGCATAAGCCACCGCGCCCAGCCTTTAAGTATTTCTAAAAGTGTTAACTCGGCCGGGCGTGGTGGCTCACGCCTGTGATCCCAGCACTTTGGGAGGCCGAGGCGGGTGGATCACGAGGTCAGGAGATCGAGACCATCCTGGCTAACACGGTGAAACCCCATCTCTACTAAAAATACAAAAAATTAGCTGGGCATGGTGGTGCACGCCTGTAATCCCAGCTACTCAGGCTACTTGGGAGGCTAAGGCACGAGAATTGCTTGAATCCAGAAGCTGAAGGTTGCAGTAAGCCGAGATTGTGCCACTGCACTCCAGCGTGGGTGACAGAGCAAGACCCTGTCTCAAAAAAAAAAAAAAAACCAGAGAGGGAGACAGAAATTTATTTTAAGAAATTAGCTCGGCCGGGCATGGTGGCTCATGCCTGTAATCCCAGCACTTTGGGAGGCCAAGGCAGGCAGATCACCCGAGGCTAGGAGTTCAAGACCAGCCTGACCAACACGGAGAAACCCCGTCTCTACTAAAAACACAAAATTAGCTGGGCATGGTGGCGCATGCCTGTAATCCCAGCTACCTGGGAGACTGAGGCAGGAGAATCACTGGAACCCGGGAGAAGGAGGTTGTGGTGAGCCGAGATGGCACCATTGCACTCCAGCCTGGGCAACATGAGCAAAACTCCATCTCAAAAAAAAAAAAAAAGAAAAAGAAAAGAAATTGGCTCATAGGATCATGGAGGCTAAATCCAAAATCTACAGGGTGGACTGGCAGACTAGAGACCCAGAGAAGGAAGAGTCAATGTTACAGTTTAAGTCAGAAACTTGTCTGCCGGCAACATTCTTTCTTGCTCAGGGCAGGTCAGTCCTTTTGCCATATCTGAGTTTTCAACTGATTGAATGAAGCCTCCAATACTCCACATTATAAAGACAATCTGCTTTACTCAAAGTCTTAGGTCAGGCATGGTGTCTCATGCCTGTAATCCCAGCACTTTGGGAGGCCAAGGTGGGCAGATTACCTGAGGTCGGGGGTTCTAGAACAGGCTGGCCAACATGGTGAAACCTTGTCACTACTGAAAATACAAAAATTAGCCAGGTATGGTGTAATCCCAGCTACTTGGGAGGCTGAGGCCGGAGAATCACTTGGACCCTTGCAGTGAGCCAAGATCACGCCACTGCACTCCAGCTCGGGCAACAAGAGGGAGACTCCGTCTCAAAAAACAAACAACAAACAAAAAAAACAGGCTGGGTGCAGTGGCTCATGCCTGTAATCCCAGCACTTCGGGAGTCCAAGGCGGGTGGATCACGAGGTCAGCAGACTGAGACCATCCTGGCCAACATAGTGAAACTCCGTCTCTACTGAAAATACAAAAATTAGCCGGGCTAGGCCGGGCAGGGTGGCTCACGCCTCTAATCCCAGCACTTTGGGAGGCCGAGGCGGGTGGATCACGAGGTCAGGAGATCGAGACCATCCTGGCTAACACAGTGAAACCCCGTCTCTACTAAAAACACAAAAAAATTAGCCGGGGGCAGGTGCCTGTAGTCCCAGCTACTCGGGAGGCTGAGGCAGGAGAATGGCGTGAACCCAGGAGGCGGAGCTTGCAGTGAGCTGAGATCACGCCACTGAACTCCAGCCTGGGCGACAGAGCAAGACTCTGTCTCAAAAAAAAAAAAAAAAAATTAGCCAGGCATGGTGGCGCTTGCCTGTAATCCCAGCTACTTAGGAGGCTGAGGCAGGAGAATCATTTGAACCAGGGAGTCAGAGGTTGCAATGAGCCGAGATCACTCCACAGCACTCTAGCCTGGCAACAGAGCGAGACTCCGTCTAAAAAAAAAAAAAACAAAAAGAAAGAAAAAGAAAAAAGAAATCAAGTCCACCAATTTAATGTTAATGTGGCCACTGCGCCTGGCCCACATCTGGTTAATTTTTTTAGTTTTCATAGAGACAGGGTGTCATTATGTGGCCCAGGCCCGTCTTGAACTCCTGGGCTTAAGCCATCCGTCCACCTTGGCCTCCCAAAGTGTTGGGATTACAAGCATGAGCCACCATGGCCCTCCCAGAATAATCTTTGACCAAATATGTGGGCATTGTGGCCCACCCAAGTTCACACATAAAACTAACCATCACAGGCCGGGTGTGGTGGCTCACACCTGTAATCCCAGCACTTTGGGAGGCCAAGGCAGGCGGATCACCTGAGGTCGGGAGTTTGAGATCAGCCTGACCAACATGGAGAAACCCTGTCTCTACTGAAAATACAAAATTAGCTGAGCATGGTGGCACATGCCTGTAATCCCAGCTACTTGGGAGGCTGAGGCAGGAGAATCACTTGAACCCAGGAGGCGGAGGTTGCGGTGAGCCGAGATCATGCCTTTGCACTCCAGCCTAGGCAACAAGAGTGAAACTCCGTCTCAAAAGAAAAAAAAAAATAACCTTGGTAAGTTCACCCCTTGTCAACAGTATCCATGTGCATCTTTTAATTTTTATTTATTTATTTTGTTTGTTTGTTTTTTGAGACAGAGTCTTGCTCTGTTGGCCAGGCTGGAGTGCAGTGGTGAAATCTCGGCTCACTGTAACCTGCACCTACCTCCCAGCTCAACCGATTCTCCTGCTTCAGCCTCCCAAGTAGCTGGGACTACAGTTGTGCACCACCAAGCCCAGATAATTTTTGTATTTTTAGTAGAAATGGGGTTTCACCATTTTGGCCAGGCTGGTCTGGAACTCCTGACCTCAGGTGATCCGCCTGTCTCGGCCTCCCAAAGTGCTGGGATTATAGGTGTGAGCCACTGTGCCCAGACTATACGCATCTTTTTCAACCATGATACAACTATCCACTTGATGTGATACAACTATCTCGTATACAATGAAAACCGCACTAATCTCTTTCCCAGAAGAGGATGTAAGTTTCTTGGGTGATGTTTATGCTTCTCCTTGATATCTCATAACTTAAATAGTATGCTGTAAGGTTAACAATATTGAAATACTATGATATAAAGTCAATATATCTTTTGTTACATAAGAGGATAAGTGGGGAATGAAAACAAAGACATTTGTGATACACACACACACACACACACACACACACATCCATCACAAAACAAAAAGAAACATCAATGGCAATTGCAGCCCTCGGTTCTGCAACTGGTGATGGGGTCGTAGCTGGTGTTTATAACCATCTTCTGCCACCACACATTCCGTATTCCCGTTCTCCTCAACAAACACCTCAGCTGGCCATGGGTCACCTGCTGTGGCGACCCAAACCTTCTTTCCTGGGCCATTCATAGTCCTGCCAAGATTGCGTTGTTGTGGTTTTCCATTGACTCTAATCATAGGGCATTCCGATACTAAGAGATACCCTAAGCGCTCTCCTGTATTTCAGACATACCCTTTCCTAGCTCCATTGTGGAGTAGCGGTCCAATTTCTCTTTGGTAGTCAGGATTCATCACCCAAGTCAGCCCAGTAACGCCTTTCTTTGCCTGTTGATTCAGAGGCAAGATGAACTGAAAGTGGCCAGGTGGCACCAAAAAGTCAGTTAAATGAAATCACTGTTGTCAGTCCATTTTCTGTTGCTTATGACAGAACACCCGAAACTGGGTAATTTATAAAGAAAGAAATTATTTCTTGCAGTTATGGGGGCTGAAAAGTCCAAGGTCAAGGGGCTGCATCTGGTGAGGCCCTTCTTGCTGATAGGACTCTGCAAAGTCCCGAGGTGGTGTAGGACATCGCATGGCCAGGGGGCTCAGCATGCTAGCTCACATCTCTCCTCCTTTTACTTATACAGCTTGATAGCCACCAATCCCATTCCCATGATAACTCATTAATCCATTAACCCATTAATTAATTATTATTATTATTATTTTGAGACGGAGTTTCACTCTTGTTGCCAGACCAGAGTGCAATGGCACGATCTCGGCTCACGGCAATCTCTGCCTCCCCAGTTCAAGTGATTCTCCTGCCTCAGCCTCCCAAGTAGCTGGGATTACAGGCATGTGCCACCAAGCCCGGCTAATTTTGTATTTTTAGTAGAGACGGGGTTTCTCCATGTTGGTCAGGCTCCTCCTGAACTCCCAACCTCAGGAGATCCGCCCACCTTGGCCTCCCAAAGTGCTGGGATTACAGACATAAGTCACTGCGCCCGGCCCTAACCCATTAATTTATTAATCCAAGGATGGATTAATTCATTCATAAGGGCAGAGCCCTCATGACTGAATCACCTTCTTTTTTTTTTTTTTTTTTTTTTTTGAGACAGAGTCTTGCTCTGTCGCCCAGGCTGGAGTGCAGTGGCGTGATCTCAGCTCACTGCAAGCTCCGCCTCCAGGGTTCACGCCATTCTCCTGCCTCAGCCTCCCAAGTAGCTGGGACTACAGGCGCCTATCACTACGCCCAGCTAATTTTTTGTATTTTTAGTAGAGATGGGGTTTCACCGTGTTAGCCAGGATGGTCTCGATCTCCTGACCTCGTGATCCACCTGCCTCAGCCTCCCAAAGTGCTGGGACTACAGGCGTGAGCCACCACACCCGGCCATGACTCTTTCGACTCTTAAAGGCCCCACCTCTCAATATTGCCACATTGGGGATTAAATTTCAACATGTGTTTTGGAGGGGACAAATAGTCAAACCATAGCATGTCTCCTGGTGGAGGCATTGCTCTCTTTGGAACTAAGACCTCTAGGCTAGCAGAGCATAAGGTTATGGGAACAGGAAGGAAAGATTTAACTAGTGAGCTGCGCGCAGTTGTTCACGCCTGTAATCCCAGCACTTTGAGAGGCTAAGGTGGACAGATCACTTGAGGTCAGGAGTTTGAGACCAGCCTGGCCAGCATGGTGAAACCCCATCTCTACTAAAAATACAAAAAGTAACCGGGTGTGGTGGCACACGCCTATAGTCCCAGCTGCTAGAGAGGCTGAGGCAGGAGAATAGCTTGAACCCGGAAGGCGGAGGTTGCAGTGAGCTGAGACCTCGCCACTATACTCCAGCCTGGGCAACAGAGTGAGACTCCGTCTCAAAAAAAAAAAAAAAAAAAAAAAGATTTGGCCAGTGGGTCACTAGGGGTAATACTAAGCAGTGCCATTCTCATTTCTAACACTTGATTCCTGGACCCATGCAGAAAGAAAGTGCAAGGGCCCTGGGGTAGAAATGAGCTTAGCGTGTTTCAAAGAAAGAGGACAAGAGTGAATAAAGAAGGCAGGAGTAGGCGGGGCACAGTGGCTCACACCTGTAATCCCAGCACTTTGGGAGGCCGAGGCAGGCGGATCACCAGGTCAGGAGATCGAGACCATCCTGGCTAACACAGTGAAACCCCGTCTCTACTAAAAAAAAAATACAAAAAATTAGCCTGGCGTGGTGGTGGATGCCTGTAGTCCCTGCTATTCAGGAGGCTGAGGCAGGAGAATGGCAGGAACACAGGAGGCAGAGCTTGCAGTGAGCTGAGATTACGCCACTGCACTCCAGCCTGAGAAATAGAGCAAGACTTCATCCTGAAAAAAAAAAAGAAGGCAGGAGTAGAAGCAGGAAGATCAGCCTTGCAGTGAGTCAGTCTTTCAAACGCACTTACAGCAAAGTACAAACTCCTTCCCTATGGCCTATAATTTCCATAAATACCTTTTTGTGGCTGGGCGCGGTGGCTCACGCCTGTAATTCCACCACTTTGGGAGGCTGAGGCAGGCGGATCACCTGAAGTCGGGAGTTCCAGACCAGCTGACCAACGTGGAGAAACCCCTTCTCTACTAAAAATACAAAAAATTAGCCAAGCATGGTGGCGCAGGCCTGTAATCCCAGCTACTCAGGAGGCTGAGACAGAAGAATCGCTTAAAACTGGGAGGCGGAGGTTGCAGTGAGCTGAGATAGCGCCATTGTACTCTAACCGGGGCAACAAGAGCAAAACTCCGTCTCAAAAAAACAAAACAAAACAAAAAACAACAACCAAAAAAAACCTGTTTGTTGATTCATCCAATTAACGTAGTATCTTTTAACTCCTTGTTACATAGATATGAAATGTTATGGCCAGGCGTGGTGGCTTATGCCTGTAATCCCAGCACTTTGGGAGGCCAAGGCGGGTGGATCACCTGAGGTCATGAGTTCCAGACCAGCCTGACCAACATGGAGAAACCCTGTCTCTACTGAAAATACAAAATTAGCCGGGTGTGGTGGTGCATGCCTGTAATCCCAGCGACTAGGGAGGCTGAGGCAGGAGAATCGCTTGAACCTGGGAGGCAGAGGTTGCAGTGAGCCGAGATCGCGCCATTGCACTCCAGCTTGGGCAACAAGAGTGAAACTCCGTCTCAAAAAAAAAAAAAATAAGAATGTTTACCTCTCCTCATTACTTCCAAACAGGTATGAACAGACCATTAATTTTATAATTTTCTTCCTTTTTTTTTTTTTGAGACGGAGTCTCGTTGTGTCGCCCAGGCGCTGGAATGCAGTTGTGCGATCTCGGCTCACTGCAAGCTCCACCTCCCGCGTTCATGCCATTCTAGGCCGGGCGCGGTGGCTCACGTCTGTAATCCCAGCAGTTTGGGAGGCCAAGGCGGGTGGATCACGAGATCAGGAGATCGAGACCATCCTGGCTAACACAGTGAAACCCCATCTCTACTAAAAATACAAAAAATTAGCCGGGCGTGGTGGTGGGCGCCTGTAGTCCCAGCTGCTCAGGAGGCTGAGGCAGGAGAATGGCGTGAACCTGGGAGGCAGAGGTTGCAGTGAGCCAAGATCACGCCACTGCACTCCAGCCTGGGCGACAGAGGGAGACTCCGTCTCAAAAAAAAAAAATTTTTTTTCACAAGTAAAGAGACAGCTTTCAAGAGCTGTCACAGTGGTCTATGGGATCACACCGATGAATGGACAGAAAAGTAAGATTCATTACTTAAGCGTTCATGACGGAGGGCTAGGGAGGGGGCTTATTCTTGAGGTCACAGCCTCTGGAGCAGGAACAGACCCAGAAGGACAGAAATCTAAGTGACTGATTGAATCATTGTTGGCCTGGCTGCATGGATGGCCCTTACCTATCTTCTTCACCTATGTCACATTTACCATGTATCTTTTCCCTCATGGTGAAGCAAAGACAAACTCTTTAAAGCAGTGTAGGTGTGTGTCTGTGTATATCTACGTCTATATATGTATCTTACCTGTGTGTGTATCTACATCTATATATGTATTTTGCCTCTGTGTATGTCTGTGTGTGTCTGTGTCCGTGTGTTTATGCGCAAATTGCTTGCCCCCTCTGTTCCCTACCACCCTCATCGCCAAACCCCTAATTTGAGACCTTCCCCTCAATATCCACGTGGACTCGCAAGTCAGTTCTGTCAATTAGGAGAGAGGTCAGTAACGTCAAAGGAAACCCCCAATTAGCTACCTTTCTTAATCATCAGGATTTCAAGAACACTTAATTATGGTTACTCAATAGAAGGTAAGTGCTGTAAACCATAATAGTATAAAATTAATGGTCTATCTATTCATGTTTGGAAGTAATAAGAAGAAATAAACATTTCTTTTCTTTCTTTTTTTTTGACGGAGTCTTGCTCTGTCACCTAGACTGGAGTGCAATGCTGCAATCTTGGCTCACTGCTACAACCTCCGCCTCCTGGGTTTATGCAATTCTCCTGCCTCAGCCTCTCAAGTAGCTGGGATTACAGACGTGCTCCACCATGCCCAGATAACTTTTTTATTTTTAGTAGAAACAGGGTTTCACCACGTTGGTCAGGCTGGTCTCGAACTCCTGACCTCAAGTGATCCACTCACTCTGGCCTCCAAAAGTACTGCTGGGATTGCAGGTGTGAGCTACCACTCTCAGCCAACATTTCTTTTTCTTTTTTTTTCTTTCTTTTTTCTTTTTTTTAGACGTAGTCTTGCTCTGTCTTGCCCAGGCTGGAATGCAATAGTGCGATCTCGGTTCACTGCAGCCTCTGCCTCCCGGGTTCAAGCGATTCTCCTGTCTCAGCCACACAAGTGCCTGGGATTACAGGCGTGTGCCACCATGCCTGGCTAATTTTAAATTTTTAGTAGAGACGGGGTTTCACCATGTTGGCCAAGCTGGTCTTGAACTCCTGACCTCAGATGATCCACCTGCCTCGGCTTCCCAAAGTGCTGGGATTGCAGATGTGAGCCACCGCGCCCGGCCAACATTTCTTACCTATATAGCAGGGAGTTAAAAGATACTGCTTCAGTTGGATGGATCAATAAACAGATAGCTACAGAAATCATATAAGGTAACTAATAAAGTATTTGGATATAGCTGTAGTTGTATATATTTTATCGTCTTCATCTGATGTTAAGGAAATTGTAGGCCTGGCGCGGTGGCTCACGCCTGTAATCCCAGCACTTTGGGAGGCCGAGGCGGGTGGATCACGAGGTCAGGAGATCGAGACCATCCTGGTTAACAAGGTGAAACCCCGTCTCTACTAAAAATTACGAAAATTAGCCGGGCGTGGTGGCGGGTGCCTGTAGTCCCAGCTACTCGGGAGGCTGAGGCAGGAGAATGGCGTGAACCCGGGAGGCGGAGCTTGCAGTGAGCCAAGATTGCGCCACTGTACTCCATCCTGGGCAACAGAGTGAGATTCTGTCTCAAAAAAAAAAAAAAAAAAAGAAGGAAATTGTACATTGTACATGTATACATGTACAGCACCAGGGCCTAATGTTTTCTGTTCTTTTTTTTGTTTTTTTTGAGACAGAGTCTTGCACTGTTGCCTGGGCTAGAGTGCAATGGCACGATCTTGGCTCACTGCAATCTCTGCCTCCCGGGTTCAAGCGATTCTCCTGCCTCAGCCTCCCGAGTAGCTGGGATTACAGGCGCCTGCCACCATGCCTGGCTAATTTTTTGTATTTTTAGTAGAGATGGGGTTTCACTATATTGGCCAGGCTGGTCTCGAACTCCTGACCTCATGATCCGCCTGCCTCGGCCTCCTAAAGTGCTGGGATTACAGGTGTGAGCAACCGCACACGGCCCTTTTTTTTTTTTTTTTTTGAGACAGAGTCTCACTCTGTCGCCCAGGCTAGAGTGCAGTGGCGCAATCTCAGCTCACTGCAAGCTCCACCTCCCAGGTTCACGTCATTCTCCTGCTTCAGCCTCCCGAGTAGCTGGGACTACAGGCGCCCGCCACCATGCCCGGCTAATTTTTTGTATTTTTAGTAGAGACGGAGTTTCACCATGTTAGCCAGGATGATCTCGATCTCCTGACCTCATGATCCGCCCGCCTTGGCCTCCCAAAGTGCTGGGATTACAGGCATGAGCTACTGCGCCCAGCATTTTTTTTTTTTTTTTTTTTTTTTGATACAGAGTCTCGCTCTATGGCCCAGACTGGAGTGCAGTGGAGTGATCTCGGCTCACTGCAACCTCTGGCTCCCAGGTTCAAGCAATTCTCCTGTCTCAGCCTCCTGAGTAGCTAAGATTACAGGCGCATGCCACCGTGCCCTGCTAATTTTTGTATTTTTAGTAGAGACGGAGTTTCACCACATTGGTCCAGCTGGTCTTGAACTCCTAATCTTGTGATCTGCCCACCTCAGCCTCCCAAAGTGCTGGGATTACAGGCGTGAGCCGCCGCGCCGGGCCACCACGGCCTAATCTTGTTTGTATAGTGTCTCTAATTCCTTCATTTTGACCATAGCTCTTAGGCATCCTGTATATAGTAATTATCCACGAGATGGAGAGTTTGGGAAATGATATCCTTGTCAAGTTACGTCTTACATTGTACTAAGGTTGGTCTGTGTGATGATTCATGTACAGAGAATTGATGGTATGTAACTTCTCAGAGAAGTTCAAAAGACACTGTGGCTTTCATCTTACTCTCTCCCTCTTTCATCTGTCGCCCTGGGGTGAGGAAGCCATGCTGTGAGTAGCCCTGGCCAGCGCTCACTGTGGGAAAGTGAGCCTGCCAAGAAGAAAGTGAGTTTAGAACAGATTCTTCATCCCCAGTAGGCCCTTGAAACGTCTTGTAAACTCAAGACTCAGAACTGGCCGGGTGCAGTAGCTCACGCCTGCAATCCCAGCACTTTGGGAGACCAAGGCGGGCAGATCATTGTAGGTCAGGAGTTCGAGACCAGCCTGGCCAACATGGTGAAACTCCGTCTGTACTAAAAATGCAATTTTTTTTGCTGTTATTGCCCAGGCTAGAGTGCAGTGGTGCAATCTCAGCTCACTGCAACCTCCGCCTTCCGGTTTCAAGCGATTCTCCTGCCTCAGCCAACCAAGTTGCTGGGATTACAGGTGCCCGCCACCACACCCAGCTAATTTTTTTGTACTTTTAATAGAGACGGGATTTTACCATGTTGGTCAGCCTGATCTCGAACTGCTGACCTCGTGATCCACCCGCCTCAGCCTCCCAAAGTGGGCGTGAGCCACCACGCCTGGCCCTTAAAAATACAAAAATTAGCCAAGCATGGTGGCACACGCCTATAATCCCAACTACTTGGGAGACTGAGGCAGGAGGATTGCTTGAACCTGGGAGGCGGAAGTTGCAGTGAGCCGAGATCTTGCCATTGCACTCCAGCCTGGGTGACAAAAGCAAAACTCTGTCTCAAAAAAAAATAAAAAATAAAAAAAATAATAAGCCAGAACCATTAAGCCACTCTGCTCTGATCTGTGACCTTCAGAAACTGTGGGAGAAATGTTTCTGGGTAGGTAATTTGTTACATGGCAATAATTAATACATGTTAAACTATATTTGAAGCATCTTATTGCGGTAAGAAATAGCCTAAGACATCCGGGCACGATGGCTTACGCCTGTAATCCCGGCACTTTGGGAGGCCGAGGCAGGCGGATCACGAGGTCAGGAGATCGAGACCATCCTGGCTAACACGGTGAAACCCTGTCTCTACTTAAAATACAAAAAATGAGCCGGGCATGGTGGTGGGTGTCTGTAGTCCCAGCTACTCCGGAGGCTGAGGCAGGAGAATGGCATGAACCCAGGAGGCAGAGCTTGCAGTGAACCGAGATTGTGCCACTGCACTCCAGCCTGGGCGACAGAGCAAGACTCCGTCTCAAAAAAAAAAAAAACAAAAAAAAAGAAATAGCCTAAGCCAAGGCCTTGTGAAAATTGTTGATCTGGCTGGCTACCAAGCAACAGTTGTGATGTCATCAGGATTAGAACCCTCACTTAACAGGGTCTTGCCAACTGTCTGATGGTAACTCCCAGATGCGAAGGCACTTGTCAGGTGAGCACAGCTACTTCTGCTTTCTTCTTTACTTCTCCAAATAGGGTGAATAACTAAGAGATTCCCAAGCCAAATTTGGCTCTTGGTATTCCTTAGGTCAACTAACATATTTTAAATGTCAGTTTCTAGTAGATCTTGTCAATTAAGAGCGAGTTGCCCCCATTTCAATCCCTGGGTTTATCCTTTTTGGTTTTGAAGCCTCCGCCCCAGTGTAATGTACAAAATAGATGTTACTAAGGGTTTTTTGTTTGTAACAATTTTTATATAGGGTCACAAAATTGTCAGGTATAAGATGCAGGCATATCTTGAATTTTATTAAAGTGAAACACTTTACAGTAATCAACATTTAATACATTTATAAAATATTTCAACTGAAAATATCAGGAGCCATATTTTAAAAAGAACTTAGTATTGGCCAAGTGCGGGGGCTCACACCTGTAATCCCAGAACTTTGGGAGGCGGGCGGATCACGAGTTCAGGGGATCGAGACCACCCTGGCTAACACGGTGAAACCCCGTCTCTACTAAAAATACAAAAAATTAGCCAGGTGGGGTGACACGTGCCTGTAATCTCAGCTACTCTGGAGGCTGAGGCAGGAGAATCGCTTGAACCCCGGAGGTGGAGACTGCAGTGAGCCGAGATCGCACCACTGCACTCCAGCCTGGGGGACAGAGCGAGAGTCCATCTAAAAAAAAAAATAAAAAATACTTAGTATTATTCAGTGCCTCTAATTCTCCATTAAATATGAGCTATGTAACATAGACATAGAGCAGTTTTAGCTAACATTGTTTGTTTTTAAGCTGCCTTGGACTAAATTATGAAATACTGCACTGTTTTAAAGTACTGTCAAAATTCTTTTGGAATTCCCTGAATGTGCTTTATGTTTATGCTCATATTCTCATAACCCTCAAATCCTCATCCCTTAATGGTTGATTTTATTTCTACAATTATCCAAAAGCCATTTATACCAGAGTAGGTGCTCAAATTATACAAAACGTCATTCTTTTTTTTTTTTTTTTTGAGACACCATGCTTGGCGAAACTTGTCATTCTTACTCGTTTTCAAAATAATTTTTATTATGTAGAGAAGATACAATACGTATATATATATTTTTCTGACCACATTTCACCCCCCCCCAAAAAAAAAAAAAGTTCATAGGCCAGGCGCAGTGGCTCACGCCTGTAATCCCAGCACTTTGGGGGGCAGAGGCGGATGGATCACCAGGTCAAGAGATCGAGACCATCCTGGCCAACATGGTGAAAACCCGTCTCTACTAAATATACAAAAAATTATCCGGGCGTGGTGGCGGACGCCTGTAGTCCCAGCTACTCGGGAGGCTGAGGCAGAATGGCATGAACCCGGGAGGCAGAGCTTGCAGTGAGCCGAGATCGCGCCACTGCACTCCAGCCTGGGCGACACAGCGACACTCCGTCTCAAAAAAAAAAAAAAAAAAAAAAAAACTTAATGAATAGGATAAAGTTTCCCTTCCCTATTGACTGTTGCCAGTTTAGCGTATGTTATTAATATTCCAGGTCTTTTTATAGTAATGTGTATACATCTTTTTCTATTCACTTACATAAGTATATACCACAATAAAACAGTATTGTTTTAAGGAGTTTTTGTGTAAAATAATTACTTAAAAAAAAAAAAAAAAGAATTACTGGCTGGGCGCGGTGGCTCACGCCTGTAATCCCAGCACTTTGGGAGTGAGGCCAAGGTGGGTGGATCATTTGAGGTCAGCAGTTGGAGACCAGTCTGGCCAACAGAGTGAAACCCCGTCTCTACTAAAAATACAAAAATTTGCCGAAAGCCTGAGGCAGGACAATCGCTTGAACCCGGGAGGTGTAGGTTGCAGAGAGCCGAGATCGCGCCACTGCACTCCCAGCCTGGGCGACAAAGTGAGACTCTGTCTCAAAAAAAAAAAATTACTAACACGTCTTTTTCTGTAACTTTTAAAATTCTCTCCCAAATATGTCTTGGGGGAACTTTCTATATCAGTATAGCATGGTAGTCTATAACTGGATTCTTCAGTAACAGTAAATCTAGCTATTTCCCCCAACTGAATGGGAATTGTGTCCAACATTTCAAACATCTGGAAAAGTATCATCTGTACGCAATGTAATGTTTACAGTGAATTCTGCCACTGCTCGCTGATTTTAAACAAATTACCCTGTGTCTCAGTTTTTGATTTGTAAATGATATTTCACCACCTAATTTACAGAGCTGTAGTGAGGATCACATCGATTGACATATTTATGGCAAGCTCTCAGCGAGTGTTGTACCTAATACCATTATTTGCTCTGATCCTTTAGTTTTGGCTCCTAGGAGACTTGATTCTGGCTGACGTGCTGCGACTGTCATCTTTCAGATCAGAGTAACTCTGAGTCTGGTGGGACTGTCTTTCCCCCGACACCCCTAATACCCCCGCTTTAAGGTGAGAGAATCTTCTGTCGGTGCTGGCGTTCAACGGCTAACGGAGGTGAGCTGGACACACGTTCCCCAACACCCTCCTCCTGGCCTGCGACCTAGATCCCCACCCCGGTCCCCACCATCAAACTGGGGGCCGGGCCCGCCGCGGGGAGGTCGATGGCAGGCGGCGCAGCCACAGCCCCGGCCCCGCTGCCTGCCACTTTGCGCTCGCGGGCCCCAGAACTCATCCGCCGGACAGCCAATCGCGCCTCGCTCCTTGCCCACAGCCATTGCCGTCCACCCCGGAAGTAACCCTCCTCCAGACGGAAGACCCGCCCCACCGTGCGCCGCAGTTTGCGGGCGGAGCCTGCCGCAGGCCCCGCCCCTTCTCCTTTCGGACGTGGGGCGGGGCAGGCGGCGGGGCAGGCGGCGGGGCAGGCGGCGGGGCAGGCGGCGGGGCAGGCGGCGGGGCGGGTCCCACGCGGGAGCACCCATGGCGCATGCGCTCTGGTGGGCTAGTCTTCGGGCGGTGGCCTGCGGAGGTCGGGTGAGAGGGTAATCGCGGCTCAAAGCCGACTCTACCTACGCGGACTGCGGCTTTGCTCTGGGCCGCTCCTTCCTGCTGTCCACGAGGAAACCTAAAGTCTGTGTTGACCCATGAAACCTGATCTCGGTCTTTCTCCCCTCCTCAGAGTTTACCAGCTGAGTTTCCTGACTTTTATATTGGTTAACACTAACATTTATAGAAATATAAATAAAATACAGTATACCTGTATATGCAAGTTGCAGAACAACACATAAAATAACATATTCTGTGAGACAATAAAAATATAAGCTCCAAATAATAGGTATTTTCTGCGGGGGCTTGTCTATTAAATATATATGTATGTATACATATTTGTATGTGTAAATATACAATATATATACATATACGTGTATGTATGCAGAAAATATATATTAATGGGTGCGTATTTATCCATCTTTTTTTTTTTTTTTGGGACAGAGTCTCGCTCTGTCGCCCAGGCTGGAGTGCAGTGGCGCAATCTCGGCTCACTGCAAGCTCCGCCTTCCGGGTTCACTCCATTCTCCTGCCTCAGCCTCCCGAGTAGCTGGGACTACAGGCGTCTGCCACCATGCCCGGCTAATTTTTTGTATTTTTAGTAGAGACGGGGTTTCACCGTGTCAGCCAGGATGGTCTCGATCTCCAGACCTCGTGATCCACCCGCCTCGGCCTCCCAAAGTGCTGGGATTACAGGCGTGAGCCACTGCGCCCGGCCCGGGTGCGTATTTATCCATCTAAACATATAAAATATATTTTTAGGTTGGGTGTGGTGGCTCACACTTGTAATCTCAGCAGTTCAGGAGGCAAAGGCGGGAGAATGGCTTGAATCCAGGAGTTCAAGACCAGCCAGGGCAACATAAGGAGACTGCGTCTCTATTTTCCTTTTTTTTTTTTTTTTTGAGACGCTGTCTCGCTCTGTCGCCCAGGCTGGAGTGCAGTGGCATGATCTTGGCTCACTGCAACATCTGCCTCCCGGGTTCAAGCAGTTTTCCTATCTCAGCCTCCCTAGTAGCTGGGACCACAGGTGCACGCCGCCACACCCGGCTAATTTTTTGTATTTGAGTAGACATGTGGTTTCACCATGTTGCCCAGCCTGGTCTCGAACTCCTGAGCTCAGTCAGTCTGCCCGCCTTAGCCTCCCAAAGTGCTGGGATTACAGGCGTAAGCCACTGCGCCTGCGTCTCTATTAAATTAAATATATATATATTTATTTATTGTTATTTAATTTTATTTTGAGATGGAGTTTCGGCTCACTGCAACCTCTGCCTCCCAGGTTCAAGCCGATTCTCCTGCCTCAGCCTCCTGCGTAGCTGGAATTACAGGCGCGGGCTACCACACCTGGCTGATTTTTGTATTTTTAGTAGAGGTGGGGTTTCACCATGTTGGTCAGGCTGGTCTCGAACTCCTGACCTCAGGTGATCCACCCACCTTGGCCTCCCAAAGTGCTGGGGTTACAGGCATGAGCCACCACACCCAGCTTATTTATTTATTTATTTATTTTAGATACAGTCTAGCGCTGTGGCCCAGGCTAGAGTGCAGTGGTGCTATCTTGGTTCACTGCAACCTCTGCCTCCCAGGTTCAAGCAGTTCTCATGCCTCAGCCTCTCAAGTAGCTGGAATTACAGGCACGTGCCACCATGCCCAGCTAATTTTTGTATTTTTAGTAGAGATGGGGTTTTGCCATGTCAGCCAGTCTGGTCTCAAACTCCTGACCTCAAGTGATCTGCCCGCCTCGGCCTCCCAAAGTGCTGGGATTACAGGCATGAGCCACCACACCTAGCCTTAAATACATATATATGTGTGTATACATATATATACACACATATATATATACCCACAAACCCCAATAAATATATGTAACACCAGAATATATAAGTATATAGTATATTGAGATATGTATATACACACAGACACACATATGCCCCCACACAGTATTGTGGGGGCATTTATGTTTTTATTGTCTTCCAGTACCTTGTTTTAGGAACTCTCCATCTTAGGGCATGTAAATTCCTCTTTTTTTCCCCTTGCTTCCTCAATCTGCATATTCAGAGCTGTTCGGGGAGAAGTTAGAAACCAAGGGGACATATTCTGGGGTCTCTAGCAAGGATAGATTTGTACTGATACCTAACCTAGTTAACCTGCTGCCCCTTTTTTCTAACCTTAAAGTGATTAAGGGTACCTAACTCCCAAGCTGGTTGTGTAGGTTGTCCGTGAGTTAAGGTATGTACATCACACGAAGAGGGTTTTTATTTTGTTTTGTTTTGAGACAAGAGTCTCGCTCTGTCACCCAGGCTGGAGTGCAGTGGCTCAATCTCGGCTCACTGCAACCTCCGCCTCGCGGGTTCAAGCGATTCTCCTGCCTCGGCCTCCTGAGTAGCTGGGATTACAGGCATGAGCCACCACGCCCGGCTAATTTTTGTATTTTTAGTAGAGACGGGGTTTCACCATGTTGACCAGGCCGGTCTTGAACTCTTGACCTCAGGAGATCCGCCCACCTCAGCCTCCCAAAGTGCAGGGATTACAGGCGTGAGCCACCGCGCCCAGCCCTGAAGAGGGTTTTGATCTATTCTAGGTTTCCAGTAACTTCTAGTCCTTGTTGGTATCAATATTTTGTCTTGCTAACACTGATGTTTTCATTTTTGCCCTAGGAGGCTTGACTCGACCTGCTGGACACTAAAGGACATCACTCTGAGCCTGAGGGAGGTGCTCTCCTTTGGTCTCCCTCTTTTGTCCAGCCTTGCCCCGGGATATTTTTCTAAGCTGAGTTAGCCACTAGGCACTCCACATCGCTGCCCCCATCACCGCGCTGCGGCATCTGCTGTTGCATCTGCGATCCACAAGGCCTACACCATTCGCCATCGGACCTGGCTCTTTGCTGCAGATATTTCTCAGGTCTCAGGTCTCTTTAATGCCCTGCTACACTCCTCACCTGATATTGCAAGGACTTTTTTTTTTTTTTTTTTTTTTAGACGGAGTCTCGCTCTGTCACCCAGCCTGGAGTGCAGTGGCAGAATTTCAGCTCACTGCAACCTCCACCTCCCGGGTTCAAGTGAGTCTCCTGCCTCAGCCTTCTGAGTAGCTGGAACTACACGTGCGTGCCATCACGCCCGGCTAATTTTTACATTTTTAGTATAGATGGGGTTTCACCATGTTGGTCAAGCTGGTCTTGAACTCCTGACCTCAGGTGATCCGCCCACCTCGGCCTCTCAGAGTGCTGGGATTACAGGCGTGAGCCACCGCGCCCAGCCTATTAGTCTATATTTTTTATAAATGCCCCATAAGCCACTCTTTGTAGGAGACCTCAGTGCCACCACAGACACTGGCTGCCAACATCGAGATGAGAGAAACCACCCTGGTGATAACCACACTTTTTTTTTTTTTTTTTTTTTGAGACAGCATCTGACTCTGTCACCCAGGCTGGATTGCAATGCCAAGATCTCGGCTCATTGCAACCTTCGCCTCACAGGTTCAAGCAATTCTCCTGCCTCAGCCTCCCGAGTACCTGGGATTACAGGAGCCTGCCACCTCACCTGGCTAATTTTTTTTTTTTTTTTTTTTTTTTTTTTTTTGAGACAGAATCTTGCTCTGTCGCCCAGGCTGGAGTGTAGTGACGCAATCTCAGCTCACTGCAAGCTCCGCCTCCTGGGTTCACGCCATTCTCCTGCCTCAGCCTCCAGAGTAGCTGGGACTACAGATGCCCGCCACCGTGCCTGGCTAATTTTTTGTATTTTTAGTAGAGATATGGTTTCACCGTGTTAGCCAGGATGGTCTCGATCTCCTGACGTCGTGATCCGCCCACCTCGGCCTCCCAAAGTGCTGGGATTACAGGCGTGAGCCACCGCGCCCAGCCTAGCCCGGCTAATTTTTGTATTTTTAGTAGAGACTGGTTTTCTCCATGTTGGCCACGCTGGTTTCAAACTCCTGACCTCAGGTGATCCACTCCCCTCAGCCTCCCAAAATTCTGGGATTACAAGCATGAGCCACCTCGGCCTTTTCTCTTCCTCCTTCCCTTCCCCCTTCCCTTTCCCCTTTCCTTTCCTTTTCCTTTTTCCTTTCCTTTCTTTTTGAGATGGAGTTTCACTCTTGTCACCCAGGCTGGAATGCAGTGGTGCAGTCTCAGCTCACTGTGACCTCTGTCTCCCAGTTCAAGCAATTCTCCTGCCTCAGCCTCCCGAGTAGCTGGAATTACAGGCGTCTGCCAGCACACCTGGCTAAATTTTTTGTATTTTTAGTAGAGACGGGGTTTCACCATGTTGGCCAGGCTTGTCTCGAGCTCCTGACTTCGGGTGATTTGCCTGCTTCAGCCTCCCAAAGAGCTCGGATTACAGATGTGAGCCACTGCCTCCAGCCACCACACTTTTTTTTTTTTTTTTTTTTGAGACGGAGTCTCACTCTGTCACCCAGGCTAGAGTGCAATGGTGCAATCTCAGCTCACTGCAACCTCTGCCTCCCAGGTTCAAGCAATTCTCCTGCCTCAGCCTCCTGAGTAGCTGGGATAACAGGGGTGTGCCATCGCACCCAGCTAATTTTCGTATTTTTAGTAGAGAAGGCGTTCACCATGTTGGCCAGGCTGGTCTCGAACTCCTGACCTCAGGTGATCTGCCCGCCTTGGCCTACCAAAGTGCTGGGATTACAGATGTGAGCCACCACACCTGGCCTACGTACTTCTTTTTTTTTTTTTTGAGACTAAGTCTCACTCTTGTCCAGACTGGAGTGTGATCATAGCTCACTGTAGCCTCAAACTGCTGGGCACAAGTGATCCTCCCACTTCGGCCTCCTGAGTAGCTGGGACTACATGTGGGTGCCACTGTCCCTGTCTCATTTTTAAATTTTTTGTAGAGATGGGGTCTTGCCTTGTTGCCCAGGCTGATCTTGAACTCCTGGACTGAAGAAATCCACCTGCTTCAGCCTCCCAAAGTGCTGGCATTACAGGAATTAGCTCCCTGCCCAGCCTCACACTTCTTTAATTCTCTTTTATTATACTAAGTTGAGATATTTTTCAGAGAGAGTGTGAATCTTCTCCAACAACTATTTGAGATAAGCTATACCCTAGTCTTGCCTCCTTTATTCCCTTTTATTCCCGTTTTTGCATATGTTGTCCCATCTGCCTAGAAAGTCCCTCTGTCCCCAGTCCCCGGAGGAACATATGTTTGATACTAATTGTAAGACTGTGAACAACATACTTAACCTCTAACCTGTAAAATGGAAGTACTAATTTTATCTGCTTTGTAGTCGTGTTGCAAATAGTAAATGAGTTAACATATCTAAATCATTTAGGAGAGGGACCTGGGACATAGTGCCTCTCAACGGTTACCTGCTATTAATATCAACTCTAGGACAGGCATGGTGGCTCACACCTGTAATCCCAGCACTTTGGGAGGCCAAGGCAGGAGAATTGCTTGAGGCCAAGAGTTTGGGACCCACCTGAGCAACATAGCAAGACTTCGTCTCTATGAAATATTTAAAAACTAGCCGGGCACTGAGCTGTGATTGCTCCAGTGCACTCCAGCCTAGGCAAGAGAGCGAGACCCTGTCTCTAAAACATAAAAATTTTAAAAACCCTACTCACATTACTTTTTTTTTTTCTTTTTGCGACGGAGTCTCGATCTGTCACCCCAGGCTGGAGTGCAGTGGTGCAATCTCGGCTAACTGCAACCTCTGCCTCCCAGGTTCAAGAGATTCTCCTGCCTCAGCCTCCCAAGTAGCTGGGATTACAGGCACCTGCCACCACACCCAGCTACTTTTTATATTTTTTAGTAGAGACGGGGTTTCATCATGTTGCCAGGCTGGTCTGGAACTCCTGACTTCAGGTGATTGCCCGCCTTGGTCTCCCAAAGTGCTGGGATTACAGGCGTGAGCCACCGTGCGTGGCCTCCTACTCTTATTACTCTTATTGACGATCCTTCTTTGCTCCTAGGAGGCTAACTCGTCCTGCCAACCCTGACTGACGTCACTACATCAGTGATAGCGTCTCATCATCGATCTTTCACCATTAGAATCTCCCTAAACAGAAAGATTTATTCTGAGAATTAATGATTTTCTCTTTCCACCAATTCATCAAGGTGAGTTCGACATTTTGCTCTCCTTCTCTCCTGTTCTTCCTCAAACCCCCTGCTTGAAGCCTGAAGTGTTACAAGCATGGAGATGATGGACATGGTATGGGACAATCAGTGCACCCGCAGGAGGGGACGGCGGGAACCAAGATTGGAAGGAAGATGTTTGTATACGTGCAGGTCCAGGGAGGGGTCTCACCAAATGCCACGAAGGGCCATAGGGGAGTGCCAGGTTTGGTCAGGTGGCAGAATCTTGAGCCAGAGCCTGCAATGGGGTTTCTTTTATTTATTTATTTATTTATATTTATCTTTTTGAAACGGAGTTTCACTCTGTTGCCCAGGCTGGAGTGAATTGGCGCGATCTCTGTTCACTGCAACCTCCACCTCCCAGGTTCAAGCGATTCTCGTGCCTCAGCCTCCTGAGTGGCTGGGATTACAGGTACCCACTACCAAGCCTGGCTAATTTCTTTTGTATTTTTAGTACAGACGGGGTTTCACCATGTTGGCCAGGCTTGTCTTGAACTCCTGACCTTAGGTGATACACCCACCTTGGCCTCCCAAAGTGCTGGGACTAAAGACATCCTCCTGGTTAAGCTCTTTGGTGTCCTGAGGATTGGCTACCCCTGGGAGGGGGAGTTTCTTTCAGGCCAGCAAGCTTTGTAAGATGTCAAAGCATCATAAATACAGAAAATTTTTAAAATGTAATACATACAGCTTCTGTTCCTTCCACCCAGAACACTCTTCTGACCCTGGACCCTGTCCCTGCTTCACCTGACTTTCTCTTTTTTTTTTTTTTTTCGTTGATGGAGTCTCGCCCTGTCTCCCAGGCTGGAGTGCAAGGATGCGATCTCGGCTCACTGCAACCTTCGCCTCCCGGGTTCAGATGATTCTCCTTCCTCAGCCTCCTGAGTAACTGGGATTACAGGCATGCACCACCACGCCTGGCTAATTTTTTTGTATTTAGTAAAGATGGGGTTTCACCATGTTGGTCAGGCTGGTCTCAAACTCTTGAACTCGTGATCTGCCCACCTAGGCCTCCCAAAGTGCTGGGATTACAGGTGTGAGCTACCGCGCCCCGGCCTCTTCATCTGACTTTCTGATACTCATCCCTCAAGTGTCTGATGAAATATGGCTTGCTGTGGCTGGGTGCAGGAGGCGCCAATGTGGCTTGAACCTGGGAGGTGGAGGCTGCAGCGAGCCAAGATCGCATCACTGCACTCCAGCCTGGGCGACAGACCAAGACTCTGTCTCAAAAAGTATATATATAGGGCCAGGCGCGGTGGCTCACGCCTGTAATCCCAGCACTTTGGGAGGTCAAGGTGGGCAGATCACCCGAGGTCGGGAGTTCGAGACCGGTCTGACCAACATGGAGAAACCCCTGCCTCTACTAAAAATACAAAATTAGCCAGGCTTGGTGGCGCATGCCTGTAATCCCAGCTACTCGGGAGGCTGAGGCAGGAGAATTGCTTGAACCCAGGAGGCTGAGGTTGCAGTGAACCGAGATCACGCCATTGCACACCAGCCTGGGCAACAAGATTGAAACTCCGTCTCAAAAAAAAAAAAAAAGAAATATATATATTTCTTTATATATATAAAATATAGGTTTATATTTATATATATTATATAGGTTTATATTTATATATATGCCAGGCACAGTGGCTCACACCTCTAATCCTGGCACTTTGGGAGGCCAAGGCAGGTGGATCACCTGAGGTCAGGAGTTTGAGACCAACCTGGCTAACATGGTGAAACCCCGTCTCTACTAAAAATACAAAAATTAGTTGGGCACGGTTGCACGTGCCTGTAATCCCAGCTACTTAGGAGACTGAGGCAGGAGAATTGCTTGAGCCTAGGAGGCAGAGGTTGCAGTGAGCTGGGATCATGCCACTGCACTCTAGCCTGGGGGACAGATTGAGACTCTGTCTCAAACAAACAAACAAAAAAACAAAACTAACTATATATATATAAAAAATATACTATATATATAATATACTATATATATAACATATACTATATATTATATACTATATATATAACATATACTATATATATTATATACTATATATAACATATACTATATATTATATACTATATATAACTATATATAACATATTTATAGTTATATACTATATATAAAACTATATATAACATATTATACACTATATATACTATATACTATATATAACTATATATAACATATAGTTATATATAGTATATAATATATATAGTGTATAATATATATAACTAATTTCTATTAGTAATCCTCTTGAGAGGACCTTACACTTATAACTTAATAAAAAGTATTATGTATTTATCCTGTCAGCAATTTATGTTCCAGGAAGAATTTGTTAGGGATCAATTTCATCACAGTTACAATCTAATTTGAAGACATATGACGCCTATTCAGTGGTGAGTTATAAACCCCCTTTCAGCAAGCCTTCCTTGGCCTCCTTTGATTGTGTTCTTCATTAAGTCCTCCAACTTACTTCGGTTTATTGCATATGATTTGCTATTTTGTTTCAGCTTCTGTGGTAAGAGTCACTGTTTATATTTAGTTGATATTGTCAGTACATAGAGATTAACTAACTTTACATACTTCTCTTCTCTTCTCTTTTTTGAGGCAGGGTCTTGCTCTGTTGCCCAGGCTGGAGTGAAATGGCAAGATCAGAGCTCACTGCAGCCTCAAACTCCTGGTCTCAAGCAATCCTCCCACCTCAGCCTCACTCAAGTAGCTGAGACTACAGGCGTGCATCATCATGCCCAGCTAATTTTTTAAAGTTTTTGTAGAGACACGGTCTCCCTATGTTGCCCAGGCTGGTTTCAAACTCCTAGACTCAGGCGATTCTCCTACTTTGGCCTCCTAAAATGCTTGGATAACAGGCTTGAGCCGCCATGCCCAGTGCCATACATAGCGTCTAGTCAGCTGCCATATTGTACTATAATTGGGTTTCTATTGATTATACTGATTCTCATTCTCACCCCCATATTAATTTTATTCTTTTTTTTATACTAGCCCAAAAAACAGGAACCATATTTAATCATTATGTTAGTAATATGCCTTCTGGTTTTGTTCCTGAATGGATAGAAATTGTACTTAAGATGTATCTTTCTTTGTATGTTTGCCAGCCAGCTAAATCATCGCTTCTCAAGGCTCAATAAATATGTATTCACAGTAGCTCATGCCTGTAATCCCAGCACTTTGGAAGTTTAAGGTGGGTGAATCACTTGAGACCAGCCTGGGCAACAGAGAGAGACCCTGTCTCTACAAAAAAATACAAAATAATACTAGCCAGGCTTACTGGCATGCATCTTTAGTCCCAGCTACTTGGGAGGCTGAGGTGGGAGGATGGCTTGAGCCTGGGCAGCAGAGATTGCAGTAAGCTGTGATCACACCACTGCACTTCAGTCTGGTAACAGAGTGAGGCCCTGTCTCAAAAAAAAAATATATGTCTATATATATGTGTGTGTGTGTATGTGTGTATATGTGTATGTATATATATGTGTATGTGTATGTATATATGTGTATATATGTGTATGTATATATACATACACATATACACACACACACACACACACACATATATATATATGTTGCTGATTTAATAGTCTGGTAAAAAAAGTTTTTTGGAGTCAGTGGGGGATGGGGGTGCAAAGTGGGGTGGTGTCTAGCTATTTTGCCCAAACTGGGCTTGATCCCTCCCACTGCAGCCTCCCAAATAGCTGGGACTACAGGGGTGCACCACAGCACCCTCAATCAGCATTTGTTCCTGAAATGCTGGCTGGCATCTTTTTTCTATTCGATGTCTGCCTGGAAAAAATCCTACTTAGTCCTCAATGACCTATTTCTTCTTCTTCTTCTTTTTTTTTTTTTTGAGACAGATTCTCGCTTTGTCGCCCAGGCTGGAGTGCAGTGGTGTGATCTCAGCTCACTGCAACCTCCGCCTCCTGGGTTCAAGTGATTCACCTGCCTCAGACCTCCTGAGTAGCTGGGATTACAGGCACCTCCCACCACACCCAGCTAGTTTTTGTATTTTTAGTAGAGATGGGGTTTCACCATGTTGGCCAGGCTGGTCTTGAACTCCTGACCTCAGGGGATCTGCCCACCTTGGACTCCCAAAGTTCTGGGATTACAGGCATGCGCCACCATGCCCGGCCTCAAGGACCTATTTCAAGTGCCATTTCTGTTGTAAGACTTTTCCTGAACAGCATCCACTTCAGGGGTAAACCCACCCACTAAGTATTACCTTCCTCATTTGAGGCATCATGACAATGTGTAGTAACTAATTAACACCCACACCTCCAGGTTCCAAACAAAATAGTCTCTGGAAAGTAGGCACAGCATCTCCAATGACTCCCTCTTAATTCTAAATTAATATTTTGTCAATCCATAAAGGACAGATTTGGGATCTGTCTCCTAAAAACAAGCTGGGTCTAAGACCTGGCCAGCCACAGTCTCAGATTTCCTTCCTAGGAGACACTGGTCCTCAGAAGATTAAACATATCCCTCCTTGAACACTTTCACACTTTAATGTCTTATGTTGGTGTGCAGGGAAGTGATGTTAATCATCCATTAGGATAAACTTGGCTTAAGATAAATTAAAACAGCCTTTCATTTCATGAGAGTCTGAAGCAAGGCTCAGAGAACTTAACAGATAAATATAAGCTGGAGCTGGAATTTACACCTAGTGTGTCTGTTTCCAAACAGTGCTCTCTGTGACTGAGTCTCCGTGTGGGCTGCTGGGACAAGTCTATTGATTGGTGTCATCTGAGCACTCTGAGTGAACGGAAGGTACTCTTTTTTTCCTTCCTTTCCTTTGCCTCCCTCTCTCCCTCCCTCCCTCCCTTCCCTTCCCTCCCTCTCACCCTTCCTTCCTTCCCTTTCCTTCCTTCTTCCTCCCTCCCTCCCTCTCTCCCTCCTTCCTTTCTTCCCTCCTTCCTTCTTTTCTTCTCTCTCTCTCTTTTTTTTTTGCCTTAGGACCAAGTCTCACTCTATTGCCCAGGCTGGAGTGCAGTGGCACGATCTCAGCTCACTGCAACCTCCACCTCCCGAGTTCAAGTGATTCTCATGCCTCAGATTCCCGAGTAACTGGGAATACAGGTATGCACCACCATGCTCGGGTAACTTCTGTTATTTTTTGATAGAAACCAAAACCATGTTGGCCAGGCTGGTCTCGAACTCCTGATCTCAAGCAATTCTCCTGCCTCAGCCTCTCAAAGTGCCGGGATTACAGGCATGTGCCTCTCTCTTTTCTCTTTTTTCTTTCTTTCTCCTTGCTTCCCTCCTTCCCTCCTTCCCTCACCCCTCCCCTCTCCTTTCCTTACCTCTTTCTTCCTTTCTCTCTCTTTTTCTCTTCCTCTCCCTCTTTCTCTCCCCCTCTCTTCTTTACTTTTTTGTGGTAGAATATGGTAGGTACTTCTTTTGAATGTATTTTGTGACCAATCTATTTTTCACTGTTTATATATTTTCTTCTTTGTTTGTTTCACAGTGGTTGTAAAATCTGTAAGAGTTAAAAGGCCTTGTTCATGTTTGCTCTCAGGGTTTCAGAAAAAGGAGGATCAACTACAAGGTTATTTTGTTTTTTTAACATGGAGTCTCACTCTGTGACCCAGGCTGGAGTGCATGGCGCGGTGGGGGCTCACTGCAACCTCCACCTCCCGGGTTCAAGTGATTCTCCTGCCTCAGCCTCCTGAGTAGCTGGTGCGTGCCACCACACCCAGCTAATTTTTTTTTGTATTTCTAGTAGAGACGGGGTTTCCCCATGTTGGTCAGTCTGGTCTTGAACTCCTGACCTCGTGATCCACCTGCCTCAGCCTCCCGAAGTGCTGGGATTACAGGCATGAGCCACCACTCCCGGCCTGTTGTTTTTAAGACAGGGTCTTGCTTTGTCACCGAGGCTGGAGTGCCATCGTGCCATAATAGCTCACTGGAGCCTTGACCTCCTGGGCTCAAGCGATCCTCCCACCTCAGCCTCCTGAGTAGCTGGGACTACAGGCATGCACCAGCACACCTGGCTAATTTTTTATTTTTTGTAGAGTCAGGGTCTCCCTATATTGCCCAGGCTGGTCTTGAACTCTTAGCCTCAAGTGATCCTCCTTCCTCGGCCTCCTAAAGTGCTGGGATTACAGGCATGAGCCACTAAGCCCAGCCTGAGAGATTCTAAACACAACTCCATTCTGCTGTGGATGTAGAAGATCTCCAGAGAATGGCGTGGGTAGCGGTGGAATTAAGCTGGTGCTAGATGACTCCTTGCGGATTATGTTTGCAGTAGTTCATTGTCATCTATGATGGTTCATCCAGTTTTTGCAGGGGTCAGACTGGTAAATTAAATGAGCAGATGATGGAGACACCAGCCTTGCATCCTTTACCCCCCTGAGCATGGCACTATTCTCTGCCATTTTCTCCCATCAACCCCCACTCTTAGCCCCACCAACTTACTCTTTTGGCCAGAGAGGGCAGTTTCAGGGCTTCCACTTGTTCCACTTGGGTTTTTTTTTTCTTTTCTTTTCTTTTTTTTTTTCTGTCGCCCAGGCTGGAGTACAGTGGCGCAATCTCAGCTCATTGCAACCTCCGCCTCCCAGGGTCAAGCAATTCTCCTGCCTCAGCCTCCCGAGCAGCTGGAATTACAGGCGCTTGCCACCATACCTGGCTAATTTTTGAATTTTTAGTAGAGATGGGGCTTCGCCATGTGGGCCAGGCTGGTCTTGAACTCCTGACCTCAAGGGATCTGCCTGTCTGGGCCTCCCAAAGTGCTAGCATTCTAGATGTGAGCCACCGCACCCAGCCCCACTTGGCTTTCTCTACTACAATAGCTCTTAAGCTACAAGTCAAGGAACCAATTGCTAAGTAGGACTATTTGAGTATCACATTTGGGAACCAGGGAAATGACCACTGTGGGCTCAGTGAACCCAGTGAGGAATGTGGGTCAGGACCAAAGGTATTAACTTGATCCCCTAGCAATAAGGGAACCCTGATGGTGCTTTAGATCTGCATTAACTTGGACTCTGTAAGGAAAAGCCTGGAAATATCTGAGTAGACCCCTATTCCCCAGCATATAATTACTGAGTAAATTAAATGGCCAGAGGGGCCGGGTGTTGTGGCTCACGCCTGTAATCCCAGCACTTTGGGAGGTCGAGGCAGGCAGATCACAAAGTCAGGAGTTTGAGACCAGCCTGGCCAACACAGTGAAACCCCGTGTCTACTAAAAATACAAAAAATTAGCTGGGCGTGGTGGCGGGCACCTGTAATCCCAGCTACTTGGGAAGCTGAGGCAGGAGAATCACTTGAATCTGGGAAGTGGAGGTTGCAACGAGCCGAGATTGCGCCACTGTACTCCAGCCTGGGCAACAGTGCAAGACTCTGTCTAAAAAACAAAAAAAATGGCCAGAGGTCTCTTTGGGGCAGGACTTGGAAAATCCCTACTGTGTACACTTGCATGGATCTGGCTTCTCCTTTACTGGATGGGTATTTCGATTTTTGTTTTTGAGACAGGGTCTCACTGTTACCCAGGCTGCGGTGGTGCCGTCACAGCTCACTGCAGCCTACACCTCCCAGGCTCAAGCAATCCTCCTGCCTCAGCCTCCTGAGTAACTGGGACCACAGGTGCTACCACACTTGGCTATTTTTTTATTTTTTTATTTTTGTAGAGATAGAGTCTTACTGTGCTCAGGTTGGTCTCGAATTCCTAGATTCAAATCATCCATCTGCCCCAGCTTCCCAAGCATTGGGATTCCAGGTCTGAGCCACCATGCCCAGCCTGGATGCATGTTTTGGAATTGAGAACTGGCTCAGGTGGGGGAATCTGGGCAGATGTTTGTGTTTTTCTGCTGAGAGAGCTAACCTCAGTCTTCTACACAACCAGGTTTTTATAGACATATAGGTATATCTGGTCAGGCGTGGTAGCTCACGCCTGTAATCCCAGCACTTTGGGAGGCTGCGGTGGGCGGATCACTTGAGGCCAGGAATTCGAGATCAGCTTATTACTTGGTGCCAGTAAGAACACTGGGAGTATTCTCCAAAGCAGTGTCTCCCCAAGGGAAAGTGACATGAGGGTTTTATGGGGTGATGAAAAGGGGAGATGGGTGCATCATTGCATGGAGAGGAGGGATCCCAATGGTGCAGATGCAGTGAGTCATCCTGCCAGCCCATAGGTTGCATGTGATGGGAATGAAGCTATAACTTCTCCCGGAATGGATACTTCAGCATGGTCATGCGGAGAGTTCACTCAGGTTCATCCGTACGTTGTTGGGGTCTGTCAGGAGCTGGTTTAAACTAACAAGGTGACTGCATTCCATCCAAGATTTGGGGAAGAACAGGTGCAGAGCAGGAGGCTGTAAAACAGGCTGATTTCGCAAGTTGATTAAATTCCTATAATCCCTGGAGATCCTCCTTGTCTGCTTACAATGATATATATTGTGCTTTTGTTGACAGCCTGTCTTGCCCTGTGTTCTGTTAACCATTTCCTTGGATCCCTGCAAGTCAGTGCCTCCCATCTGCTACTCTGACTTGCTGCTCACTGTAGCAATCATGCCCACCTTCTGCTGCGTAAGCACTGCTACCCAGTCTCTGACATTCCAGGATGCCATCATTTTCTTTCTTTCTTTCTTTTCTTTCTTTTTTTTTTTGAGACAGAGTCTTCCTCTGTCGTCTATGCTGAAGTGCCATGGCATGATCTCGGCTCCTGGGTTCAAGTGATTCTCTTGCCTCAGCCTCCCAAGTAGCTGTGACTACAGGCACACGCCACCATGCCTGGCTAATTTTGTATGTTTAGTACAGAGGGGCTCCTATCATCCTCTTTGCTACCAGACAGCCCAGTTCTGTAACAGCATCTCCTGTTGTTAGCCCTGGCTTATAGATGACAGCCACCTCGGGGTACCACTTTTCCAACACAGCTGATGCTGTCTCTGCCCTCCGTGGTCCTGGTAAAACAGTGTTTTCCAGGCCTTGTGATGGAATGTCACAGCTGGTGGCACACATTTTAGCATGTCCTCTTCCCTGAGAGTAGCACTCGCTTCCTCCAGTATCTACCATGGAGTCCATGGCATCTAAAATTTTTTTGTTTGGAGACAGGCTCATGCACTGTTGCCCTGAAGACAGAGCACAGGCTGAAGTGTGCCGTTGCATGATCATAGCTCACTGCAGCCTCCAATTCCTGGCCTCAAGTGATCCTCCCACTTTAGTCTCCCAAAGTGTTGTGATTACAAGCATAAGCCACTGCGCCCAGCCATGTGGGTTCTTTTTCTTTTCTTTTCTTTCTTTTTTTTTTTTTTTTTTGAGATGGAGTCTCACTCTGTTGCCAGGCTGGAGGGGGCTGTGACACAATCTTGTCTCACTGCAACCTTCGACTCCCTGGTTTAAGCGATTCTCCTGCCTCAGCCTCCCTGGGATTACAGGCACACACCACTACCCCCAGCTAAGTTTTGTATTTTTAGTAGAGACGGGTTTCACCATGTTGGCCAGGATGGTCTTGATCTTCTGACCTTGTGATCCGCCCGCCTTGACCTCCCCAAGTGCCGGGATTACAGGCGTGAGCCACCGCGCCCAGCCCATGTAGCTTATTTCTATTGTCAAATACCAGTCCCATGGTGTATCAGAAACTGCCCACCCAGTATCCTTGACAAAGTGTGAGATCTGTATTAAAGGAAAGTGCCCACATATCTATAAACTCTCTCTTATCTGCTCCCCACCCCTCACCCCTTGATCTAGGCCCTGTAGTGTCCATTCCCGGGTTTATTTTCAGTTTCTGCTGGTGTATATTAGCCTGGTCTTGCAGTTCCTTCAATTTATGATTCCACTCCTCCCTTAGCAGGCCTGATGGGACCTGATCTTGGTGATTTATCTGGTGGCCAGGGGGATACAGGAACAGAAAGAATGCATTGTTTTCTTTTTTTGTTTTTCTTGAGACGGAGTCTCACTCTATCTGTCGCCCAGGCTGGAATGCAGCGGCGTGATCTCAGCTCACTGCAACCTCTGCCTCCCGGGTTCGAACGATTCTCCTGCCTCAGCCTTTTGAGTAGCTGGGATGTGCACCACCACGCCTGGCTAATTTTTGTATTTTTAAGTAGAGACGGGGTTTCACCATGTTGGCCAGGCTGGTCTTGAACTCCTGATTTCAAGTGATCTGTCTGCCTCGGCCTCTAAGAGTGCTGGGATTACAGGCATGAGCCACCACACTCTGCCAAGAATACATTGTCTTGTAGGGTACCTACCTCACTTGAGGTGTCTGCATAGTCTTTGGGTTGGTGGTACCATTCTTGAGCAAAGAGTTCAGAGGAGCTTGAAGTTCTACAGACATTAGAGTCCTGTCCTTTGTCTCAGGGTCTCACTCCTTCCTTATCAGAGTCCTGACTTTGGTGTTAGAGACTGATTGTAGCTGAAAATTCAACCTTTTCTAATGTTCTGCTCCTTTTAGGTTAAGTCATATGCCTGGTTTTCAGGACTGTCTGCCCTCTGATTATAGATGACAGACTGCTGAGGAGGCTCTGCTCTCTGGCTTTCTCACTTTATATTACTGACTAATTGCCTGGAACCCCATTGTTCCCTCTTTTTTTTTTTTTTTTTTTTTAAAAGACAGAGTCTCGCTCTGTTGCCCAGGCTGGAGTGCAGTGGCATGATCTCAGCTCATTGCAACCTCTGCCTCCCAGGTTCGAGAGATTCTCCTGCCTTAGCCTTCCCAGTAGCTGGGACTACAGGCACCCACCACCACGCCGGGCTGATTTTTTGTATTTTTAGTACAGATGGGGTTTCACCGTGTTAGCCAGGATTGTCTCAATCTCCTGACCTTGTGATCTGCCCACCTCAGCCTCCCCAAGTTCTGGGATTACAGGCATGAGCCACCGCGCCTGGCCAATTTTTGTATTTTTAGTAGAGATGGGGTTCAGTATGTTGGGCAGGCTGGTCTCGAACTCCTGACCGCAGGTGATCCACCTGCCTCAGCCTCCCAGAGTGTTAGGATTACAGGCATGAGCCACCGCACCTGGCCCATTTATCCCTCTTTAAAGGATCTGTTATTACCATCCGGGCACAGTGGCTCATGCCTGTAATCCCAGCATTTTGGGAGGCCAAGGCAGGCAGATCATTTGAGGTCAGGAGTTCAAGAGCAGCCTTGCCAACATGGTGAAACCCCGTCTCTACTAAAAATACAAAAATTATCTGGGCATTGTGGTGGGTGCCTATAATTCCAGCTACCTGGGAGGCTGAGGCAGGAGAATCACTTGAACCTGGGAGGTGGAGGTTGCAGTTAGCCAAGATCACACCACTGCAGTCCGGTCTGGGTGACAGAACGAGACTCCCTCTCAAAAAAAAAAAAAAAAAAAAAAAAAAAAATCTGTTACTACCAAATTTCACAAGTCTATTTATTATTATTATTATTATTATTATTTTAATTTTTGGTAGAGACTGGGTCTCACTATGTTGCCCAGGCTGGTCTTGAACTCCTGGCCTCAAGCGATCTTCCGGCCTCAGCCTCCTAAAGTGCTGGGATTACAGGTGTGAGTCACCACATCTGGCCCAATTTCACAGTTCTAATGACTACTTCTCCTATATCCTCAAAAACCAGAGAGATTGAATAAGCCCACACATCCCCTTCTACTCATATCCAGCCCTAACTAGACCCCTTAGATGGGCGTCTGATACTGTTGCCCAGCTGTGAGTGTCCCATCCATTGCCTGGATATTTATTTTTTTATTTTTTTATGTTTTTTTTTGTATGGAGTTTCACTTTTGTTGCCCAGGCTGGAGTGCAATGGCATGGTCTCAGCTCATTGCAACCTCCACCTCCTCGGTTCAAGCGATTCTCTTGCCTCAGCCTCCCGAGTAGCTGGGATTACAGGCGCTTGTGACCATGCCCGGCTAATTTTTGTATTTTTAGTAGAGACGGGGTTTCACCATGTTGGCCAGGCTTGTCTCGAACTCCTGACCTCAGGTTATCTGCTCATCTCAGCCTCTCAAAGTGCTGGGATTACAGGCGGGAGCCACTGTGCCTGGCGCCTGGACATTTTTACACTCTGTTTCTTAGGGACTTTTCTTGGTATCCACTGTCTTTTTTTTTTTTTTTTTTTTTGAGACGGGACTCTCGCTCTGTTGCCCCAGGCTGTAGTGCAGTGGTGCAAGCCCACCTCCCAGGTTCCAGCAATTCTCCTGCCTCAGCCTCCTGAGTAGCTGGGATTATAGGCGCGCGCTACGACGTTCGGCTAATTTTTTGTATTTTTAGAAGAGAGGGGGTTTCACCATGTTGGTCACGCTGGTCTCGAACTCCTGACCTCAAGTGATCTGCCTGCCTTAGCCTCCCAAAGGGCTGGGACTATAGGTGTGTGCCACCGAGCCTGGCCGGTACTCACTGTCTTAAACCAGGATATCTAGAAGTGGGGCTTGAGACAGAATTTAGGTGCATATGATTTAGGTGCAATTTGGCCTTGAGGGGAGCGCTCTAGGGAGGAAAGTAATGAAAGGAAAAGGCAGTGAAAGGAGTGGAGCAACAATATTGTCTCAGTGGGAGATGAGTCTCCCCTTCAGCTAAGAACAGCTTCAGGAGAAGAGGCAGCTGTGAGTTATAAGCAGCAAACACCACAGCAGTGGGGAAGGGATGGGAGCATGCGCCAGTAGGGAGGACCTGGGTGGGGCATTAACAGTGCCCACTGCGGGCTCCCTAAGTCTGGAGGTCCTCAGAAAATAAAATCCACCCCTCTTTGACACCTATGGTTCCATTATCCTGTGATCCTTCAGACTTGGGGGTGGGGCACTTGGAATCAGTTTGCATCTTGCATAAAAACCATTTCGGTAAAGGAAAGAGGTTAAGTAATTTTTGTGGGTCACACAGCTTATAAGAACAGAGGAAAAGTGACTTCTTCTCCAGGCAGCATTCACTCTAGATTACACTCTGATCTGGAGGAGAACAAGGTTTTGGGGCCAGTTTATCATCTCAGCCAAGGCCCCAGCTGTTTGTAGGCAGGGATGTCTTCATATGCTTTGTGACTTCTCCATTAATGTTGCCAGTTTGCTAGAGTAAGTGGTACTAGTTCCTTAGAGGAAAAGGGTCTCTATGTTTGCTTTGATGGCATGGGGCAAGGTAGGGGGGAGGTGTAACCCCCCATCCCCTCCAACCTTAGAGCCTGTTCTGGGTAGACAATGCCAAGAGATGATTTAAAAAGAACTCCTTTTCTGACTGGGCGCAGTGGGTCATGCCTGCAATCCCAGCACTTTGGGAGGCTGAGGAGGGCAGATCACTTAAGGCCAGGAGTTCAGGACCAGCCTGGCCAACATGGTGAAACCCCATCTCTACTAAAACTACACACACAAAAAAAAAATTAGCTGGGTATAGTGGTGTGTGCTTGTAGTCCCTGAGGCAGAAGAATTGCTTGAACCTGGGAAGTGGAAGTTGCAGTGAGCTGGGATTGTTCTAGGAGACAGGGTGACATTCCACCTTAATTCAAAAAAAAATTCCTTTTCTATTTAAGTTGCTCAGGCAGTCTCCTAAGATTTTTTTTTTTTTTTTTTTTTTTTTTTGAGACAGACAGAGTCTCACTCTGTTGCCCAGGCTGGAGTGCAGTGTCGCAATCTCGGCTTACTGCAACCTCTGCCTCCCGGGTTCAAGCGATTCTCCTGCCTCAGCCTCCCAGTAGCTGGGATTACAGGTGCCCGCCACCACACCCAACTGATTTTTGTATTTTTAGTAGAGATGGAGTTTCAGCATATTGGCCAGGCTGGTCTCCAACTCCTGATCTTGTGATCTGCCCGCCTCGGCCTCCCAAAGTGCTGGGATTACAGGCGTGAGCCACCATGCCCAGCCTCTACTAAGATTTAAGGCGCTGCCTGGAGGGGCCAGTTTGTCAACAGCATGAAACGGAAAATGAAGCTGGGCTGGTGTGGTGGCTCATGCCTGCAATCCCAGCACTTTGGGAAGTCCAAGCAGAGGATCCCTTGAGTCCAGGGGTTCACAACCAACCTGGGCAACACAGCAAGAGCCCGTCTCTAAAAAAATAAAGATTAGCCAGGCGTGGTGGGCTGTGCCTGTGGGGACACACTGTGGGCTGCACGGAAGAGGCAGCATGGGTGGGCTTTCTACAAGCAGATGTAGTAGTGGGGTGGGGCTGGGTACTGGAATTGAGGAGTGTGTTATGGTTGAAACACATAAAAGAGGAAAGGGAACTTGGAGTTTCCGACACCAAGCTAGGGAATTTAGACTTCGCTGTGAGCCATAGAATGCTCAGAGTGGGGGAGTCAAGTGATATGACGGTTTTTGGAAGACCACCCAAGCCACTGTAGGGTGGGGAGTGCAGCAACAGAGAAGAGACTGTTGAGATGGAATTGTTGAGCGAAGAAAGGCTGACTCAGGGAGGGTCAGGACAGCAGCCCCTGGGGAGGCCAGGTAAACATGAGTTGGTGTAAAGGGTTAGATCACGAAGGGAGGGAAAGAGGCAGTGAGAGAGGAAAGGTCTGGTGAACACAGGAGAATACCAGGTCCTTAATCAATGCAGGGAGAAGCAGGGTCATGGTGGAGGAGAGATGCAGAGATGAACTAGCTCTGTTAGGCCTCGAAGTGGAGACAGCCAATAAATGATTGGAAGTGTGGATCTGGCACTCTGGAGCAACAGCTGGTCCAGTTGTCTCCTAAGCCTGTACAATGCTAGGATTTGAGATAAAATCTGGACGGGGTGAACAGGGGTCTATCCCCTTCGGAGCCAGGTTTAAAATTCCACACCTGAGGTCAGGAGTTCGAGACCGGCCTGACCAACATGGTGAAACTCTGTCTCTACTAAATACAAAAAATCAGCCGGGCGTGGTGGCGGGCATCTGTAATCCCAGGTACTTGGGAGGCTGAAGCAGGAGGCACGCTTGAAACTGGGAGGCAGAGGTTGCAGTGAGCTGAGATCACACCATTGCACTCCAGCCTGGACCACAAGAGCAAACTCCGTCTCAAAAAAAAAAAAAAAGAAAAAGAAAATCCCTTTCTGTAACTCAGTGTGTGAGTCTGACGGACAGTGGCGCACCGGTGGGGTCAGGCGTATTTGAAGGCTGCATGAGGTCTTGGGCGGTGGCTCCGGAGTATAATCCCAGCGCTTTGGGAGGCTGAGGTGGGAGAATCGCTTGATCTCAGAAGTTGGAAACCAGCTTGGGCAACATAGCGAGACCCCCGTCTCTACAAAAAAAAAAAAAAAAAGCTTAAAAAATTAGTCGGGTGCAGCGGCTCACGCCTGTAATCCCAACACTTTGGGAGGCCACGGACGGAGGGCTGCTTAAGCCCAGGAATCTTAGACCTACCCGGGCAACAGTAAGACCTCCGTCCCTACAAAACAAAACTCCACACCAAAAACAAACAAAAACCCTAAAATTAAGTGGGCGTGGTGGCGCCCGTCTGTAGCCCCAGCTGCTACGGAGGCTAAGACAGGAGCATCGCTTGAGCCTGGGAGGTGGCAGCTGCAGTGAGCTAGGTCCTGAAATTGCACTCCAGCCTGGGCTACAGAACCTGTTTCTTTTCTTTTCCTTTTGAGACAGAGTCTCGCTCTGTCGCCCAGGCTGGAGGGCTGGAGTGCAGAGGCGCGATCTCGGCTCACTGCAACCTCCGCCTCCCGGGTTCAAGCAATTCTCCTTCCTCAGCTTCCCGAGTAGCTGGGATTACAGGCGCGCGCCACCACGCCCGGCGAATTTTTTGTATTTTTAGTAGAGACAGGGTTTCGCCATGCCGGCCAGGGTGGTCTCGAACTCCTGACCTCGTGATCCGCCCGCCTCGGCCTCCCACAATGCTGGGATTACGGCGTGAGCCACCGCGCCCGGCCCAGACCTTGTTTCTAAGAAACAAAAAAATAAAGGCTGCGTCCGCTAGGCCAAGGGAGACGCAAGATAGTTGCAGAGGGCGAAGCCCACGAAGCGGAGGATTTCTCGGAGCCGAGTCCGTTTTCGGGCGACGGGGATCCCAGACTCCTGCGTCCCCAGGAGCCCCCCTTCTGGAAACGCATCTGGGGTCAAGCACAGGACGAGGGGAAGGCCCAAAGTCCTCCGCCCGCCGCACGCCGTCTGGCTCTGCCCAGGGGAGTACTGGGCGGAAGGAGCCCTTTTCCGGCGCGCAGACGCGCGGCCAGCCCAGCCAATCAGCGCGCTCCCTCTGCCAGCCCGACCGGCGCTCTGGTGACGCGCGACGCCGGTCTTCGCCCACGGCTCTTGGGCGACGGCCCCTCCCACACTCGCCGCGCTCGTTAGCTGCGCGCCGCGCTTCTTGTGCGACGGCCCCTGGGCGGCGGCGCGTTCGGGCGCGGCCCTGGCGCGCCCCCTGGCGGCCCGGAGGGGCGCGGCGGGCGCGGCGCTGACCCGGAGGCGGCGGCGGCGGTGCCCGGATGGAGGCACGTCATTGTCCCCCGCCGGGCGGCTGGGCTGTGTGCGGCGGCGGCGGCGGCGGCGGCGGCGGCCGAGGGGGATGGAGCGAGCGCCGAGCCGGGTCAGGTAAGCTCCCGCCTCCTTCCCGCCCACCGCAGGCCGGCATGGGGCCCGCGCAGCGGCCCGCTCGCCTGGGCCACCGCTGGCTTGGCCGCCCCTCAGCCGGCGCGGCCCGCCGGGGGCTGGCGCGGCCCCTCGCCCGCCTCCCCCTACACAGCCGCGGGCCGCCCGGGACCCCGCCGCGCTGGGGGCTGCGGCGCCACCGCCCGCCCGGGCCAGGCCGCTGGGGAGGGGGCGGCGGCCGCGGCGGGCGGGCGCCGGGGTAGCCGGGCTGCGCGGGGAGGCCGGGCCCCCCCTGGTTGCCATGGACACTGCGCTCCCACCCCCACCCGGCCCCAGCCCGCCCCCTCGGCCCGGGGGCCGGGCAGGCAGGCGGGAGGCTCGGGGCGGCCGGGGTGGGCGTGTGCTGGCCGCTGACCGCCGAGCCCGGCGTCCCCGGCCCGCCCGCCGCCCCCCGCGTGGCTGCCACCTCCCGCCCCGGAGCCCCCTCAGAGCCCCGGGCCGGCCTCCCCGCCCCCACTGCATCCCTAACAGAGGCAAACTTTTCCCACCTTGGGCGCCCCCTCCCCAGGCCTGGCCACCTGGCTGTTCTGCGGAGAGTCCGAGGTGCCCACGCCGGGCGGAGCGGCCACCCCGAAGGGAGAGGAGAAGCCGGGTGGCGCGTCCCCAAAAACATGTGTGCCTCCCTAGCGTTTTTTATCTTCAGGGCAGGAAGAGCCAGCTTACCTGGAACGGGGGATCCGTTGCAGATGTTGGAAATGAAAATTGGACGGGACAAGTGTTCCTATCTAGGACTTTAACCCCTCTAACATGCATGCAGCGGAGATGACTTTTGTTAATGACTCTTAGGAGGCCGTGGGGTCACTTGTTTATGGGAAAACATGTTGGTTATGTAAAGTCAATACCCTGACAGCAAAACTGTTTGAGAAACTAGTTAACGCCTCCTTTTCAAGGTAACCACAGAATCCTAGGTTCTCATTTTGGTGGCCTCAAAACGTTTCGAAGAGTTGTACATTTTAAACCTAATTATTTTTACTATGTCACTCATTCAAATTGCCTAGGGGATGTGAATGATCAGTTTCACTTATTTGTTTTAAATTAGGGTCAGTTTCACTTTCTTTTCTGTGTCTTTGAATCAAGTCTACAGTAAGTATTTGGTTTATAAAGTTTAAGGCCAGTCGTTTGGTTTACTTAAGTATAGTTAAGACGAAGGTTTTGTCTTTTTAAAGTGTGTGTGTTTTCTCTTATAATGGAAATGCTACAAGAACGTGGATTACATTGTTTACGAAGAAGCGGAGTGTAACAGTTTCTCTTTAAACGTGTTGATATTATTACCTCAATGTATGTAGAGTGCTGCAGTGTCTAAATAGTGAAACTCTACAAATGAAAAAAGAATAATGCATTCTAGCATTTGATAACAAGGGAGACATACCATATAAGAGACTGGGAATTTTAGGGCTTTGAGTAAAAGACTAGTATTTAAAGCAAAGGAAACACTTGTGAAGTCTCATTCCTCCACACAGATCCAACCTCGATTCATGTTCATGTTTTTTTGAGGCAAGATCTCCCTCTGCTGCCTAGGCTGGAGTGCAGTGGCGCAGTTGTAGCTCACTGTAGCCTCAATCTGCTGAGCTCCAGCAGTCCTCCCACCTCAGCCTCCTAAGTAGGTAGGACTACAGGCACATGCCACCACACCCAGCTAATTTTTTTTTTTTTTTTTTCTTAAAGAGACAGGGTCTCACTGTTGCCCAGGCTGGTCTGCAACTCCTGGGCTCAAGCCATCCTCCTGCCTTGGCTTCCCAAAGTGTTGGGATTACAGGTTTGGGCCACCATGCCCCACCTGTAGGTTGTTGTTGTTTTTAATGCTCTTGTAACTTTTATATATCATCAGAAGCTGTTGCTTAAAAGTTCTGATATTTGTAACAGTAATATTTAGAAGCTTTACTGAAAGTGAGGAACATGCAAGCATATGAATCTTAAGTCCTACATAACATCGTTTAGCTTCAAGAAAGGTTATGTGTGTAGCAGATGGAGTTTAGTTTGATGCCTGATGGTTTTAGGTCAAGACTTCATTGGCTGAATATACAAATGAAGGCGAATGGATAGGTTTGGTTGGTTTTTCCACAATTACAATGCTATATGGTTAACGATGACTTGAATTGTGCTTTCCTTAAATTTTTTTTCACTTAAGAGGCTTTTGTCCCTTTTAAAAGGTAATTGGAGCAAGTAAAATGGTTTTATTTGGTCATTTGTTAGTGATTGTTCTGAAGGTATGTTTATCCCCTGAAAATTAAGGTTTTTGTTGCTGTTTAGTGTTTCTGTAAATAAGGTTGGATTAACCTTTTTTTATATTTCTTATAACTCTATTTGGGCTTTCTTCTTCCTTTTCTTTGTTTTTTTTTTTGAGATGGAGTTTCACTCGTTGCCCAGGCTGGAGGGCAATGGCGCGATCTTGGCTCACTGCAACCTCTGCCTCCCGGGTTCAAGCGATTCTCCTGCCTCAGCTTCCCGAGTAGCTGGGATTACAGGCATGCGCCACCACGCCTGGCTAATTTTGTATTTTTAGTAGAGACGGGGTTTCTCCATGTTGGTCAGGCTGGTCTTGAACTCCTGACTTCAGGTGATCTGCCTGCCTCGGCCTCCCAAAGTGCTAGGATTACAGGTGTGAGCACCCGCGCCCGGCCTCTTCTTTCTTTTCTTCCTGCATTTTTTTATTCTGTCCCCACACTGTTTCATAATTTCTTTTAACTATTAGATGAGGAAAAATGTAAACTGTATTTGGAGGATAAGGCTCAAGCTTTCTTCCTGATTGAGGGTCAGCTACCTTTGATTGATTTAAAATTTCAATTCAGTTTTTTTCTTAGTTCGTTGAAATTGACAAACATCTTTTCTATTTCTACTTGAGTTCAGAAACTTTAAGATTGTATTTTTTTGGGTGATAATCTTACCCTAGTTAAAAATTACGCCAGCCTGGCCAACATAGTGAAACCCTGCTCCACTAAAAATACAAAAATTAGCTGGGTGTGGTGGCACGCACCTGTAGTCCCAGCTACTCGGGAGGCTGAGGCAGGAGAATCGCTTGAAGCCTGGAGGTGAGAAGGTTGCAGTGAGCTGTGACGGCGCCATTGCATTCCAGCCTGGGTGACAGAGCTAGACTTTGTCTCAAAACATAACAAAACAAACAAAAAAATTACAAACAACAGAATTGATGCTTTTAAAAAACAAATTTGGCCAGGCTCTGTGGCTCATGCCTGTAATTCCAGCATTTTGGGAGGCAGAGGCAGGAGGATCATTTGAGGCCAGGAGTTCAAGACCAGCCTGGGCAACATAGTGAGACCCTGTCTCTACAAAAAAGAAAAACCCCAGAAAGTTATTGTGAGCAGCCAGTTTGGAAAGTACATGGGTATTTTATTGTCCCTACTTCATAGCATGGGTAGTACTTTTTTGTACTTTTACAGTATCCTTTTCTTTTAAAGACAGAGTCTCACTCTGTCGCCAGGCTGGAGTGCAGTGGCGCGATCTCACCTCACTGCAACCTCTGCCTCCCGGGTTCAAGCGATTCTCCTGCCTCAGCCTCCCGAGTAGCTGGGATTACAGACATGCGCCACCATGCCCAGCTAATTTTTGTATTTTTGGTAGAGACAGGGTTCCACCATGTTGGTCAGGATGGTCTCAATCTCCTGACCCTCGTGATCCACCCACCTTGGCCTCCCAAAGTGCTGGGATTACAGGTGTGAGCCACTGCGCCCAGCCTCAGTATTTTTAAAAACAAATTTTAAAGGCTATTTCTACTCCAGAGTTTTTTAAGGATCAAATGATATACTGTATGTTAATCATTCAGCACAAGCTGGTGCTAAAAGCAAACGCTAGTTGTTTTCTGTTTCCGGACTTTGTTCATTAAGTTGTTCTCCACATGTATGGAAAGCTTTTTCTACACCAGCTCAGAGGATGTGAATAAGAACATGGTAGAGAACAGCAAGTAAAACAGCTGTGGAGTAGATGCCAGCACGCTACCGTAGAAATCAGCACAGGGTGCTGTGGGGGCCTTGAGGAGGGGTTTCTAACCCAGTCTTGGGGGAATGGTGATGTCAAGGAAAGTGTCCCAGAGGAAGTAAATTCTAAAGTGAGAAGCGGAAGTGTGAACTGGCTGGAGGTGGAAGGATGGAAAAGAGTCGGAGAAAAGAACAGCATGCGCAGAGCCCAGAGAGAGCAGGGACCAAAAAAAAAAAAAAAAGACTTCAGCATGGTGGGAACGTGACAGAGAGGGTGTTTGGAGAGGTTATTAGGTCAGACAATGCCAAGTCCAGGCATTAAGATGTTGTGCTGTGGGGCAGTTGGGCCACTCCTGAAAGGTGTTCTTTCTTCCTTTCTTTTTCTTTCTTTCTTTTTTTGAGGCAGAGTCTCGCTCTGTCACCCAGTCTGGAGTGCAGTGGCATGATCTCGGCTCACTGCAATCTCTGCCTCCTGGGTTCAAGCAATTTTCCCTGCCTGAGCCTCCCAAGTAGCTGGGAATACAGGCCTGATTAATTTTTGTATTTTTAGTAGAGATGGGGTTTCCCCATGTTGGCCAGGCTGGTCTCGAACTCCTGGACTCAAGTAATTCACCCACCTTGGCCTCCCAAAGTGCTGGGATTACAGGGGTGTGAGCCACTGTGCCCCGCCCGGCCTTTTTTTTTTTTTTTTTTGAGACTTAGTCTTGCTCTGTCACCAAGGCTGGATGTCAGTGGCACGTTCTTGGCCCACTGCAACTTCTGTCTCCCAGGTTCAAGCGATTTTCCTGACTCAGCCTCTCGAGTAGTTGAGATTACAGGCACGTGCCACCACGCCCTGCTAATTTTTGTATTTTTAGTAGAGATGAGGTTTCACCATGTTGGCCAGACTGGTCTCAAACGCCTGACCTCAGGTGATTCACCTGCCTTGGCCTCCCAAAATGCTGGGATTACAGGTGTGCACCACCATGCCTGGCTAATTTTTGTTTCTCGTAGAGACAAGGTTTCACCATGTTGGCCAGGCTGGTCTCAAACTCCTGACCTCAAGCGATCTGCCCACCTTGGCCTCCCAAGGTGCTGGAATTATAGGCATGAGCCACCGTGCCTGGCCTTCTAAAAGGTTTTCTACACAGCAGTGGCATGTCTAGATGTGGCTGCTGTTGGGTGATTTCAGAAATATCCCTAAAAGCATTCTGTTGACAAGGTGGCATAACCAGACGGAGGCCTGGCTGGGAACGCTGGACCTGGCTCTCAGTCCCAGTTCCTGACTGGTTGCTTCATTTTATAGGCCCTGGGGATTCTGTCTGATCTCTCATAGGTTCCTTATGAAGATTGAGTTAATGTATGTCCAGCAGTTGATGCAATGCCCAATACATAGAAAATGCTCAATTAGTGGTAGCCCTAATATTTTAAAATAGGACTCAGAGAGAAAATTATAATCAAGTCCTTTCGTAACAGGTATTTGTGTTCGAGTTTGATGTCATTAATTGCTTACGGGTTTTATTTAAAAAGTCATACATTCTATATAAATGAGCCTCTTCAGAAAAATGGTTTGTTTTAAAGGTGAGATCTCTATAATTATAATTTTAAAAAATGTAATGTATTTCACTTGGTGCCATTTGCACTTTAAGCACAAAATTAAGTCTAGATTTTCTCTGTGTAGTTGATGCTTTTCTCTGAGGAATTATACTCAAATTGAAGATTTAGTCAAATATACTACTGTGTATAATTTTTCTAGTTTTAAGCAGTAGAGAAGGAAAATATAGGTAGTTAGTAAATAAACAGAATTGAAAATTGAAATGCCTAATTATAAACTGAAATGCCAGACTTTTAGGGGGCATGAAATGAAATGAGAAGTTCTTTTAATCAAATACTTCACTGAAGATTTTAAAATAAAGATTGTTGACATTCAGATTATCATGATGCTAAATGTCCCAAGGAGATTATTACAAAAATGTTAGAAAGTACTATTGTTTTTATATTTGGGTGATGTGTTTGAAAATAACTTTAAAATGGCTGGAATGATTTTCCAAGATCTAATAGTAGGGTAAGGAGATTGCTTTTCTCACGTGATGAAACAAATACATACTTTTCATCTTTTGCAGAGCTGAACAATGACCATAGTTGACAAAGCTTCTGAATCTTCAGACCCATCATCCTATCAGAATCAGCCTGGCAGCTCTGAGGCAGTCTCACCTGGAGACATGGATGCAGGTTCTGCCAGCTGGGGTGCTGTGTCTTCATTGAGTGATGTGTCAAATCACACACTTTCTTTAGGACCGGTACCTGGCGCTGTAGTTTATTCGAGTCCATCTGTACCTGATAAATCAAAACCATCACCACAGAAGGATCAAGGTACTGTTTTTCCAGAGAGAATTACCGCCAGAAACTCTTGTGTAAATGCTGCTGGGGCTTGGTGGTTTCAGAGAGGGGCTTATTTTGCAAGCCATGAGGCCACCTGAGTGGCCAGCAGAGTTGCATTACTTGATGGGCTTTGTTTTCCTGTTACTTGTTCGTGATTGACTGACAACAGGGTAGATTGTTCTTTCTTAGTTACTAGAATATTATTAGTTTCTTTTATTCCAATTTTTTTTTTTTTGAGACGGAGTCTTGCTCTGTCGCCCAGGCTGGAGTGCAGTGGTGCGATCTTGACTCACTGCAAGCTCTGCCTCCCGAGTTCAGGACATTTTCCTGCCTCAGCCTCCAGAGTAGCTGGGACTACGGGCACCTGCCACCACGCCAGGCTGATTTTTTTGTGTGTGTGTTTTTAGTAGAGACGGGGGTTCACCATGTTAGCCAGGATGGTCTCGATCTCCTGACCTCGTGATCCACCCGCCTCGGCCTCCCAAAGTGCTGGGATTACAGGCGTGAGCCACCACACCACGCCCTTTTATTCCAATTTTTTTTTAAGAATAAACTTTATCTTGGTGAGAACTGAGATGGGCAAGCATTACATTAACTTGTTAACCAGTAGTTATTCTACTTCCCTAAGTAGATGACTTTTACAAATTTAAAGATGTTTTGTAAAATGGTTGTCTTTTGACAAATGAGCTTTACCCAGTTTTTTTTGTTTTTGTTTTTATTTTTTTCCTGGCAGTTAAAAATCATTCATAGTAATAAAGCTCTTTGAAAGAGAGCAGATAGGCTGGGCACGGTGGCTCCGCCTGTAATCCCAGCACTTTCGGAGGCCAAGGCAGGCGGATCACCTGAGGTCAGGAGTTTGAGGCCAGTCTGGCCAATATGGTGAAACCCCGTCTTCACTAAAAATACAAAAATTAGCTGGGCATGGTGGTGTGTGCCTGTAATCCCAGCTACTTGGGAGGCTGAGGCAGGAGAATCGCATGAACCTGGGAGGCAGAGGTTGCAGTGAGCCCAAGATTGCACCATTGCATTTCAACCTGGGCAACAGAGTGAGACTCTGTCTCAAAAAGAAAAAAGAAAAAAAAAAGAGAGAGAGCATGTAACACAAATGTTACATTTGTTATAATGATACAAATGTGGTTACATTTGTTAAAACTCATCCAGATAAATGAGACAGTAACACTTCAAGTTGGTACTTTAAGACTTTTGCATTTGAGGACATGAAGCTTTGAAATACAATAGAATTTCCTAGTTAGATTGTTGTTTGGCTTAGAGCATGCAGCCCAGACAGCTTTGAATGCAGCCCAACACAAATCCGTAAACTTTCTTAAAACATTGAGTTTTTTTTGCGATTTTTTTTTTTTTTTTTTAAGGTCATTAGCTGTTGTTAGTGTTAGCGTATTTTACGTGTGGCCCAAGACAATTCTTCTTCCAGTGTGGCCCAGGGAAGCCAAAAGATTGGACACCCCCTGGCTTCGAGTAGTTTGATCGCCATGTTGTTTTGAGTCCTTTTAGTAAGTTTCTTTTTTGTTTTTTTTGAGACAGAGTCTTGCTCTGTCGCCCATTCTGGAATGCAGTGGCGCGATCTCGGCTCACTGCAATCTCTGCCTGCTGGGTTCAAGCAGTTCTCCTGCCTCAGCCTCCCGAGTAGCTGGGACTACAGGTGCACGCCACCATGCCCAGCTAAATTTTTGTATTTTTAGTAGAGACGGGGTTTCACCATGCTGGCTAGGCTGGTTTCAAACTTATAATCCACCTGCCTTGGCCTCCCAAAGTGCTGGGATTACAGGTGTGGGCCACTGCGCCCGGAAAACAGTAAGTTTCATATTGTGATGTGGGGGTGGGTGTTGCAGTTTGGCTTGCTGAAGGTGTTTTGGGTAGGGGGAAGTTTATATCATGAAACACAACCTAATCGAATGTTGCACATGGAGGTGGAAAGTCCTTCGGCTTCTCTCCGGCAGCACTTTCCCACAGGACCTCTTTCTCCACGGCCTTCAACCTCCTGTCATGTTGCTGGGGCTTCTCTCTCTTCTTAGGACTTAACTCACATCTCCCCACTCCCCCCCTTTTCTGGGGCTCTCATCTCATTCTCCACAGAATCCTTTCTCTTGTCCTAATTTTGCTCTCCTTTCCCCACCAAGCTGTAGCCTGCCTATGCCTGCCTAAATAACCACTAATAACTCTCTTCAAATGGAGAATGATTCTACATGGCATCTCAGCCTTTTGTTTTTGTTTTTTTTGAGACGGAGTCTCTCTCTGTCGCCCAGGCTGGAGTGTAGTGGTGCAATCTCGGCTCACTGCAACCTCTGCGTCCCGGGTTCACGCCATTCTCCTGCCTCAGCCTCCTGAGTAGCTGGGACTACAGGTGCCCGCCACCACGCCTGGCTAATTTTTTGTATTTTTAGTGGAGACAGGGTTTCACTGTGTTAGCCTGAATGGTCTCAATCTCCTGACCTCGTGATCCACCGGCCTTGGCCTCCCAAAGTGCTGGGATTACAGGCATGAGCCACTGTGCCCGGCCCAATCTCAGCCTTCTGGTAGAGCACTGGGGGACTGCCAAAGCCTTTGAAAAATTAGTCTTGCCATTGATGATTTTCAGCTTTCCTAAATAAGTTGTTTATTGAGCTTCAGCTTGAGTTCCATTATCATACTTAGTTATTAGTAATCTGTTGAAAATCTTCAAAATTTTTAGGTCACAGGTAGTCTACTCACAAGTGTGTACAGTGGTGCCTGATAGCCTGAGTTCAAAACCTGCTTCCTTAGTGGTAAAATGGGAATGACATCAGTACCAACCATTAGAATTGCAACCATTTGGCCTAGTAAGGGCTCCCTACATGAGATAATAAGGATGGCAGTGATGGTGGTACTGAATTAGCATCCGTGGCAGATGTTACAAGGAATCAAATTTATCTCATTTTTTCTATTGATTGTGTTATTTATTTTTTAAATGTTCAAAGTGGACATAAAAGAGTAATTATAATGAACTCTCATGTAGCCATCAACCAGCTTTGACATTTGTCAACTTATGGCCAGTGATACCAGCACCTACTTACCTCCCCACGACATTATCTCAAATCCAATACTTCATCTTTCACTTGTATTTTAGTGTACACATCTAAAGAGTTTTTTCTAAAATTCAAAAATGTATTTATATGAAAAAGTCATTCAGTGTTCATATTTCTCTGGTGGTTGTTTTATGTATATATAAAATATATATACACAAAATACGTGTGTGTGTATATATATGTGTATATATGTATTTTTTTTTTTTTGAGACGGAGTCTCTCGCTCTGTCTCCCAGGCTAGAGTGCAGTGGCGCTATCTCAGCTCACTGCAAGCGCCGCCTCCCGGGTTCACGCCATTCTTCTGCCTTAGCCTCCCTAGTAGCTAGGACTACAGGTACCCGCCACCATGCCCGGCTAATTTTTTGTATTTTTAGTAGAGACTGGGTTTCACCGTGTTAGCCAGGATGGTCTCGATCTCCTGACCTCGTAATTGTCCGCCTTGGCCTCCCAAAGGGCTGGGATTACAGGCGTGAGCCACTGTGCCCAGCCCTATGTATATATTTTTTTAAGCAGTTGTTCAGAGCAACATCCAAATGAAGTGTACACTTTGCATTTGGTAGATATTTCTCTCAAGTTTCTTTTAATCTGTAACCCTCTCCCCTTTCTGTCCTTGCAGTTTGTTTATTGGAGAAACCAGATCATTGAAAATTTCTCATGTTCTGGTTTCTGTCTTTTAAAATGTCCCTCTTCCCCTTGTATTTCAGGTAGGCTGGTCATGAGATTTCGGATCTTGAAAAGATTGAGGTTTGACCAGGTGTTACTATTTATTTAGCTTCAGTATGCAAAGCTTGGTTTCTGACTCTTTCTTATTTTTCTAGCCCTAGGTGATGGCATCGCTCCTCCACAGAAAGTTCTTTTCCCATCTGAGAAGATTTGTCTTAAGTGGCAACAAACTCATAGAGTTGGAGCTGGGCTCCAGAATTTGGGCAATACCTGTTTTGCCAATGCAGCACTGCAGTGTTTAACCTACACACCACCTCTCGCCAATTACATGCTATCACATGAACACTCCAAAACATGTAAGTGTTCTGTGTTGTGTTTGTAGTATTGTAGTATGCCAACCTACTTTCATTTTTTCCTCTGAAATGAAAGTGAAGAATTAAGCCAAGAGTGCTATGATTACTAAGAAGTTGGTTTATTTTTTTAGAAACCAAGGAGGAGGACTCAGGATTGGGATTCAGGTTGCATGAAAAACATTTTGCACCTAATTAGACCTGTGAAGGTATTTAACAAGAAACATTTTATCAGCTTTTGGCATTTCTGAACTCCTTGTTGGTTTTTACACTTACTAAAAAAAAGTGACAGAAATATCTGACATTAGCTGGGCTCACACCTGTAATCCCAGCACTTTGAGAGACTGAGGAGAAAGGATCACTCGAGCCCAAGAGTTGGAGACCAACCTGGACAACATAGTGAGACCCTATCTCTACTAAAAATAAAAATAAAAATTAGTCTAGCATGGCAGCACACACCTCTAGTCCCAACATACTCAGGAGGGTGAGGCAGGAAGGTCACCTGAGTCTAGAAGGTTGAGACTGCAGTGAGCTGTGATTGCAGTGCTGTACTTCAGCCTAGGCAACAGAAAGAGACCCTGTCTCAAAAAAAAAAAAGTCTGATGCCAGCAACTTGGGACAGGGGACAGGTGGGATTAAGAAATCCTGCCTCTCCTGGCATTTATACCATGTTGGAAGGCTTGACTTATTTACATGCTTATAAGCCTTAGAGGAGAGGGACTCTCTTGCCACTGCCCCTAACCTCCTGGAATTCAGACTAGACTTTCCCTTTAGCATTTGAGAACCTCATCTTCAACCTACATGGCAGGAAATCAGTTAAAGCTTATTAAAATATCTTTAATTAGATGGAAGCCAACTCAGTGGTTGACTATGAACCTTCAGAATTTGGAACATCCGTTTTTGAGGTTTTGGCCTTCTCCATATGATGTAAATATCCTTCATTCTTTATAAATGCAGTCTCCCTGTTCTTTGATCTAAATTAATGGCTCAGATTCATGAGTGTATGTTCTGGTGCTATTAGTTACTACGATTAAAAAAAAAAAATCCTTGGTTTCTTTTTGAATAGTTTTTTACTTAATGGAGAATTTAAATTGGTTCTTTTAAAACTGATTTTTTTTTTCCCCTCCAAAGAGTCAAGTAATGCTTGTAAAGAATTTGGAAAGTACAGAAAAACTTAAAGAAACCAAAGAAAAATCACCTAGAATCTCACCACCTACCTAGAGGTGTTTGTTATGCCAGAATTAACGTTCTGTTTGCCCTGATTTTCTCCCTTTCTAAGGCCATAATTCATTCCCCACAGACAGCTTTCCTATCACTTTTGCGCTTAATGAAAGTAGGGTGTGGATGAAAACCCAGCACTAGCACCTGGACAGCAAGAGAGAGGACCAAGACAAAATTCAGAAGCTCCCGGTGTCCAGAATTAGGTGCCTATCTTTTATGCTACTGGTAGTTTTTGTGCTTGCTTCCTCCCTCCCTTTCTTCCTCCCTCTCTTTCTCTCTTTCTTTTCCCAGCTTTATTGAAGTATAATTGATATATACCAAATTACACATATTTAAAATACATAATTTGATGCATTTTGACATTTGTATACACCCATGGAACTAGTATCAAGATTAAGATAATGAACATGTTCATCACCCTCAAAAGTTCCCCAATTCCCCTTTGAAATCACCCTTTCCATCCTTTCCCCACCCTCCTGCCTGGCAACCACTGATCTGCTTTCCGTCACTGTAGATGAATTAGTTTAGATTTTCTAGAATGTTGCTTATGTGGAATTGTACAGTATATATTCTCGTATTATCCTGTTTCCTTCACTCAGCATAATTCCTTCAACATTATTCCATTTGTGCCATGTAGCATCACTTCATTGTATTGTTGAGTAGGATTCCATTTTATGGCTAGATCACAATTTGTTTCTCCATTTGTCTATTGATGGGCATCTGGGTCATTTTTCACTTTGTGCTGTTACAAATTAAGCTGCTATGAACATTAGCAAACAAGCCTTTGTTAGGACATGTTTTCATTTCTCTTAGGTAAATATCTAGGAGTAAAATGGCTTGGTCCTGGGGTGGGTGTGTAGTTTAACATTTTAAGAGACTTCCAAACTTTCCAGAAGGGATTGCAGTGTTTTATAGTCCCACCACTGGTGAATGAAGCTTCCATTTGCTCCACATCCTTCCCTATACTTGGTGTGGTCAGTCTTCTTCAGTTTTAGCCATCTCCATAGGTGTGTAATGTGGTAGTATTTTGTTGTGGTTTTAATTTATACTTTCATAATAAATAATGCTGAACCTCTTTTCTTTTTTGTTTTGTTTTTGTTTTTGAACATCTTTTCATGTGGTTATTTGCCATCTGTATATTTCCTTTGCTAAAATGCCTATTGAAATCTTTTGCCTGTTTGAAAACTGGTAGTTTTCTTATTGTTGAGCTTAGAGAGTTCTTAATATATTCTCGATATAAGTCTTTTATTATGTAGGCTGGGATTTGTCTTTTGATTCTTTTCAGTGTCTTTTAAAGAGTGCATTTTTTGTTTTGGGAAATTTCATTTCATTTTTTTTTTCTTTTTATTCGTTGTGCTGTAGATGTTTTAAGAAATCTTGGCTGGGTATGTGGCTCATGCCTGTAATCCCAGCACTTTGGGAGGCTGAGGCAGGTAGATCACTTGAGCCCAGGGTTTCAAGACTAGCCTGGGCAATGTAGGGAGAACTCATCTCTATATAAAAAAAATCAAAAATTAGGCCAGGTGTGGTGGTTCATATGTTTTGGGAGCCTGAGGCGGGTGGCTTACTTGAGTTCAGTAGTTTGAGACCAGTTTGGGCAACATGGTGAAACCCTGTCTCTATAAAAAATACAAAAATTAGCTGGGCTTGGCGGTGTGCGCCTGTAGTCCCCGCTATTTGGGAGGGAGACTGAGGTGGGGGGATCACATGAGCCCAGGAGGTTGAGGCTGCAGTGAGCCATGATTGTGCCACTTTATTCCAGTCTGGGTGACAGTAAGACCATGTCTCAAGGTAAAAAGAAAAAAAAACTTTGCCTACCTACAGGTCACAAATATTTTTCCTATGCTTTCTTCTAGAAGTCTTAAAGTTTTAGCTTTTGTTTTTGGGTCAGTGGTCCATTTTGAGTTAATTTTTGTTTGTGATGTGAAAATGGAGCAAGTTTATTTTTTTGCATATGGATGTTCAGTTGTTCTAGCACCATTTGTTGGAAACATAATCCTTTTGCCACTAAATTGTCTTTGCACCTTTATCAAAAATCAGGTGATTGAAGCACTTTAGACAGAAGAAAAAAAATCAGTAAGCCATATAAATACGATCTATTTCTGGACTCTATTATGTTGTACTGATCACTTGTTTATCTTGACACCATAACACAATGTCTTGATTACTATATATTTTAAAGTTTTGTGGCTAACTGCAGTGGCTCATGTCTGTAATCCCAGTGTTTTGGGAGGCTGAGGCAGGAGGACTGTTTGAACCCGGGAGTTTGAGACCAGCCTGGGCAACATGTCAAGACCCTGTCTCTAAAAAAAAAAAAAAAAAAAAAAAAAAAAAAAATTAGCTGCATCTGGGAACTCATACCTATAGTCTAGTTACTTTGGAGGCTGAGGCAGGAGGATTGCTTGAGCCTGGGAGTTTGAGGCTGCTGTGAGCTATGATTGCACCACTGTATTACAGCCTGAGTGATAGAATGAGATGCTGTCTCAAAAAAAAAAGTTTTGGAACCAGGTAAATCCTCCACCTTTGTTCTTTCTCTGAGTTATTCTGTAGCCTGGGCAACATTGTGAGACCTTGTCTTTACAAAAAATAAAAAAAATTCACTGGGTGTGGTGGCAAGCGCTAGTCCTGGCTACATGGGAGACTGAGATGAGAGGCTCGCTTCAGCTTGGGAGGTGGTGACTGCAGTGAGCCATGATTGTGCAGGTACACTGCAGCCTGGGCAACAGAGTCAGATCTTATGTCAACCAAAATAAAAAAGTTGTTCTGGCTCTTCATGGTTGCTTGGCCATTTGTATTTTCAAATGAATTTTAGAATCACTTTGTGAATTTCTGCAAATAATCTTCCTGGTATTTTGTTTGGGACTGTGCTGAATATTTAAATCAATTTGATGTGAATTGACATCTAAACAGTATTATTTTCTGACTCACAAGCAAGGTATACCTATTTATTTAGGCCTTTTTTTTTTGTTATTGTTGTTGTTGTTTTTTGTTTTTTTTTTGAGACAGTCTTGCTTTGTTGCCCAGGCTAGAGTACAGTGGTGCACAGTCACAGCTCACTGCAGCCTTGACCTCCTTGGCTCAAGGGATCCCTTTGCCTCAGCCTCGTGAATAGCCAGGACTACAGGCATGTGCTACAACACCTAGCTGATTTTTTATTTTTTTGTAGAGACAGTCTCACCATGTTGCCCAGGCTGGTCTTGAACTCCTATGCTCAAGCAGTTGTCTTGCCTCAGCCTTTTTTTGGTTTTGGTTTTGTTTTTTGAGATGGAGTCTCGCTCTGCCGCCCAGGCTGGAGTGCAGTGGCGCGATCTCGGCTCACTGCATCTTATGCCTCCTGGGTTCATGCCATTCTTCTGCCTCAGCCTCCTGAGCGGTTGGGACTACAGGTGCCCGCCACCACGCTGGCTAATTTGTTTGTATTTTTAATAGAGACAGGGTTTCACCGTGTTAGCCAGGATGGTCTTGATCTCCTGACCTCATGATCTGCCCGCCTCAGCCTCTCAGAGTGTTGGGATTACAGGTGTGAGCCACAGCACCCGGCCCTTTTTTTTTTTTTTTTTTTTGAGACAGAGTCTCGCTCTGTCACTCAAGCTGGAGTGCAGTGTGCAGTGCCACTATCTCCACTCACTGTAACCTCCACCTCTTGGGTTTAAGTGATTCTCCTGCCTCAGCCTCCCAGGTAGCTGGGATTACAGGCATGCACCATCACTCCTAGCTAATTTTTGTATTTTTAGTAGAGATGGGGTTTCACAATGTTGGCCAGGCTGGTCTCAAACTCCTGACCTCAAGTGATCTGCCCGACTCGGCCTCCCAAAGTGCTGGGATTACAGGCATGAGACACCATGCCCAGCCTCTTGCCTCAGCCTTTCAAAGTGTTGGGATTTCAGGCATGAGCTACTATGCCTGGCCTAGGCCATCTTTAGTTTCTCGTTGCCCAGGCTGGAGTGCAATGGCACAATCTCGGCTCACTACAACCTCCGCCTTCTGGGTTCAAGCAATTCTTCTGCTTCAGCCTCATGAGTAGCTGAGATTACAGGTGCCCACCATCATGCTCGGCTAATTTTTGTATTTTTAGTAGAGATGGGGTTTTACCCTGTTGGCCAAGCTGGTCTCGAACTCCTGGCCTCAAATGATCCACCTGCCTCGGCCTCCCAAAGTGCTGGGATTACAGGGGTGAGCCACTGCACCCGGCTGGGATAAATATTTTCATTAACTATTACAAAGGGTATTTTATTTTTAAAATTTCAAGTTACTGATTGTTTATTGCTAGCATATACAAATGCATTTTTCAGATTTTGATCTTATGTCTTGGAACCTTGCTTAAGTCACTTATTAATTCTAGTAGGTTTTTTTTTTTTAAGATCCCTTAAGATTTTATAGATCCAACCATGTGATACGTGAATAAAGATAATTTTACTTCTCCATTTCCAGTCTGTGTAGGTTCTTTATTTTTCTTGCTGTTTTTTTCTGGTAAAGAGACCTCCATTACATTGTTAAATAGAGGTGATAAGAGTAAAAATCCATGTCTCTTTCTCAGCCTTAGAGGAAAAGCATTCAGTCTTTCACCATTAAGTATGGTGTTGTAGGTTTTTCATAGATGACTTTTACCAGGTTGAGTTGTTTGATGCTTGAATGTTAAACCAACCTTGCATTCCTGAGATGACTCACACTTGGTCATGATGCATTATTCTATGTATTATTGGCTTTGATTTGCTAAAATTGTAAAACAATTTTGTCTTCATGAATATTATTAGCCTATAGTTTCTTATAATGCCTTTTTTTTTTTTTCTTATTTTGGCATTAGGGTAATGTTGGCATCATGGCATGTGTTGGGATATATTTTCTTCACTTCTATTTCCTGGAAGAGTTTGTACAGAATTGATGTTATTTCTTCTTTAAATGTTTGGTAGATTTCAGCAGTGAAGCCATCTGAACCTTGCAGTTTCTCATGGGCAGGTTTTAAACTACATTCTTCTTTTCTTTGTTTTGTTTTTGGAAGACAGGATCTTGCTCTTTTGCCCAGGCTGAAGTACAGTGGCAAGATCATACCTCACTGCAGCCTCCACCTCCTGGGCTCAAGCAGTGCTCCCACCTCAGCTTCCTGAGTAGCTAGAGGTGTGCATCACCACACACAGCTAATTTTTAAATTATTTTTGTAGAGACGAGGTCTCACTATGTTGCTCAGGCTAGTCTTGAACTCCTGGCTTCAAATGATCCTCCCCGCTTGGCCTCCAAAAGTGCTAGGATTATACAACCATACCCAGCTTTCTGTCTCCTTTTTTGTTTGATCAATCTCACCAGAAGTTTTTTAATCTTACTAATCTTCTCAAAGAATGAGCTCTTGGTTTCATTGTTACGGTTTTCTGTTTTATTACAGTTTTCTGTTTTATTGATGTTGGTTGTTATTGTCATTATTCCCTTTCTTCTGCTTACTTTGGATTCAATGTGCTCTGTTCCAGTGTCTTAAGGTGGAGTCTTAGGTCATTTGATTTGAGATCTTTCTTCTTTTCCAATGTAAGTGTTAAATGCTATAAATTTCCCTGAGTGGTACTTTAGTTGTGTCCCAAACATGTTGATATGTCATGTGTCATTTTTTTTTTTTTTTTTTTTTAAAGACAGGGTCTCACTCTCTCTGTTGCCTAAGCTGGAGTGCAGTGGTGCCATCATAGCTCACTGCACCCTCAACCTTCTGGGTTCAAGTGATCTTCCCACCTCAGCTTCCCAAGTAGCTGAGACTAAACATGCACCACCATGCCTTTTTTTTTTTTTTGGAGACAGAGTCTTGCTCTGTTACCACGCTGGAGTGCAGTAGTGTGATCTTGGCTCAAATGCAACCTCCGCCTAATGGGTTCAATCAATTCTCCTGCCTCAGCCTTCTGAGTAGCTGGGATTACAGGCACATGCCACCACACCCAGCTAATTTTTATATTTTTAGTAGAGATGGGGTTTCACCATGTTGGCCAGGATGGTCTCTATCTCCTGACCTCATGATCCACCCGCCTTAGCCTCCCAAAGTGCTGAGATTACAGGCGTGAGTCACCGTGCACGGCCTAATTTTTTTTTTTAAATAGAGATAGGGTCTCGCTAAGTTGCTCAGGCTTGTCTCAAACTCCTGGCTTCAAGACACTTGTCTTGAACTCCTGGCGCCCAGGCTAGAGTGCAGTGGCATGATCTTGGTTCACTGCAGCCTCCACCTTTCAAGTTCAAGTGATTCTCGTACCTCAGCCTCCTGAGCAGCTGGAATTACAGGCAAGCGCCGCCACACCTGACTGATTTTTGTATTTTTTAGTAGTGATGAGGTTTCCCCCGTGTTGGCTAGGCTGGTCTCAAACTCCTGACCGCAGGTGATCCACCCGCCTCGGCCTCCCAAAGTGCTGGGATTATAGGTCTGAGCCACTGCACCTGGCCTGTTATGCCCTCTTAATGAACTCACTTGGTTACCATTTATGAAATGACCCTCTTCATCCCAAATAATATTCTTTGCTCTGAAATCTACTTCATCTGAGATAAATTTAGCCACCCCAAGCTGAGCATGATGGCTCATGCCTGTAATCCCAGCACTTTGGGAGGCTGAAGCAGGAGAATGGGTTAAGCTAGGAGTTCTAGACCAGCCTGAGCTACATAGTGAGACCCTCTCTGTATAATATAAAATACTAAAAAATTGGGCTGAGTGCGGTGGCTCACGCCTGTAATCCCACCACTTTGGGAGGCCGAGGCAGGCGGATCACGAGGTCAGGAGATCGAGACCATCCTGGCTAACATGGTGAAACCCCGTCTCTACTGAAAATACAAAAAATTAGCCGGGGGAGGTGGCGGGCGCCTGTAGTCCCAGCTACTCAGGAGGCTGAGGCAAGAGAATGGCATGAACCCGGCGGGGCAGAGCCTGCAGTGAGCCGAGATCACGCCACTGCACTCCAGCCTGGGCGACAGCGAGACTCCGTCTCAAAAAAATAAAAAATAAAAAAAAAATATTAAAAAATTAGCTAGGCACAGTGGTGTGCTTCTGTAGTCTTAGCTACTCAGGAGGCTGAGGTGGGAGGATCACTTGAGCCAGGGAGTTGAAGGTTGTAGAGAGCTATGATTATGCCACTGTACTCCAACCCGGGCAACAAAATGAGACCCTGTCTCAGAAAAAAAAAAAAAAAAAAAAAGGCCACTCCAGTTTTCTTTTTCATTTCATTTCTCTTTTTTTTGAGGTGGAGTCTCACTTTGTCACCTATGCTGGAGTGCAGTGGCATGATCTTGGCTCACTGCAAACTCTGCCTCCTGGGTTCAACTCTGCCTCCTGCCTCAGTCTCCCAAGTAGCTGGGATTACAGACATGCGCCACCGTGCCCAGCTAACTTTTGTATTTTTAGTAGAGATGGGGTTTCACCATGTTTACCAGGCTGGTCTTGAAATCTTGACCTCAGGTGATCTGCCTGCCTCAGTCTCCCTAAGTGCTGGGATTACAGGCGTGAGCTACCATGCCCAGCCCACTCCAGTTTGCTTATGATTCATGTTAGCGTGATATATTTTTTCCATCTTTTTATCTTTAACCTATTTTTGTCTATATATTTAAAATAGATTCCCTTTTTTTTCTTGAGATGGATTCTCGCTCTGTCACCCAGGCTGGAGTGCAGTGGCGCGATCTCGGCCCACTGCAACCTTCACTTCCCGGGTTCAAGTGATTCTTCTGCCTCAGCCTCCCAAGTAGCTGGGACTACGTACGGGTGCACCACCACACCCGGCTAATTTTTGTATTTTTAGTAGAGATGGGGTTTCACCATATTGGCCGGGCTGGTCTCGAACTCCTGACCTCGTGATCTGCCCGCCTCGGCCTCCCAAAAGTGCTGGGATTACAGGAGTGAGCCCCCGTGCCCAGCTTTAAAGTGGATTTCTTATAAATAGCTTATTAATTTGATCTTGCTTTTTATCCAATAGTAGCCTCTGCCTTTTATTTTGAGGCATTATATCTTTTACATTTAATGAGATTATTGGTATGATTGGGTTTAAATCTACCATCTTGCTATTTTTTTTTCCTATTTGTCCCATTTATTCTTGATTGTCTTAAAATCTTTTTTCTGCCTTCTCTTGGATTGATATATGATTTTATTTAATCTGCTTCATTGGCATATTTTTGATATATTTTTTTCATGGTGGTTACTTTAGGTTATATCTTTTAACGTATCAGTTTACCTTCAAATAACATTCCACTTCTCAGGCTGGGTGCCCGTGGCTCATGCCTGTAGTCTCAGCACTTTGGGAGGCCGAGGCGGGCGGATCAGGAATTGGAGACCAGCCTGGCCAACATAGCAAAACCCCGTCTCTACTGAAAATACAAAAATTAGCCGGGTGTGGTGGCTCATGCTTGTAATCCCAGTTATTCAGGAGGCTGAGGCAGGAGAATCGCTTGAGCCCGGGAGTCAGAGCTTTCAGTGAGCCGAGATTGCACCACTGCACTCCAGCCTGGGCAACAGAGCGAGACTCCATCTCAAAAAAAAAAAAAAAAAACAGGCAGGACGCAGTGGCTCATGGCTGTAATCCCAGCACTTTGAGAGGCTGAGGCTGGAGGATCACCTGAGGATGGGAGTTTGAGACCAGCCTGGCCAATATGGTGAAACTTCGTCTCTACTAAAAATACAAAAAATTAGCCTGACATGGTGGCAGACGCCTGTAATCTCAGCTACTTGGGAGACTGAGGTGGGAGAATCGCTTGAACCTGGGAAGCGGAGGTTGCAGTGAGCCAAGAACACACCACTGCACTCCAGCCTAGACAACAAGAGCGAAACTCTGTCACAAAACAAAACACAACAATATTCTGCTTCTCATGTAGTATAAGAATATTTTGATAATATACTCCATCTTTCCTTTCCCATCTTTGTGCTATTGTTGTCATGCATTGTTGTATTATTTTTTCCTTTAAATTCTTTTTTAAAGTTTTGTTTTAGGTAGTTTAAAGCTTTTAAGAAATCATTTCTATTTACCTACTTGTTTACTGTTTCCACTGCTTTTCATTCCTTTTTATGTGTCCAGATTTCCATTTGATATTTTTCCTTACTTTTGTTTTGTTTTGTTTTGTTTTTTGATGCTCAGGGGTTGTTTATTTTGCTTTGTTGTTGATTTTAGTTTTTTTTTTTTTTTTGGTTTGAAATGTCTTTATTTTGCTTTTTTAAAAAACTCAGCTTTTTATTTGGGGTAACTAGATTCACATGCAGTTGTAAGAAGTAATACAGAGAAATCCCATGTACCCTTTCTGAACCTTCCCCAGTGATAACACTGTAATGGAATATCACAAGCACAGTAGTGACATTGATATAGTCAAGATACAGAGCATTTCCATCACCTACAGAACCCATCATGTTTCCCTTTCCCAAGCCCACTTGTGTCCCTGCCTTCCCCTTAACCTCTGGTTACCACTGATTCTCCATTTCTATGATTTTGGCATTTCAACAGTGTTACGTGAATTATATAGTATGTAACCTTTTGGAATCGGCTTTTTCACCTAGCATAATTCTCTCAAGATTGATGCAGGTTGTTGCATGTATTAATAATCTTTCATTGGTAGGTAGTATTTCATGGTGTGGATACGCCACAGTTTCTTTTTTTTTTTTTTTTTTGAGAGGGAGTCTTGCTCTGTTGTCCAGGCTGGAGTGCAGTGGCATGATCTCAGCTCACTGCAGGCTCCGCCTCCTGGCTTCATGCCATTCTCCTGCCTCAGCCTCCCGAGTAGCTGGGACTACAGGCACCCGCCACCACGTCTGGCTAATTTTTTTTGTATTTTCAGTAGAGACGGGTTTCACCGTGTTAGCCAGGATGGTCTCTATCTCCTGACCTCGTGATCTGCCCGCCTCAGCCTCCCAAAGTGCTGGGATTACAGGCATGAGCCACTGTGCCGGCCTGATAACGCCACAGTTTCTTTAACTACTTTTCCATTAAAGGGCATCCGGTTGTTTCTAGTTTTGGGATATCGTGAGTGGAGCTGCAGTAAACACATCCAGGTTGTTTCTAGTTTTGGGATATCGTGAGTGGAGCTGCGGTAAACACATCCGGGTTGTTTGTGGTTTTGGGGGATTGTGAGTGGAGCTGCGGTAAACATCCGGGTTGTTACTAGTTTTGGGATATGGTGAGTGGAGCTGCTATAAACATGAGTGTATATAGCTCTTTTTGTCAGCATGTCTTCGTTTCTCTGGGATAAATGCCCAGGACTGCAAATGCTGGGTTATATGGTAGTTGCATGTTTGATTTTATAAGAAACTGCCAAAGCAATATATGAGAGTTCCAGCTTCCTTGCATCTTTGCCAACATTTGCTGTTGTCACTAGTGTTCATTTTACCTGTACTGATAGGTGTGTAGTGATAACTCAGTGTGGCTTTCATTTGCATTTCCCTAATGCTTAAAGGTATTAAACATTTTTTCATGTGTTTATTTGCCATCTGTTTGTGTTCTTTGGTGAAACATGTGTCTATATCTTTCCCTCATTTTCTGTCATGTTCTTTGTTGTTGTACTGTCAAGTTTTGAGTATATGTGGTTTCCAAATATTTTCTCCCCATCTGTAGCATGTCTTCATCCACTTACTGGATGTTTTACAGACAGAGGTTTTTAATTTTGGTGAAGTTCAGTTGGTCAGCCTTTATTGGATTGTGCTTTTAGTGTCAAGTTTAGGATCTCTTTGCCTAGCTCTTGATCCTGCAGATTTTTTCCTATGTTATTTTTTTCCTGTAAGTTTTATTGTTTAATGTGTTACATTTAAGTCTGTGATCCATTTTGAGTTAATTTTTTTAGAAACTGAGGTTTAAGCTGAGTTTTTTTTGTCTGGATGTCATTTGCTCCAGCGTCGTTTTCTTGAAGAAGCTGTCTTTCCTTTGTTGAATTGCTTTTGTATCTTTGTAATTAAAAAAAAATCATTTGGGCATATTTGTGTGTCTGTCTCCAGGTTTCTGTTCTGTTGTGATGATGTATGTGTCCACCACTCTACACAAGTCCTTACTGTAGTTATGTAGTAAGTCTTGTCATCGGTTAGAATGATTCCTTCCACTTTATTCTTCAAAATAGTTTCAGCTATTCTAGTTGCATTGCTTTTCATTACAAATTATAAAATAATCTATATAAAATATTTTGCTGGGATTTTGATAGGAAGTACACTAAACTTGTGTCTTAATTTGGGGGGATTAACATCTTTACTATGTTCCTGAAGTCTACTTCATTCTTTATTAATGTAACCATTCCTGCTTTTTTTGTTGTTGTTGGTTTCTTTATTTTTGAGACAGAATCTTGTTCTGTGACCCAGGCTTTGTGCATTGGTGTGATCATAGCTCACTGCATCCTCAAAATCCTCAAAATCCTGCATCCTCAAAATTTTGGTCTCAAGCTATCCTCCTGCCTCAGCCTTCCTGCTAGCTTCGGACTACAGACGTGTCCCACCATGACCAGCTAATTTTTTTATTTTTTACTTTTGTAGAGATTTGGTCTCGCTGTGTTACCCAGGCTGGTCTCGAACTCCTAGCCTCAAGTGATCCTCCTGCCTTGGCCTCTGAAAGTGTTGGAATTACAGGTGTGAGCCACTGTGCCTGGCCCTGCTTTTTTTTTTTTTTTTTTTTTTTTTTCCTCTCCTTGAGATGAGGTCTCACTCTGTCACCTGGGCTGGAGTGCAGTGGTGCGATCATGGCTTACTGCAGCCTCCAACTCCTGGGCTCTAGGAATCCTCCATCTCAGCCTTTGGAGCAGTTGGGACCACAGGCATGCACCACCATGCCCAGATAAAATTTTTTCCCTGCTTTGTTTTGATTAATGCTTGCATGACGTATCTTTTTTATCCTTTTACTTTCAGCCTGCCTGTATCATTACATTTGAAGTGAGTTTTTTTGTAAACAGCATATAGTTGGGTTGTGTTGTTCAATCTATTTTGTCAGTCTGTGTCTTTTAACTATCTGCTGCTCTAGGCTGGGTGTCCTTCACCCTCATTTATTTAGAACATTTACTTTTAAGGTGATTATTGATATTTTAAGACTTAAGGCTTATTCTGCCACTTAATATTTTGTTTTTTGTTCTGTTCTTTTTTTTATATCTGTGTTTTCTTATTCTTGCTTCTCTGTGGGTTACTTGAGTACTTGAAAGTGTTTTTCAAAATTACATCATTTTGCTTTACTTGAGTCTTTCTTTCTTTTTTGGGGGGTGGGTCGTGGACAGGGTCTCACTCTGTCACCTAGGCTGGAGTGCGGTTGCATGATCTCAGCTCGCTGCAGCCTCAGTCTCCCAACCTCAAATGATCCTCCTGCCTCAGCCCCCCAAGTGGCTTGGAGTACAGCGGTGCGCGACCATGCCTGGCTAATTTTTGTAGAGACAGGGTTTCACCATGTTGCCCAGGCTGGTCTCAAACTCCTGGGCTCAAGCCATCCGCCCACCTCAGGCTCACACAATGCTGGGATTACAGGCGTGCACCACTGTGCCTGGAGCCTTTTTAGTGGTCACTTTTAGGGACCACATTTACACACACATAACTTTTACCACGGTTTACTGGTATTAACATTTTACTAGTTTGAGGGATGTATAGAAACATTACTTGCCCATGTCCTTTACTCTCCACTAGTTATAATTGTTTTAAAATGTTTCTTCTAGGCCGGGCGTGGTGGCTCATGCCTGTAATCCCAGCATTTTGGGAAGCCGAGGCGGGTGGATCACCTGAGGTCAGGAGTTTGAGACCAGCCTGGCCAACATGGCAAAACCCCATCTCTACTAAAAATACAAAAAATTAGCCAGGCATGGTGGCGGGCGCCTGTAATCCCAGCTATTCGAGAGGCTGAGGAAGGAGAATTGTTTGCATCTAGGAGGTGGAAGTTGTGATGAGCCAAGATCGTGCCACTGCACTCCAGGCTGGGTGACAAAGTGAGGCTCTGCCTCAAAAAAAAAAAAAAAAAAAAAAAAAAAGGCCAGGTGCGGTGGCTCATGCCTGTAATCCTAGCACTTTGGGAGGCCGAGGCGGGCGGATTACCTGAGGTCAGGGATTCAAGACCAGCCTGGCCAACATGGTGAAACCCTGTCTCTACTAAAAATACAAAAATTAGCCAGGTGTGGTGGTGCACACCTGTAATCCTAGCTACTTGGGAGGCTGAGGCAAGAGAATCACTTGAACCCAGGAGGCGGAGGTTGCGGTGAGCCAAGATCATGCCATTGTACTCCAGCCTGGGTGACAGAGTGAGACTCTGTCTCAAAAAAAAAAAAAAAGTTTCTTTTATATACATTTAGAACCATATCAGACAATGTTACAATTTTTGTTTGAGAGATTCTTAGTTCTCAGTATGATGAGTGATTTTCAGTTGAAAGCTGGATTTTAAAACAATTTTGTTTTTTGAGTCAGGGTCTTACTCTGTTGTCCAGGCTGGAGTGCAGTGGTGTAATCATGGCTCACTGCAGCTCCCACCTCCTGGGCTCAAGCAATCCTCTTGCCTCAGGCTCCCAAAGTGCTAGAATTGTAGGCATGAGCCACCGCGCCTGGCCATGGATATTTTGGTATTATAAGACACTGAGTCTTATCTAACCTTTGTTTTAGCCAACTTGCTCTGACACTGCTCTGGCAGAGGAAGTGATGTCAGATGGAGTAGAAGCCCACATTCCCCACTCAGCCTCCGTTGGCACCCCAGGTGGGAATTGGGGGTCGTTGTCCCTGCTGGGTGGAAGTGGAAGTTCCTGCTCCCCACATGGTCTCCACGGACACTGCAGTGGGAGTGGTTTTGTTACCACTGAGTGATGGTGACAGTCCTGCCTGTGACCCTCACCAGGGGCTGGGGAGGCCATAGTGGGGGGAGAGTTTAGAGGTGGCTTTTTACTACTGGGTGGGTGGAAATCTGGGCTCCCCACGTGATTGTCACAACGTGGGGTGGGACAGGGTTTGTTCATCCAGTGTGGCTGCAAGTCCCAGCTCCTAGTCTGCCTTCTCCACCGTTAACCCAGTATGGGTTAGGATGCCTTGCTACATACAGCCTGTTGAGTGTAAGTCAGGGCTGTTTACTTGCCTTTTCTGGTGTGGGTAGAGGTGAGGCCATAGTTCTTCTGTGGTGTTTTAATGTCTTTTGTATTCTTTTATGAGATGGTTGCTCAGGTGCAGCCACAAGAGGAGACACAGGAGAGGCTCAGGAAGACAAAGATTTTATGCTCACAGGTCACACCATGCAGGGCCATGTGGTAAGGACCCCCGAGGGGTCAGGAAGCAGAAGACAGGAGCAAGGGGAAGGCATTATTAGCCAGAGCCTTCGTTGAGGTTTCCGTGGGAAAAGCAGGGTAGGGCAGGGGGAAGAATTTGGGATTGGCTGGTTTGAATAATTTCGGTGGGCTCTGAGCCACAGGTGTGGTCCAGAGTTGCCTGGCACCTGGCCCTGAGATGATTAGGGCGCAGGAGTGTTGGCTCCTGGGGTGCACAGGCAGGTGGATGGAGAAGGAAGGGCTCTGGGTTGGTTAGTCTGTATAACAAAGGCTTGCACAAACGCTGAGCCATTTGCTACCTCTAAGAATTGGCTAGCCTGAGGGGCAGCCTCTCCCCAGCCAGAAAGATCTTTAGAGTGTCAAAACATCATAGTAATTCTTACAATTCCAGCAGTTTGGGAGGCAGAGGAGGGTGGATCACTTGAGCCCAGGAGTCCGAGACCAGCCTGGCCAACATGGTGAAACCCTGTCTCTACTGAAATACAAACATTAGCCGGGTATGGTGGTGCATGCCTGTAATCCCAGCTACTCGAGAGACGGGTTGGGGGATCACCTGAGCCTTGGGAGGTAGAGGCTGCAGTGAGCTGTGATCCCGCCACTGCACTCCAGCCAGGGTGACAGAGAGAGATCCTGTCTCAAAACAAAAACAAACCAAACCAAAACAAACATCGTAATATACAGAAAAGAATACACACAGAAGCTGAAGTAGAGCGATGATTTCTAAAGGTTTCTGTCGCACAAGGCTGCCCCTTCCTCATCCTTTGGCTGGAGAGAGCGGGAGCGGGATTTTGCTGGGCTTGGTTGTCTGCAGTTGTTGGGGCTTCCAGGTTGCTGACTTCTTAGCTCTAAGTCTGGACTAGAAGAAGCACAAAGAAACCCCAGGAAACTCATCACCCTGTCTTCCTTGGGTCCTGAGGTCCCTAGCATGTCTCTTTCTCTCTCTACCTTTTACAGCCTTTTAAGGTTCGTTTTATACACAATGGTCAGGATTTGTTGTACTTGGCAGGAGGAATAGAAAACTACCTCTACTCCGTCTCCCAGAAGTGCAAGTCTCATGTTTGTTTTTGAATGATGTTCTCATGGGGTGTAGAATTCTGTGTTAACATTATTTGTCTTTTTTGAGACAGGCTGTCACTCTCACCCAGGCTAGAGTGCAGTGGTGTGATTATAGCTCATTGCAGCCTCAACTTCTTGGGCTCAAGTAATCCTCCCACCTTAACTTCCCGAATAGCTGGGACTACAGGCGTTCACCACCATGCCTGGCTAATTTTTTGTAGAGACAGGATTTTGGCCATTTTGCCCAGGCTGGTCTCAAACTCCTAGGCTCAAGTGATCCACCCGCCTTGGCTTCCCAAAGTGCTGAGATTACAGGGCAGCCACCACACCTGGCCCGTTCTTTTTAATACTTGAAAGATATTATTCCACTGTCTTGTGGCCTGTGCTGTGCCTGATAAGAAGTCTGTTGTCGGTTTTACCTTTGTTCCTATATACATAATGATTTTTTGCTTTTGTTTTTGTTTCGTTTCTTGTGTTTTTTTGAGACCGAGTTTCACTCCGTGGCCCAGGCTGGAGTGCAGTGTTGCGATCTCAGCTCACTGCAACCTCTGCTTCCCGGGTTCAAGTGATTCTCCTGTCTCAGCTTCCCGAGTAGCTGGGGTTACAGGCGCACACCACCATGCCCAGGTAATTTTTTGTATTTTTAGTAGAGACGGGGTTTCACCATGTTAGCCAGGCTGGTCTCGAACTCCTGACCTCAAGTGATCCACCTGCCTCAGCCTCGCAGAGTGCTGGGATTACAGGCATGAGCCACCAAGCCAGCCTATGTAATGTTTTTTTTTTTTGTTTTTTGTTTTTTTGAGACGGTGTTTCTCTCTGTTGCCCAGGCTGGAGTGCAGCGTCGCGATCTCGGCTCACTGCAACCTCCGCCTCCCGGGTTCACGCCATTCTCCTGCCTCAGCCTCCTGAGTAGCTAGGACCACAGGTGCGTGCCACCACGCCCGGCTAATTTTTTTGTATTTTTAGTAGAGACGGGGTTTCACCGTGTTAGCCAGGATGGTCTCGATCTCCTACTTTGTGATCCGCCTGCCTTGGCCTCCCAAAGTGCTGGGATTACAGGCGTGAGCCACCGCACCCGGCCCAGCACTGTTTTTATCTCCAGTGCTTTTAAGATTTTTATCACTGGTTGTAAGCAGTGGTCCTTTGTGTAGTTTTCTTCATGTTTTCCACTACTGGAATTTGTTCAGGTTTTTAGATCTGTACATGTATTATTTCTGTCAAATTTGGACAACTTTCAGTGACTTTTGAAAACTTAACTTTTTTTGTGTAAGTTCTTTTGAACATTAATATAGACTCATGTGAACTGACAGCTCAGTCAGAATATGAAACCATGCCTCTTCCCAAAAACCTTCTTTGTGCTTTTCCTTTGTAGATAATTGTTATTTCTTGAAATATTTATGCTGTCCTTTTACCTTCAGACTCTAATGATGTATATCAGGGACAACTTAAAATTGTCCCATAGCTTACTGGTATGCTGTGGTGGTGTTGTTATTTTGAGATTTTCTCTATGTTTTATTATGGATATTTTCTACCCATAATGAATATCTTCAAGTTCACTAATCTTTTCTTCTGTGGTGTCTAATCTGTTATTAATTACATCTAGTGTTTTTGTTATTGTTGTTTGTTTTTGTTTTTTTGAGACAGGATCTTATTCTGTCACCCAGGCTGGAGTGCAGTGGTGCTATCATAGCTTACTGCAGCCTCCAACTGCTGGGCTCAGGTGGTCCTCCCATCCCACGTCAGCCTCTGGAGTAGCTGAGACTACAAGCACGTGCCACCACACCTGGCTAATTTTTGTATTTTTAGTAGAGATGGGGTTTTTCTGTGTTGCCCAGGCTGGTGTCAAACTCCTGGGCTCAAGCAGTCCGCCTGCCTTGGCCTTCCGAAGCGCTGGGATGACAGGCGTGAGCCACCGCACCTGGTGCATTTTTCATCCCAGAGATTCTACTCTTCATGTGTATAAGCAGATTTACATCTATTTCCATGTTTCTTCTTTTTTTTTTTTTTTTTTTTTTTGAGACAGAGTCTCACTGTGTCGCCCAGGCTGGAGTGCAGTGGTGCGATCTCAGCTCACTGCAAGCTCTGCTTCCCGGGTTCACGCCATTCTCTTGCCTCAGCCTCCCGAGTAGCTGGGACTACAGGCGCCCGCCACCACGCCCAGCTAATTTTTTTGTATTTTTAGTAGAGACGGGGTTTCACCGTGTTAGCCAGGATCGTCTGGATCTCCTGACCTCGTGATCTGCCAGCCTTAGCTTCCCAAAGTGCTGGGATTACAGGCGTGAGCCACCACGCTCGGCCACCATGTTTCTTCTTAATGTATTCTTCCATTTTTCATTTTCTTGCACATAGAAATATATTTGTAATATCCTTTTTAAAGTTATTGTATTCTGATTATATTTTCTGTGTTATTTCTGGGTCTTTTTCTATTTATTTTCTCCTTATTACTGGTTATTCCTGCATCTTTGCCTGCCTTGTACTGTTTGGTTGGATGCCAGACAGAATGAATTTTATGTTGTTGGGTGCTGGGATTTTTGTATTTCTTTCTTTCTTTCTTTCTTTTTTGAGATGGAGTCTCACTGTGTCGCCCAGGCTGGAGTGCAGTGGCGCGATCTCGGCTCACTGCAAACTCCGCCTCCCGGGTTCATGCCATTCTCCCGCCTCAGCCTTCTGAGTAGCTGGGAGTACAGGCGCCCGCCACCAAGCCCGGCTAATTTTTTGTATTTATAGTAGAGACGGGGTTTCACCGTGTTAGCCAGGATGGTCTCGATCTCCTGACCTCGTGATCCACCCGCCTCGGCCTCCCAAAGTGCTGGGGATTACAGGCGTGAGCCACCGTGCCTGGCCAGGTTTTTGTATTTCTTTAAAAAATATTTTTGAGCTTTATTGCAGGACGGAGTTAATTGGGAATAGTTTGATCCTTTTGTTTTAAGTGTTATTAGGTGTGTCTGGGCAGCCTTTAGTCAGGCAGTTCCTCAGCCTCGGTGCTGTCGACACTTTGGGTGATTCTTTGTTGTGAGGGGCTGTCCTGTGCATTTGAGGCTGTATAGCAACATCCCTGGCTTCTACCCACTAGATGCTGTAGCATCACTTAGCATGCGCTAAGAATGATTTTTACATTTTTAGAAAGTTGTAAAAAAAGATATGCCATAGAGACCACCATCTGTGGCCAGCAATGCCAGAGTATTTACACAGAGATTATTTTCCTTTTTCTTTTCTTTGTTTTTTTTGAGACAGGGTCTCGCTCTGTCGCCCAGGCTGTGGTGCAGTGGTGTGATCACAGCTTACTGCAGCCTCAGCCTGCCTGGGATTAGGTGATCCTCCTGCCTCAGCCTCCTGGGTAGCTGAAATTACAGGCTTGTGCCACCACACTGGGCTAATTTTCTTTTTCTTTTTTGTAGAGACAGGGTTTGACCATGTTGCCCAGGCTAATTGCAAACTCTTGGCCCCCAGAGATGCACCCACCTCAGCTTCCCAGAGTGCTGAGATGATAGGCATGAGCCATGGCGCCTGGCTTCCACAGTGATGTCTCATCCCTGCTGTGGGAGACTTTCTTTTAGTATTTGAGATAAATGGTGGTATGAGGGGAAAAACCTTGCTTTTCCAGTATAGAGAGTAGCTAGGAGCACTGGCTTTCAAATTTGAAAGAGTATGATTTGAATCCAATTATGTGTCTGTCACATAATAACTCTTTGACATTGGGCAAACTTTTAAACTCTCTGAGCCTTTTTCCTTTCTTGTGAAAGAGAGCTAATATGTACTTACCACTTAGGTTTGTTAGAAAAGTAAATGAGGCCGGGGCGGTGGCTCACACCTATAATCCCAGCACTTTGGGAGGCCGAGGTGGGTGGATTGCCTGAGGTCAGGATTTCGAGGCCAGCCTGGCTAACATGGTGAAACCCCATCTCTACTAAAAATACAAAAAAAAATTAGCCGGGCGTGGCGGCACATGTAGTAGTCCCAGCTGCTTGGGAGGCTGAGGCAGGCAAATCGCTTGGACCCGGGGAGGCCAAGGTTGCAGTGAGCCAAGGTCACACCACTGCACTCCAGCCTGGGGAGTGAGACTCCATCTCAAAAAAAAAAGTAAATGAAAATGCATAAAAGTAGATAGCTCAAGGCATGCATATAGCAGCTATTATTTCATTTCAGGTGTGTGCCCCTGATTTGTAATTAGCCTTAATGTGCGTATATAGTTGTATTTTGCTAATTTGGAGGATTATCATCTATCTTTCAGGTCATGCAGAAGGCTTTTGTATGATGTGTACAATGCAAGCACATATTACCCAGGCACTCAGTAATCCTGGGGACGTTATTAAACCAATGTTTGTCATCAATGAGATGCGGCGTAAGTATTAACTATTGTAGTTTTATATTCGTATTTGTTACTTAGTTATACTTTTTTTTTTTTTTTTTTTTTGAGACAGATTCTTGCTCTGTCGCCTAGGCTGGAATGTAGTGGCTCTATCTCGGCTCACTGCAGCCTCCACCTCCCAGGTTCAAACGATTCTCCTGTCTCAGCCTCTCGAGTAGCTGAGATCACAGGCATGTACCACTATGCCAGAATAATTTTGTACTTTTAGTAGAGATGGGGTTTCTCCATGTTGGTCAGGCTGGTCTCGAACTCCTGACCTCGGGTGATCCACCTGCCTCCGCCTCCCAAAGTGCTGGGATTACAGGCGTGAGCCACCATGCCTGGCCTATTACCTAGTTATTCTTAATGTCCAACTGGTGAAAAAACCGAACCCCTTATGTATTAGAAAACAAATACATTTTGTCATATGTGGCTATGTCTTTAATAACAAATTTTTAGTAAAACATTTGCTATATAAACACATTTTGAAACTTTAAAGCAAAAGATGACAATATATTAAAGACTATTCAATTTAATATAACAAATTTTAAACTATTAAAAATCAATAGTTAAAATAATTGGTAAGTTTTATAGTGTCTTTGCTCTGACACTTGATTTCTATGCTGAATAATACTAATTCTGATATTGTCTCACAGGTTTTTGTAAACAGTTTTTAATTAGTTTCAGTTTGGTGAATGAATATTATACTATACACAGTGATAGAAATTGTCAAAATAAAGTTAATTAGGCTACTCTGGACACACTGCCTGTGGATTAACCCTGCTCTGCAAGCAGCAGTAAAAATAAAATAAATAAGAAATAAATAAGGTTAATTCTCTTTTTTCGGTTCTTCTTTTTTTTTTTTTTTTTTCAAGTGAGACTGTGTCTCACTATTTTGCCCAGGCTAGTCTTGAACTCCTGGCTCAAGTGATCCTCCTGCCCCAGTTGAGTAGCTGGGATTACAGATGTGCACCACTGTGCTCAACTTAATTGCAGTCTTAAAAGAATATGTAGTCAGAGCTTAGCAAATTTGTGGATAAATTTTACTTTTTTCTATTTAATTTCTAAATTTTAAATGGGTAAGTGCATGAAATTTTCTTACATACTTTCTGTGTGTTTTTGCAGTAAACTTTTGCATCATGTTAATTGAGTTGGAATAAAAATTGCATACAAACAAAACTATAACTCTTAATCTGGCATCTAACTGGGTAATTGTAGGGATGTGTAATTATACAGTAACAAACTCTAATCTTTTTGCCTAGAAAGCCACTGAAGATTAAAGAGGTCTTATATTGGCCCTTGGCATTATTGATAGACCACAACAGACAAGCCAAAAACCTTTGAAATATTGTTGAAGCCTGGCAAAATTTAGCCAGGCAGATTTGGATTGTTTATACATGCATGCATGCATGCATTCATTCATTCATTCATTCATTTGAGATGGAGTCTTGCTCTGTCGCCCAGCCTGGAGTGCAGTGGCGCGATCTTGGCTCACTACAACCTCTGCCTCTCGGGTTCAAGTGATTCTCCTGCCTCAGCCTCCCAAGTAGCTGGGATTACAGACGTGCACCACCACACCTGGCTAATTTTGTAGTTTTAGTAGAGATGGGGTTTCACCATGTTGGCCAGGCTGGTCTTGAACTCTTGACCTCAGGTGATCCCCCCGTCTTGGCCTCCCAAAGTGCAGAGATTACAGACGTGAGCCACCGTGCCTGGCTATTTGTACATGTATTTATTTGTTTTTATTCATTTATTTTTGAGATGGAGTCTCACTCTGTCGCCTAGGCTGGAGTGCAGTGGTGCAATCTTGGCTCACTGCAACCTCCACCTCCCGGATTCCAGCGATTTCTCCTGCGTCAGTCTCCTGAGTAGCTGGGACTATAGGCGCCTGCCACTACGCCTGGCTAATTTTTGTATTTTTAGTAGAGATGGGGTTTCACCATGTTAGCCAGGATGGCCTCGATATCCTGACCTCATGATCCACCCACCTCTGCCTCCCAAAGTGCTGGGATTACAGGCGTGAGCCACCACGCCCAATCACATATATTTATTTTTATACATATTTATATAGCAGGCATGACTAACATTTTTAAACCTAGTCTTTTAAGAAAATGTCATTGCTCTGTGTGTGTGTGTGTGTGTGTGTGTGTATCCACTGATACACACATGGTTCAATCATGAAGTCACGTTTGTAGGTCTAAACTGGTGGAGTGTTGGCAGTTTCATATGATTTAAGCTAGAACATTTTTATACATTCATACACACATAAAATTCAGTATATATGTTTTAGTGTGATATTGCTTATACTTTTGTGTTAATTTTTTATTATAATTTAAAAAATAATTTGGTCTTGTAGCTGTTTAATCAGTTAGAAACAGGACTGAAATGTTTCTGTGCACCTGCAAATATAATTTCTTCTGTAGGTCATTGGGATAGAATTAGATAGGTTGGGAGATTTATATTTTGAATGGATTCTGTATTATAAAGATGTAGCACCAATTTAAAATCACCAACATAGTATTTTGGACAAACTTGAGACAAAACAGCCAGTTTATTCAAGTGTAACTTTATTAAATTGCTAGAAACATGAGTCACTCTGTAGCTACTCTCTAGACTCTCAGAAACTCTAGCTGCTGTGGACTTTTAATGGTGTAAAGCAGGGGTCCCTAACCCCTGGGCCGTGGACTGGTACCCAATGTGGCCTGTTAGGAACTGGGCTGCACAGCAGGAGGTGAGCATCAGGTGAGCATTCCCACCTGAGCTCTGCCTCCTGTCAGATGAACGGCAGCATTCGATTCTCATAGCGCCAACCCTATTGTGAACTATGCATGCATGGGGTCCAGGTTCCATGCTCCTTAGGAGAATCTCATGCCTGATGATCTGAGCTGGAACAATTTCATCCCAACCCCCTCTTCTGGTCTGTGGAAAAATGGTCTTCCATGAAACCAGTCCCTGGTGCCGAAACGATTGGGGATTCTGGTCTAAAGGGCCTGATCCTGCTTATAGCTTATATTAGTGGCTTATGTTAGTGCTATTTCCTCGTAAAATAAGTATTTGGGAGTTTTCCAACCAACATATTATTGTAAGATATATTTTGGGGGGTACAACTTAGGCATATTATGTGTAATGATAAAGCCTTGTCTTTACTGAAATTTTACAGGTATAGCTAGGCACTTCCGTTTTGGAAACCAAGAAGATGCCCATGAATTCCTTCAGTACACTGTTGATGCTATGCAAAAAGCATGCTTGAATGGCAGCAATAAGTAAGTACAACAGAGCGCCAGCCATGTCTTCATTGGAGATCTCTGGTTGTAATTTATTCTTATCAGAATTCATTTTCACCTTTTTTGTTGGAAGCACACAGAACTATGTTCACTTTATCTTTTGGCTTTGCTGTGCCTCTTCCTTAGGTGATGTGCATTATTTTAAAATGGTTGAAATTTACACATGTATCTTACTGTAACAGTTTGAGTTGGCTCAATCATAGATGTCAGGAAATAAACATTGGTCTTGCAGCTATTTAATTTCTGATTATCAGCAGACGTCTGCAGATCTCAAACTAGCTGCTTCTCCTTTCTAGTTGTGCCTGACGTTTTCTTTTCTCTGCTGCACTCCAGCCTGTGTTTATTTCCTGAACCCCCACGCCAATCAGTTACTGATTCCTGTAGCTAGTTCCTTAAAATCTAAATGCAGACTCAAGAGGAAGAACAACGGGACAGTTAGATAATGCATCCCAAGCCGCTTGGTGCTGTCGGAGCACACCTGGTAGATCTCCCTCTGCATTCTCCCTGCCCTGGCACCGCCCTGTCTAGGCCTCCATTGTCTGGGTGGTGACAGACTTGGGTCGGAGGAAGACTCTCTGCCTTTTCCGCCTCCGCTCCCTTTCCTCCCACACAGGCCGCAGCGCCCGGAGGCTGCCGTCTTCCTGCTTCAGGACCAGACTCCTGCCTTGCTTCCCGAGTCCCTTCCTGACAGACACAGCTCCCATAGCTCTGCATCTCCTCCCGCCACTCCCAGACCTCCCTGTGTTCTGGCCAGGCAGGGATGCTCTTGGGCTGCCACACGTGCCATCCTTTTATTTTCCATGGCTGTTCTATTTGAATTCTTGATCTTTTGTGAGCTCCCGTGTGTTTGAAATCTGGTCACAGCATCTGGAGTTTTTGCAGAGCTCTTCTTTCATGTCACTGTTCAATGTTTTTCAGATTAGACAGACACACCCAGGCCACCACTCTTGTTTGTCAGATATTTGGAGGATACCTAAGATCTAGAGGTAAGCTTTTGCTTATAAGTTGATAAAATGATACACACATGTGGTTAAAAAATGGTAATGGTAGGACAGGGTTAGTCCTACTAGGAAGGAAGGAAAAGTACTTCCTCTCCAGCCCAGATTCTCATTCCTTTTACCCAAAGGCAACCTGGGTGCCAGGTTGTAGTAAATCCTCCTGGTAGTTTCCTTTGCGTGAATAAACTGGGAGCATACTGTGTGCACTGCTTCTATTTGTCTCTTCGTATTAGCAGTCTTTTACATTTCAGCACACAGGCCTAACAGCCTTCGACAGTTGGAGTAGTGTTCCATTTATTTTAGTCCCCTATTGATGGGATTTAGGTTGTTTGTGTTTTGTTGTTGTTCATGGAGCATCCGTGCACACATGCTTTATGTCTGGGTAAAAATGTATATGTAGGATGAATTCTTAGTATTAGAATTTCTGGATCACAGGGAGTGTGTATTGTAAATTTTAATTCTGTCAGGTTGTCCTTCTAAAAGGTTATACCAGTTTTGATTCTAACCAATAGTATATGAGGGGCCAAATTCATTACGCTTTTCACCCATATTATGAGTAGTATTAATTTAAAACTTTTTTTTGTTCAATTGATAGAAAAATTACAGTTAAAAATTTTAAATTTCAAAATTGTATTTTGTCATTTCAGTAGTTGATGTTGCTGTAATGATTATACTTTGCTCATCTTTTCATTTTATTTTTATTTCAGTCAAATGTTTAAATTGCAAGGGCGTTTCAGATACTTTTGATCCGTATCTTGATATAACATTGGAGATAAAGGTAAATTTCATAATTATGGGAGTAATTACATTTTTAAAATAAGTCATTTTATATAACTATAGTTCATGTATAATTTAGACTACTTGTTAGAGAATATAAATTGAAAAATTCAGTATGCTAAGATTTCATTTGGAGGGATTATTCAAGCTTTGTAGTAAGCATCATAAGAAAGCTTTTAAAAGTTTTTTTTATTACTCTTTGAATTTTCTTTTTCTTTCTTTTTTTTTTTGGGATGGAATTGCACTCTGTCGCCCAGGCTGGAGTGCAGTGGCGCGATCTTGGCTCACTGCAACCTCCGCCTCCCGGGTTCAAGCAATTCTTCTGCCTCAGCCTCCCGAGTAGCTGGACTATAGGTGCATGTGCTACCGTGCCCAGCTAATTTTTGTATTTTTAGTAGAGATGGGGTTTCACCTATTGGCCAGGATGGTCTTGAACTCTTGACCTCGTGATCTGCCCACCTCCCAAAGTGCTGGGATTACAGGCGTGAGCCACCGCACCCGGCCTGAATTTTCATTTAATATCTTAATAAAACTAGATTTTCTATGTTAGCCAAATACAGATGGTTATTATTATTATTATTATTATTTTTTTTTTTTTTTTTTTGAGATGGAGTCTTGCTCCATTGCCCAGGCTGGAGTGCAGTAGCACAATATCAGCTCACTGCAACCTCTGCCTCCAGGGTTCAAGCATTTGTCCTGTCTCAGCCTCCCTAGTAGCTGGGACTACAGCCCTGCGCCCAGCCTGCCTCTTGCGTTTTCTGAATTCCTATTTTTTTTGTTGTTTTTGAGCTTGCATTTTTCTGATTACAGATGTAATACATGCTTATGATAAAAATGAGTAACATTGCAGATATATGTAAAATGCTATCCCTTTGAATGCATTATTTTTAACAGTTTGATATGTACTGCTCCAGAACGTATTGTTCACTTTTTATATAAATGGGATTGTGTCTGATGTCCGTCTGGCCACTCACTGTTTCATATAATTCTGTTGAGACCTTTCTGTGTGAGTGTGCTCTCTGGGCAGTGTGTGGTGCAGTAAATGGATAGACCGTAATTCCTATGCCGAATTCCTTGCTGGTGGATATTTGGTTTGCTTCCGGTTTTATGTATTGCTGCAGTGAGCATCCTCTATATTTTTGTTCACTTTAATCTGCTCATTTTTAAATGGGAGGGGATATAATTTGGTATGTAGATGTATAAAAGTGAACATCATACTACTAAAGGAAAATCTTCTTTCTTTTTTTTTTTTTTGAGACGGAGTCTTGCTCTGTCGCCCAGGCTAGAGTGCAGTGGCTCGATCTCGGCTCACTGCAACCTCCACCTCCTGGGTTCAGGCGATTCTTCTGCCTCAGCCTCCCAAGTAGCTGGGACTACAAGTGCGTGCCACTGTGCCCTGCTAATTTTTTGTATTTTTAGTAGAGACGGGGTTTCACCATGTTAGCCAGGATGGTCTGGATCTCCTGACCTCATGATCTGCCTGCCTTGGCCTCCCAACGTGCTGGAATTACAGGCGTGAGCCACCGCGCCTGCCCGGAAAATTTTCTTTTTACATAAAAATTCTCATTTGCTTTTATATCTTTGAGTCTTCTGTTGTTTCTTTTAAAAAATAAGAGGCACGGCTGGGCATGATAGCTCATACCTGTAACCCTAACAGTTTGGGAGGCCAAGGTGGGAGGATTGGTTGAGCCCAGGAGTTTGAGACCAGCCTGGGGGAATATAGTGAGACCCCTGTCTCTACAAAAAAAATGAAAAATTTAGCTGGGCATGCTGGCCATTCCTGTGGTCTTAGCTGCTCGGGAGGCTGAGGTGAGAGGATTGCTTGAGCCCAGGAGGTCGAGGCTGCAATGAGCTGTGATTGTGCCACTGTACTTCAGCCTGGGTGGCAGAGCAAGACCCAAACACAAGTGACGGTGTGTGGTGATGTGGTGTCTGTGCCTCTTCTCTTCCCAGGCTGCTCAGAGTGTTAACAAGGCATTGGAGCAGTTTGTGAAGCCGGAACAGCTTGATGGAGAAAACTCATACAAGTGCAGCAAGTACGTTGGGTGGTGACTTGGTTCTTGATGCTGGCTGCTCCAGTGGGGATGGCCGGCAGGCTTGGTTTGAGAAAGTTTGGTGTGTCTAGGTTGCTTGAGTTTCTGATACCCTCTGGGAAGACACTGGGTCCCTGTTGTCCAAAGGCGAGAGCCTGGAGTGTCTTGATGTGTGCACTTCTGCAAGACGCGCAGCTCTGTGCCCGTGAAAGCCTGGGGCATAACATTATTGGGCAGATTTGGTGGGAGGAGAGAGGTAAAATTGTCTTTGCGCCCCATGGCAGTGCTGCTTCAGGTGTGGCTGGGCACCCACTGTCTGCCAAATAGCGTTTTCATTGACTTTCTTATGATAAGAGGGCTGCCGTCGGGTGGGGAGTCACTTTCTTCTGGGATAGCGAGGCTCCTTCTCTTAGGGTAGGTTCCCAGGGTTTGGGATAGCATTTGCTGGAAAACTCTAATTTTGATTATTCATTAATATGTTTCCCCATGAAGTCAAGAGTGCCTATTTTAAGAAAGCTCTTTTGTATGTTTTTAAGTAGATTTCCACTTTGTGGTCAGGTAATAGAAGTAATTTTTTTTATTGTCAAATCTTCAAGACCAGAGGGATTTTGCCTTTGTTTTAAATTCCACAGACATTTCTAATATTTATTTTTATTCCTTTTGTTTCTGGTTAGGGCTTTCTTGTCATATAATAATCATTATTATTTTTAAATTAGATGAATTTAAGACATATTTTCACATAATTATACCAGTCTGAACATGTTCGTTTTTCAGTTTCTTTTCGAATTGAGAGAAAGTTGTGTTAACCTAATTTTAACATTATTGGTGGCTTGCGCGGCTTGGTTTTTCAGAATTGTCCTAACTTCCTTTCCTTTCATGCTAATTAAGCAGTTTCCCCCTGTATTTTTAATGTTAATATTTTCACTGTTGGTTGAAGGCTGGTGGTTCTCATCCAGTGTCCTTTTTGGAATCTTAATGTGGAATGTTTGAGAGTAATAACAAGAAAGACCAAAATACCAAAAATTGTGTGTATATATTCGTCTTCTTAAACTTTTGTTTCTGTTTATTTCAAGGTGTAAAAAGATGGTTCCAGCTTCAAAGAGGTTCACTATCCATAGATCCTCTAATGTTCTTACACTTTCTCTGAAACGTTTTGCAAATTTTACTGGTGGAAAAATTGCTAAGGTATGTGGATGATGTCATTAATCATCTTTTATGTCGAGCCTTTCAAGGCTTAACATGTCTGTAGCTATTAAGGATTAAGGACTCGACTTTCTCATGACAAAATTGCTAACTACTACCTACATTTGGGCTTCATTGTCTGTTTTGTTGGTACCCATGGTTGTGAGGGGATACAGGGAGAGCCTGTATAATCTGATATCCAAAGAGGACTTCCTGCTAGACTTTGCCAGTTTTCACCAAATTTCATTTTGTCTTGTTTGTTTGTTTTCTGATTGGTAGTACACTGAATTTTCCCATTTTCTTCCCACTTTCTGAAGATTGAAAGTGGTCAAAAACTAAATAGCATGCAAGAGAAATAAACGATCCATTCCTGAATTATTAAAATTAAATAATCGGCCGAGTGTGGTGGCTCATGCCCGTAATCCCAGCACTTTAGAAGGCCTAGTCGGGCATATCACTTCAAGCCGGGAGTTTGAGACCACTCTGGCAAACGTGGCAAAGCCCTGTTTCTACTAAAAATACTAAAATTAGCTGGGTGTGGTGGCAGGCACTTGTAATCCCAGCTACTCGGGAGGCTGAGGCAGGAGAATCGCTTGAACCTAGGAGGCAGAGGTTGCAGTGAGCCGAGATTGTGCCACTGCACTCCAGCCTGGGCAACAGTCAGATTCTGTCTCCAAAAAAAAAAATTAATGTTCAGAGTTGTCATTTTGTTACTCTGTCCTTTGATGGGTTTGAAGAATTCACTTAATATATAGATCCTGACTTGTTAAAAGAAAATAATAAATGCAGCAGGATGGCCTTAAATACACTTAGATTCAGCTATCGTCCCGGTTAACCATGCCCTTTGAAAGGTGGCTAGGCCAGGCGCAGTGGCTCATGCCTGTAATTCTTGCATTTTGGGAGGCCAAGGCGGGTGGATCACGAGGTCAGGCGTTCAAGACCAGCCTAGCCAAGATGGTGAAACCCCTGTCTCTACTAAAAATACAAAAATTAGCCGGGCGTGGTGGCGCACCTGTAATCCCAGCTACTCGGGAGGCTGAGGCAGGAGAATCACTTGAACCTGGGAGGCGGAGCTTCCAGTGAGCCGAGATCATGCCAGTGCACTCCAGCCTGGGTGATAGAGTGGCACGCCATCTCAAAAAAAAAAAAGATGGCTAAATGCACTAGGTTTTTTAAATGCATTAGGTTTTTGCTAGAATATCACAGGGCTCAGGTGTTCTGTAGGTCTCCCCTCCTAGGAAGCTCTAAGTACCCTCTACCTGAATATGTGGAATGATCTGTGCCCTTGGAAATGTTTCTCCTTTTTCCATTTCTGTCTAGGATGTGAAATACCCTGAGTATCTCGATATTCGGCCATATATGTCTCAACCCAACGGAGAGCCGATTGTCTATGTCTTGTATGCAGTGCTAGTCCACACTGGTTTTAATTGCCATGCTGGCCATTACTTCTGCTACATAAAAGTAAGCTGTGCAGATTTGCTATTAACTATTGTTACATACATGCTGTAAGACAGCAGTAGCATTCTTGGGGTAGGGAGAGGTGGAACTTTTACAGTTAAAATGTGAATACTCGTTGTAAAAATATTTCTCTTGGCCGGGCGCAGTGGCTTACTCCTGTAATCCCTGCACTTTGGGAGGGTGAGGCTGGGGGATCACTTGAGGTCAGGAGTTCGAGACCAACCTGGCCAACATGGTGAAACCCCGCCTCTATTAAAAATACAAAAATTATCTGCGTGTGGTGGTTCCTGCCAGTAATTCCAGCTGCTCCGGAGACTGAGGCAGGAGAATCGCTTGAACCCAGGAGGTGGAGATTGCAAGATCACTCCACTGCACACCAGCCTGGGTGACAGAGTGAGACTCCATCTCAAAAAAAAAGAAAAGAAAAAAATATTTCTCTTGACTGTGTTCCACATTTAATTAAATCTAATCTCTCTCTTTTATTGGCTCTCGCTTATAGGCTAGCAATGGCCTCTGGTATCAAATGAATGACTCCATTGTATCTACCAGTGACATTAGATCGGTACTCAGCCAACAAGCCTACGTGCTCTTTTATATCAGGTATTGTCATGAAAACAAATTGCCAAATTTTCTGGTATGTCATTTCTTCTTGTCTTATCAACATATTTGAATTCAATATTCAGTGTTTTTAAAAAAAAAAAAAAAACCAGCACCTTAAAAATCAACTCTAGCCTGGGCATGGTGCCTCACGCCTATAATCCTAGCACTTTGGGCGGCCAAGATGGAAGGATCATTTGAGCCCAGGAGTTCAAGACCGACCAGCCTGGGCAACATAGTGAGGCCACATCTCTACAAAATACGAAAAAATTAGCCAGGCGTGGTGTTGTGGGCCTGTGGTCTTATCTGCTCGGAAAGTTGAGGTGGGAGGATTACTTGATCCTGGGGAGGCTGAGGCTGCAGTAAGCCATGATTGAGCCACTGCATTCCAGCCTGAGTGACAGAGCAAGACTGTCTCAAAAAAAAAACCAAAAACCATCAACTCTGCCGTGTGCCTGGAGAGTAAGAAAGGTAGTGTCTGAGTGGGATGATGAGTTTGCTCCGCATCGCACTCTGTGGCCGTGAGCACTGAAGGTGCAGCTGCAGGGAGAGGTGGTAGCTGACGAGGGTGGGCTTCTGCTGCGGGCAGCAATGGAGTGGGCCAGCAGCCACAGGACAATGAGTGGAGACCTCGGGAAGGGGCCTCTGAGCACCTGGCGTGGTCACAGCCAGCACCTCCCAACCTGGAGCACAGGTCAGTCGCCTTCCAGGTCAGGGCCAGCACCCACACCCAGCTCTGTCCTGTTGTGGCTGCATACGCTTTTCACTCACTCACTCGCTCCATTTTTGGAAAAAATGTTTGATAGCTGAAAATTAAGAGTATTCTCAAATGTCCAGCTGGCAGAATGCTCATGTCTGCACATTGAAATATTAAACACTGGCATTGGATTTCGGCAGTTGGGCTGAAGCACAGATGATGATCAGAGGAGGCCTCAGGCCAAGTTGAGGGGTAGGATTTTGTTTCTAACTTTTTTGGACACTAGATTTTCTACAGTGGCATATATTTATAATTAGAAAAATATAAGCCTGGGCAACAAAGCGAGACCCCATTTCTACAGAAAATAAAAAAATGATCCAGGCGTGGTGGTGCATGTCTGTGGTCCCAGCTACTCAGGAGGCTGAGGCAGGAGGGCAAGGCCACAGTGAGCAATGGCTGTTCCTCTGCAGTCCAGCCTGGGCGACGCAGCAAGACCCTGTCTCAAAAAAAGGAAAATATAAATAAACAGAAAAGAAATACCTTTCAGATGAAACAGCATCTTCAGAAAACACAGTTTAAAGAACATCATTTACCCAGTTATCCTTGTTGTCTCCTGATCTGAGTGCCTGATATTAGCCTGAAGGAGAGGATGTGTATAGCTCCATACTGTGTAGCATAAACATGCTATTTTTTTAATCAGTTTTCTGCCTGAGGGGTTAAATGCTGTTGACTTTGTAAATGAATCTCTCCTAAGGAGGTGTCCTGTGTCACCCTAAGTATCTCTCTCCTTGTCTCCAGGTCCCATGATGTGAAAAATGGAGGTGACCTTACTCATCCCACCCATAGCCCCGGCCAGTCCTCTCCCCGCCCCGTCATCAGTCAGCGGGTTGTCACGAACAAACAGGCTGCGCCAGGCTTTATTGGACCACAGCTTCCCTCTCACATGATAAAGGTAACAGTCCTTAGGGAGAAGAACATTTTTATGTTAATTTTTAAAATGTAACTTCAAACTCTCAAGTTGAATTGTAGTGGTTGCTGTGTCCTCAAATACATCTGAATTTCTTCTCACAGTTTAATCAAACCCTCTTATACAGTATTTCAAATATACAGAAAATGGTCGGGCGCAGTGGCTCACGCTTGTAATCCCAGCACTTTGGGAGGCCGAGACAGGTGGATCACTTGAGCTCAGTAGTTTGAGACCACCCTGGGTAACAAGATGAAACCCTGTCTCCACAAAAAATAAAAATCAGCCAGGTATGATGGTGTGTGCTATGGTCCCAGCTGCTCAGGAGGCTGAGGCAGGAGGATCACTTGAGCCCAGGAGGCAGAGGTTGCAGTGAGCTGAGATCGCACCACTGCACTCCAGCCTGGGCAACAGAGTGAGACCCTGTCTCCAAAATAACCCCCCCCAAAAAAAACCCCAAAATATACAGCAAACCTCACCAATGGGGAGCAAAGAGGAAAGCCTGGGTGTCAGCACCTTTAAATTTTAGGTCCCCTCTGGACTTCCATTCTGCTCAAAGGGTTAAACACTTGGAGATTCTTAATTCCTGTCAGACTGCAGGAGAGCGATCTGTTTACAAGAACACGTTTGTTAGGTCCATTTAGTCGTTTCAGGGGTGTGGTGTTTCTGTCTGCTCTCCCCCTGGGTTTGATTTTACTCCTGTTGGTCCTGTCGGGGCGAACAGTAGTGAGCTAGTGTCACAAGGAACACAGGACTCCAGAGTGGGGGCCTCATCTGCGCTGTGGCATCTTCACAGCTTTTCAGCTTGAGTTTGTTTTGGATGATCACATACACTGTCTAGCTGCATGCTTTATTCTATGGACATCAGGCAGTATTTGAGGTATAACAGAGTCACACATCAAATGCCCAGCGGGCTCCCCTATTGGGCTCTGCTCCAGGGTGACATCAGGACTCTGGCAAACAGGAGGGCATGTGCCCTGTAGGAAGGGGTGGTTGGCATTGCTTTTCCAAAGACTGTTTTTGTTTTTACCATGAAGCTTTCCAGTGTTAAGATGGCAGCTAATTCAGGTATTTGAGAAGGCACTGTGAAGGCCACACATGATCTGTTAACTGGCTTTCAAGCCTGCGCCTCCATGGGGATGCAGCAGCCATGGTGGGAACCTGCAGCGAATGTATTACTGCATGAGGAGAATGTGGAGACATTGTGGGGCAGTGGTGGGGGTCATGGCTGAGTGAGCAGCGGCTGAAGCAGCCCCTACTCTCCGCCCACGTGACCGTCTCCTTTGCTCTGAGGCCAGGGTGATTCCCCCTTCCTGGCACTCTGCAGCGGCAAGCTCCCAGGAACCCAGCCAGAGAGCAAGTGTGTGACTCCATGCCACAGGGCCTGCTGATTTCCATCAGATCTGGAACAGAAAGAGTTTGGTCTGAGGATTGTATTCTGTGAAACATGTATGTCCTGTTTGTTGATTTATTGCCAGGAAACTAGGGCCTGTGGAAAGTATGCGCAGGTAGGAGGGATTGAGAAAAACAGAGAACATTTCCAGGTGTATGAAACTTGTTAGTCCTGAAAAAAAAAAGCAAAATGGGAAGGACCCATCAGCCAAAATGGGTTCTGTTTGTGTGACCATGTTTCTGGAGCTCTGACCAGCTGTGCTTTGCTTACTTCCAGAATCCACCTCACTTAAATGGGACTGGACCATTGAAAGACACGCCAAGCAGTTCCATGTCGAGTCCTAACGGGAATTCCAGTGTCAACAGGGCTAGTCCTGTTAATGCTTCAGCTTCTGTCCAAAACTGGTCAGTTAATAGGTCCTCAGTGATCCCAGAACATCCTAAGAAACAAAAAATTACAATCAGTATTCACAACAAGTTGCCTGTTCGCCAGTGTCAGTCTCAGCCTAACCTTCATAGCAATTCTTTGGAGAACGCTACCAAGCCCGTTCCCTCTTCTACCATTACCAATTCTGCAGTACAGTCTACCTCGAATGCATCTACGATGTCAGTTTCTAGTAAAGTAACAAAACCGATCCCCCGCAGTGAATCCTGCTCCCAGCCTGTGATGAATGGCAAATCCAAGCTGAACTCCAGCATGCTGGTCCCCTATGGCGCCGAGTCCTCTGAGGACTCTGATGAGGAGTCGAAGGGGCTGGGCAAGGAGAATGGGATTGGTACGATTGTGAGCTCCCACTCTCCGGGCCAAGATGCCGAAGATGAGGAGGCCTCTCCGCACGAGCTCCAAGAACCCGTGACCCTAAACGGTGCTAATAGTGCAGACAGCGACAGTGACCCAAAAGAAAATGGCCTGCCGCCTGATGGTGCCAGCTGCCAAGGCCAGCCTGCCCTGCACTCAGAAAATCCCTTTGCTAAGGCAAACGGTCTTCCTGGAAAGGTGAGTGCACGTCAGGGTCTTCAGCCTCGTTCGTGGCGGTTCCCTTGGCTGGATTTCAGGAGGCATGGAGCTGGCGACTGAAGCTGAAATATTTTTGTTTTTATTGCAGTCGATGCCTGCTCCTTTGCCGTCTCTCCCAGAAGACAAAATCTTAGAGACCTTCAAGCTTAGCAACAAACTGAAAGGCTCGACGGATGAAACGAGGTAACGTAAGAGTAAATCTGAGGCACATGTGGCAGCATAGTAGGAAATCCAGTAGCCTCCGAATGTGTATTTGAATGCTGTAGAAATTTTAATAGTGAACATTTTGAATCCTAGAATGATTTGAATTATAATGTATAGGATTTATTAACTTGCCTTTTAGAAGAGTAAAGAAAAAATGTGGCATACAGGACCGAGTCCACGGAAACTTGATGTACTCACCATGCGATTTCTCCTCCTGCGTGGCCACCTCTCCCTGGTTAGCAGTGTTACTGGCGTGCCTTCAAGTGCCATCTCATTTCATCTTTCTCATGAGGAATGATGATGTGAGGGTGTGCTGAGGGTCTAGGACAGGGCTCTCAGTCCTGTCAGGAAGCACATACAGTCATCTGTCCGTCCACAACAGGGATGCATTCTGAGAAATGCATCGTTTGGGGATGTGGTTGTCATGCCAGCACCACAGTGTGTCACACAGACCTAGATGGTGTGGCCAGCGGCTCCTAGGCCACAAAACTGCGCAGCCTGTGACTGCACTGGATCCCGCAGGCAGCTGTAACACAGTGGTATTTGTGTGTCTAAACATAGAAAAGGGACAGTAAAAATATGGTATAAGAGGAAAACTGGCACACCTGTACAGGGCACTTACCATGAATGGAGCTGGCAGGACTGGAGAGTGCTCTGGGTGAGCCAGTGAGTGAGTGCTGAGTGAATGTGGAGGCCTGGGACAGTACACTACTGTAGACTCTAGAAACACTGCACACTTTGGCTACACTCAATTTGTTAAAAAAAATTGATTTCTTCAATAGTAAACACACCTTAGCTTACTGTAACTTTTTTACTTTATAAACTTTTAATTTTAAACTGTTTGACTCTTTTGTAATAACACTTAGCTTAAAACACAAACATTATATAGCTGTACAAAAATAACTTCTTTTTTTGTTTGTTTGTTTGTTTGAGACGGAGTCTCGCTGTGTCACCAGGCTCGAGTACAGTGGTGCGATCTCAGCTCACTGCAGCCTCCGCCTCCTGGGTTCAAGCAATTCTCCTGCCTCAGCCTCCTGAGTAGCTGGGTCTACAGGCACGCACCACCACACCCAGCTACAAAAATAAGTTCTTTATATCCATATTGATGGTTTTTTCTACTTTTAAATTTTAAAACTTTTTTTGTGAAGACACAAACACACACATTAGCCCAGGGTCACAGGGTTGGTGTCATCTGTATCATTGACTTCCACCTCCACATCCTGCCCCACGGGAAGGTCTCGAGGGGCAGTAACACCCATGGAGCTGTCATCTCCTGTGACAACAGTGCCTCCTCCTGGAGACCTCCTGAAGGACCTGCCTGAGGCTGTTCTACAGTTAGGTTAGGTTTTGTGAGAGGAAGGAGCACACTCTAAAATAATCATAAAAGGTATGGTTAGTAAATACATACGCCAGTAACAGTCATTTTTTTTGTTTTTGAGATGGAGTCTCTCTCTGTCACCCAGGCTGGAGTGCAGTGGCGAGATCTCAGCTCACTGCAGCCTCTGCCTCCCAGGTTCAAGCGATTCTCCTGACTCAACCTCCTGAGTAGCTGGGACTACAGGCATGCGCCACCCCACCCAGCTAATTTTTTTTTTGTATTTTTAGTAGAGACAGGGTTTCACCATGTTGGTCAGGCTGGTCTCAAACTCCTGACCTCAACTCATCCACCCGCTGTGGCCTCTCAAAGTGCTGGGATTCCAGGCGTGAGCCACCGTGCTCGGCCAGCAGAGTCGTTTATTGCCATTGTCAGGTATTATGTACTAATTGTACGTGCTAGACTTCCATGGGACTGGCAGTGCAGTGGGTTTGTTGGCACCAGCATCACCACACTCACCAGTCATGTGTTGCCCTTGGACTGTTACAGTGACGAGAGTGTTCAGCTCTGTTGTGATCTTGTGGACCGCCATCATGTGTGGTCTATTGTTGACCGTATGTATGAGGTACACGACTGTACTTTGTAAAGGCCCTTCAAGGATTCTGAAATTATAGATAATAAAACCTGCCCCACAATTAAAAAACAAAGGTCATGTAATGTTAGTCAAGAATGTAAATGTAATGTTAGTCAAGAGTAAGAGGAAAGGAATTTGTCATGCGGTGTCAGTGGCTTCACCACGCAAAGAAGCAGGCAGGACGGCCCCGTGGCGAGAGGCTGTGTGCAGGCGGTGCTTGCATCTCTGCACAGGTTGGCTGTGAGTGACAGCTCAGAGTGCAGCCGGATGTCACCATACTCGGTGCCAGGCGCGGGTTCCTCATCAGGAAGTCATGTTCTCATGGCGAACAACTTCTGGTAAAGTTCTGATCAAATCACAGCATGAGCGACTCTAGATTTATATGCTTAGGTGCCTTCCTGGAAACGTCAGTGTCTGTGAAAACCATGCCAGTGACACACCTGTAGTTTTTACCCGCACGGTCGTTGGCACTCACTCACCTGTGGGGGTGCTGTTCGTGCTGGTGGGGCTCCCATCACTGTGGCAACCCCAGAATGGCCCCCGGCGGGTGGGAGTGCCCTCACTGAGGCCCCCTGTTAGGAGGGCTTAGATATTAAACCGGAATGGGGCGAACCCTGTGGGCAGGGAACACTCATTCCCAACCTAAGGATAGGCCAGCTTGGACACTCGCTCCCTCGGCCAGGGGACTCTGGCCTTAGCTAGGCAAGGTAGCATGAGGGTGAGGTGGGCGGCTGTGCAGACAAGCCCAGGCCACAGCAGCTTTCATTATTAACCCTGAGGATATAGCGAAAGCTCTCCGGGAATCAAAGGACAAAGTTAATTTACTACAGAACGTTTTGCTAAAGCCTCTGATTCCTCACAATTTGTCAGTAATTGGAGGAGCTGCTGGCTGTGTTTGGAGGTGGCCGCTCTACCTTTGAGGGTCCAAGAGAAATCAGAGAAAGGGAGTCCAGAGGAAAGGAGGAGGCCCTGTCATCACTGGACTTTTTTTCTTTAGTCTTAGTTATTAGGAAGAACTAGAGGAATTGCGGCCAGGCGCGGTGGCTCACGCCTGTAATCCCAGCACTTTGGGAGGCTGAGGCGGGCGGATCACGAGGTCAGGAGTTGCAGACCTGCTTGGCCAAGGTATAGTGAAACCCCATCTCTACTAAAAATACAAATATTAGCTGGGCGTGGTGGTGGGCACCTGTAATCCCAGCTACCTGGGAAGCTGGGTCAGGAGAATCGCTTGCACCCGGGAGATGGAGGTCTCAGGGAGCTGAGATCACACCACTGCCCTCCAGCCTGGGCAACAGAGTGGGACTCTGTCCCTCAAAAAACAAAACAAACAAAAAAATAGAGGAATTGAAAGAACTAGAGGGATATCCAGAAACAGGAAGAGCCTAGAACTGTAGGATTATTGTTTTGAAAAATAGGCTAGGAGCTGGGCTTCATGATATAACATTTTATTTTTATTTAATAAGGGAAAGAGAAAATTGGGAGTTTCCAGAGATAGGAGTACTAGCCTAATATTGGGCTGAATTCAGCGAGATGTATTTAAAGAGACGAAATAGCAAGTGAACGTTTTGAAGTATTTGTCCCTGTAATGTAATGACATGAGCCTGTCAAGCCCACGCTAACTGGTGTGTTTGTTTGGGGACTGCAGTGCACCTGGAGCAGAGAGGGGCCCTCCCGAGGACCGCGACGCCGAGCCCCAGCCTGGCAGCCCCGCCGCCGAATCCCTGGAGGAGCCAGATGCGGCCGCCAGCCTCAGCAGCAGCAAGAAGGCTCCGCCGCCCCCCGATCCCGGCACCCCCGCTACCAAAGAAGGCGCCTGGGAGGCCATGGCAGCCGCCTCCGAGGAGCCTCCGCCCAGCGCCGGCCAGGACATCGCGGGGGACACAGCACTCCCTGACCTGTGTGATCCCGGGAGCTTAACAGGCGACGCGAGCCCGCTGTCCCAGGACGCAAAGGGGATGATCGCGGAGGGCCCGCGGGACTCGGCGTTGACGGAAGCCCCGGAGGGGTTGAGTCCGGCTCCGCCTGCGCAGTCGGAGGAGCCCTGCCAGCAGCCACTCGTTGTTCACCCCAGCGGGGACCACGCCTGGGACGCTCAGGACCCATCCCAGAGCTCGGGCGTGCCCGAGGCCGCAGAGGAGCCGCCGGCTCCTGTGCTGGACGTGGCCCCGGCCGGTCACCCAGAAGGGGACGCTGAGCCTAGCCCGGGCGAGATGGTCGAGGACGCCGCGGCGCCGAAAGCCCCAGGCCCTTCTCCAGCAAAGGAGAAAATCGGCAGCCTCAGAAAGGTGGACCGAGGCCACTACCGCAGCCGGAGAGAGCGCTCGTCCAGCGGGGAGCCCGCCAGAGAGAGCAGGAGCAAGACTGAGGGCCACCGTCACCGGCGGCGCCGCACCTGCCCCCGGGAGCGCGACCGCCAGGATCGCCACGCCCCGGAGCACCACCCCGGCCACGGCGACAGGCTCAGCCCCGGCGAGCGCCGCTCTCTGGGCAGGTACAGTCACCACCACTCCCGACACCGGAGCGGGGCGGAGCCGGACTGGGTCAGACACCACTACACCGAGGGCGAGCATGGCTGGGGCCGGGAGAAGTTCTACCCCGACAGGCCGCGCTGGGACAGGTGCCGGTACTACCATGACAGGTACGCCGCCCCGTATGCTGCCCGGGACTGGAAGTCCTTCCACGGCGGCCGCGAGCACGAGCGGGCCGGGCTGCACGAGCGGCCGCACAAGGACTACAACCGGGGCCGTAGGGGCTGCGAGCCGGCCCGGGAGAGGGAGCGGCACCGCCCCAGCAGCCCCCGCGCAGGCGCGCCCCACGCTCTCGCCCCGCACCCCGACCGCTTCTCCCACGACAGAACTGCACTTGTAGCCGCAGACAACTGTAATCTCTCTGATCGGTTTCACGAACACGAAAATGGAAAGTCCCGGAAACGGAGACGCGACAGTGTGGAGAACAGTGACAGTCATGTCGAAAAGAAAGCCCGGAGGAGCGAACAGAAGGATCCTCTAGAAGAGCCTAAAGCGAAGAAGCACAAAAAATCAAAGAAGAAAAAGAAATCCAAAGACAAACACCGAGACCGCGACTCCAGGTGAGCCTGGGGCCTTGTGCTCCCCGAGGCCCTGGCGCTGCTGTCAGCAATGGGGTCTGTCCCTTCTCACACGACTCAGGAACAAGTGACCAGCCAGGCCACAGTTGTATCCGTCTGATTTGTGTCTTTCATTTCTGTAGGTTTTGAGATTTCACTATTTTTACAGATTTGTAAAAATTTGCCCTGCTTTTAAGCTGTGTCTTTATTTCATGGTGTCGTTAAATGCTTAACAACCTTTTTTTTCAAAATGATAGCGCCATTTTTGGTGAATGCTTTATAACTCTTCCAAGAGTAAGCATACAGTGTTCCATCGATGAAAAATTGGGAGTCTTTGACCTTAGAATTGGTGTTAATATTCTTGTCAGATGTAGTTATGTTTTCGTATCTGTTACATTTTCCTGAAATTCAGTGGCTGTGAGGTAGGCAGACAACAGGAGGCGCACTTCTCTTGTGCCTGCCTGCCTGCCCAGCGTAGGCATCTGAGACATCTTTGTTTCCTCGGCCTTTGTTTTTGTCTCCATTTTTCAACTTGAAATCCAACTGGGAAATTTGTTTCTGTATTTTTTAAGAGACAGGGTGTTGCTCTGTCACCCAGGCTGGAGTGCAGTGATGCCATCATAACTCACTGCAGCCTTGACCTCCTGGGCTCAAATGATATTTCTGCTTCAGCCCTCAGCCTCTGGAGTAGCCGGGACTACAGGCGTGTGCTACCACCCTCAGCTAATTTTTTATTTTTGTAAAGACAGGATCTCGCTATGCTGCCCACGTTGTTCTCAAACCCCTAGACTCAAGCGATCCCAAAGCACTGGGATCAAAGGCCTGAGCCACCTCACCTGGCCTGTTTTTGTATTTTTAAAAAGCTAAATTGGTTGGTGATTGTCTTGAAAATGACTTATCCATGATGAGATGGATGAGCAGGAACAGAAATAGTAATTTTAGTTGACATCTCTTGAAATTGAAACCCTGGGAAAGATTACCAAAAGCCATATGGAAAATAGGCAGTGGTTATTTGAGGGAAAAATAATATTGCTGCCAGGTGTCTCAGGCACATGGGAGGGAAGGAGGCTTAGTATTTCCTTTCCCTTCAAGTAACTACTGGTTTTGGGAAAAGCTAGCAGAATCCTCCCTGCAGTGTTTGTCCAACAACCTTAGTTCCTGAGAAAGCTGAAGCAGAGGTGGGGCTGTTCAGGATGGAGCTAAAGTTGGTGAATTTATGGCCCTGGACTGAAACAGTCATTACAGTGAAGGCAAACTTGTTAAATTTTTGAGACAGGGTCTTGCTCTGTTGCCCAGGCTGGAGTGCGGTGTTGCAGTCGTAGCTCACTGCAGCCTCAACCTCCTGGGCTCGAGTGATCCTCCCACCTCAGCCTCCCGAGTAGCTGGGACTACAGGTGTGCGCCACCATGCCTGGCCTACATGGTTAATTAGATAAGAATTGTGCCTGTTTGCACAGTGAATGTTCTTAGTGAATGGGTGGAAAGGCCAAGCTCTAGGGTCTGCTGCTGGTGGTTTGGTGTTTTAGGGGTTTGAATTCTGGCTTTTCCTTCCGCAGGCATCAGCAGGACTCAGACCTCTCAGCAGTGTGCTCTGACGCTGACCTCCACAGACACAAAAAAAAGAAGAAGAAAAAGAAGAGACATTCAAGAAAATCAGAGGACTTTGTTAAAGATTCAGAACTGCACTTACCCAGGGTCGCAAGCTTGGAGACTGTCGCCCAGTTCCGGAGAGCCCAGGGTGGCTTTCCTCTCTCTGGTGGCCCGCCTCTGGAAGGCGTCGGACCTTTCCGTGAGAAAACGAAACACTTACGGATGGAAAGCAGGGATGACAGGTGTCGTCTCTTTGAGTATGGCCAGGGTAAGAGGAGATACTTGGAATTAAGAAGATAGAAACTATTTCTTAATACATTTTCTTTGCAAAGGTGATTAACACATCGAAAGAAAACCTCAGGTGGCATCAGAGGGCACAGTTACTCAGAGCACCCCTGCCCTGCCTGGTCCAGCCTCAGTGCTCATCCCTGCAGTGTGGTTCCGTTGTACAGTTTGGCTTCTTAGCACCAAGCCCTTAGCGTTTATTGAAGGCCTAAGTGACACAGGACTGAGGGCAGCACTACCTGTGTCACCAAAGCCCTGGAACGTACAGCTCTGGGCATCTGACTGCCTTGCAAAGGACCAGAACTCTTGGTTTTGTTTTATTTTATTTTATTTATTTATTTATTTTTTGAAATGGAGTCTTGCTCTGTTGCCCAGGCTGGAGTGCAGTGGCGGCGATCTCGGCTCACTGCAACCTCTGCCTCCCGGGTTCGTGCCATTCTCCTGCCTCAGCCTCCCGAGTAGCTGGGACTACAGGTGCCTGCCACCACGCCCGGCTAAATTTTGTGTTTTTAGTAGAGACAGTGTTTCACCGTGTTAGCCAGGATGGTCTCGAGAACTCTTGTTAGCCAGGATGGTCTCGAGAACATTTTTGATAGAAATGCTTTTGCAGCGTATACGTTACTCTCCCGAATTGTTAAACCTATAGCATTCTGAGTGTACCCTGACGCTCGGTACTGATTTGCTTGCTTGGGTCATTAGAAGCGTGGGCACTGGCCTCTGCTTGAGTGACACTGCAGAGGCCTCTGCTTGAGTGACGCTGCAGAGGCCTCCATGTGGCAGACCCCTGGCTGCCGCTGCCAGGTGTCCTAGATTCTCTTCTGCCCTGTGGGGCTGTGTCTCCATCATGTGGCCACACGCTGTGCTCTGACTGCACTTGAGGCAGCCCCCCCCACTTCCTCTCCCATTGGTGTCTGGTGACCGCTGGCCCTGGAGAGGAGCTGTGAGCCTGTTAGAAGCGAATGTCACTCGAGTCAGTGGACTTAGAGCAGAGGCTGGCAAACTGCAGCCCTGGGGCCAGCTTCGGCCAGTTACCTGGCTTTGTATGAACTTGGAGTTAAGAATGGTTTTAACCTTTTTAAGTGGTTGGAAATAATCCTAAAGAAGAACAATGCGTTTCACATGAAGATGATGTGAAATTCAGACCGCAGTGTCTGTGGCTTGATTGGGGCGCAGCCAGGCGCGTTCGCACGCTGTCTGGCGGCTTCGCTGTCGCTGCCTGGCAGAGGTGAGTGGCTGCGGCAGGGCAGGGACCGTGTGGCTCGCAAAGCAGAAAATGTTTATTATTGCCCCTTGACAGAAAAGGTTTGTCACCCCTGCCTGGACACCCGTTGTTTGTGTTCACGTATGAAGCGCATCCCCTCCTCCCAAGGGGCTTTTGACGAATCATCAGGGCTGCCCTGAGGCCTTTTGCTTCTCGGCTGTGTCGTAGGTTAGGTGGAGCTGTGTGTTCTGGGGAAGGCCTGTCCCTCCCAGCAGCCCAGAGCCAGCATGCATTGTTGATTGAGGGGTAAACGGTCCTTAGAGTGTGTGAAAGAGAGCTGGGGGTTGCGGGGTGGGCCCCATGGGGGACATTTGCCCGTGGAGTGCTGGGGAAACAGCCGGAGATGAGGACAGGCACCAGCACTGCTGATGAGGACGGGGAGCCGGCGAGGACGGGGAGCCTGCGGGCCTTGTAGACGTTCTGGACATTTCAGAATTGGTTTTGCGTTCCCATTTCAGCGAATCGGGGAAGGAGATTCGTGAGGGCTGCTTGTGGTACCCGAGGATCCGAGGATGCAGTGGATGGGCTCATTCTGAGTGTGGTGCGGGCTCCCAGGATCGTGGGCTCCCAGCTGGGGCTGCTGGGAGACAGTGATGGCCCCCGAGGCAGCTGGTCCAGTGGGAAGGAGGTTGAACGTGATCTTGTTTGCCTTGTGTCTTGGGTGCTGTGGTCAGGCATGTGTCTGTGTGGTGGCCCTGCGTTTCCGTCCCCGTCCCACTACACTGATGACAGGGTTTGCAGCTGGCACTTCTGCTGCGAGCAGACTGAGGAGCCTTTCTTGTCCTTCTGAGAAGGCCGCTGCCCAGCCCCGCCTCACCCAGCGTCCTGTGGTCCTGCAGGTCCCCCTCTACCCTGGACTTCGGCCCCTTGTCTTTCTCTTTCAAACTCCTTCTCTGGCTCTGTTCCGCCCAGTTCAGTTCTTGGGCCTGAGATCTGTTCTAACATCAGGCTGCGCGTGGGTTGGATGGAGCCCTCAGTCATCACGTAAACCCTTTGATATCAGTAAAACCCTGGGAGCAGCAGCTGAGTGCTGGGACATCCGTGCTCACCTCGCTGGGGAGTGGCCTCAGGCGCTCACAGGGAACCGCAGTGACTCTGACCATAGATAGCCACTTAATGCACACACACAGCAGAGGCACTGGCGATTTTGCAACCATCATTAAAATCTCTTTCCTGACCTTTGCTTTCTAGGTGATTGAAAACTCAGCCTCAAAACAAAAAATTCACTAGTTATGGTAAGCTGCTTTCCTGTCTGTTACCTCATTGTTTGTGGTGGCGCTGAGGGGACGCAGGCAGAGGAGTTTTAATTCTGCGGCTCTGCCTGGGGGCTGGGCTCATAGGAGTTGGCAGAGCCATGGAGAGGCCCCGGCAGGTTCCCAGCCAGCCCAGACCCAGGCCACGCGCTTGGTGACAGATCTAGACCCTCCACCTCGTCACCTTTGCGTTACTGGCTGGGGAAGACTTGCATCCCTCATGCACGCAGAGTCGCCCTGTTCCCTTGTGCCTCACTGGGAAAAGCCAACCCGTCTCACAGTGGCAGAGCCCACGGGCCTTTGATAAACATCTGGGAAGGGAGAGGCCCGGTCCCCAGCACAGGCACCTCACTCAGGAGAGCGGAGCCTTGCTCCCTCGCCCACCCCGTCCTGTGCTGCTGTCTGCGCCCCGAGGTAGCACTGAGCTGGAGCTAGCACCCACCCAGCAGCCACCATACAAAACCATAGGAAGGTGGCCCAGGGCCGGGCGGCAGATCACGACCTCGGAGCTGTGGGGCTTTGTTGGGTCACTTCACACAGCGGTCCTGGGAGTCACTGGTTTCATACCTGACCCTTGTGGAGCTAGAGGGGACAGTGAACCATTTTTCCCTTGAAAGGAAACTTTGTCCAAATGTGTCTGTCACATGTAGTCAGCAAGAGGAATTTAAAATGAATTTCCAAGTGAAGAGTCTGTGGATTAATTGGCCGTTAATTAACAGGCTTTATCAATGTGTCCTCAAGGGAGAGGCCCAACCCTAATTAAGGAGCTAAACTTCCTGAGTGAAGGGCTGTGAGGATGGAGGTGGAGGAGGCATCTGGGGCTGGTGGTGGCCGGGCCCAGCAGATGGCGCCTCCCTGGCTGAGCTGCCCGCACCACCAATTCCCTCATTTCCACTCAGGAAGGCAGTGATCTCCTCAAGGAAGAGCTTCCCCAGCCTTCGGGAGCAGCTGGCAGGGCGTCCGGGAATAAGCCCTATGCGCCGCTGCCTGCCTCCAACTCACTAACCCTGCGCCTCTTGTCTTTCAGATTCAACGCATTCAACAGAAGCCATCCCCAGCCCAGCTTAAATTATAAAGATAGACAATAACTCTGTTCCAATCTGCGTGGTGCTTCTTTAGTAAATACTGTACAGATTTTACCATGGAGAACTTTTTTTTTAGTTTTTACCTTTTCTTAATTACCCTTATTCCGAATGGACAAACACTTTCTACCACTGCTGACCATTGTAAAATACCGTGTATATAAATCCCATTGAAATAATGCCCTGGAATAGAACATCTCAAATGCTGCTTAATTACAGACTCAGGTCGATTACTTGTATTTCATGTAATGTTCCTCCAAGTTAGACATCTGGTGCAAGACCAACCGGGAGACCATGGAATTGTCAAAAGTACAAACTGACAGTGTGTATATTTAATTTAAAGACTTATTTAAAAACTCACAAGCTCTCACCTAGACTTTGGAGAGCAGTCTGTTTTCTGTAATGTCTGATACTAGAAACTAATTTGCTTATTTTAGTTGTATTCAAGATTTGAAGATGTATTTTATAGACAAGTTCTGTTTTTGAACTTTGTGGAACTGTTCCAATCAATTTCCCAGTTATGATGAGTATTTACATTATGAATGTATAACCCAGACATGATTTGTAAAGCCGACAGTATGTTTCTATTACACAACACTTTTTGATACAGCGTCTCTTGTCTTCACTGATACTGGAGTCTCCGTTGTCTGCTTGGTCCCTTCGAGTTTCTAGTTACAGACACAATCATACTGTGATTTTATTTTTAATATGGATATGCTATCAAACTGTGATACACTTATAATTCACTGGTCCTGCATCAGGAGATGGAGTGGGGAAAACTGTATTTAATACAGTTTGTATCTGAATAATCTGTATGGTTTATACAGTTTGTGTTGTTCAGAGATGTTTAAAGTTTGATCTTTGTTTTTTTAAAGATTAAAAAAGCACTTGCCCCACTGTAAATATACAGCATGTAAAATTTCTATAGTATATAAATGGCAGCAAATCACACACTTGGCGTCTTTTTACTGCTGTTTTCCCCATTTGCTTCCAGACTCCTTCCTGTCATCTGAATTCACTTTCTTAAAACCTTCAAGTAAGTGCGTGCTCCTGCTGAAGTCGGCACCTTCGGCCAGGCCATCCCACCTGGGACGGGCAAAGGAAAATTGGAGGGGTGTTTGCTGGACCCAACAATATCTGTTTCAAAGAACCAAGTCTTAGGCTTGTTTTAACAATACATGTGATTTTTATTTAGTGAACACAGTATTCGCAAGAGCTCTGACAGCCATCCACCCTCCAATCTTTCTGTTCACTGTACAACCAAGTATCAATAGAGGCTATTTCTTCATGCGAGCTGTGGGAGTATATACATTGAATAACAGACACTCTGGAAATCAACAGATGTACATTATTTACATATTACTATATTTACTGCAAATAGAAATATTTTCTAAGAAAAAAAAAGTCAATTTGTGGTTTCTGGTCTACCACAGACCTAACTTCTCAGCAAAGCACATCTATGTAGATATCTGCGTTTGTAACTTTAAAAATAGGCATTGTTTTCTATGAAGCACTAAGTGCTGCTCCATCTATAAATAGCTCCTATTTTCAGTTTGGTACCACATTAAACTGCCCCAAAATGTTCTGTGACCCCCAAAGACATTGCTGCTTATCTGGGTCCAGGGTCAGTACAATTAAATATGAACCAGGGCACCCAGCAAGACAGGCTGGAAGGGCTGTGGCAGCCGCCGCCTCCCCGTGAGGCTCCCCTCACTGCCTCCTGGCCTCTGTCTCTGGAAGAAAGTATCTTTGGCCAGAGTTGGGACTAACAATTCAAGCCCTGCGCTCAGACGTCAGGGCGGGGAGGAGGAGGATTGTGATTGTGACGGGGCCTGCCCAGGGTGAGGGACAAAAACAGATGTGTCCTGTTTCAGGGCCGTCCTGGTGGCGGCTGGCCCTGCACGGTCACTGACCCAGAGTTTTCTGGACCAGGCCTGCCTCAAGGATCAGCAGGCATGATGGCTGCACGGCCTTCATGCTAATACTGTCATAACACAGCCTGGAGCTAGGCGATTTCCTTTAACCACAAAGTACCTGGAGTCTAACTCAGCACCACAGCCTCTGCATGGCTCCCGGGTGCCCACCACCTGGTGAAGCTCATTCACAGACGACAGCAAAGGGGGAGCTTGATCATCTGGCGACTCCTTCCTGCTGCTTCTCCCAACACCCAAAACAGAAAGCTCTGCATCCCCAGGTCACACCTGGGTTGGTCAGAAGGAAACGGCTCGTCCGAGCACAACATGCTGACAGAGCTGGCTGTGGCCAGTCCTGGGTGCTGGGCAAGCCTGAGGGGTGGGCACCGCCGGAGCCGGCTGTCAGTGTGTGGTCTGGGCTGGGGGTCCAGGCAGCGTTTATTTTCATGGAAGACCGGAGGCCAGAGTTGCATATCTACCAGTCAGGCATTTCAAGAACGCTGACATGCCTTTCTCAGAACTAAAACTTCCAATTTGAGGTATCAGTAACAAAGCCTAAGAACTTGGGAATGAAAGTCTGATGCAGGACGGGGGCTTCCGGCCTCGGACCCCTCTGCAGTCTAGTGTGACTTAAAGCTACATCAAGGTCAGCCACAGGGAGGCGAAGGGCCCGCAGCCGCTCGGCCTCCACTTCAAGGCAATTCAAAGGAACAGTCTCCGCTGCTGAGAAGGAAACCTAGGTGCACACAGTCTGAGGTTTTGTCTCTGGCCTGGGCATTTTGCACAGGAGTACAGATGCCCTCCAGAGGGTGCAGATTCAAGGTATGTGTGCCTATGCAGGTGGGGCAGGAGGAGGAAGTCCATAGAGGAAAAGCCAGACACCAACACAACAGCCCAGTGTGCGACAGGGTCCTGGGGATGCAAATCTCCCGACAGCAGCGTCTGCCATCGGCCCAGGTCGGCCCAAGCATGCAATGCCCCCGTCCAGTCCTGAGCCCTCTCTGTAGGTGGGGCCCAGCTCCATCCTTCCTTGAGCGGAGCACTGGGCACCTCCTATCCTTACATCCACAGCAACCTCACAACCTCCCAGGCGGGCGTGGAGCTTGACCAGTTCCACCACCGGCGTCTATCTGGGTTCTCTACATGCCGGGCCTCTGCACCCCAGGGCCTGTTCTTCCCTCCTCGTAGGGAGGGCACCTCTCTCAGGACATGGCGCGCTACATGGGGTGAGACTGTTTTTAGTTACTTCTGTGTCTATTCATTAAGAAATCTGGTCAAATTAGAAGGTCTGTAAAATAAGTGTTCATTTTGCCACAGGTTTTAAATAGCAATGAATATGGTCAAAAGCCAGTCTAACCCATGGATTCTGCCGACCTGTATGAAACGCTGCTGTATGTGTGCGTCTAAACAAAACATCACCAGTTTCACGTGGTTCGGCGTATGGACCATCTGTGTCCAGGGAAAAGGCTGTTGCCCAGGAGTTAGCAGTTACAGGCTAAACACCCCCAAACCATTAACTGTTATAATTTTAATGATTTGCTTAAAGTATTTGTGGGGCCAAAAAGCCTGGGTTGAAGGGAGGCCACATGGGAGTCACCCTGGAGCCCCCAAGTGCCATGGCCGTCCCTCCCCCAGCCCTCATCCCGAGCCCACCTGCTGCCCCTGGGGCTTGTCTGACAGCCCGATAGGGCAGGGCTGCACGCTGCCCCTGTGGCGCTGCCCCCAGCCCTCCCCTTGGGTGCTGCGTCTAGATGGATATTTTTTCAGTGCACAGTATATACTTGTGTCCAGGAGTTAACTTTATAGCTGCCATTCTAAAAATACTACTGTTAGAAAGTATCTGTTATAATTTCAGAATATAAAAAGGCATATAAAAGCTATAATCCTATATATCTGAGAAAAATTCTGAATAAAAAACTGGTAGCTTTTCCTTTCCTGTTTTGCTATAAAACAGTGGCTTTCTAGAACGGTTAACACTGCCCCGAGTGAATGCGTTTGGCGTGGTGTGAAATGAGGCTCCCGTCTGTGGAATCTGTCCCGTGTCTGCTGTGGAGAGAGCGGAAGCTGCTGTCCTGGCTTCTCCCCCTGGGGGCACTGGGATAGTCGCAGGAAGGAAATGCTTCTGGACACGCGCAGCCGACCACGACCCCAGCCACGGCACGAGGCGTCGAGGATCAGTCTGGGCCACGGTTTGCTCTGAAGCAGCAGCTTGCACTGCAGGGCGACCACCTCCCAGGACCCCAGCCACGGCACGAGGCCTTGGGGATGCCGCCTGGGCCACGGTATGCTCTGGAGAAGCAGCTTGCACCGCAGGGCGACTGCCTCCCTGCCACGCTTTCCGCGGAGGGGCCGCCCGTGGTGTCTTTCTGCTGGGGTTGGGTCTTTTACCTGGGTCTTTTAGCCAGGAAAGCTATTTTTTATTGGCAATCCTTCGTTTCCTTGTTGCCAACATGTCATAGAAGGGATCCCTGCTGATACTGGCTCTGGTGAAAAGAGGAAAACACACAGGTTAGGTCGTGAGTGACACACAGACCTCCCCTTTCCCACCAGCCCCAGAGGCTCCTCAGACAGGACCGCAGGCTCAGATCTGAACATCGGCTTTGGCAGCCCGGCCCTCTGGGGTTTCTGGAGACAGAAGGTCCACTCTTGCACACGGAAGCATCCATGTTCCAGGCCATCCCCCACCCTCCAACCGGCACGAGAAGACGGGCCCGGCCCCGCCCCCGAGGCCCCGCTCACTTGATGGATTTCATCCACTCCTCCTTCTCCTCCGGGCTCGGGGCTGAGATCCGGTACACCACATGGTTCCCCTCTACCACGCGGCCGTCGGCCTCCGTCTTACAGGCCTTGATGACCTGCCCTTTGTGGCTGGGATTGTAGAGCTCGAAACAGTTCTGGTGGAGAAAGAGAGAGGGGAGGCCGTCACAGGGGCTTGGGGCAGGGAATTCCCTACAGGCAGTGAGGATGGCTCCCAGGTGGCTGGCAGGAGAGAAGGTTCAGGAGGAAGAGCTTACGGGTTTCCGGGGGTCCTCCACCTCCCTGATGCTGAGGTTTTCCAACGGGATGATTCCCCTGGGCTCCTTATCCTACAAGAGAAAAGTACACGGCAGGGCTCACTGTGGGTCACCAGCCTGAGGGTCCCTCGGCCCCAGGGCAGCTCCGGGACTGCTGGGAGGCGGCCAGGAGGCCTGGCCTTACTTACTGTTGTGTATTCAAAGTAATAGAGGCAGTTATCGGTCAGGATGAACCACCGGCGCTTCCAGGTCTTCACGCGCCCTCCTAGAAGCAGAAGGGCCCCGTGAGTCTGCGCTCCGTGCACAGGGAGCCCGCGGGTCCAAGAGGGGGCCCTGGACCTGCACAGACCACTGCGTTTTCAGAAAGGCCACCAAGGCGCCAGGCTTGGGTTTAGGTGTCCTTCAGCGTTCCCACCGCAGGACCCCACATGCACCCACCCCGCCCACACCGGCGCCCCCTCCACGGCACCGAGGGGCCCCTTGATGACACGACCGCGCTACAATTCGCTTCCTGGGAGAGTTAGCGGGATGGATGGCGTCATTTCCCCACATGAGATGGCAGCGTGATGAAGTCAGGACTGCGCGACCGGCTCTGTCCAGGACCTGACCCCACCATGTCAGGTGGTTATCGCATTACAGAGGCCCTTGGGCAGCCCTGGGATCCATCAAAATCAATCACCCCTGGGCCCAGGGAATCGTGAGACTGAATTAATTTTGTAACAAGATCTGGAGCACACGTGCACACACGCATACCCCCATCTGTACCTGCCCTCCTCTCCCTAAGGGAAGGAAATCTCTGATCCTTAAACACCGAGCAGAGACAAACTGACTTCAGCGGCTATAGCCTTGCCGGTGTTTGTTTTTTAAATAATTCAAAGAAATACACACTGGTGGCAATGAACTCAAGTGCTCCCTGGGGTACTAGGCCCTCTCTGCCCCATGCCTCTCCAGCACTGCGGAGCTCACCCAGCTTTCTCTGTGACAGGCCGGCAGGGGAGTAGCCCTCCCTCCCTCAGTGGGGGCCAGCGCGGGCGCTGAGGCCTGGAGGCAAGATGGTGTGGAAGGGCTCTGCGGATGGATCACCAGGACACGGGGCTTCCCCTGTTGGGGCCTGGTTTGCAGAGACCCTGGGTGAGGAGGACGCAGCTGCAGGTGGGAGGAAGCCTGGCTCAGCGGTACTGGAGGCCGGAAGGGGTCTCTGCAGTCCCTCTGGGACCCTCTGGCCCCTGCCTCACTCAGCGCTGCCATCCTTTGATGCCTAAGGCAGCCTGCAATGCTGTTGCTACCGCCAGCCTGGGACAGGAGCCCAGCCTCCAGCTGTTCCCTCCCCTCCCCACAGGCCCCAGTCTCATCAGGGTCCCACCAGCCCACCTGTTAAAGGGTCCGTCTAGACCCTGGTCTGGGCAAATCTGCCCCCCCCAAGCTGCCTGCTGCATCTCCCCAGCCCTCAGACTCTGCCCCCAACATCTCTCCTGAGCCCTGGCGGGGCTTCCACTCCCCGAGCCCCTGCAAGCTGCTCCGTCACTGGAACCCTCTGCCCCAACTGTGGTGCCGCCTCACTGGTCCCCTTTAAGACCCAGCCAGGCCCACAGCAAGGCCCAAAGTCCTTGTTGCCCTCGTGTCCCTGTCTCACCGCGGGCTCCATGCTCCGTGCAAGCCCTTGGCCTTCACCTTCCCTACCTCCACTGCAGCATACCAGGGAGGCCCAAGCCCACAGGGGAGGGCAGGAGACCCTGGGGACAACCTGCCTTGCCCCACAGTCCTCCAGTGAGCAGTGAGAGGCGTTCTATGTCCCCGAGACCCTAGGGACAGGAGGACAGTGCTGATTCCTTCCAGGCACTTGCTCCAGCTTGAGCTGCTGCGGCAGAATCAGCTGACAGCAACTCCACCACCCTGACATCCGTCACTGTCACAGTCACCTCTGCTTCCCTCCAGAGACTCCAGAGCAGGCCCCGCTCCAGCTGCACTGGTGCCAGCTGCCATCCCCCAAACAAAGGCCAGAGGCATCTTTTCAAAAACATGTGGCAATCATGCCCCTCCCGGCTTGAAGCCCCTCAAAGGGTCCCACTGCACTCGGCTTTAAACCCAACTCCTTGGGCGGCAGCAAGGGCCGCCCTTCCTGGCTCCCCAGCTGCGGCCTTTTTCCCTGCCCTGCTATCTGAGTCTCCAGTTCTTGGGGAGCTCATCCAGGAGCCCCCAGGCTGTGTGTTTCTGTCCAGCGCCTGCTCTCTTCCTCCACGCTCCCAGCATGGTGGACAGCAAAGGGCCTGTATGTTCCACTAGCCCACACACCTGGCCCCGCCTGGGAGGTGTCTGCCAGGCGGCCTCTCAGCTCCACCTTGGGTCCCCCGCTCACACCTGCCATGGACAGCCCCACCCCTGTCCAGTCCTCAGGACCAGGGGGTCGTTGCAGACCAGGACTGCAGGCCCAGGGTAGGGGTGATAACCTTGGTCTCAGAGCCCAGCAGGCTCTGCTCACACTTGTTTCTGGCCACACCACACAGCATTCCCGCCTGCAGACAAGAGCCTGGCTTCTGGAACCTGCAGATGGGAGCCCCTTTCTCTCTGCAAGTTTCTGTCTTCATTGCCGTTAGCAGGCAGGTGCGTGCGCGCACACACACGGGTCCACATGCACACACTTTCTGTATGACAGCTCGGACTGGACCACCTCCTATGATTTTTTTTTTTTTTTTCTGGTGATGGATTCAAGACTCAAAGTCTTAAGTCACCAACAATCATAAGCCACGCCTGTGTACACAGCAGGGCTCCTACGCTCTGGCAAAGCATCCAGGCCTTTTTAAGACCACCTGTTCTAAAAGCAAATCTATGATAAGAATGTAACCAAGCCAGGCCGCACTCCCTGCTGAGCACACGCCTGGAAGCACATTCTAGATCCTGCACCCGTCTCGTCTGCCTCCAGCCAGGGCCCTGGCTCGCCAGCCTTTGGTCTTGAACTTTGTTTCTGAGAACACAGCGGACATACAGGGTGCCTGGCTGGGAGAGGACAAGGAAACCAGCCCCTAGAGCAGCAGAGCTCACCGGGCCGCCCACCACACTGAGGCCACGCCAGCTGCACCAGCCCCTCCAGGGCCCCTGCGCTTGGCACCCGGCGCCCAGCCAGCTCTTGGTTCCCGTGAGCACTGTGTGCACTCATTTCGTGGCCTGTTTATCTGCCCAACCAGAAAACAGGTTAGATAACACGAGCTCTGCTGTGCCTTCATTTCATTCACGCACTTACGTCTCTAGAGCCGACCTTTCCCTGGTGCCAGGGGCCACATTAGCTGCCAGGCAGGCTGACGGCATCACTGTCCCTCGAGGGGAAACTGGTGGGCAATGCAGGAACCAGAAGGGAGGCATCTAATCAAACGAACATCCCACTTATCACGGCCCCAGAGTGCCTGCTGGCATTTACAGTTACATTCCCCCCGCCCTCACTCTAGAACACTCGCACAATGTGATTTGAATCGGGTCTCTCAGGCACCTGAGCCCAAGACCATGGTGCTAGGTTTTCAGGCAAATATCTAGAACTCCCCTAAACCTCGGTATAGCCAGAAAAAAGTCAAAGAGCAATGGCCAAGGTCGAAGACCCTAATGGGAACGGCAGACCTGTGGGACTCACACCCTTTCCGCCAGCTGAGGAGGCCTGTGCCTGTCACACCGTGTCTCATCCTTCCTTGATAATTTTTATTTTTTTGAGACAAGGTCTCACTCTGTCACCGAGGTGGAAGTGCAGTGGCACAGTCATGGCTCATTGGAGCCTCAACCTCCCGGGCTCAGGCGATCCTCCTGCCTCAGCCTCCCTAGTAGCTGGGACTACAGGCACACACCATCATGCTAGGCTAATTTTTTACTTTTTTGTAAAGATGGGGTTTCACTATATTGCCCAGGTGGTCTGAAGCTCCTGGCCTAAGCAATCCTCCCGCCTCAGCCTCCCAAAGCATTAGGATTACACACATGAGCCACTGCACCCGGCTGATAAAATTTTTAAAAAATCACCAGGATGCTCCACTCCAGGTCTCACGTGCTGCCTGGTGGCCGCCTGCTCTCAGAAAGGCTTGCGTGAACCCAGCCACTGCATCTCGCCCACTTCACTGTGGCCATAAGGCAACCATCCCCACCCCGCAGGCAAAAAAACCCCTCAGTATCTCTAAAACTGCCCGTAAGTGCCCTAAATTGCTCCAAAGGCCTTTAGAGCGCTCCCGAAATCTCTCCATGCACTGCTGGGTTAGTATGGGGTGGAGGGTGACGCCGCAGGGACAGGGCTAGCTGTCTGCTTCTCTACTGCTGCAGACCCCTAGAGACACAGGGTGGAGGGCAAGCTGGTTCCCACACAGCATCCCCATGTGCTCCAGGTCCCAGCCACTCTCAGCCCCGCCCCCGGGGGTGGGTGTAGCATTCACCGCACCGCGCAAGGCGCAGCCCCAGCAAGTCCACACATGGATCGGATGAATGGCAGCCACACAGCGGAGCTCACACAGACCAACGTGGGGAGACCGAGAGGAATGAGCTGCTGAGGGAGCGGGAAGCCACTGGGTACCTACCTCCTAAAGCAGGACAAGCAGGGACAGCCCGTCACAGAACAGAAAGGTGGGAGCCACAGGCAGAAGGAAAACAACAAGAAGGCACATTTAAACCACGCGTCAAAAATCACAGCCACACCAAACCGAGAGAGGCACACAGGTTCTGTGGAGATAATGCGCTTGCTTCTCGTGCAGGAAGCTGCCCTGGCTGGCTCTGGATGCTAACTCAGCAGTTTTCTGGGACGGGCCGTGCAGCCTGGGCGTTACTCTCTGCCGCGGAGATGGCTCTGATGCCCCGGCTCAGAGAAGCAGCCGTGGCCGTGCAGCTACCGAGAGCGGGCTCTGGCTTAACCGCCTTTCTTTTTAACGTCTCTGCCTGCGGTGGGGGGCATTCCTACGACGAGCTTGGGAGGAACCCGAGGGGCTGCTGCCATGGGCAGAGGGGTCACGCCCGGGTCCCGCTGGGCCGGCGGCTCACCCAGCTTCAGGAGCCAGCCCTCGCGGTCGGGGTTGAAGAAGGTGTGGGTCAGGTCGTTCCCGTCGTCCTCCGGGATCTTAAATGGCTCGTTCTTAATGCTCTCATACAAATTCTGCAAGGAGGGAAAAACAGCAGCCAGTTCAGAGACTCAAACAGAGGAAAATGGCTGGCCGGGCAGAAAGCTCAGTGGGACCAGGCTTGGGAGGAGCAAGGCTTGGGAGGCGTGTCTAGAGTCACGGGCGCTGCGGCCGCTCACAGCGAAGAGATCCTGCAGACAGCAGCGGCCGTGGGCCGGGGAGCTCACCCTCAGCAGCTCCTCAGGGAGGTCCCCGCCCTCGTTGATGCCGCGGTTCATGGCGATGAACCGTTCTGCCGTGGGTTTGTCGCGCACGTTGTGGTTGTGGAGGCTGGTGTTGAGCATGATGATGGCGAATGACAGCACGTAGCACGTGTCTGCAACGAGTCCGGGGTGCTGGGCTCAGCCAGAACCTCCAGTGGACAGTGGGACCCCACGTGCTGGGGTCCCGCCTGCAAGAGGTGCCCGGCCCACAGGTCGTCCTTGCTCAGGGAAGGCAGGTCCCCAGGAACACACGCTGGGCTGTGCCCACAGGGGCCGCCCCCTCCAGAGCCGGAGGCTGTGTCTGGCGAGGGGCCAGGCTGTGGGCTCTGCACTGACCTGTGGACTGGAAGACCCCGGGGTTGCACAGGCAGTAGCGAGAAGCGAAAGCCTCCATCATGCGATCAATCTTCTGCGCCTCCCCGGGCAGCCTGAAGCTCCATAAGAACTGCCTGTGGAGACACCAAAGCCGTGGGCGGCCGCATCAGAACCAACACGGCCTCACGGCCAAGGGCGGCTTCTGCCCAGCTCAGGAAGGACGTTTTCCTCCCGAGCCTGGCGTACAGCTCTGCCAGGGGCTTGGGGGTACAGAGACAGAAAGGAGAAGACCCAGGACAGTCTCCTTCCGTTCCATAACTCGAGACACACTTACTGATGGCTCATCTTTTTGTAACTACAACCGATTCAGCAGCGAGGCTGGTTGTCTCTGCTTAAAAAAGTAAATATCCAGGATCCTGGCACTTCTCTGTCCCCATTGCCACCATCTCCTGCTGCTGCCAGGTGATCACCAGAGCCCTGCCTGTCCCGAGCTGCCACCAGCCGGTCCTCACAGCATCAACAAGACCATGTCCTCCTTTCAGAACTCCCACACATAAGGCAGAGCCATAGTCCACAGGACGGTGTCCAAAGCCCCACCTACAGCACTGGGCGCTGCGTTCAGAAGCTGCTGCTGCCTTGCTGGGAAAACACACGCCTGCCTCAGAGACCAGGCCCAGCAGACACTCCCACCCTCAGGCATCCCCTCTGGCTGAGGTCTCCCTGGCTGCCCTGCCTGTAATTGCAACCTCCAGCCCAACAACCCACACCCCTCACCACCCCCCCCACCGCTCACTGCCTCCCTTCCTTGCTTTCCTCGGTGGCGTGGCACCGCCCCTGCTACCTCTCTGCCTTAGCCACCGTCTGGCTGCCCACTTGTGAGCCCCGGAGGCAGGGGCTGCAGTCCCCATGGCCAGCTGCAGCCTCCCGCACCAGCTATTCAGCAATGTCTGATGCTGCCGTGGATTTAGCACAAGGATCAGAACCGAGTTAGACCTCGACGCTCCAATTAAGTCTCTGGGCTTTTTAAAATACTGATCCCACCAACCATCGGGGGAGGATGCAGCCTGGCCCCGCGGGGCTCTTCTTCCTCTGCACGTCCCTCACACAGGGCAGCTTCCCAGGGTCCTTCCTCTGCTCTCTCTTCCCGAGATTCCAGCCACGTCTGGCCCCACTCTCTACCAGGCCCCTCCTTCTCCGCCAGGCCTGCACCAGCAGCCTTCAGACTCAATACGACCACCCCCCTCCACCCCTCACTCCCTCTCTGCCCCACATTCACCAGCAGAGCATGCACCTGCCCGCTACCGTGGCCCCCTGCCCATCCCACAGCAGTGATGAGTCGAGCCAGCCCGCATGCCTCTGCCCCACACAGGCTTGCCATGGCCCTCAGGACAAAAGCTAACATCCTCAGAGCAGCTCCTCAGGCCACAGGACCTGCCTGCATTCCTGCCCACCCTGTACCTCCATCAGGCTCCCACGGCTGTGGGAGTTAATAGGAACCTCTCCGGCTCTGGCCAGAGACTGACGGACTGAAAGAAATGGACTCACAGCTGCAAGGACCGTGCCACACACCCCTCCCAGACTCACCAGGCCTGCACCCTTCTCTGGATGTACAGCTTCCAGAAACGGAATCTGATAAGCCTGAACTGCGGCTGCAGGATTCTTATATGTTGCTAACTCTCAGCGCACTGTTCGGCCCCAGGCTGCGCTGTGAGCACATCACGAGGGTCCCACAAAAACGCTGCCAACATTGCAGTCTGCAGTTGAGGTAAGGCCATGAGGAAACAGTCCATGTAAACAAGAACAAGGTATGAAGCAGAAGACTTGAGAAGATGACGAGGTGCAGCCTGATTTCTCAGTCCGAGGGCCGGCTGAGGCGGCTCCCACCAGAGGCCCTGCCTCCTCTCTCCCGGATGCTGCTGAGTGCTGGCTCAGGATCAAGGCCCAGAACAGATGAAGAGCCCACGCGACTCAGCCGGGGCACCAAGGAAGGAATCGAGACAACTTCCTGCTTGCAAAGCAGGAGGAAGAAAACGTGCAGGAAGGGCAGCTCAAGGGGGCATCCAGGGAGTGTGTCCCGGACACCAAAATGGCGAGAAGCCTACATCCTCTCCCGCACACTCAGGTATCCACACGTTTGGTGCTTTGGGTCAAATCTGGAAGGAAGTAACCCCATGGAGCACCAACGCCACGCCATACAGAGCTTGGGTAGAAGGCACTCAACTACCGCTGAACAGCATTACAAATAAAAGGAAACGGAATGGAAGGAGCACCAGCGGCCACAGTGAGGAAAGCGCGGCCCTTATCTTAAGCGTGTGCCCCAATTCCTGTCTAGGGCTGCTCAATGTCACACAGCATTAGCTGGATCATCCGGAACAGGAGCCAGCATCTGTGAGACTTGTGTGGCACCAAGTTACCTAGAGTCAATTCACCGCCACTGCTGCCCAGGCAGCGGTCCTCTGGCCTTCCCTATCCACTCTACACCCAGCAAATGATCATACTTACCTTAAGGCTTGTACAAGGTTGAGATCAGCAAACTCATGGAGTTCAACAAAGGCTTGAAGAACTTTAATATTAAATTCATCCCTGGGAAAAAAAGAAGTAAGTTTCAAACCTAATGTACATTATCCCAATCATTTTAAAAGATACGGTTTATTAATAATGTAGCTATGAACATTCATGCACAAGTTTTTGCACGGCCATACTTTAAAACATTTGTTTTTTTCTCACTATGTTACCCAGGCTGGTCTGGAACTCCTGGGCTCAAGTGGTCCTCCCACACCTCCCTGGGCCTCCCAAAGCGCTGGGATTACAGGCATGAGCAACCACACCTGGCCACATTTTTATTTCTATTGAGTAAATACCTAAGAGTGGAATTACTGGGTTCCATGTTAAAGTCTATGTTTTACATTTTGAGGAACTGCCAGACAGATTTCCAAAGTATCATTTTATATCCTTTTTTTTTTTTTCGAGCCAGAATTTCACTCTTGTGGCCCAGGCTGGAATGCAATGGCATGATGTCAACTCACCGAAATCTCTGCCTCCTGGGTTCGAAGCGATTCTCCTGCCTCAGCCTCCTAAGTAGCTGCGATTACAGGCATGCACCACCACGCCCGGCTAACTTTTGTATTTTTAGTAGAGATGGGGTTTCTCCATGTTGGTCAGGCTGGTCTCGAACTCCCGACCTCAGGTGATCCACCCACCTCAGCCTCCCAAAGTGCTGGGATTACAGGTGTGAGCCACCACGCCCACCTGCATCATTTTATATCTTATCAGCAATGAATAAGGGTTTGACTTCCCTGCAGCCTTGCTGGCATTTGTTATGGGTCTTTTTTATTACAGCCAGCCTAATGAGTGTGAAATGGTATCTCCTTATGGTTTTTTTTTGTTTTCTTTTTTGAGACAGAGTCTCGCTCTGTCACCCAGGCTGGACTGCAGTGGCACAATCTTGGCTCACTGCAAGCTCCGCCTCCCAGGTTCACGCCATTCTCCTGCCTCAGCCTCCCGAGTAGCTGGGACTACAGGCACCCGCCACCATGCCCGGCTAATTTTTAGTAGAGATGGGGTTTCACCGTGTTAGTCAGGATTGTCTCGATCTCCTAACCTCGTGATCCACCTGCCTCGGCCTCCCAAAGTGCTGGGATTACAGGTGTGAGCCACCGTGCCCAGCCTCTCCTTGTGGTTTCAATCTGCATCTCCTTGATGATCAATTGAGCATTTTTTCCTGTGCTTATTGGCCACTTGTATAATGTCTATTCAGATCCTTTGCCAGTTTATAACTAAGTAATTTTTGTTATTTTTACTCTTATTTGGAAGAGTTCTTTATATATCTAGATAGAAGTCCTTAGGAGATTACAAGGACTGAATCAGTGTGATAATTGGTCCTTATAATCTGCTAAGGACTTCTATCTAGATTATATAAAGACAAATATACGAAGATATTTGCAAGTCATACTGATTTACTTGTATTTTTTGTAGAGGCAGGGCTCACTATGTTACCCAGGATGGCCTGTGGGTTGTCTTTTTACCTTTTTTTCAGGCTAGTCAAGTGAAGCAGTGGGAGTGGGGAAGGAACCAAGGAATCTGTAACTGGTGATTAGCTGTAAAAACCACCATGCCCAGCCAGCCTTCACTTTCTTGATATCTTCTGAAGCACAGTATTCTGATGAAGTAGAGTCTACCTACTTTTACCCAGCACCATTTGTTGAAAAGGCTATTCTTTCCCCCACTGAAATTGTCTTGGTACCTGGTTGAAAAATTATTTGACATTAATGTGAGGGTTTATTTCTGGATTCTGAATGCTATTCCATCATTTATATATGTGTATCCTTATGCCAGTCTTACAATGTCTTGATTATACACTTTAGTCTTTTTTTTTTTTTTTTTTTTTGAGACAGAGTCTCACTCTGTTACCCAGGCTGGAGTCCAACAGCATGATTTTGACAAACTGCAACCTCTGCCTCCTGGGTTCAAGCAATTCTCCTGCCTCAGCCTCCTGAGTGGCTGGGATTATAGGCACCTGCCATCATGTCTGGCTAATTTTTGTATTTTTGTAGAGATGGGGGTTTCACCATGCTGGCCAGGCTGGTCTTGAACTCCTGACCTCAGGTGATCTACCCGCCTCAGCCTCCCAAAGTGCTGGGATTACAGAGTGAGCCACCGTGCCTGGCCACTTTATTTTGTAATCAGGAAATGTGAGTTCTGCAACTTTGTTCTTTTTTAGACTGCTGTGGTTATTTTGGGTCCCTTGAATTTTCCATAGTAATTTTAGGATGTGCAACTTCTGCAAAAAAGTCAGCTGGGATTTCAATAAGAAGTACAATAAATCTGTAGATCAGTGTTGGAATATTGGCATCTTAGCAATAGTAAGCTCTCCAATCCATGAATATGGGATGCTTTTCCATTTATTTAGGTCTTTTCATTTTTTTCAACAATATTTTGTGGGTTTTGGAGTAAAAATGTTGCTTTTTGTTAAATTTATCCTAAGTATCTTATTCCTTTCAATGCTATTATAAATGGAGCTGTTTACTTAATATCTTTTTCAGTTTACTCATTGCTATTGGATAGAAATACAATTGAGGTTTTTTTTTTTTTTTTTTTTTTTTTTTTTGAGCCAGAGTCTCACTCTGTCACCCAGGCTGGAGTGCAGTGGTGCCATCTTGGCTCACTGCAAGCTCTGCCTCCCAGGTTCACGTCATTCTCCTGCCTCAGCCTCTCGCATAGCTGAGAATACAGGCACCCGCCACCACACCCAGCCAATTTTTTGTGTTCTTAGTAGAGACGAGGTTTCACTGTGTTAGCCATGATGGTCTCAATCTGCTGACCTTGTGATCTGCCCGCCTCGGCTTCCCAAAGTGCTGGGATTACAGGCGTGAGCCTCCACGCCTGGCCAACTGAGTTTTGTATATTAATTGTACATCATGCAACCTTACTGAATGTATTACTTCTAATAGTTTTTAATGATTCCTTAGGATTTTCTATATATATGATTGTATCATCTGCAAATAGAATTTAATTTCTTCCTTTCCAATTTGGATGTCTTTATTTTCTTGTCTAACTGCCCTGGCAAGACGTGCCAGCACCGGGCTAAACAGCAGGGCTAAGGGCAGACATCCTTGTCTTGTTCTTGATCTTAGGGGGAAAGCAGTCTTCCATCATTAAGTATGATGTTAAAGTGGGGTTTTTTATAGGTACTCTCCATCATGTTGAGGAAGTTCCCTGCCTGTCTTAGCTTTTTAAGTGTTTTTATCGTGAAGGAGTTTTGAGTTCTGTCAAATGCTTTTCCTATATTTGTTGAGAAGATCATGTGGGTTTTGTCCTTTATGTGAATGATACATTACTTTAATTGACTTATATGTTGAACTAACGTTGCATGCATGCGGTAAGTCCCCCTTGGTGCAGAATCCTTTTTACATATTGCTGACCGTATATTACAGTCATAAGGATAAGGTCTGCCATTTTCTAGCGGTGTCTTTGGTTTGGGTATCAGGTAGTGCTGGCCTCAGAGAATGAGTTGGGAAGTATTCCACTTTCCACTTTCGATCAAATATATTTTTTTAAAAAGCTAAAAACCAAAACCACTCAACTTTAGGAACTATGGGCTTTTGTTTAAAAACACTTTCTTCTGGTCTTTGACAAAAGTCTGTTTGGCATACTCAGGGCATGTGCTGCCTCGGCAGTCCTGCCCTAACCTCTGCTAAGCCAGTCGCAGTCAGAAAGTAAATCTGACCTGCTGCTTTCCATTAAAAAAATTCGCCTTCCACCTTTATTCATACTGCAAGTAACAGGAGAAAGAAAACCACTGAGAAATCTGGCGTATTTCTGGGCAAAACAGAAGGCGATTAAGATGCTTTCCAAGCTAAGGAGAAAGGGGCAGCAGTACTGTCAGTTCTGTCACAGCTCCCGGAAAAACAGGATTCCAGAGGAGTCCCAGGATCCCAGGATACGGTAATGCCTCTCTCCTCCCATGGACACGGGAGAGGAACCGGTTGCACTGGGCTCACTTGGTATTGAGACGGGCATGTGGAAGCCCACAACCCGTGGCTATATCATGCCTTTAGGCTGTGATGGCCCCGAAAGTGGAGCGTAAGCCTAGGTCAAGCTGCAGTGCTGAGTGGCCCCAGGTAGGGCTTTGCATCCTCCTCTAACTCACCTTTCACCCAGGTAGTCCCCAATGACGGTCTTATTTAGGCCTTCTCCTTTATAAAGGAACTGGGCGACGTCTTCTGGGGAACTCTGTAGCAGGTCATTTTCTATTAGAAACTGAATTCCCTGAAGAACATTAGAAAGGAAGCACTGGTTAGGAGTGTCACTCAAACTCATTTTTCAAAGACAGAAATACACTTAGTGTCACGACTTTACTGGTATGGACACAGCAAAAATAATACCAGAGACACCCATACAACTGCACGATCTGATTTTCCCAAATCCATACAACATTTTATCCATCAAAGAAACGCACATTCATTCCTCCTGTCAGTTTAACAAGTTAAAAGACAGACAAATGGGTTATTGAACAAACCATTACAGGTGGTTATTAGAAATTATAAAGGCAGGAGTAACAGGAATATTAGATTTCCCAAGCTTAGGAAGATGGTGTACTCTGTGTCTGCGAGGAACACTTTGTAGGTGGCGGCCACTGCCGGTTGGACAACCTGGCCCCGCTCCCAGGGACGCAGCGAGCGGGTGGTGCTGGTCCCCGCTCCCTGCCACCCCCTTCACTAGAGAGGGAGTTTCCTGGCTGCCTTTGGCACTAGAAATGACCTTGTGACCCAGATCTGGCCTGGAGGGAAAGTTTTTGATTTCCTGGTAAAAAGGGGCCCATGAGCCAGCACTGCTCTTCCTCCTCCTTTCTGCCTTGAACACATATGTGATGACCAGAGCCACAGTGGCCATCTCACATGGGAAACCCTGAGATGGGCACAGGGACCGCCTTCTTGCCACTTGGGAGCCACCTACTGCTACGCAGCTGTGTGAGAAGATAAACCTCCCCTGTGTAAGATACATTTTGTTGGATTTTCTAATACCTGATACCAAAAACATATTATCTGACATGCCATGCCACCAAACCCATCCAGTCAAAGCTCATGCCCACTCTGAGGGCTGCAGCACAGCTGACAATCTCAAAGGCAACAGGCTGCCCCTGGCCTGAATCAGCTGAGCACTGTCTCATGAGAAGTCCCAGGAACCTATTAATAGAAATGTTTACCTCTAACACAGCCTTGCAGCCAGTTTCAAAATATGTGTTGGCAAGGGTGGCAAGGGAATAGGGAATTCAGAAATCAATTTGCCAGGAGGCCATTTCTACAAATTCAGAGAGGCTCCATCCAGCTAAGACTCTCAGTACCCAAAACCAGGGCTGCCTCATACCCTCACGGTCCATCCAGAGATTTCCTATTTTTTTTAAACACACGAACGTCCACAGCAGCCTTATTTCCAAAAGCTAAAAACAGTCAGTAAGAGAAGCGATCAGTACATTCTGGCATGATCACATGATGGAAGGCTCTACAGCCATGAGATGGAATGAACACTCACAAGAACGAATCTCACAGACATGATATGGAGCAAAAGACGACACGGAAGAGTATTTCAGTTCCATTCATAGAAGGTTTTAAAAAGGCAAAACTAACTTATGGTGATTAAGGACTGGTTACCTTGGGGAGTGAATTCCCTAGGATGAGGCACCAGAAAGGTGCCCTGTAATATTCTACAACTGCGGCTTGTTCTGGGTTGCAGTTATGTGAGTATATTAATTTATAAAGATTCTTCAAGCTGTACATTTAGAATTTGTGCACCATGTTTTAATGTTATTCTCAAAAAAATCAGTGAGTCTAGCAATCCTAAATCAATTCTCATATGTATCTGGTGAGAGTTTAAGTGGGTACACCCACAGGGGCACCATCTAAATTACAAGACACACACACCACACAACCACACACACACACACACACAACCACACACACACCACACACACACACACACACACACACACACACACACACACACACACACACACACACACACACACACACACACACACACACACACACACACACACACACACACACACACACACACACACACACACACACACACAGTAGCAATGCAGGTCTGGTCCTTCGAGAGGCCTAATGCAGCCCAAGTTCCCTGAAAACAGAGCCTAACGCAGGAAAGACAGTGCTGGGGCTTTGCTATTGGCTCTAAGTGAGGAAAACAAGTGAGGCCGGTGGAGAAGCCGGGTGAGGCCATCAGCTGCAGGTGGGAGGGGAGACAGGACACCCTCAGGGATCACTAGTTGTCCTGTCATCTCTGGGGCTACAAGGCTGGGGCCTGAGCTTGCATGGTGAAGGCCCCTGCCACTGTCAGCTGAAGCCCAGGGAACTGAATGGGCCTGGGCATGAGGCTCCCATGAATTCCTCTGGATGCTCAAGACCTGCCCTAAAATTCAGAACATACAAAACACTGACATTTCTTGGAGAATGCTATCTGGCAGGTGACAAAGAGACAAGCAGAGGAGGAGGACACAGAAGCTTTGCGTTCAATCACACTTGTCCTGCGAGACAGAGAGGAGAAGGTGCAGAGAAGGCCACAAGACAGTGGAGGCAGAGACCACAGTGAGGTGCCCACAGCTGCGGAGACCAGGAGGGTGGCAGCCGCCAGGAGCGAGGCTGGAAGGGATTCTCCCTCAGAGTCTAAGCAGCAATCCTGCCCACACCCCGGATCTCAGACTTCTGGCCTCCTGAACTGAGCGAGAATAGATTTCTCTTGTTTTAAACCACCCAGTTGGTGGTCATTTGTCATGGCAGCCCTAGAATACTAATACACTAAGTAAATACTCATTAAAAAAAGGGAGTGTTCTAACATTATTAGAAAATTTTAATATTTTAAAATATCATTTAAAAGTCAAACAGCAGAAATGGGGGCGGTGGTACCATTTGACCCACTACACCTACTCTATCTTTTTCTGTTTCTCTTCTAGGTGTGGGTCTCAATCCGAAGCTGGATTTTATATTTTTTTATTACTACCCAAGTGTCTGTCTTGTCATTAATTTAGCCCGATCAAATCTATGGTGAGCACTGATTGGTTAGCACTTACTCCTGACCCCTTATTTGGTGCTTTCTATTTCAAAGGCCTTTCCAGCTTTGTGTTGAATTGATCAAACTTTCTTTATTCAATGTTTGTTAATAATTTTAAAATCCTATTTCTCTTCAGTGATTACCCTTAAAATTTTGACTAGTATTTAAACTTATTTTTATCTATCAACATCTAGAAAACCTTAGCTGTTACTTCCTTCCTTCCTTTCCCCCTTGCTACTTAAATACTGACATAAATTTGGACTTAAAAAAAAAATCTTTTAAACAATAAATTTCTCACTTTGACATTAAAAGTTTTGCTTGTTTCTTTGCATGCCTTTCCTTTTTTATCCTATGTAGTCATTTCTTATTTTGAGGTGTCGTGCTCCAATTACACAATTCCTAGAGATCAGAGAAGCCCTTGTGCGTCTGAACATGTCTTTCCTCACCTTCTCTTGTGAGTGACAGGACAGACAGAATTGGGGGTTTTAAATCATGTTTCTTTAGGCTTTGGCAGGCACTGCTCCCCTCCTGTCTTTGATCCAGCATCCCTGACAAGCTTGCTGTGCTCCTCATTTCTTCTTAGGTAATCTGATCTTTCCTTCCTGGAAAATTTAATGAATTCCTCTATCTATGAGTTTTACAACATTTCACTTGACACACCTATGTGCATAAGTCTTTTCAATTTTTATCCTGCTTGGCATTTGGTGGGGCCTTTGAATCTAAGGATTTTTCTTAGTTCTAAAATATTCCAAGATTTCTTTGAAATATTTCCTCTCCTCCATTTTCCATTCTCTCCTTCTGAGACTTCTATTACACGAAATTTGGGCTGCTGGACCCACCTTGCATGTTTTCTTGTAGGTCTCTGCAAAACTGAATAAAGAATTCTTAAACTCTCTTCTAGCACACGTCCACTCTTCAGCCACGTCTTCTCCATATGCTCAAGTGATGATGTGACAGACACTCCTAGTTTTCATTTCCAAGGTTCTTTTTCACACTCCCCCATTTTTGTATCATGGATAAGAAACATCCTATCATATCTCTTTGATGATATTTATAATACAGACAAATACCCTACTATAAAAAGTTTCCTCCTATTGTTTTTTTGCTTCTTCTGTTTTTATTTTGTTTTGTTTTTTTGAGACAGAGTTTCGCTCTTATCACCCAGGCTGGAGTGCATTAGTGCAATCTAGGCTCATTGCAACCTCCACCTCCCGGGTTCAAGTGATTCTCCTGCCTCAGCCTCCCGAGTAGCTGAGATTACAGGTGCCTGCTACCATACCCAGCTAATTTTTTTCTATTTTTAGTAGAGATGGGGTTTCACCATGTTAGCCAAGCTGGTCTTGAACTTCTAACCTCAGGCAATCCACCCACCCCGGCCTCCCAAAGTGCTGGGATTACAGGCGTGAGCCACTGCACCCAGCCTCCTGCTTCTAAGAGACAGGGTCTCGTTCTGTTGCCCAGGCTAGAGTGCAGTGGTGTAATCACAGCTCACCGCAGCCTCAAACCCCTGGGCTCAAGCGATCCTTCTGCCTTAGCCTCCCAGTAGTTGGACTACAGGCACATGCCACCACATCTGGCTTGATAAAGGATTTAAGAGACAAAGTCTTACTGTCACCCAGGCTAGAATGCAGTGGTGCGATCACATTTCATTGTAGCCTCAAACTCCTGGGCTCAAGTGATTCTCCCACCTTAGCCTCTCAAGTAGCTGGGACTACAGGTGCATACCACCATGCCTGGCTGATTTTTTAAAAAAACTGTAGAGATGAGGGTCTCGCTATGTTAGGCTGGTTTTGAACTCCTGAGCTCAAGCGATCCTCCCACCTAGACCTTCCAAGACGTCGGGATTACAGGCATGAGCCGCCCTCCCCGCCTCTATTGTTTCCTCCAGCCTTAGTTCTTCTGTTTGTCGGGTTTCGTGTCTCTTTCATGGTGCTGGTTTCCTCAGACACTTGGTGGTGCTCGGTGGGTGTTCGTCTTTGTATTTTAGGGTCACTGTTGGCCTAACAGAATGCTACTTGCTTCTGGTTTTTGCTGCAGCTGCCTCCAGTGATCTGGCAGAGGAGCAGGTCAGGCAGCCAATGGCTGGTCTCTGGGAGTGGGTATTTCTCCTTGTTGGTGCTGCCACCCACCGAGGACACTGCCTGTTTTCACGGACTAAGTGCTCCCTCTTGCTTTTCCCACCTGGAGACACAATCACTGCTAGACACAAGGTCAGGAAAGGGTGACCAGTCTCGACGTCCCTCCCACAGTCCTGTTCCCCGAATGTACCTCCTGTGCGCTCGGGGATCTCTGAAGCTGCTCTTGCCGCCCCCGGCAGTTCTTTCTTGTATGTGCTGTGGGTACTGTTTCCTTCTTCAGCTGATCCTATTTATCTTCTTCCAGGGATTTCTCAACTTCTAGCCCACTGAGTGGACCCCTGCTTGTCATATAGATTTATGTACTTTATTTAAGGCATTTCTAGGAAATCAGGAATAAAAGAGAGGCTGCAGAGCGTTTTCAGCCTTGATCTAATCAAACCTTCCCTCTTACTCATTGATGAACTCAAGTACTACTTCTAGAAATAATGCACCTGAACAAACCAAAGCTCCCTGTTTAAAGTGTCATCACTCTGAGGCTTAGAAAACACCATCCTAGCCGGAAGGAATTTATTTACTCTGACAATGTCTTCATGCTTCACAATGTTACAGGTTTAATAGGGGCATGGGAGGTAGATACAATTTTGAGTTGTGTCTGAAGCATGTGAGATCATCCATTGCAGCTGTGAATGAAACGTCCGTGTCCCCCCAACAATTCGTATGTTGAGCCCAAACCCCCAGTGTGATGGTATCTGGAGACGGGGTCTTTTGGAGGTAATCAGTGTTACATGAGGTCCTGGCTGGGGTCCTGGTCTGATGGGATTTGTGCCCTTATAAGAACATCACCCTAGAGTAAGTTCTCCTTACTCCCCAGCATGTGAGGATACAGCAAGAAGGCGGCTACTAGCAAGCCAGGAAGAGAGCCCTCACCAGACACCAATCATGCTGGCACCCTCATCTCAGACCTCCAGCCTCCAGAACTGTAAGAAAGTACATTTCCATTGTTTAAGCAACCCCCTGTGGCCTTTTTTTTTTTTTTTTTTTTTTTGAGATGGAGTCTCGCTCTGTCGCCCAGGCTGGAGTGCAGTGGCGCAATCTCAGCTCACTGCAAGCTCCACCTCCCGGGTTCACGCCATTCTCCTGCCTCAGCCTCCCGAGTAGCTGGGACTACAGGCGCCCGTCACCACGCCCGGCAAATTTTTCATATTTTTAGTAGAGATGGGGTTTCACTGTGTTAGCCAGGATGGTCTCGATCTCCTGACCTTGTGATCCGCCCGCCTCAGCCTCCCAAAGTGCTGGGATTACGGGCGTGAGCCACCGCACCTGGCCCCCTCTGTGGTATTGTGTTAGGAAGGCTCAAGCAGACTGAGAAGTGCTATATTCAAGTCTACAAAACTTGTAGTTTTGTTGGCCCTTATTATAAATCTGACACACGGTATATATAAAACAGGAAGACAGTCAAGAGCCTGACAGACAGGGCTTCATAGGCATGAAGAAAAGTTTACGCTCATGAAGCTGAAACCTGATGCACAGTAGTGGCATCACTTTATTTATTTACTTATTTTGAGAGACAGTCTCTTACTCTTGTCGCCCAGACTGGAGTGCAGTGATGCAATCTCAGCTCACTGCAACCTGACTCCCAGGTTCAAGCGATTCTCGCGCCTCAGCCTCCCGAGTAGCTGGGACTACAGGCACCCACCACCATGCCCGGCTAATTTTGTATTTTTAGTAGAGATGCGGTTTCACCATGTTGGCCAGGCTGGTCTCAAACTCCTGACCTCAGGTGATCCGCCCAGCTGGGCCTCCTAAAGTGCTGGGATTATACGCGTAAGCCACCACACCAGGCCTCAGTAGCATCCCTTTAAAAAATAGGTATTTATTTGTATGTATTTCATGAGATTAGAATTTATCCATGAACTTATTGGTGTGCTGCCCTGTGCTGCACCACTTGGGTCCCCTTAAAATATAAGGTCCAGTTCTGAGTACATCCACTTTCATAAAGAATCCTGAGATGCTTCCAATGCTTATTAAATCTGCGGATAAATCTAACTCCACAGTTCCAACTCCTTAAAGAAAAGCTGTTACCCAAAATATCAAATCATTTCCAAATTCACAAAATTGACAATTTTCATTCCATCTTGGGGATGATTTATGCCCCATAAGCAGAGAACTAGAAAGCAACAGGAAAGTTTTCACAGTGGCTAGAGTGTATGTGTTAAACAAAAACCCTCCTCTGGGTGCAGATGTGCTGGGCCTTAAGAAAATCCAGACATGGCCTGGCGCGGTTGGCTCATGCCTGTAATCCCAGCACTTTTGGGAGGCCGAGGTGGGCGGATCACCTGAGGTCAGGAGACCAGCCTGGCCAACGTGGTGAAATTTGACCAGGTGCAGTAGGCTCATGCCTGTAATCCCAGCACTTTGGGAGGCCAAGGTGGGCAGATCACAAGGTCAGGAGACCGAGATCATCCTGGCTAACACAGTGAAACCCTGTCTCTACTAAAAAAAATACAAAAAATTAGCCGGGCGTGGTGGCCAGCACCTGTAGTCCCAGCTACTCGGGAGGCTGAGGCAGGAGAATGGTGTGAACCCGGGAGGTGGAGCTTGCGGTGGGCCAAGATCGCGCCACTGCACTCCAGCCTGGGCAACAGAGTGAGACTCTGTCTCAAAAAAAAAAAATTATCTGGGCACAGTGGCGCATACCTGCAGTCCCAGACCTGCAAACCATGAGCAGGAAATAAGGACATGCACTTCTGTAAATATCACCTGCAACTGCACCTGCACTTATGTGAGTTTACAGATCTTAGACCTTGTACAATGGAATTCTGCAATCAGATATTTATCGAATGAACAAATAATTAACTAATTAGCACAGAGGCTCAATGCCAGAAAAGCAAGGGGAACGTTAGAAGTACAGACCGACTGGGCCAGGCGCGGTGGCTCACGCCCGTAATCCCAGAACTTTGGGAGGCCGAGGCGGGCAGATCATGAGGTCAAGAGATCAAGACCAGCCTGGCTAACACAGGAAACCCCATCTCTACTAAAAATACAAAAAACTAGCCGGGCATGATGGCGGGCGCCTGTAGTCTCAGCTACTCAGGAGGTTGAGGCAGGAGAATGGCATGAACCCGGGAGGCGGAGCTTGCAGTGAGCCCAGATCGTGCCACTGTACTCCAGCCTGGGCGACAGAGCAAGACTCCGTCTCAAAAAAAAAAAAAAAGTGCAGACCGACTGAAGACCACAGGAGCGGCGTGAACCAGCTCTGCAGGGAGACCTTCCCGTGGACACGCCGTTCCTCTCCTCAACCCTGAAGACTCAGGTCTACCCTTCTTTCTCAAAACCAAAATGTCCTCCAAAAAGCTTCACAGATTCTGCCAAATCCCTTAGCTCAGTCTCAAAAACAAGCAGCTACATGTTTCAGGTTTCACTGTTTTCAAGTGTTTCCCTAGAAAATCCAACTTGAGGAAAGAGGAAGATGCTGGCTTAAATGTGGAGGATCCCTTGTTTTTTCACAGACACCTCCTTTTTAAGGTGAATGGTGGAATAAAGTCCTCTTATGTGAACCACTTAACCCACCCAGATTATAAAGCCCGTAACCTCTGGACACCAGGGTTCCACTCCCACCCCTGCTCCTTCCTAGTCACGTGATTCCCTGACTGTAGGGTCCAGGTCAAACGGGAAGATGGGAATATGAGCCTCGACAGCAAGGGCGCTGCCTGGAGCCAAGCCCGGCCTGTGCCGAGTCGTCCAAGCCGTGCCTGTGAGGCTACTTCCTCACCCAGCAGAGCTCACTCTGAAAGAAAAGCCTTTCTGCCCAGGGCACCAGCCCTACAAGGCATTTCTGCTTCACCCCACTCGTTAACAGCCCCTTTTTGATAAAAATGTGCCTTCAACTCCCAGTCTTTTATGAGGTGGACAGAGGGCGGACCACCTCTGACCTCTGTCCAAAAGGGAAACGGCAGTTCAAATCAATTAGTCCACCTCCTGCAGGCCAGAAAAGGGAGAGCATTCTCTTACCTTTTTGGGATCCATGTTGAATTTCTTTCTTCCCATGGCTATCTGTTTGTTCCTCTGAGTCGTTTTGCTATTGGTGTGAAATAATTTAAAAATCACTCATGCTGTTTTCACAGTGCAGCCCAGTCATGGCCCTCCAGTGTACTTTCCCCTGCAACAACGGGCTCAAGGAAGCGAACCACAGGCCCTCACGGAGGGGCCTCCAGCCTCCACAGTGGCAGCAGGGGTGGTGCGGCCGCCATTGCTCTTCAGATTTGATAACTTGAGACACTTCAGAAAAAGCTAATGATGCAAACCAGTGATTTTAATAAAGCACAGCTCCTTATGACGCAGGCAGGTAATTTCTGTGCGGGTCAACCCTGAAGTGCCTGTGCTTATGCCTGAACCTATAAAGGTAGATGATGACTTACAGAGGAGGCAATGGGAAGTAACATCCAGGGAAACACCCCTGGACCCCTCCACGTAGAGCGGGGGGGAAAGGAGAGGAATTAACAACTCCACAGGCTCCCCACATCCCAACCACTCTCACCCCACTTTCTGGAAGTTTGACTAGAGGATGGAGGTAGAAAGAAAAGAGTAAATAGCTTAAAGGTGTAGCCACAAATTGTTACCTCTCCTCTACGGAAGTGAGATTGTCGATCTCTGTCATCACTTCTGCAATTTCATATTTCAGCCTCTGTCAAAAAAGAATTTCGAGGTGGGGAGTGGGTCTTAACCTTTCTCCCCTGAGACTCAGAAATTTTAGTTCTCTTGTGACAATCTTCCCTGAGGTCTCACCTGAGCATCACAGGGATGGAAAAACCAATACTATTATCAATACAGCTAGAGCTTCATAGTCAAAGCCAACTCAAGTTAGGAGAGAACAAAATTATTTGCTCACTTTTCATCAGATACCAGGTTCAGAGGGGTCCACTATGCAGATTCCAGGGTATTTGTACATAAAATCAGGCAGGGACACTGGGGGGGAGTATCACAGCTGTGAAAAGATAAAACCAAGCCAGGAGTGGTGGCTCATGCCTGTAATCCCAGCATTTTGGGAGGTTGAAGCAGAGGGATCGCTTGAGACCAGGAGTTTGAGAACAGCCTGGGCAATGTAGCAAGGCCTCATTGCTACAAAAAAGAAAAACAGAAAAATTAGCTGAGTGTGGTGGTACACGCCTGTAGTCCTAGCTACTAGAGAGGCTGAGGAGGGAGGACTGCGTGAACCCACGAGTTTGAGGCTACAGTGAGCCATAATCACACCACTGTACTCCAGTCTGGGTGACAGAGCAAGACTTTGACTCTTTTTTTAAAAAACAAAAAACAAACAAACAAAAAAACCAACAAAAGGAAAGCCATGAGTCCTTAGTTCGCTTAACTGCACTATTCAGCCCTGCCATGCATACAGTCACCTGCCTCCTCCTTCAACACTGCCTGTGTTCCCAGGGAGAAGCTGAGGCTCGGGTGTGTTTAGGTCGGTGGTCTCAGGCTGAAGCTCAGGTGTGTTTAGGTCGGTGGTCTCAGGATCACTTCTATCACCTTGAATGAGATGCAGCACCATGGACAGAGCCCAGGGGGTGAACAGACCTGACTCAGGGCACTCAGAGAAGCCAAATGCATCCGAGGGGACAGACCCCCTTTCCCTTGATGTGGCCCCTACTAATGAGACTGACCTCTGGAAGCCTCCAACTTCCCTGCGCCTCAGTGTGCTCACTGATAAAATGAAGTAGTTAGAGCTAGATTACGATTCCACATTTATCCAGCAGGCTGATTATTAATGTCCAAATAATATACATCCTTATTCTTCAACCAGAGACCAACTCTGGGTTATCTGATTTTCCCAAGAATGAAGGGTAATCTTAGAAGAAAAATTTCCATGAATTACCTTTCAAATACAAAGACATTTTTATTCAGGGCCCTATTATATGCCAAGACACTCAGACTTAAAATGCAAGCTTCTAGAAAGGAGCTATTGTCTGGGACAAGGCCTATCCTTGCCGTGGCCTATGAAGCCACATTTATTTTGGCAATGACAATGACTAGAAAGCTTCTCAAAGAAGACCTCCATGTCTGATTGACTTTCCCAAGGAAGCCCCAAACGGAAGGGGCCAGGGCCGGCCCTCTGAGTCACTTGTGTAACAATCACAGGCTCTCCCACGCCGAGACGGTGGCTTTATGCACATGCTTCTCTTGTGGGACCTCCCTCTACCCCGTCCTCTGAGTAAAGTACACAAGTGTGGAAGAGCCCATGTTTGTGTGCCTGTGTTTTTATTTGTCTTTAATTTTTTTTTTTTTTTTTGAGACAGGGTCTTGCTCTGTCGCCCAGTCCGCAGTACAGTGGCACAATCACAGTTCACTGTAGCCTCAGCTTCTTGGGCTCAGGTGATCCTCCCACCTCAGCCTCCCGAGTAGCTGAGACTACAGCTACACGTCACCATGCCCAGCTAAGTTTTGTATTTTTTGTAGAGATGGGGTTTGACCATATTGCCCAGGCTGGTCTTGAACTCCTGGGCTCAAGAGATCCTCCCGCCTTGGCCTCCCAAAGTGCTGGGATTACAGGTATAAGCCACTGTGCCCAGCCTAATGTGTCATTCTACTCCTATCACCTGGTAGGCACTTGGTACACAGCTGGAACCCAATACATGCCCACGTATTCATTCAAAGGGCATCTGAGAGCCAAAAATGGAACAGGCAATGTTCTAGGTGCTAGAACATTAACATATTGGTGGCTGGATGCGATGGCTCACGCCTGTGATCCCAGCACTTTGGGAGGCTGAGGCGGGTGGATCACGAGGTCAGGAGATCAAGACCAATCTGGCTAACACAATGAAACCCTGTCTCTACTAAAAATACAAAAAATTAGCTGGGTATGGTGGCAGGTGCTTGTAATCTCAGCTACTCGGGAGACTGAGGCGGGAGAATGGCGTGAACCCAGGAGGCAAAGGATGCAGTGAGCCCAGATCGTGCCACTGCACTCCAGCCTGGGCAACAGAGCAAGATTCTGTCTCAAAAAAGCAAAAAGCAAAAAACAAAACAAAAAAAATACTGGATAATGAAAGAGGGTCTCAGTGCACAATGTGACAGAGCAATGCGCTGGTGGCTTGCTGCTGCTTTAGATGATACGCTGCCTGGGGCCCTGGGTTTGCGAGCTGGCTACTGCTAACCTCAGTTCTACGATGTCTTGATTTCTACCCAAGGTCTCACTGCCTGTGTGGAGTCTTTGCTTCCCAACTTGATAACTTCTTCACTCTGTCTCTTTGTGTAGTTCTTATATGCACACGCTAAATACCTTTTTTTTTTTTTTTTTTTTTTTACATTTTTATGAGGCTACTCTTTTACCATTTTACTCAAAAGCAAAAAAAAGAGTTTTGGATTTTTGGTTGTTTTTTTTTTGTTGTTGTTGTTTTTTTTTACCTCAATGTCATCAATAAGTTCCTTTTTTCTTCGACGAATGTCTAGAAGTTCTTCTCTCTCTTCTAATGAGAGGTCTTCAGGCACTGAAAGAAGAAAAAAATAATTAACTACTTTGGAGAACAAATTGGCAACATCTAGCAAGGCTGAGGTGGGTACATGCTGCCACCCAGCAATTCCATACACAGGTATTTGTCCTAAAGAAACGCTCCCATTGAGACTGTATCTAAGACACTCATAGGAGCGCTCTTTATAACCAGAAAACAGCCTAAATATTCATCAATAAGAACGCGAATAAATTGCAGTATATTCATAAAATAGAATCCCATCCAACAAAAATATTTTTTCAGGCCAGGCACAGTGGCTCATGCCTGTAATCCCAGCACTTTAGGAGGCTGAGGTGGGTGGATCACTTGAGGTCAGGAGTTTGAGAGCAGCCTGGCCAACATGGTGAAATCCTGTCTCTACTAAAAATACAGAAATCAGCTGGGCGTGGTGGTGCATGCCTGCAATCTCAGCTACTCGGGAGGCTGAGGCAGGAGAATTGCTTGAACCCAGGAGGCGGAGGCTGCAGTGAGGTGAAATCACATCACTGCACTCCAGCCTGGGCAACAGAGGGAGATTCTGTTTCGGGAAAAAAAAAATTAAAAAGAATGAGCTAAGTCTATCAATATGGATGAGTCTCACAAATAAAATGATGACTATGAAAGAAGGCTAAGTCCAAGCACGGTGGCTCATGTCTCTAATCCCAGCACTTTGGGAGACTGAGGCGGGAGGATCGCTTGAGCCCAGGAGTTCAAGACCAGCCTGAGCAAGATGGTGAGATCCTTTCTCTACAAAAATTAAAATAAATAAATAAATAAATAAACATAGACAGCGCCCAGGAAAAGACCACAGGCCGACAAAAATATGATTCACAGCAGAGCTGACATTCAGCTCAAAAACAGACTGGACTCTTCAATAAATATATGTGAAGACAGTTATTTATATGGAAAAAATAAAAGCAGATTGTATGTTATCAATCATACATATTTTCAATCAATTACAAGTGGATTAAAGGCTTAAATGTGAAGGGGAACGCTATACAATTTTTAGAAGTAAATATAGGAGAATTTTTTTTATAATTTCAGGGTAGGGAAGCACTTTTTTTTTTTTTTTTTTTTTGAGATGGAATCTAGCTGTGTCGCCCTGGCTGGAGTGCAGTGGCACAATCTTGGCTCACTGCATCCTCCATCTCCTGGGTTCACTGCACCCAGCAAGGGAAGGACTTCTTAAACAAGATAGACAAAATATAAATCACAAATGAAAATATTAATACATTTAATTATATCAAAATTAAGAAACTAGGCCAGGCAAGGTGGCTCATGCCTGTATCCAAGCACTTTGGGAGGCCAAGGTGGGAGGATCACTTGAGGCCAGGAGTTCGAGACCAGCCTGGGACCCCCATCTGAACTAAAGAAAATGAAAAATAGCCAGGCATGGTGGTGCATGCCTGTGGGTCCAGTCACTTTGGGAGCCTGAGGTGGCAGGATCACTTCAGCCCAGGAGTTTGAGGCTGCAGTGAGCCATGATCATGACTGTGAGGCTGACTGTGCCACTGCACCCCAGTCTGGGCAACACAGAATCTGTGTCTCAAAAAAAATTAATAAATAAAAACTTTATTCTCCAAAAGTTCCACACCACAAAGTGAAGAAGAGCTGAGCCAGAAACTGCCAAAGAATTGGGATTCAAAATATGTAACTCCTACAAATTATATTATTGTTTTCTGTAGAGACAGGATCTCACTGGAGTGAAATGCTGCAATGGCTCACTGTAGCCTTGAACTCCTGGGCTCAAGCAATCCTCCCACCTCAGCCTCCCAAGTAGCTAGGATTACAGACATGCGCCACCATGTCTGGCTATTTTTTTTTTTTTCATTTAGAGACAGGGTCTTGCTATGTTGCCCAGGCTGGCCTTGAACACCTGGCCTAAAGCAAAACTCCTACCTTGGCCTCCTAAAGCACAGGGATTACAGGTGTGAGCCACTGTGTCCAGCAACAAGTCAATTTTTTTTTGTTTTGTTTTGTTTTTTGACACAGAGTCTCGCTCTGTCACCAGGCTGGAGTGCGGTGGCAAGATCTCGGCTCACTGCAACCTCCACCTCCTGAGTTCAAGTGATTCTCCTGCCTCAGCCTCCCGAGTAGCTGGGATTACAGGTGCCTGCCATCATGCCCAGCTAATTTTTTGTATTCACACTGCTGTTTTCTTAAGCAATCCTCTATGTCAAGCAATGAATGAGGAAGGAACTACAATTTATTGATCAACTAACAGGTCATCTCCATTAAACCCCCCAAATAACTGAGAGCAGCCATTATTATCCTCATTTTATAAATGAGGAAACCAAAGCCAGGGAAAGTCTAATGATTCTTTCCCAGGAGAAAAACAAAAAATATTTGAAGAAATAATGGCTGAAATGTCCCAAATTTGATGAATGACATGAACATACACCTCCAAGGTGCTCATCAAACTCCACGTAGGATAAGCTCAAGGAGATCCAAAGTCATGCAATATGCTATTGGGTGGTCTGGTAGCTCAACGATGTCATCAGTAACCCAGTCTGTTCATCCTGCCTTCCAATGTGTCAGTTTCATCCTAAAGTCTATCTCCTTCTCACTCTAGGCTTCCCACAGCAACTGAAACTACATGCTTCCTTAGTCCTATGTCTCTCTCAAGAGTGAGAAGTCCTCCTTCTGAGAAGCCCATAAAGTCTATGCTCTATTCTCGTTGGCTCAGCCTAGCTCCACCTGACATTTTACTGTGATCGGCTAAAGAGCACGAGTGGAATGAATGTGTACCACACTTAGCGTTGAAGGAGAAGAAACACAAAGAAATCCAGATCAAGAGATAATGTGAGAAGCAGGAAAGAATGAAAGCCAATAAAGAATTTCAACAGGCAGAAAACCAACATCGAATGCCCAGAGAGATCAAATAAAATAAAGAAGCAAGCAGGCAGTTCTTGAATCTTCAAAACTATTACTCTTATGCATCTGAGGGAGCATCTTTTTTCTCTTTTTCTTTTTTTTTTTTTTTTTTTTTTGAGACGGAGTTTCACTTTTGTTGCCCAGGCTGGAGTGCAATGGCGCAATCTCAGCTCACTGCAACCTCCACCTCCCACGTTCAAGTGATTCTCCTGCCCCAGCCTCACAAGTAGCTGGGATTATAGGCACGCACCACCATGCCCAGCTAATTTTCTGTGTTTTTAGTAGAGACGGGGTTTCACCGTGTTGGCCAGGCTGGTCTCAAACTCCTAACCTCAGGTGATCCACCCGCCTCAGCCTCCCAAAGTGCTGGGATTACAGGCGTGAGCCACTGCGCCCAGCTGCATCTTATTTCAATATGGCAAAAAGTATATCTAAAAGTAACCAGCTGACTGATACTATCCTGTTACTAAAAAGTAAATGTACCTGAAGATTCAAATCAAGTCTGTCAACAACATTTATGAAAAGAATTTTCTTCTGCTGAGCTCTCCTGTGCAGATATAGGAAAACAAGAGTCTGCAAGGGGAGAGCTTTAATTCAAGCATCGGCATACATTTCTGTTTCCTTTTTAAGAAAGTCTATCTACAGTTTCTCTCCTCCTACCCTGAGGATGAGCAGGGTTGGTTGTTAACACAGAGTGAAGACGTACAAAGTGAATCTAAACACCAGAATGATTTAACTCTAAAGATCCTAAAATACCTTTTAATCGGAATCAAAGGATTTCCTTGATTTTTATCTTTCAGTAATACCTATCTTTTCCTACCCCCTTAAGGCCCTAAGGAGTTGAATAAGCACTAGCCGTTTACCAGTATTGCAATCAGAATTTCCACATCTAAAATAAAATTTTGTACAGTGGGACAAAGACATAGTGGCTGTGTAGAGAAATGTCCTTATTTTCTAGAGATTCATGCCATAGTATATAGGGATATAATGCTATTATGTCTATACTTCGAAATACTTTAGCAAAAAAAGAATTGAGGCTGAGCGCGGTGGCTCACACCTGTAATCCCAGCACTTTGGGAGGCCGAGGTGGGCGGATCACCTGAGGTCAGCAGTTCCAGACCAGCCTGGCCAACATGATGAAATCCCGTCTCTACTAAAAATACAAAAATTAGCCAGGTGTAATGGTGGGTGCCTGAAATTCCAGCTACCTGGGAGGGTGAGGCAGGAGAAATGCTTGAACCCAAGAGGGGGAGGTTGCAGTGAGCCAAGATCATGCCACTGCCCTCCAGCCTGGGCAACAAGAGTGAAACTCTGCCTCAAAGGGGGAAAAAAAAGACTTGAGCAAAATTATAACAATTATTAAATCTATTTGATCCATTATCCATTTTACATTCTAAGAGTTTGAATTTTTCATATTAAAAAAAAATTTAAGTTTCAGGTATTTGGCCAGGTGTAATGGCTCACGCCTGTAATCCCAGTACTTTGGGAAGCCAAAGCCAAAAGATTGCTTAAGGCCAGGAGTTCGAGACCAGCCTGGGCAACACAAAGAAACTCTGTCTCTACAAAAAACAGAAAAGAAATTAGCCAGACATGTTGCACATGCCCACAGTCCAGGGTACTCAAGAGGCTGAAGTGGGGGGATCGCTTGAGGCCTTCAGTTTGAAGATGCAGCAAGCTATGATTGTGCTACTGCACTCCAACCTGAGTAACAGAGTGAGACACTCACTTTAAAAAAAAAAAAAAAAAAAAAAACAACTTTCAGGTATTAAGTGGCTAGTAACATCTGTAGCAATATCACTGAGGATATTTGGAGAAAGCATTACTAGGAAGTAACAGAATTATCCTTGACACATGAAAAGGAATAAATAAAAGGAATAGGAGTATGTGATAAAATATTTCTGAACCAGTCTCTGCGAAGCTTCTGTCATTTAAGTACCTATTGTGTCTTTGGATACCCAGATTGTATAGCAAATACCAACATTTAGCTGTTAGACCAGCTGTTTAGTGACGTTCTATCAGTATCCCTCTGCATCCAAAATAACTTTGCAGTCACAGAATCTGCTGATACACAATTTCACACATGTGACCGCCATACTAAAAATGGGAAGATAAGCAATGTTCAGAGAAGGTGTCCTTAATTATCCAGATCTTTTCCACAGCAACAAACCAGCCTTCAATCAAAGTTATCTAAGGCTTGGGTTCACTTATTGACATCATGTATGTTTTGTTACTTGGACTCTGTTAGGTAAGAAGAAACAAAGGTCAAGTGGTTTTTTCCTCCCAAGAAATCTAGCAGTTTATTTTTGAATGGATAAAGTAATATATGGATATGGTTACACATACACAAACATATAAAAAGGCATACAATGAAAACTTCCCCTCCAACCTCAATAAAGCTGCTAAAAAAAAAAAAAAAAAAAAAGGCAGCTTAACTGGAAATCACTGGTCTGGCATGAAATCTCTAAAGCTGGTTGAATGCACCCACCATGAGCTTCCCTATAAAATCCTGACATTCCAGACACAGGCTAGGAAAAGGTCCTTCAGACTCAGTTCTCATCTGATGGAGGAGGTTGGACACACTGGATTATTTCTAACAATGCATCAGGCTCTAAAAGAGAATGAGTCTGTGCAGCACACACGGTTTCAACATTCTTACTCTAATTCTTGATGGCAAATATAAATGTTTCCACAAGGAAAAAATAATGTGGAAAGAAGACAGGAAATCCTCCATTTTAGTAAAAGGTGCTGCCAGTGAAGCTTTACATAAGAATCAGGAGCAAATTCACATCATTCAGCTAAAATCCTTGCCTTTCTCAGGCACTAGCCTTCCACAAACTTAGATCTGCAAAATCACAAAGACTCACTGTGTTGAGGTCTATGTTTTGGGTTCAGGTTTGTAGGAATTTAATTAAAGTACTTGAGTGTGGACCTTCTGCTTCCAGCCACGATGGAGTAACAGGGACTGGATTTATCCTGTTGCCTGAAATGATGGGGTTAGAAAAACAGCCAGGCACAGTGGTTGTGTACCTGTAGTCCCAGCCACTGGGGAGTCTGTAGCAGGAGGATCTGGAGCCCAAGAGTTGAGGCTGGCCTGGGCAACATAGCAAGAACCTATCTCTAAAAAATAAACAATAAAAAAACAAGCAAACAAAATAACAAAATTCTACACCCTGCAAAATCTCTTTCAAAAATAAAGATGAAACAAAGACATTTTCAGATATAAAAACTTAAACTAATTTGCCACTAGCACATCTGCAAGAAATGTTAAAGTAGTCCTTCATGCAGGGGAAAGAAAAGATACCAGATAAAAATTTGTTACTGATGCAAAAGAATGAAAGTATTGTAAATGATAACTATGTGAGTGAATACTTTCCCTTCATGACAGATACCTCTTTAAAAGATTTACTGTTATTGTTTAAAGCAGAAATAATAAAACATGTATTGGGTTAATAACAAATATAAAACAGAACAAAGGTTGGGAAGGAGAAAGGAAAGCACACTGTTATAAGCTGCTTATCCCACATGTGAAATGGTTAACATCATTTGATGATAGACTGAGAAATGAAAGGTGTATATATAAATCCTAAACCAACCACTAACAAAGTGTGCAATAATATTAAGAAATTCAGAATCATTCCCTTATTTACCATCTTTAATAAAACCTAAGAGCCCATCAATTATAAGATGTATGCTTAATTTCAGGCAGTTTAAAAGGTATACAAATTTGTGTCTCAGAATCAATGAAAAATGGGAGACTGTCACACATACTCATATTAAAAAATAAGCAAGTGGTATCTCCAAGTTGATTCAGTACTTTCTAACTTTCAAGTTATATTAATAATCTAGTTATCTAACAGATTCCAGTCTACCAAGAAGCTGCAGCTTTCTAGTTTACTGCTATAAACAGAGACACTCTGACACATTTTATATACATGTATATACAAACATATGAGATCTTCCATGGAGTTCACCCGCAGTTCTATGACTTCTGGAGAAAGATGGAGTCTCACAGGTATGAACTGTGGCCAGAACCCTCACCATGTTTTAGTCACTATAAGTCAAATGTGATAATACGTATTCTGAACAAAAATTTGGTCATTTGACTCACAACTGTGTATTTCTGGCTACCTAGTCCTAATTGAAATGGATTCTCTTACCCTTAAGTTTACCTTTATTACTAATCAATACTAATTTTTGTTGTGATATGGAGCTTTTTAGATTTTTGGTCAGTTCAGAGACTGGCTGATTCTGCAGGAAACTAAGAACACTGGCAAAGCATGGACTTTGAGCACTGGTCCCAGTTAATCCACTACATGGAAACTCTACATGGAGCCGTGGTTTAACACACACAGAAATAACACCTATCTCATAACACTGTTATACCCAGCAATTTAAACTGGTTATTTTGAGAAAGGATCTTGCTCTGTCTCTCAGTCTGGAGTGCAATGGCACAATCACAGCTCACTGCAGCCTCAGCGTCCCAAACTCAGGTGATCCTCCCGCCTCAGCCTCCTGAACATCTGGGACCACAGGCATGTACCACCATGCCCAGCTAACTTTCAAATTGTTTTTGTAGAGACAGGGTCTCACTATGCTGTTGTCCAGGCTAGTCTCAAACTCCTGGGCTCAAGTAATCCTCTACTTCGGCCTCCCAAAGTGCTGGGATTGTAGGTATGAGCCACCGTGCCTGGCTCAACTATTAAATGAGCATGAGTTTCTGGAGACTACTGAAGCAGTACGATGACACGCAGAACAAACCGGCAGGCTCTGAGCTGCCAGGGGCTGCGCTCTGCCTCTCCTCACCACTCGACAAGTTACGTGACTTCAGTGGGTGATAAAGCAGCATTCAAACTATGACATCCAGGTAGGTAACAGGGCAGTCACGTGTTAGCAACAACGGAAAGGGCCAGGTGAGTGGGGTGCCGCAGCTAGCCAGGATTCTGCACTGAGCTGCAGAGGCAGGCAGGAAAGCCGCAGAGGCTCCAAGGGCCCGATTCTCACCACCTCCTTGGAACCTTCTTTCTTGTCATTTCTCCTCAATCTCCATGTGCTGATCTTTACTGTTCCAGGACACTGGTTCCTTGCCCAGCCTTCTTTGCATTAGGTGAAGGGTGACATTTTCAGACACAAACTGGAGTTGGCCACTGGTGCACCATTATCACTAATAGAAATTCTTAAATAAGTTCAATCAAGAGAAGGGATCCAATACAGGAGGTGTGAGCAGCAAGAGAAAATGATGAGCACTGGTTTCCATAAGTAAATCTTAAAAAAACCTGACTGTGTAAGATAACAACATCTCATAGAATAAGAACAGAACTAAAATGCTCAACAACAACAGCATGTAAATAAGAAGGGAAGTAATTTGCTCTAAAGTTCTTAGGGTTCGAAGGCAGAGGGGATACATGATTAACTTTAGACTTGGCAAGTTAAGAATGCATACTAAAATTTCTAGGGTAAGCAGGAAAGGAATGGAGCTCAAAATGCCCACATTGGGAAAGGGAAACTAAAACTGGAATGAGAAAAAATAATCCAAAAAAAGGCAAGGAAAGAGAAAGAGAAACACAGAACAACTGTTAGAAATACAAAATGCAAAATATTGGGTGCAGGAAAAAAAAATCCAAATATACTGATCTTTACCGTGGTAGACAGAAAAACACAGCCATGGTATTTTGAGGTTCCTCCTCTCAAGAAGGGAAGTCTATTTCCCACTGTTTTCTCTGGACTGGCTTTGGGACTTCCTTTGACCAAGAGAAGATGACAGATGTGACAGTGGGCAGGGCCCAGCACCCAGGCCTCAAGGTCTTGCCCCTCCCCTATCCTGGAACCTGAGACCACCATGCCCTGGGCCAGCAACCTTGAAAATGAAATCCATCGTGTAAAGAAACCACATGGAAGAGTCCCTGAGGTCCCAGCTGCTGCAGCACCTCAGCCAAGGCCCCAGATGAACACGTAAGTGAAGTCATCTGGGATGGGCTCAGCCCCTGGCTGGCCTTCCAGCTGTATGTGACAACGTGGGTGAACCCAGACAAGAGCAGCAAGTGAACCGCCAGCCAACTCGGAAATTCGGATGGTGAGACAACAGGCCATTGCTAGTTTTTTGTTTTTTGTTTTTTTTTTTGAGACGGAGTTTCACTCTTGTTGCCCAGGCTGGAGTGCAGTGGTGCGAATCTCAGCTCACCGCAACCTCCACCTCCCGGGTTCAATCGATTCTCCTGCCTCAGCCTCCTGAGTAGCTGGGATTTACAGGCATGCGCTGCCATGCCCAACTAATTTTGTTTTTTTAGTAGAAAAGGGGTTTCTCCATGTTAGGCTCGTCTCAAACTCCCGACCTGAGGTGATCCGCCGGCCTCGGCCTCCCAAAGTGCTGGGATTATAGGCATGAGCCACCGTGCCCAGCCAGGCCATTGCTGTTTTAAGCCAATTCCTTTGGAGAAGTTTGTTATGCAGTAAGAAGTAACTGATACATTTACAATGAACATAAGTGAAAAAAAGGAGTAAGTTTTAAAACTTGGACTTAAAAACCAGAACAAAAAACATCCCACTAAATGCTCTTTAAAAGAGGCACATTTAAAACATACGAATACATAAAAGTTGGTAAAAGGGTAGAAAGTGATATACCACACAAATTCTTACCGAAAAATGTTGGTACCACTATAAGAAAAAATAGGCAAAAAAACTTTAAGAAAAATAGACTAAAGCTGTGAGTCACTAGATAATGACATTTTGTTCAGTTATTCACAAAGTCAGAATTTATATGCATCTAACAAAATAGCCTCAAAATATATAAAGCAAAAATTGACAGATGTACATGTAAAAATAAAATTTTTCCCAAAGGCAAAAAAAAAAAAAATGTTGAAGATCTTACCAACACAATAGCAAGCTTGATTTAATAGGCATAATATACTTCACTGATTATAAGATGTGCTTTTTTTCCACATTTTAACATATTTGAAGTGAATTGTGACATTTACATATCATTGCCTACATAGCTGTGAATCTGATTATTGCTAGAGGCAAAACTAAACAACTGCTACTCCTTAATGTTTCATGCAAAAACAAAATTTAAGAATAATCTCATGAAGGATTATGAGTCTAGTCATTGCCACAGATTATTCATTGATACTTTCTGGTAAGATCAACAAAATCTCAGCACAAAATTCTGCAAAACATTAGAAAAAAATCCAGGAGACAATATAGGAGCACTCTTTAAGAACTGCTGTGTCAATAATGCCTTCTATGGTGACAGCACTGTGTAGAAAAACACAAATAACAACTATTCTGAGTAGACAACTGATTCAGGAGTGGGAATCTGTAAATAAGCTTCAGGAATACCTTGACCAACTTACTGTACTCATATTTCACATTTTTTTTTTTTTGAGACGGAGTCTCACTCTGTCACCCAGGCTGGAATGCAGTGGCCCAATCTTGGCTCACTGCAAGCTCCGCCTCCTGGGTTCACACCATTCTCCTGTCTCAGTCTCCCAAGTACCTCAGCCTCCCAAGTAGCTGGGACTACAGGCGCCCACCACCATGCCCGGCTAATTTTTTGTATTTTTAGTAGAGATGGGGTTTCACTGTGTTAGCCAGGATGGTCTCGATCTCCTGACCTCGTGATCCACCCGCCTCAGCCTCCCAAAGTGCTGGGATTACAGGCATGAGCCACCCGCACCCAGCCTCATATTTCACTTTTTATATATGTTCACAATAGAAAAACAAAAAAAGAAACTAATATTGAAATAAGTTGAAAAAATATCAGACAGTATAAATAAAGATTCTAAGTGAGAAGGATTCACTGCTCCTGGTTTAGGTGCCAGCTTTTTTCTTCCTAATGGAACATAAACTAACGACACATCTTACAATTGATAGATAGACTCAATGGGATCATGGCACCCAACAGGTGTGCAATATACATTCAAGCACATGTGAAAAAAGAAAATAAATTTCAAAGGATTGGTGTAGTGGAGATGAAGATGTTTTGCTCAATCTCTGGAGGTGCCTTCATGTAAAGCAGAGTTTAGAAACCTCAAAATTACATCTCCAGATCCTCTTATTCTGCCAATCAGAGGCAGTGTACAGGATTCAAAAGACAGCAGTGAAGCAGAGGTCCTCATCCTGCTCTTTTACACAGGCTGCTGCTCAGCTGGCCCACAAAGGTGTGAAAGGTGAGGATTTTCTGGAACAGCTTTCTATCTAGTGTTCGTTCTCTAGATTCCTAGGAATTGAGAGTTCATTCCAGCACTGTGGCCTCCTGATTCAGGTTTTGTGGACCCCATCACGGCTGGGGATATGCACGGACCTCCATGGTTGCAGGAGTTGCCTAGCAGGCGAGAATTTCTCTGGTGACTCGATTTTGGAGAGCCAAGTCAGGGCCCACTCCTTTAGCCAACCCATGGCTCCCCAATCAAGTCATTCCTTCCTGCTCAAAATACTTAGAGTGCTCTATGTTTCTTGTATCGATCTATAACAAACTACTGTTGTTATAAAAACCACATTCTCTGAACACAAAACAATCAAGTTAGAAATCAATTACAAAACAGTGACTAGAGGATGAGGGCGGTGGCTCACGCCTGCAATTCCAGAGCTTTGGGAGGCTGAGGGGGGTGGATCACTTGAGCCCAGGAGTTCAAGGCCAGTCTGGGCAACATGGCGAAGACCCTGTCTCTACTAAAAATACAAAAATTAGCCAGGTATGGTGGCGCACACCTGTAGTCCCAGCTACTTGGGGGCTGAGGTAGGAGAATCACCTGAGCCTGGACGGTCAAGGCTGCAGTGAGCCATGATCATGCCACTGCACTCCAGCCTGGGTGACAAAGCAATACTCTCTCAAAAAAGCAAGAACAAAAAACAGTGACCAGGAAACCCATTTGTTTGGAAATTAAATTAAGAAACACAATTCTAAATAAATCATTGGTCAAAGATAACAACGTAATGTAAATTAGAAAATACCAACAAAGGCCAGGCACGGTGGCTCACACCTGTAATCCAGAACTTTGGGAGTCCAAGGTGGGCAGATCACCTGAGGTCAGGAGTTTGAGATCAGGCTGGCCAACATGGTGAAACCCCATCTCTACTAAAAATACAAAAAATTAGCCAGGCATGGTGGTGCACGCCTGTCATCCCAGCTACTCGGGAGGCTGAGGCAGGAGAACACTTGAACCCAGGAGGTAGAAGTTGCAATGAGCCGAGATCTCACTACTGCACTCCAGCCTGGGCAAAAGAATGAGACTCCGTCTGCAACAAACAAAAAACAAGAAGAGCAGAGAAAGATAATGTGAAAATATTACTTGTGTACTAAAGCTAGAAAAACTTAGAAAATCACAACTTAAGATGCTACCACAGCGTGGGCAATATAGCAAGGCCCTGTCTGAAAAAAACCAAAACACATTAGCCAGGTGTGGTGGTACATACCTGTAATCCTATCTACTTGGGAGGCTGAGACAGCATAGCTTGAGCCCAGCAATTTGAGGCTGCAGTGAGCTATGATTGGACCACTGCACTCTAACCTGGACGACACAGCAAGGTCCTATCTCTTAAAAAAAAAAAAAAAATGCTTATTTTAGAAAATAATTTTGTTGAAAAATGATAAACTAAGCACTCATCTTTAAAAATCAGAAAAACAACTGCTTAAACCCAAAACAGAAAATAATACAGAAATCAATTATTAAAATGCAATCAAGTATAGCCACTTTGGAAAACAGTTTGGCAGTTCTTCAAAAAGTTAAAAGAGTCTGCATTCCAGCAATTTCACTCTAGTTATATATCCCAAAAAGTAAAAACATATGTCCACACAAAAACCTGTACATGAATGTTCATTGCAACACTATTCACAAATAGCCCAAACAACCTAAATGTCCATCAACAGATGAATGGATTTAAAAATATATGGTCTATATGCATAATGGAATGTGATTCAGCCATAAAAATGAAGTACTGATACATGCTACAACACAGACGAACTCTGAGAACATGATGCTAGGTGAAATGAGCCAGCCACACAAAAGACCACATATTGTATGATTCCATTTATAGAAAACATCCAGAGTAGGTCAAGAACAGACAAAACTAATTTGTGTTGATAGGAATCAAAACAGTGGGTAATCTGGGGAGGCAGAAAGTACTGCCTGAAAAAGGGCATATCAGAGCCTTCTGTGATGTTGCAAATGTCTACTTCAATTTAGGCAGTAGATGCACAAGGGTGTGTGTACATGAATACATGGAAAATAGCTTGAGTTCTAGGTACGCTAAACATTTGGGCGCTTTACTTATTGCCCTTAAAAGCCTATGTCTGTTCATCCTTAACAGAAGAAGGGAAGAATTTCCTGAAAAAGACACTGAAATAGCATTCTAAGAACATGCCAAACACTAACAGAACCAATGCTAATTGCCCTAGGATGACTTCAGGACAGTCCACTCTAAGGTACAAACATGAGTCAGGTGGCCTCACTGCCACCTCTACCTTATATCCTGTGGCTCTAAGATACAAAGCATCAAGTAAAGGGCAAGTCCCAGCAGCGTTTTAAGAGACAATGGAGGAGATGATTTTTTTCTTTTTAGAGAGATTACTAACTACAGAATAAAAGCTTCATAAAATCTAAAACCCATCAATTTTAAGTAAACCATTATTTTTATGTCCTGTTTAAAAGAAAAAAACACCAATACTATAAACTTTAAGATGCCATACCATAAGACACATTCCAATTTCACAGAAATTAAAATGCACAACTTTTTTTTTTTTTTTTTTTTTTTTTGAGAAGGAGTCTCACCCTGTTGCCCAGGCTGGAGTGCAGTGGCGCGATCTTGGCTCACTGCAAGCTCCACCTCCTGGGTTCACGCCATTCTCCTGCCTCAGCCTCCCGAGTAGCTGGGACTACAGGCACCTGCCACCAAGCCTGGCTAATTTTCTGTATTTTTAGTAGAGACGGGGTTTCACTGTGTTAGCCAGGATGGTCTCCATCTCCTGACCGCGTGAATCCACTCACCTCAGCCTCCCAAAGTGCTGGGACTACAGGCGTGAGCTGCCACGCGTGGCCTAAAATGTGCATCTTAGAATCAGTGATATACAGCTATAAAGAATGCCTACTTTTTAATGGAATAGCATTTAACTCAAACTTGATGTTTGAGTCAGGTGGAGTGGCACACACCTGTAATCCCAGTACTTTGGGAAGCCAAGGGGGTTGGATCACTTCAGACCAGGAGTTTGAGACCAGCCTGGGCAATATAGGCCACAGTGAGCTATGATCACACCACTGCACTCCAGCCTGGGTGACAGAGCGAGACTCCATCTCAAAAAACAAAACAAAAAAAGGCTGGGCGTGGTGACTCATACCTGTAATCCCAGCACTTTGGGAGGTCGAGGCAGGCAGATTGCTTGAGTTCAGGTGTTCAAGACCAGCCTGGGCAACATGGTGAAACCCCATCTCCACAACAAATACAAAAATTAGCTGAGTGCGGTGGTATATGCCTGTAGTCCCAGCTACTTGGGAGGCTGAGGTGGGAGGATGGCTTAAGCCCAGAAGGCGGAGGTTGCAGTGAGCCGAGATCATACCACTGCACTGCAGCCTGGGTGACAGAGCCAGACCCTGTCTTGCGGGGGTGGGGGGAAAGGTGTTAGGAGCAGATAAAAAAGCCATTAATAACTGTTCTATAGGATGATACTTTTGAGCACTACTGTTCTTATTCTTCCAAGACTCCTTCTACCTTAGGTATATACATCTATCTATTGCTTCTCAGACTTTTGGCTAAGATCAAGTGTAGGTATACACATCTATCACTGCATAAGTAACAATTTTTGTACACTACAAAGATGACAGATAAACTTAGCAATAAACTAGCCAATCAGGGCAGTCACTGCAAGTTTTTTAAATAACTGCTTTGTATTTACATGGTGTTACATGTAAAACAAACAAACATGGTGTTACAACCCTACCCAAATCAGCCTTTTGGACTCATATATAAACAGCCTCTTGACAACAAACGTGCCAACCCACAATTGCTGCTCTTCCTGTTTGGTGATGCAGCCAACCACCAATAAGCAATGGAAGAATCACTGTGGTGGCATGTGTCTTACCAAATGCAGTAGTCAAGGACAGTTTATTCCCCAGTTCCATACAGCAAAACTAAACCTAAGGGTCAAGGACGTAGCCAGCTCCTTGGGATCCTCGGCAAAAGTGCTTCGTTCCAGTCATTCATTCTAGCTCATTTTCTTTTCTTTTTTTGAGAGGTGGCGGCAGGATCTCACTGTCACCCAGGTTGGAGGGCAATGGCCCAATCATAGTTCACCGCAGCCTCCAACTCCTGGACTCAGGCAATCACCCTGCCTCAGCCTCCCAAATATCTGGGACTACAGGAACCTGCTATCATACCCAACCATTTTTTATTTTTGTAGAGATGGGGTCTTGCTATGCTGCCCAGGCTGGTCTGAAGTGATCCTCCCTCCTCGGCCTCCCAAGGTGTTGGGATTACAGATGTGGGTCACCACGCCTGGCCTAGAGTTCATTTTCTGTAGCAGTTTTTTATAACATGGTCTAAAGACCTTCTCCATCACTTGGAAGTACTTGTCTAAAATAGAGTTCCTAGACCCTATCCCAAACCTACCAAATCAGAACCTCTGGGTATGAAGCCCAGGACTCTGAATTTTAATAAGCTTCCCAAATGATTTTGTTCAACAGGGAAATTTGAGAAGCACTGATAAAATACAGCACTGAATAGATAAGTCCTTAAATCATGAATGCAGTAGATACAGAGGCAATGTGACACAGTCAATCTTGCAGCTGGACTTGTCTCAAATCTTCTCTCTGCCACTTACTAGCTCTGCGTCTTTAGGCAGAGCATCTTTTACCTAACCTCTATATGCCTCAGTTTCCTCATTTGTAAATGGGATACTACTACTATCTCAAGCTAATCAAACTCTCTTCTTGAATATTACTAGAAATTTCAAATTAAATACTGCATCTCAAAACAAATCAAAACAAAAAATATTGTAAGATCTTGAACGATGAATATGTTGACCTCAGTCATGAAAAACTAGTAATAGACATTGAGACTTTCTACCCTAGCTAACTGAAAAATAGAGTAAAACAAACAACTTCTGAGATCAATCCTGAATAAAGTTTCTTTCACAGCCAGAAGCTGTCGTTGGCGGTGCGGGGGAACAGCTTCACAAATGCACGTGACTAAAAACCATGTGAGGACACTTTGGAAGACAGTTTGGCAGTTTCTCTCCAAGCTCAACAGCCTTACAATACGATCCAGCAACTGCCCTCCTTGGAATTTACCCAACTGAGTTGGAAACTATGTCCACATGAAAATCTGCCATAAATATTTATAGCAGCTTTATTTATAATTGCCAAAAACTGAAGCAACCAAGATGTCCCTCAATAGGTGACTCGATAAACAATGATACATCCAGACAATGAAATATTATTCAGTGATAGTAAGAGATGAGCTCTCAAGCCTTGAAAAGACATAAAGGAACTTTAAATGTATATGGCTAAGTGAAAGAAGCCAATCTGAAAAGGCCACATATTGCACAATTTCAACTAGATGGCATTCTGGAAAAGGCAATGCTACTGAGACAACAGAAGGATCAGTGGTTGCCAGGGGTTCAGGGGGACACAGAGAGGGATCAATAGCTGAGCACAGGGGCCTCCTGGGTGGTGAAACTCTTCTGTATGATATGGTAACAGTGGATCCATGTCATTATGCACCTGTCAGAACCCCAAGGACCCCAAAAGGAAATCCTATTGTAAACCATAACTTCAGTTAGTAACAAGGTATCAACTATTGGTTCATCCATTGTAAGAAATGCACCACACTAATGTAAGATGTTAATAACGGAAACTATGAGCTGGGAGGCGGTGAGCAGATGGGAACTCTATACTGTCGGCTCGATTTTTATGTAAATCTAAATTAGTTCTAAAAACTAAAGTCTATTAATAACATTTTTAAAGTAGGGATAATGACATCCAAAGCTACCAAATAATTCTCTAAGACAACTTTGTGAAAGTCATCTCTGACAATTTAATCAACCCAAACTCCCAACATGTCCTCTTGAAGATGCGACAGAAGATGAAAGAAGATTCCTTATCAAATTTCAAATGAGTTTTCAACTACCATGTCAGGGAGATGTCACCTAAAATTTAAGATTAGATTTATCCCTTTCATTGAAGTTTTTTCAAAATCTTTGGCCTTGAGAACTTAAGTTGGGAAGGTAAAAACATTTTTATAACTAATTTGCTATATCCATAGGTGGAACTTCGGCTAAAAATGCGTGAAATCTAAGACAGTGTTCATGCTGCTGGTGTCCCCAAAAGAAACCCCCAGTGCTTGTCAGTCATTTTTCTCCAATCCATTTCATTAACTCTGATGGATTCTGACACAACTTCACACATCATCTTGAGTAGTGGTGCCAGGCTTAGGAAAGCAGTATTTTTTCCTCCTCAGCATCTTTAACTAAGTATCTTCCAAGAAAACAGTTGGGCATATTGCCTTCACTGATAGAGCTGTTACACTTAAAATGCTTAAACAGCACCAAAAAGCAGAGTGAGGATTAATCTTTTGTAAAACCTAAATATTCTATTTGATATTTGATCACAAAATAGAGAAATCGATATTCCGGAATTTTTTCTCAATTTCCTTTCCAAGTGAAGTTTTGGCAGTACTCACGAAAATATAAATCAAATCATGTTCTTCCCTGCTTAAAACACATATGACTTCCCACTGGGTTCAGAATAAAATCCAAGTTCCTCACCTGAGCCTACAGTGCCCTCCCTGATTCGACCCCATCTGCCACGGGGGTACCATCCCCTCCTGTGAACCACTCTCCTGAGCACCTGGCTGGCTCCAGCTCCCTCCAGCTCTTGCTCATAGCAGGCCCTCCCTGATCACCCTGTCTAAAGGACAGACTCCCAGCTCCCTGCACAATTGCTTCCTATCAGACATGGCTGTTGTATTTCTTTCATAGCACTTTTTACCCAGGGTGTTTTGGAAGCAGAACAGAATGATGGCTGAATGCGTGTGTTGTGGAGCCACACTGTGGAGCCTGACTCCTGGCTCTACCACTTCATTAGCTGTGCAAGACCGGACACCTGTGCTTTTTCTCATTTCAAAAATTTTTAAATTTTTAATTGTGGTAAAACACATAACACAGCTGGGCACAGTGGTGCACACCTATAGTCCTAGACTCTTAGGAGATTGAGGCAGAAGGATCATTTGAGCCCAGGAGTTCAAATCCCAAAGTGCTGGGATTACAGGAGTAAGCCACGGTGCCTGGCCTAAATATATTCTTTTATTTTTAAATGTACAATTAAATTATTATTGACTATAGTTACCCTGTTGTGCTATCAAATATTAGGTCTTGGCTGGGCACGGTGGCTCATGCCTGTAATCCTAGCACTTTGGGAGGCCAAGGTGGGTGGACCACTGTGGCCCAGAGTTCGAGACCAGCCTGGCCAAAATGTCTCTACTAAAATACAAAAATTAGCCAGGTGTGGTGGCTTGCACTTGTCATCCCAGCTACTCAGGAGGCTGAGGCACAAGAATCACTTGAACCCGGGAGGTGAAGGTTGCAGTGAGCTGAGATTGTGCCACTGCACTCCAGCCTGGGCGACAGAGTGAGACTCTGTCTCAAAAATAAATAAATAAATAAAAAATACTGGGTCTTATTCATTCTTTCTAACTAATTTTTTGTGCCCATTAATCATCCTTATCTCCCCTTTACCCTTCCCAGCCTCTGGTAACCATCCTTCTACTCTCTATCTCCATGAGTTCAATTTCAATCATTTTTTTTGAAGCAAGGTCTCCCGATGTTTCCCAGGCTGGAGTATGGTGGTGCAATCATGACTCAGCAGCCTTGAACTCCAGGGCTCATGCAATCCTTCTGCCTCGGCCTCCCAAATAGTGGCTACAGGCATGTGCCACCAGGCCTGGCATCCATTTTTTCTTACGTGTCCAGTTCAGTACTGTTAAGTATATTCACACTGTTTTGCAACTATCATCACTATCCATCTCTAGAACTTTTTCATCTTGTAAAACTCTGTACCCATTAAATACTAACTCCCCAATTCTCCCTTTCCTCAGCCCTAGGCACCCACCATTCTACTTTCTGTCTCTATGAATTCAACTACTCAGGTACCTCACATAAGTAGAATCACACAGTATGTGTCTTGTGACTGGCTTATTTCACCTGGCATAAACATAAAAAAAAAATTTCTCAAGGTTCATCCATGTTGTGGCATGTGACAGAGTTTCCTTTTTTAAAAACAAATTATTTTCAATTTTGTTTTAAAGATTAGTCAAATGCAGTAGTGAGAAGGGAGGAAAGAGAATAAGGAGTTAGACCTGTAACTGAACAATCGATATAACTCACTACCTTCGGACCAGCCTTCCTTCCTTTGTAAGGCTGAGTAATATTCCATTGTATGGAGAGACCATATTTTGTTTATCCATTCATCTGGCCATGAACACTCCGGTGGCTTCAGCTCTTGTCCATTGTGAAGGGCACTGGGGCAGTGCGATTTTTAATTTTTGGAGGAATCTCCACACTGTTTTCTACAGCAGCTGCACCATTTTACATTCCCACCAACAGTGCACAAGGTTTCCAATTTTCCACACAGTCATCTCATCTTTAACAGGGATAACAGTAACTACTGCACCTACAAGTGCCATGTATTAATATTATTAGTAGCATCCCACTGACTTATTGTTTAGTTTATGTGTCCTCCTATAAGAATGTCAACTCCCAAGGACAGGGTTCTTGCTTGTCTGGTTCATTATTAAATTCCCAGCACCAAGAACCGTGACTAGCACATAGTAGGAACTCAGAGATATTTGCTGAATTATCAGACTACTCAGAACACAGGCTTTTCACAAAAGGTGCTCCAGAGATGAGATGTATGTTTATTAGCTCTTTGCAATTAAAAGAGCTATTTCATTCATTTTCATGGTCTTCGTGAATTACTGAAAATATATCCCAGCACTATCCGTTGTTGCATGGTATAGAAAAGAGTTTGGGGAAAGGAGGAACCTCCAACACCATTTTAGTAAGATTTCCACTATTTTGTGTCAATCTTAAAGTCAAGAGGGCTTTAATAACATTGGTGCCTATCTACAACAACGAGGGCTCTGATTCCATTCTTTGCAATACAATCTCAATCCCAGTAAAGTGTCCCCATGGTTTTTTTTTTTTTTTTTTTTTTTTGCCATTGTCTTTAATTACCCAGTTTGAAAAATTTAATCTCCTTGGCCTTCAACCCCCAGGGGCCTTGAGAACCAATGGTCTAGGGAAGCACAGTTCCTAAGTGTGACTATCTCACAGCTTTGGTACTCTCTTTGGGTGTCTGAAGACACAATCTCACGCACTTTCCTAGATTCTTCAGTTAATTCAAGATTACACCCAAGCAGAAGATTAACACTGTTCCCTGGAAGCCAGCAAGGCAGGAACCCATCACAGGAGCCCAGCCCAGAAGACAGCCCATTCTGTCTGGATGTTCTCTCTGCCCACCAAGAGAACTTGGCTCCATGAAGTTTCAGTTCTTCTCAGCCACATACACATCAGAGCACAGGAGTTATTCTCAGCATCCTTTTAGGAAGGCTCACTGGAGTGCAGGGAAAGCAGAGTGTCACAGACTCCCCTGACCTTGTAAGAGGAACTAGAGCTTCTCAGAAGACATATTTTGATTCAAAGTTTTTATAGGGCCCATCTTGGACCACACAAATAAGAGAAAAACAGGTCCAAAAGATAAACTACACTGATACCTCCAGCTTTGAAATGTCTAAAAAGTAAGATGGATTGATGGCTCGATGAGAGACGGATAAACGGACATGTGATAAAGCACAAACAGTGAAAGGTTAATTATGGATCCTAGGTGGGGAGTTTACACCTAAGCCACTGTATAGCCTTTCAACATTTTTGTATACTTGAACTTTTTCATACTAAAATGTTGAAAAGTATTTTGAAAATTCAAAACATAAGAAATAAATTTTAAAAGCCTTGACTATTAGAGAACTCTACAGATTTCTAAATGATTTTAACGGCATTTTCCCTTAATTTTGTGTATAAGGAATGCTTTAAAAAAATACTACTATTATTTTCTCTTCAAATATTACTAAGTACTCCTAAATAACCTACAGCATCCGGCTCTTCAAAACGATACAAACTGGTGCTTTTTCCAAAGAGAAGTGTCATTTTCAGCCCTGGAGTTCCCCACTATGAGAGCTGGTACCTAAGAGGGCCACATTCCACTCGGCCTAAGAATGACCTTAGAACAAAACAAACTGAGCATACTCTCACCAAACCATACAAAACAAAATTTTTAATTAACAAAAATAACTTGCTAGTTCAAGAGACAAGTAGAGCCTGTAAGATGTGTTGTTTCCTTCTCATCTAACTAAAGGACACATGCGATTGACAAGATTTCCCACGGTAATATCAAATTACCAACTATGATAAAAACTGATGCCAAAGCGAATATTCACTCTGTGAAAGGCTGTGGTTCCTCGCAACCACAGGCAAAGAGCTGCCTAGTCATACTCTTAGTATAGAGACAATAGTATTTTCTTATCTTGATTTTGATTGGCTTGAAAAAAAAAAGAGTAAGGTTATTTTGGTAAATGTTTAAAAAGACAAAAATTTAAATAGAACCCACCTTACACAAAACTACAGAGTTATTTGTGTGTGAAGAAAATGGGATAGGATGCCCCCTCTTCCTCTGAGAATTCTGTTACTTCAAGTGTTCTGAAAAAGTACTAGTCGGATTTTAAAATGCCACTCCACAACGTGGAGCACGTGAGAGTTGACAAGGAAAATCGCAGCTGAGCAACACCAAAAAGCTCTTCCCGATTATTCCCCCTGCTCTAGTGACCCAAGAGCAGAAGATGCTCCACAGTTCAGGGGCACTTGATAGTCCCGAAACGTACAGATAATTTCCCTAAAGACAAATGAGCACAGGCCAGGTGTGGTGGCTCACGCCTGTAATCCCAGCACTTTGGGAGGCTGAGGCCGGTGGATCACGAGGTCAGGAGATCAAGACCATCCTGGCTAACACAGTGAAACCCCATCTCTACTAAAAATACAAAAAATTAGCCAGGTGTGGTGGCGGGCACCTGTAGTCCCAGCTACTCAGGAGGCTGAGGCAGGAGAATGGCGTGAACCCAGGAGGTGGAGCTTGCAGTGAGCCGAGATCGCGCCACTGCACTCCAGCCTGGGTGACAGAGTGAGACTCCGTCTCAAAAAAAAAAAAAAAAAAAAAACCAAGACAAATAAGGACAAAAAGGGTGGGCTAGAAAAACATTTTTTAATGGGTGAAAACTTCTCAAATTTGGCAAAAAACATAAGCCTACGAATTCAAGAGGCTAAACAAACTTGAAACAGGATAAACCCAGAGACCTACGCCAAGACACATGATACACATTCTTCTGAAAGAGAAAAAAGTTTGAAACCAACCAGAGAAAATAACACCTTACCTATATAGGAGAAAGATAATTCAAATGACAATGGGCTTCTCATCAAAACCACAACGGCCAGAGGAAGTAGCAAAACATTCTTCAAGTGAAGAAAGGAAAGAACTGTCAACCCTGAATTCTATATCTGGTGAAGTTATCCTTTGGGAATGAAAGGGAAATTGAGACATTCTTAAATGAAGGAAAACGAAAAGAATTTGTCACCAGTAGACCTATCCTGAAAGAATGGCTAGAGGGAGTTCTCTAACTAGAAGGGAAATGATCAAAGAAATCATCTTGAAATATCAGAAAACAAGAACAAAAGAAACAGTAAAAATATGTATAAGTATAAAAAACTTTCCTTCTCCTCTTGGGTTTTCTCAATCACGTTTGATGGTTGAGGTAAAAACTAACACCATCTGATGTAGTTCTCAATGTATACAGAAGAAATATTTAAGAAGATTATAAATTGGAGAGAGTAAGGGACACAGAGGGAGGTAAGGGTTCTACATTTCATTTGAACTGGTAAAGTGACACCACCAGTAGATGGTAATTATATAAATATATATATTACTTATTATACATACATACATACATATATGCAAACATACACCTAGAGCAACCATTTAAAAAGCTATACAAAGAGATATATGCAATCAAAAACATAGAGGCCAGGTGCAGTGGCTCATACCTGTAATGCTAGCACTTTGGGAGGCTCAGGTGGGTGGATTGCCTGAGCTCAGGAGTTTGAGACCAGCCTTGGCAACACCGCAAGACCCCATCTCTACGAAAAAAATCAAAAAATTAGCTGGGTGTGGTGATGCACACCTATGGTCCCAGCTACCCAGGAGGCTGAGGTGGGAGGATTACTTGAGCCTGGGAGGCAGAGGTTGCAGTCAGCCAAGATCACACTACTGCACTCCAATCTGGATGACAGGGTGAGACCCCATCTCAAAAAAATGTGTGTGTATGTATATATATACACATACACGTACATACACACACATATGTCAAACTGCAATTCTAAAAAGTCTTCAAGTAACTCATAGGAAAAAGAAAACAAAAAGCTGAACAGGAAAAAAAAAGAAAAAGAAATGGCAGACTTAAGCCCTAATATAATCGATAATGACTTCTTTTTTTTTTTGGTGTGACTGAGTCTCACTCTATCACCCAGGCTGGAGTGCAATGGCATTATCTCCGCTCACTGCAACCTCTGCCTCCCAGGTTCAAGTGATTCTCCTGCCTCAGCCTCCCAAGTAGCTGGGATTACAGGCGTGTGCCACCACACCCAGCTAATTTTTCTATTTTTAGTAGAGACGGGGTTTCACCATGTTGGCCAGGCTGGTCTCGAACTCCTGACCTCAGGTGATCCCACCAGCCTTGGCCTCCCAAAGTGCTGTGATTACAGGCATGAACCACTGCTCCTGGCTGATAATCATCTTAAATGTAAAAGGTCTAAATATAAATGTTAAATATTAAAAGATTGGCAGAGTAGAATTTAAAAATTATACATGACCCACCTAGATGCTGTCTACAAAAAACTCACTTCAAATACACGTATGTTATATTTGAATATATTGGCTGAAGGTAAAAGGATGAAAAAGATATCATGCAAACATTAATAAAAAGAAAGCAGGTGTGGCTATATTAATAAAACAGCTACAGTAAACTTCAGAGCAAAGAAAACTACCAGAAACAGATATTATATAATGATCCATCAAAAAGACATAGCAACTCTAAATGTATATGTACCAAACAAAGCTGCAAAATATGTGATTCCAGCAACAACAGAGCTGAGAGAAATCAACAATTACAGTCAGAGAATTCAATGCCTTTCTCTCTTGTTAATAATTAACGAACCAAAAAATCAGCAAGTATAGAGAAGAACTCACCACCACCATCAACCAACAAGGTCTAAAAAAGATTATAGAACACTCCCACCAACAGCATAATATTCATGTTTTTCAAGACCCCACAGAAAACTGTAGTAGGCTGAATCATTGACCCCCAAAGATATCCAGGTCCTAATCCCTAGAACTTGTGAATGTTAACTTATATGACAAAAGGAACTCTGCAAATAGAATTAAGAATTTTAGATTAAAAAAAAATAGATGGAGAGCGAGGCATAGTGGCTCATGCCTGTAATCCCAACACTTTGGAAAGCCAAGGTGGGCAGATCACTTGAGCTCTGGAGTTCAAGTCCAGCCTGGGCAACATGACAAAACCCCATCTCTATGAAAAATACAAAAATCAGCCAGGTATGGTGGTGTGCACCTATAGTTCCAGCTATTCAGGAGGCTGAGGTGGGAGGCTTGAGCACGAGAGGTGGGAGGTTGCAGTGAGCCAAGATCATACCACTGCACTCCAGCCCGGGCAACAGAGCCAGATCCTGTCTCAAAAAGAAAAGAAAAAGCATCCTAGATGGAGATGATTATCCTGGATTATCCAGGGGATCTAAATGCAATAAAAAATGTCCATATAAGAAGAAAGCACAGGAGATGTGACACAGAAGAAGGCAACGTGATGACTGAAGCAGGATGCTAGGCTGCTGGGTTTGAAGATGGAGACGGGTCATGGACAAGGAAATGCAGCTCTAGATGCTGGCAAAGGGAAGAAAATGCATTCTCTCCTCCAGACGGAGCACAGCCCACTGGACACCTTTATTTTGGCCCAGTGAAGCTGATTTCAGACTTCTTACTTCTAGAACAGTACAAGAATAAATGTGTATTATTTTAAGCCACAAAATGTGTGGTAACTTGTTACAACAGCCTCGGGAAACGAATACAGAACTAGGGTGCAGCTATAACAAATACCTAAAAATGTGGAACCAGCTTTCAAATTGCAAGGGACAGAGGCTGGAAGAATTTTGAAGATGACGATACAGAAAGCCTAGATTGCCTTAAACAGATCATAGAAATGTGGATGTTAAAAACTGTGCCACTTGCCAGGCATGGCGACTCTCGCCTGTAATCCCAGCACTTTGGGAGGCCGAGGTGGGCAGGTCACGAGGTCAGGAGATCGAGACCATCCTGGCCAACATGGTGAAACTCCGTCTCTACTAAAAATACAAAAATTAGCTGGGCGTGGTGGCGCACACCTGTAGTCCCAGCTACTCGGGAGGCTGAGGCAGGAGAATCGCTTGAACCCAGGAGGCGGAGGTTGCAGTGAACCGACATTGTGCCACTGCACTCCAGGCTGGCAACGGGGCGAGACTCCATCTCAAAAAAAAAAAAAAGACTGCCACTGAGGACTCAGGAGAAGTGAGGAGCAGAGTAGAGAAAGTCTGTATCATCTTAGAGAATACCTACATCTTCATAAGCATACTGTTGGTAGAAAAATGGACATTAAATGTACTGCTGGTACTACTCAAAGAAATGAGCCACCTCTTTTTGGAAACTATTATATACTAGCAGAAAACATAGCTGAATTATCTCCTACAACTGTGTGAAAAGCAGAACGTGTAAGTGATGAACTTGGATATTTAATTAAGGCATTTTCCAAGCAGAGTGTTAAAGGTGCAACCTGGTTTCTTCTTGCTGCTTATAGTAAAATGCAAAAGAGAGAAATTAAGAGAAACTATTATGCAAAAAGGAACCAGGACTTAATTTGGGAAATTCTGAGCCTGCATGGATTGCAAAAGACAATAAAATTAGGAGATTCACTGGCAGGAAAAAGTGCTCTAAGGAAAGACAAGGGTGTGGCTGGCCAATGTTTCGCTAGTATGCTGGAAGAATTAAAAGGTCAGAGTATTCATTCATAGAGAAAGCTCTTTGAAGAGATTTAAGCCTGTCACTCATGAATCCCCTCAACCCTCTCAGCAGAAGCCAGGAATAGAAACAGAACCGCACAGGTAAGATCTATGGAGGGCCCTCTTGTCCCCTGTGAAATACAGAAGAGATCCACAAGGTTTTTGAGGATGTTAAAAAAGTACAAACTCCACCAGCTTGGAATGAAAAACTCAAATTTCCAGTAAGTTGTTTTTTTTTAAGAGGTAGCAAAAACCATTCTCAAATTTATAACGGCAAGTCAAAGGAATCAGAACAGCTAGAACAATTTTGAAAAAAGACAAATTGGAGGAATTATTCTCCTCAATTTCAAGGCTTACGTAACTATATTATTCAAGACTGTGGTGTTGGCAGAGGGACAGACACACAGATCAATGGAACAGAAGACAGAACTCAGAAGAGCCCACACTCAGAGCCAAATGACTAGGACTACAGGCATGCGCCACCACACCCAGCTAATTTTTGTATTTTTTTGGTAGAGACGGGGTTTCACCATGTTGGTCAGGCTGGTCTCAAACTCCTGACCTCAAGTGATCTGCCCGCCTCGGCCTCTCAAAGTGCTGCGATTACAGGGGTGAGCCACCGCACCTGGCCTAGCCAAGTGATTTTTGACAAAGGTGTAAAAGTGGTCCAATGGAGAAAGGATATTCTTTTCAATAAATGTTGCTGCAGCAATTGGCTATTCATAGGCCAAAGAATGAAACTTGACCTAAACCTCACATTTTATATAAAATGAACTCAAAGTAGACCATAAGTTTAAATGTAAAACTATAAAACTCTAGAAGAAAATATAAGAGAAAAATCTTTGAGAGCAAAGGCTTAGTAATGACTCAGAATCCACCGACATGACCGAGAATCCATAAAAGAAAAAAATCAATAAATTGGACATCAAAATTAAAAACGTTTGCTCTGCAAAGCATTAAAAGGATGAAAAGAGAAGCTACAGACTGGGAGAAAGTCACGAAAGATGCTGTCTCAAAAAAAAAATAAATAAATACCAAAGGCTGGCAAAGATGTGGACAATCTGGATCTTTCATACATGCTGGTGGGAACGCAAAATGTTATAGACCTCTGGAAAATAATTTGGCATTTTCTTATAAAACTAAACATACATGGCTGGGTGTGGTGGCTCACGCTTGTAATCCCAGCACTGTGGGAGGCTGAGGCAGGTGGACTGCCTGAGCTCAGGAGTTCGAGACCAGCCTAGGCAATACGGTGAAACCCCACCTCTACTAAAATACAAAAAATTAGCCGGGTGTGGTGGCGGGCACCTGTAGTCCCAGCAATTCGGGAGGCAGTGGCAGGAGAATTGCTTGAACACAGGAGGCAGAGGTTGCAGTAAGTCGAGATCACGCCACTGCACTCCAGCCTAGGCGACAGAGTGAGACTTCTTCTCCAAAAAAAAACTAAACATACACTTACCATGTGATCCAGCAATATCACCTGGACATTTATTCCAGAGAAATTAAAATGTATGCCCATACAAAAACCTGAACATGAATGTTCACAGCAACTTTACTTGTAATATCCTAAGACTGGAAACAACCAAAGTTCTACAATAGGTGGATGGAGAAATAAACTGTGATATACTCATACCGTGGAATATTATCTAGCAATAAAAATGAATGAACTACTGATACACACAACAGCCTGGTTGGATTGTAACGTCATTAAGCTGAATTTTAAAAAACCCAGAAACAACCCCAGTCTCAAAACGGTACATATTATATAATTTGATGTATGTGACATTTCAAAATGATAACATCTCAGAGGTGGAAAATGGATTAGTCATTGTTTGGGGTTTAGGGTGGTTGAGGAGAAGACAACTGGGGTAGTAGGAGGGAGCCTGAGAACTTTGTGGTGATGGAACAGTTCTGTATCTTGATTGCAGCGGTGGCTACATCAATCTACACATGGGTGATAAGATTACACAAAACTATACACACACCTCATACCAATGTCAGCTTCCTGATTTTGATACTGTATTGCAGTTACATAAGATGTAACCAGTGTGAGGAAATAAGTGAACGGCAAGTGGAACCTTTATGTACTGTTATCTTTGCAACTTTCTGTGAATCTACAAATTAGTTCAAAATGAAGTTTTAAAAAAATTAGGCCAGGCATGGTGGCTCATGCCTGTAACCTCAATACTCAGGGAGAGTGAGGTGGGAGGACAGCTCTACAAAAAATAAAAAGGAAATTAGCCAGACATAGTGAGGCGTGTCTGTGGTCCCAGCTACTGGGAAGGTTGAAGTGGGAGGATCATTTGAAGCCTAAAATCCGAGGCTGCAGTGAGCTATGATGGTGCCAGTGGACTCCAGCATGGGTAACAGAGCAAGACACTGTCAAAAAAACAAAAACAGAAACAAAAAAAACTAAAAAACAGTCTTTATATTGCATAAGGTAAGGAAAAACCAGGTGTTTCCTTTACCCTCGTGACCAGACAGAAGGACTTGCACATCTGACCTCCAGTCATACAGGTCCTGGCAGCCATTCCAGGGAAAAGCAGCAGGACAGAGCAGAGTATGTGGCAAAGAGCTTTGGTCCCTCCTGCCAGGGTGCCCTTCACAGCCTCTGAGTGGGATGTGATCAAGGTGCTAATGAAAAAGCAGCCAGACTTCCAAAGGCAGAGATGTCAAGGGACATCACCGAAGGAAGATTAGGGCTTAGTCATTTTAAAATGTGATACCAAATGAGCACCTGTCGATAATGCCTAACTCTGTCTCTGTTCTCAAGGCAAGTGCCTCGTGTTTCCCCCTATATCCCTGTCACAGTGATGACACCTGCTGAAGAGAGGAGTCATTAACATTTTAACATACAGAGAAGAATCCCAGGCAAATGTTACTCTCAACTGCTGAGTCTTAAAACTGAACCAATTTTGGCTGGGCGCCTGTAATCCCAGCCAAAATGGGTGGCCAAGATGGGTGGATCACAAGGTCAGGAGATCGAGACCATCCTGGTTAACACAGTGAAACCCCATCTCTACTAAAAATACAAAAACATTAGCCGGGCATGGTGGAAGGCGCCTGTAGTCTCAGCTACTCGGGAGGCTGAGGCGGGAGAATGGCGTGAACCAGGGAGGCAGAGGATGCAGTGAGCTGAGATCGCGCCACTGCACTCCAGCCTGGGCAACAGAGTGAGACTCCGTTTCAAAAAAAAAAAAAACAAAAAAAACAAAAAAAAACAAAAAAAAAAACCCTGAACCAATTTTATATAACCATTATACATTATTATAAAGTGTTCCACATTTTTGGGTGACAGTTAACTCTTATTTGACAAAACAGCTAATATGACAAAAGAACATTTTAAAAGGCAGTTTCAAACAACACTCCAGTTGGCCTGCTCATAATAGTCAATCAATCAATAATTAATAAATGTAAAGTGAATTAAACACTTGCTGGCAGCCTTTACTGACAGGTAATTTTTTCCTTCACTATCTGAAGCAAATAAAAATGAATAAGGATGTTTCACTTCTCCTCTTAAATGCAGATGCGGTATTTATGCCCAGATTAATTCTCCAGAATTGCAAGACAGATCATGTACATAACTACAGCAGTCAAATCACTGAACCCTATGAATGATGCAAATACTGTCTTTTCTGCTTCCACATATATAATCCTTACTGATTCACAACTGTATCCTATTCACATATTTTTCCATTGCACAAAAAGCAAAAACACGTACTCACAGATAAAAAGCAAATGAGAAGCTGGACTCAAACTCTTGGACTCAAGTGATCCTCCTGCCTCAGCCTCCTGAGTAGCTGGGACTACAGGTATCCACCACCATGCCTGGCTAATTCTGCTTCTTAAACAAAGACAAAGATGACCTGAATGCTATTAAGAGGCTTGAGTAAGTAGGTATACATGGAATATGTACACATTCTCTGAAGCGCTATTAACAAAGTGTGACACTGCTGCAAAAATAGCTAAAAAAAAAGAAAGATCGATGGAACCGACTATAGAGCCTAAAAACAAAACCATATATTAAAAGTATTTAAAACAAGTCTCTTCAACAAATGGTGCTGGGACAACTGGACATCTACATGCAAAAGAATGAGGGTCTAGACCCCTACCTTATGCCATATACAAAAATTAACTCAAAATGAGTGAATGACCTAGGATAAGAGCTAAGACTAGGATGGCTATACTTTAAAAAACATACTAACAAGTGTTGGCAAGGATGTAGAGAAATTTAACCATCAAACATTGCTGGCGTGAATGGAAATGGTTCCATTTTGTCACTGTGGAATACAATTTAGTGGCTCTCCAGAAAATTAAACATAGAACCACCAGTAATTCTACTTCTACGTATATACCCAAAGAGCTGAAAACAGGTATTCAAACAAGTATGTGTACACGAATGTTCATAGCAGCATGATTTACAATAGCCAAAAGGCAGAAACAAACCAAATGTCCATCAATGGATGAATGGATAACACTTGTAGTATTTCCTGACACTGGGATATTCAGATAAGAAGAATAAACTACGGATATGTTATAACATACATGACACCTGAAAACATTATGTGAAGTAAAGGAAGTCAGATGCTAAAGACCACATACTGCATGATTCTATTTATGTTAAATATCAGAAAGGGCAAATCTATAGAGACAAACCAGATTAGCCAGTGGCTGGCGCTGGGGTAAGGACTGACTGCAAACAGGAGTGAGGGATCTGTTAGGGGTGAAGAAGTGTTCTAAAATTAGATCAGGTGATGACTGTAATTCCAAAACAATTATAAACAAATTATTAATCTATCATTATTGAATGTCTATTATTAATAAAGCCTGAAATTAAGACAGTACAATATTATATATGTCATATTGTCCAAAGACATGTAAATATTTACTATCACACATCCAATGAATTGTGCATAGAAATTGTTCTGGATACAAAGGTCAAGGTATGGGATAAACTGTTAAGATAGAGCTTACATTACGATGAAGGAAAAAAAATTTTTTTTTTTTTTTGAGACAGAGTTTCACTCTTGTTGCCCAGGCTGGAGTGCAATGGCACGATCTCGGCTCACCGCAACCTCTACCTCCTGGGTTCAAGCGATTCACCTGCCTCAGCCTCCCAAGTAGTTGGGATTACAGGCATGAGCCACCATGCCAGGCTAATTTTTTGTGTTTTTAGTAGAGTCAGGGTTTCTCCATGTTGGTCAGGCTGGTCTCCAACTCCCGACCTCAGGTGATCCACCCACCTTGGCCTCTCAAAGTGCTGGGATTACAGGTGTGAGCCACCAAGCATGGCCTGAAAATATATATTTTTTTGAAGAATTTTTTTTTTTTTTTTTTTGGGAAATGGAGTTCCACTCTTGTCGCCCAGGCTGGAGTGCAAAGGTGCAATCTCAGCTCACTGCAACCTCCACCTCCTCGGTTCAAGTGGTTCTCCTGCCTCAGGCTCCTGAGTAGCTGAGATTACAGGCATGTGCCACCACACCCAGCTAATTTTTGTATTTTTAGTAGAGAAGGGGTTTCACCATGTTGGCCAGACTGAGGTCAGGAGTTCAAGACCACAACGCCTCAGCCTCCCAAAGTGCTGGGATTACAGGCGTGAGCCACCACACACAGCCTGAAATTTAAAATAAAATAAAAATTAAAAACAAAAAAAAAATTTGTCTTTAAACAAAGAGAACCCAATGTGAAACATTCATCCCTAGGTGGCCGAGAACATAAACCCATGTCCCTAGCTTAGCAAACCCTACATCAAGGAAGGTGTTTTTAAAAAAAATTAAAAGTAAAAAGCAATGCATCTGTGATTGGCTTCCTTTTAAAACTGAAGGGCTCTGAGAGGTCTCCCTAAAGATCCAGACGTCCTCCTGTACACACACATCCACACCCACAAACAATATTCCCTCCAATGCTTTGATTAGAAAGCACTGGAGATACTTCCTCATTCCTTGCTGGGAAGCCTGAACCACATCTCTGTCTTCCGCAGATTGGATACAGCTGTAGAACATCTGGCATTCCCTTTCCCATTCACAAACATCTAAAAGGTGGAACACTTGAGGAATTTAATGTTTAGATGAGGGTGGGGAGGTGGGAGAGCGCTATTTTAGGGCACAGCAGGCAAGCTGGAGTAGAATCCATCTGCTTTTTATCTCACAGTCCAGGAAAGAAGGTGAAGCTGGCAGTCTTGGCTGAAGCCCCAGTGAGGATTCTTCCAGCCACTCCATGGCTAATGCCCTGATTAACTTTTTAGTTAAGTTACTTCCCAACATTTCAACCCGTGTTGTGAGGATTTGTATTCCCAACTCTGACTCTCAGTCAGCATCTCAAAGTAAAGCAACACAACATCTCAAAGGTTGTAAGAACTTGAAGGTTCCTATGTAGCAGAACCTGAGTAAGGAAGGATGGCATTTTTAAAGTCCCAGAGACTGGTTTAAGAGGAAAGGGGGCCGGGCACGGTGGCTCATGCCTGTAATCCCAGCACTTTGGGAGGCCAAGGTGGGCGAATCACGAGGTCAGGAGATCGAGACCATCCTGGCTAACACGGTGAAACCCCGTCTCTACTAAAAATACAAAAAATTAGCTGGGCGTGGTGGCGGGCGCCTGTAGTCCCAGCTACTCAGGAGGCTGAGGCAGAAGAATGGTGTGAACCAGGGAGGTGGAGCTTGCAGTAAGCCGAGATCACGCCACTGCACTCCAGCCTGGGCAACAGAGAGAGACGCTGTCTTAAAAAAAAAAGAGGAAAGGGCTGGCACATGGTGTGCCCGCTCTCTTGACAAACCCATGAAATGATAGAAGAGGCTTTTTAAAGAATAAAAAAATCACCAACAGCCCAGAGATGCTGAAATCACTACAAAAAAAGAAAGCAGATAGGAACAGATTGATGGAAAAATTCTATTCAAAGAAAAACACAGGCAGAAGATGGTTGTAAAGTTAGCATTTTGAAGGAATTTTAAGCCTCAAGTCAGTGGATATAAGAAGTGCAAATGGTTTTTAAAAAAAAAGTCAAATAGTACTGAAAGGCTCATAATGAAAAACATACGTTCATCTCAATAAATGGAAAAATAGCATTTGATAAAATTCAACAGCCCTTCCCGATTAAAAAAAAAATCATTAAACTAAGAATAGAAGATGTCTTAACCTAAGTGAAGGACCTCTGGCAGAAACCTACAACAAGCATCAGACTTGGAAGCGTTCCCACTACAGACAGGATCAAAATGAGGATGCCACTATCAGGGCCCTTACTCTACACAAAAGGCTTTAGGCAGCTTTGCCAAGGCTGGAAAACCTCTGGTTGGGGCCCAAGTAAGCAACCCAAGAGAAGCATTTACAACAACTATGTTTTCAATAATTACGAAGTTTGTATTCCTCCACCCAAACGGGTTGTCAAATTCTCTGTGCATGTTCCAAGCCAATACGATATTTCATAAACTTTATTGAAAATGTTCCTGAACATGATGGTTTCCCAAGCAGAGAATTCCACAGTGAATGTGAACAAGTAACCTTACTGGACCTTGGCTGAACCAGGGTATACAAGTGCTCACTTTCTGGAGAATGAGAACCTGATGTTTGCCTCAGGCCTGTGTTTAATTATGAAAATGTGGTAGGTGGGCTAGATTTCAACAACAACCAGATAACTGCTAGGGTTCACTCTGACTCATTCTCCTATTTAAAAAGTATTTAATAATGAATGTGGAAACGGAAGCTTTCCCTTATTTTATGTTCTTATTTAAGTATTTAACTCTGCTAACCCAAGGCTCACAAAAGAATGGTCAAATAAATTACTTTCTTGATTCTCTATTCCCTTTCATTACCTCCAGCCATTTCTGGTCACCTTTTTTCCAGTTTCAAAGAGGCAAGTTAAAGAGAATGATCATATAAGTATAGCACATTCATAACAGAAAATCATGCGTCCCTGGCTTAGAGGGACCTTTTCCATTTTTTATATACATTTGCTTTAAAGCTTATGCTTTTCCATGTACATGGGACAGAACAACATATGTAACATGCCCTCTGGCCAGGGCCCTGTTCAAAATCCTCAGCTCCAAATATGGAGTCTTCTAGGGGGAGGGGAGGGGTTGGAAAGAAGTCTTTGTGAGAAAAGAATCAAGTTCTCAAGTTGTGTGGGAGGGTAGGATTCAAGGGTCAGGCCACACTGAGAGATCCAGGCTGGAAGCAAAGAAACTCCCCCCAGACGACCTTAAAAATAAAAAATGAACAGTTTTAACACAAGTAGAGGAAGCAAAAGAACTTCTTATCTGCATCCAAACCATGCTCAACTTTAACATTTTGCTTCTGGAAATCCGGGCTGCCTCCCGCTCTGAGCAGGGTCCTCCCACACTTTCTATCAACCCCTCCCACAGACCAGATCCACAAAAGGATTCCCTCACACTCAAGAACACGGCTGTGTTTTTAAGAATGTAAAATCCACCCCTTTTTAAATAGATTTCTTCCTTCCACTTAATCTTATCTTCTTTTCCTTTATTCCTCTGGTGGGAAAAATATCTAATTTTGTCAGACATTTTTATTGGTAATTAGTGAGTTATTGAGGATGCAGTGACAAGGAAAACATAAGGCACTGTGCAATCGCTGTCCGAGCCCCTTTATTCTGAAGGCTCCTAGGGCACATACAAACAGGATACAGAGAGTCACTGTGTAGACATATGAAGATAACCACACCCCCTCTGAGCAGAGGGAACAGATGTTTAACAGCTCTCTAGCAACAGAATAAAACAGTGGAACAGAAGTAAAACCTGAATTAGCCAAATAAAGTGTAGAGGACCTAAAGAGGAACTATGTCGTTATCAAAGTTTGCCAGAATGCCAGCCTCTCCTTACTTACTTGCTTCTTTTCATCTGCTACTCCTCTATAGCCAAAGAAAGAAAAACAATTAACATCTAATTTTACATATGTCTAAATAATGACAAAACATTTGTTTCTAGTTTAAAAATAGTCTCTTTAAACTTACAAAGAAATTATACTTCACTGCTATCAGGTGTGCTCATTTTCCTATGAGACACACGGAATGAAGAAAGCGTGCTTGCTGCAGCAAACTCCAGGAACAAGCAACAGTGTTCCACCGCTCAACTGCACCCTTACAAGCCTGTGCAAGTTATCTAATCTGCTTAAGCCTCAGTTTTCCCAGCTGTCAAGTAGGGCTCATAGAACATATCTCAGGGTTGGGCGCAGTGGTTCACACCTGTAATCCCAGCACTTTGGGAGGCCAAGGTGGGTGGATTACCTGAGGTCAGGAGCTCGAGACCAGCCTGGCCAACATGGTGAAACCCTGTCTCCACTAAAAATACAAAGTCAGCCGGGTGTGGTGGTGCACACCTGTAATCCCAGCTACTCAGGAGGGTGAGGCAGGAGAATCACTTGATCCTGGGTGGTGGAGGTTGCAATGAGCCAGAGATTATGCCACTGCACTCCAGCCTGTGCGACAGAGTGAGACTACATGTCAAAAATAAATAAAAATAAACATAAAATAAAAAAGAACCCATCTCAACTCAAGGATGGTTGTGAGACCACCAAACAAACTCAGTCCAAATGGAAAGTGATGCATGTGACCATTATTATTGTTGCTATTATTGTTCTGATTATATTAACTACTATTAACATCGGTGCCTCAGCTGGAAACTTACAAGGAGTATATCTCCATAAAGCAGAGTCTCAGGCACCTACGGTTAAGATACCTATTCCCGTTCTACCGCAGGGAAAAGGGAACTTAAGCTGTATGGAATAACTAATGCAAATCCCAAAGAGACAAAACTAGTCAAAAATAAAAACCTGGAATCCTAATTATCATTCTGCTTACTCTATTAGCCACCAGACTGAAAATTCTGTGTCTTAGGGGACTGAAATTACAACAGGAAGAATAATCATCACAGTGGGGTTTACATAGTGAAAAAAACGTAAGAGACCTAAGCGTCCACAATACTAGACACAGCAAGTTTCATGCCACGGATCCAATGCAGCCACATAATGACAATGTAAACCTTTACTACGTGAAAAGGATCCAATGCAGCCATGTAATGACAATGTAAACCTTTACTACATGAAAACAAGTCTACAACATAGTAAATGAAAAAAAATGGGTACAACACTCTAAGTACATAAAATTCCGTATTTTGAAAAAAGTTATACAAACCAAAAGGTTGATAATGGTAGGATTATAGGTAATGTTTATTTTCTTCTTTGTAATTTTCTATAATTTTTTTTAGGAGCCTGCACTTTTACAATCTCAGGAAAAAAGTCAATAAGGCCACTTTCATCTTGAAATCAGTGATTTTGTGGCTCCACACAGAGCTGTTCTCACAGACTTCCCACTGTGCCTTCACTTTCCCCACAGTCACCCCAGCCACATGGCTCCCTGAGTTACCCAGGCCTTTCCCCCTCTCACCTATACTAACCCACGCCTTAGACTTCATCAAACACTACTGCCTGCCTGCTCTCTCCAGACAACTGTCTGCAGTCGGAAGATGCATGAGTGGGGACGGGCAGAGGGCTTCTGCCCTCCTCACGCTTTCTGTTTAGTTAGTAGGGAACGCAGCACTTAACACTCAAATGTATTATTTCAAAACACTGATAAACTCTACGAGAGAAAAGAGAAAAGGGACTTGGAGGAGGAGGAGGAGTTGGCCAGACCAAGAGTGGGGACTGGGAGAAGAGCCTCCTGGGCAAAGGAAACAGAGTGAGCACGAAGACTCCAAAGAGCCCTGCAGGAGGGCAGAACCTGCTCACAGCTCAGGTGATGTCAAGACAGCATCTCAGTCTTTGCAGGGTGGTGAGGCCGGGGTGTCTCCCAGGCAGCCTCACCCAGCGGTGCTCATCTCCAGGACTGCTTTACATGCTAGGAACAGATCCACCTCTCAGGTACACACACACACATTCAGCACACTGGAGAAATGTATGTATCAAACCAGTGTGCCCATGTATAAATTAACAATAAGAAATAACAACTACCAAACAAATATGAGTCTTTGGCCATACAGTTTACTGCATTCTGTCAATGCTGATTGATCATTTCATATAAACAAATAAAAACTTATCACAGGTAAGAGAATCCTAGATATTAACATGATTATTATCTCCCAAGTGGGGATCCCATTTATAACTGGAAAATTGTCATGTGAGCACATGATCAAACCAAAGGGCAGGAGCTCAAATAATGCTTTAAAGGCATCAGGACCCAGGCCTCAGGCACCCTGCTAACACCACCTGAATCTTCACTGTCAGAACAGGCTCTCCAACGAGCCTGATCTCAAGAGAAATTATTCTCTGGCCATAACCTGCAACAATTTACCCGTTCTGCTTTCTTGCCCCCATTTGCATCTGAGTTTTAAACTTGCCTCTTTTCCTGATCTCCCTGCACCCTCAAGACTTGGCTTCTCTCCCAGTTCAGCACCAAGATGCACCTTTTTTCAACGGCTGTCTTACCTTTCACCCTTCCACTAGACTCACTGCCAATCCCCAATCCTTGATAAGCATAACCACCCTTAAACTCATCCCAGACATATGCACAATTCTGGTTACTGAAACAAACCAGCAGGCTAATTGGTTCTCCAATCTTGGGAGTACCACAGCCAGATTCAAGGAGGCCTTAAGAGTTGCAACTACAAGAAGCACCCAGGGACACACTCTTACATTAAGCAAGCTCTGAGTCTGACTGCTGGCCTTGGGGATGCTCTACCCAGCACTCCCACTTCCTATTCTCCATTTATTCTTCTCCCAACTGCTATTCCCCTGCCCCTTCTAAGGCTATCGTGACAGGTGGACCACATGGCCTGTAATGATGGACCACTTGCCATCACAGAAGCAGAAGAGCCAGGTCCTGGTTCTCCCTGCAGCCTCCTGTTGTGAACCTGGCCAATTACAGAAGCCCGAACTTCTGCCCAGGGCTCAGACCAAAAAGAGTGTGACAATTTGGAAATAGACAATTTGGAAATCATTTTGCCAGTGCCAACAACAGCCAGGACTGTAGCAGTGGTGGCTGCAGCAGCAGCCACTGGGCAACCTCAGCCAGACAGTGTGGTCTCGGCTGCAGCTGTAGTTCTGACTGTCCCGCTTCCCTCATCTATGGTCAGTTTTCTGGGCGTGGCTCTCTGTACTTCCTGTAGGTTCTGTAACTTCCCCCACACCCTTCCAATGATTTCCTTATACACTTAAATTAGCCAGAGTCATTTTCTGTGATTTGCAACTAGGAGCCCTGAGTGTACATCCACTTCGGGTGCCAGCCTCTTAGCCATGGTATTTGGTACTCCTGACCCCCACCTCCTACCTCCCTGCAGCCCTCTGCCCCTTGGCTCAGTTGAAACCACTCTACCACTTCTACTCTCTTACTCCTACAGTCCATTCTCTCTCAGCCTCCTGGTATCACAGGATTCCTCTTTCTTCCCAAGCTCCTTAAATACTGCAGCTCCCCAGGCTGCATTCCAGTTGTCTACCTTCCTCATTCTAAATGTTCTCTGAAGTTGCTTTCTCAACTTCAATGATCACCTAGGTTTTCAGCACACCAGTATACTCAATGCCAGCTAGACATCTCCAATAGGACTGCAGATATATCAGTGTGTCCAAAAAGGAATTAATTACCTCATCCTCTACACACTGTTTCTCCTACTCCACGCCTTCAAGTCTTTACTATCAAGTTAGACAAGCTTTAGCTTTGACCCATATCTAAGAGGTCACCAAATCCTGCCAACTCTACCTTTGTAATTAGTTTTTGTTTTGTTTAAAACAGTAAATGACTTTGGGAGGCCGAGGAGGGCAGATCACGAGGTGAGGAGATCGAGACCATCCTGGCTAACACAATGAAACCCCATTTCTATTAAAACTACAAAAAATTGGCTGGGCGTGGTGGTGGGCACCTGTAGTCCCAGCTACTCAAGAGGCTGAGGCAGGAGAATCGCTTGAACCCGGGAGGCAGAGGTTGCAGTGAGCCGAGATTGCGCCACTGCACTCCAGCCTGGGTGACAGAGCAAGATTTCATCTCGAAAAAAAAAAAAAAAATCAGTAAATGTGTCTCTTCATCTCAGTCCCAGCGTCTACCCTGTTTCAGGGCCTTATCGCCAGTCCCATCTTTCTAACTGTCTTGGTCAGTTTGGGCTGCTGTAACAAAATGCGAAAGAGTGGGTGGCTTGTAAACAGGAATCAATTTCTTACAAGTTCTGGAGGGTGGGGAGTCCAAGATCAAGGTGCTGGCGGATTCAGTGTGTGGTGAGGGCGGCTCTCTGGTTCTTGCACAGCTGCCTTTTCTCTGTGTCCTCACTTGATGGAAGGGGCAAGGCAGCTGTCTGAGGCCTCTTGCACAAGGATCTCATTCATGAGCTAATCACCTACAAAGGCCCCACCTAGTACCATCACCTCAGGGCTAGGATTTTAACAGGAGTTTTGGGGTACATTAACATTCAGTCCATTCTGACACCATATCATTATCTTTCTAAATCGCAGAACTTATCAACCATCCAGTAACCTTTATCAAGTGCAGCAGGAGCCTTGTGAGGGGGACCTTCCCATGTGTTAGAGGCCACTGGAGATCTCTGTTAACAAGGGAGAGTTCTGGAGTGGCCCTCTCTTAGTTATGCAAAGATCAGTGAAGGAGGCACCCACTGCCCTGGAAAAAGAAGAGAAGTATCTTCTGGGTTCTGACCGAGGATTGCCTTCCCGAGGATTCAAAACTCACTGGCTAATTCTGCATCTGAGCCACAGAGCCTATCGGAGGAAAAGGAGAGGCCCTCATTCCTTCTCATTAGAAGTTCAAAAGGAACATGATTTACTGATGTCCCCAACTGAGGTTTGCTGCAGGCAAGGACATCAAAAGCCCCATAGAGGAAGTCACCATGGGAGGGTGACTCAGGCTCAACACCAAGGCCTGGATGCTCATGAAGAGGGCTGGTCTCGGGACATCCCACACCTGTGACTGGAAGCCCCTGGGGACCCGGTGACCTGTTGAACAGCTGTACTTAGTGAGTAAGAACTGGGTGCACGAGTGCAAACTGGAAGAGCTGTAGCTCTAGGGCCCTCCAGCTCTCCCACCACATGGCAGGACTAACCCCTTTGAACATGATGAACCCTTGGAGTTCTACAGGACAATTCTCGGTCAAGAAAAGTCACCCTGAAGGAGACACTGGACTTCCTGCTAATTAGTAATAAGAGAGCTTGAGTAATTTGTTGAAAATAATAAGAAGAATATGAGACATGGCCCAAGTAGGTAAAGAAAGTCATTCAGTTATCAATGGTTCTTCCCCAGCTACTCAGCAAAAGAATGAGAGCCTCTGATCCCTCACTTAAGTGCCTTGCATCTGGTCCTAATGATGTTCCCAATTTCATATCCCACCAAACCCTTAGTCACACCCACCACTCATTCCCCAAGAAGATCATGCTCCTTTGCCATGCGCGTGTATTATTCCTCCTCACAGAATGCCTGTCACTTATCCTTTAAGGCTCGATGACCACCTTTCCCAGCACCTGCCCTGATCCATGCAGTAAGAACTGCTTAGTGGGCCAGGCGTGGTGGCTCACGCCTGTCATCTCAGCACTTTAGGAGGCCAAGGCGAGCATATCATTTGAGGTCAGGAGTTCAAGACCAGCCTGGCCAAAGTGGTGAAACCGCCGTCTCTACTAAAAATACAAAAATTAGCTGGGTGTGGTGGCACACGCCTGTAATCCCAGCTACTCAGGAGGCTGAGGCAAGAGAATCGCTTGAACCTGGCTGAGGTTGCAGTCAGCCAAGATTGCACCACTGCACTCCAACCTGGGGGACAGAGGGAGACTCCCATCTCAAAAAAAAAAAAAAAAATGCTTAGTGCTTGCTAGATCATGCACCACATCTCAGCCAGTTATTTCCACAGCATCCTCACGAAGCTCCCTAAGAGCGGCCCCTAGGTCTTGCCTAACTCCGTACTTCTCAGAAACCTACCACGGGTTCTTTCTTATACACGGGAGTCGTTAGATACTACACTGAAATAAAAAATACAACATGCCACATGTGAGTAAAGCAATACAACAGCTGGTAGTATCTTGCTGCTCATTTACAGTTTTTTCTAGTCTGGAAATCAAGCAAATTATAAAGCCATTAGAGATAGAAACCCCATTCAAATGTGGAGTTTTCTATTCTCTTCCCACAACTCTAAACTACCAAAAGAAGAAAAGTCTCCCGCTATAAAAACAAAACAAAACGAAACAAAACAAAACGACGAGTAAATTGAATCAGTACAGGTCAGTAGCTCCAATCCATTGCTGTAAAGAAATTATTTTGAAATGTTTATATTCACATTTCTTCATCTATTGCTTAAAAATCAAACCAGCCTAGCCAATTCAGGAAGTCACACATGCATATCCCCTCCAACAACTAAGAGCTTCAGCAAACCTGACTACCTGATACTTATCTACTCTAGGATTACATCCCAAAGGATGTAGACAGCTGCAGAATCTTAAACTGTATCATGCAGACACAGACAAGGGTTTTAGAAATGTTAACATATAGGATATATTAACAGCAAATAACCACCACCCCCTTTTTTTTTTTTTTTGAGACAGAGTCTTGCTTTGTTGCCCAGGCTGGAGTACAGTGGCACAATCTCGATTCACTGCAGCTTTGACCTTCTGGGCTCAAACAATCCTCCCACCTCAGCCTCCTGAGTAGCTGGGACTACAGGCACACACTATGCCTGACTTTTTTTTTTTTTACTTTTTGTAGAGACAGGGTCTTGCTATGTTGCCCAGGCTGGTCTTGAACTCCTGGACTCAAGGAATCCTCCCAACTTGGCCTCCAAAAGCACTGGTGTTAAAGGTATAAGCCATCGTGCCTGGCCTGCAAATAACTATTTCTTATGATTAAGTCTACCACCCCTCTTTTTTATTGTTGTTTTTGTTTTTTAGGCAAATTCTCACTCTGTCGCCCAGGCTAGAGTATAGTGGCATGATCTTGGCTCACTGAAACCTCCACCTTCTGGGTTCAAGCAATTCTCCTCCTGCCTCAGCCTCCTGAGTAACTGGGATTACAGGTGCACGCCACCACGCCCACCTAATTTTTTGTATTTTTAGTAGAGACGGAGTTTCACCATGTTGACTAGGCTGGTCTTGAACTCCTGACCTCAAGTGATCCACCCGCCTCAGTCTCCCAAAGTGCTGCGATTACAGGCGTGAGCCACTGCGCCCAGCCAAGTCTCCATTTTTCTGACAGTGTACCTGTTACATATGAAGTAGTGTTTCAAAGAGATTTTCAAAATTTACAAATTTCCCAATTAATGTTCTACAAAGACTCTCATGGTCAATAGGCCTAGATCAGCTTCTGAGTTTTGGTGAAATATATTTCTTTTCACAATGGCTCACAGAAGGCTCATGTCAAAGCAGAGGAGTACTTGCTGGAGAAGCAGCTCAGAGAAGTCCTGATCAAAGGAGACATCACTTAGAACCAGAGCAGCTCCCGCCATCAACACCTCGGCAGGCATTGCTTCAGGTCTCCCAGAGCGAGTTCTACACAAACTGTCTTCTCAATTCACTTTTAGACTAGAACTGTTGGTCTGATAGGCACTGGAGGTACAAGTGGAACAACACTGCTGCAGGGAACAGTTGCCTGGGGAACAGTCTGAGCTATGTTAGTTTTCAGAGGACAGCTGACATCCCACTGATAAAAGACTGAGAAAATAAATCTACTACACTGACGAAATTAGTTACAAAGAAGGAAGCACCCACCTTTTCCCATCCTACTCTCTGATTTCTATTAAAAAACACACATGCAGCCCAGTGTGGTGGCTCACACCTGTAATCCCAGTACTTTGGGAGGCCAAGGGGGGCGGATCTCGGGGTCAGGAGTTTGAGACCAGCCTGACCAACATGGTGAAACCCCGTCTCTACGAAAAATACAAAAATTAGCCAGGCATGGTGGCACGCACCTGTTATCCCAGCTACTCAGGAGGCTGAGGCAGGAGAATCACTTGAACCCGGGGGGCAGAAGGTTGCAGTGAACCCAGATCACGCCACTGTACTCCAGCCTGGGCGACAGAGCAAGACTGTATCTAAAAAATAACAACAAAAAAAACCACACGTGCGATGTTTATTTCCAAAAGTATTATTGCCAATTAGAAGGTTCCAAGTATATGTCCAAGCAATACACAGGAACTTGACTACTACTTATAAATGTATGTTTACTCTCTTCCTGTAAGTCTCAAAAGTCAGCCAACTTCCCAGGATAGCAGGAGTGGCAAACCCAAGGCTGAGGAACACGTGTGCAAGTATCATCCTATAATGCTAGAATCTGGCCTGCACATCAGTTTGGCTGAAATGTTACGCAATGAGTACAGAGTCAGCTATAGGTAAAGATACCAGGGTCCCCACTCATTGTAACATTCTAATTTATAGAAGAAAATACATTTTAAATATCCTAGACAATCTTTATACTTCATCAAGTCTCCTTAGAGGTTATTATTGAAATCCAGGAAAATGACCACAGAACTTACTCCAACCAGAATAAGAATGAACTATTAATATTTTAAGAGTTAGATGTGTTCTTTTGAACTGCTTTTTAAATTCATTTCAATATATTTTTTTAACTTGTGAATCTTAGTATATATTTAATTCATTCATTTATAATCAAAAGAAACAACTTTGAAGCACAATTCCTCCCTACAGGTTTAAACAATTTCTACTAAAGGAAATGATTTACTCCTCCTCTAAAAAGAACAACAGGACAGAGAAATAAGTATTGAAAGATTAAAGAAATAATGGCTAACAAACAAGATGAAGTTCAATAAAGACTAATGAAAGTACTATGCTTAGTAAAGTATCCTAAGCAGTACGCTTAGTAAATACATTACAGATAATGTCAATAACCTATACAAACGGGTAGGCATATTGAGTAAGCAAAAGTAAATTTAAAAAGAAAGTCCTTCAGTGAAACTGTTCTGGATGATACTATAATGGTGGGTACTCATCATTACATCATTAAACATTTGCCCAAATCTATAGAATGTACCATAACCAAAAGTGAACCCTAATGAAAACTCCAAGTGACAATGACGTGTCAATGTAGGTTCATCGACTGTAACAAATGGACCACTGTGGTGAAGGGTGTCGATAGCTAGGGAAGGCTGTGTGCATGTGGGGGCAGGGAGTATATGGGAGCTCTTTATTTTCTGCTCAATCTTGCTGTGAACCTAAATCTGCTCCAAAAATAAAGTCTATTTAAAAGGGGAAAAGATTGGAAATCAGAACTCCAGGTTAAAAAAAAAAAAGCCAAGCACAGTGGTTAGCGCTTGTAATTCCAGCACTTTAGGAGGCCAAGACATGCTGATTGCTTGAGGCCAGGAGTTCAAGACCAGCCTGGCCAACATGGCAAAACCCCATCTCTACAAAAAAATACAAAAATTAACCAAGCATGGTGGTACATGCCTGTAGTCCCAGCTACTCAGGAGGCTGAGGTGGGAGGATCACTTGAGCCAGGAGTTGGACGCTGCAGTGAGGCTATGATCGCACCACTGTACTCCAGCCTGGGCAAGAAGGCAACCTTTATACTTCATCAAGACAACCTTTATATTTGTTGAGAGGGGAAGGGAAGGGAGAAAAGAGGGGAAGGGAAGAGAGAAAGAGAAGAGAAAACGCAGCCCTTCCTTCCCAGTCTCTGCCCATCACTGCCCCGTCTCCATCCCCAGCTCTGACCTCTCCCCTTTAGCCAACATGTAAGTTCCCAGTGTTTCAACCACCATCTTTAAGTTAATGACTTCCAAAGTTGATATCTAGCCCTATTATCTCTCCTAAGCTCCAAACCTGCATCTCCATATGCAGGGTCCAAGTGAACATTTTCAAAACAGAATGCATTGGCCGATGCAATTGGACAAGAGACTAAAATCAGAAGAAAAATTAGAAAAGAGGAGAAAAACCATCACTTGCCAAAGAAATGACTGTGTAAGTGGAAAAATCCAACAGAACCAAATGAAAAACTACGTTTCTAAACACAGTAAGATAATTTGCTAAGCAAATGAGATATAAAATTAATATACAGAAATCAATAGCTTTCATAAATTCAAATAACTAGTTAGACAATAAAGTGGAAAAGAATACTTCATTTATGATAGCAATAAAATACCAAATATCCACAAATAAATTTAATAATAAATGTATAAAACATATAAGTAGAAGGAAAACTAACACACTTGAATGGTAACAGACTTGAACAAATAAGAAGGCATATCATGTTCTTGGAAAGAAAACTGCAATGTCATAAAGATATACTTTCTAATTTATAAATTTAATGTAATCAGAAACTGCGACATCATAAAGATACATTTTCTAAGTCAATTTATATATTTAATGCAATCAGAATGAAATCAGAGGCTGGGTGCAGTGGCTCACGCCTATAATCCCAGCACTTTGGGAGGCCAAGGCAGGTGGATTGCGTGAGGTCAGGAGTTCGAGACCAGCCTGGCCAACATAGTGAAACCCCATCTCTACTAAAAACACAAAAATGAGCCAGGTGTGGTGGCAGGCACCTGTAATTCCAGCTACTCAGAAGGCTGAGGCAGGAGAATTGCTTCAGCCTGGGATGCAGAGGTTGCAGTGAGCTGAGATCGTGCCATTGTACTCCAGCCTGGGAGACACAGTGAGATTCCATCTCAAAAAAAAAAAAAAGAAGAATGAGATCAGAAGCTGTTTCTTTTCTGTTGATGAGCAGATTCTAAAGATCACAAGGAAAAACAAGCAAGCAAGAATAACCAGGAAAACTCTGAAAATAAAGAAAAATGAGGTGGGGAGGGGAGGAGATTATCCCTAACTGATACTAAAATACCATGGTCTCAATAAGTAAACCCATGTCATACTGGCATCTGAATAGACAGAATGGAACAGAATACTAAATCCAGAAAGACTCAGATGGTAATTTAGTATATGATAAAAGTAGCAGGGTAAAGATGAACTTTTTAATAACTGGTGTTGGGACAATGCAGCCTTTTGGGGAAAGAAAGTTGAAGCTGTATCTATACCTCACGCCATACATCAGAATAAACTCCAGACAATTCAAAGATTTAAATGTAGAACATGAACACAGAAGTACAGGAAGAAAACAGATAACAAAGGCAAATTCTTTTATAATCTTGGAACGGCCTTCCATTCTAAGTGTGACTCATAATTTAGGTGTGAAAAAAGAAAAAAAGGAGGCCAGGCGCAGTGGTTCACGCCTGTAATCCCAGCACTTTGGAAGGCCAAGGCGGGCGGATCACGAGGTCAGAAGTTCAAGACTAGCCTGACCAACATGGTGAAACCCCGTCTCTGCTAAAAAAAAAAAAAATACAAAAATTAGTTGGGTGTGTTGGCATGTGCCTGTAATCCCAGTGACTCAGGAGGCTGAGGCAGGAGGATCACTTGAACCTGGGAGGCAGAGGTTGCAGTGAGCCAAGATTGTGCCACTGCACTCCAGGCTGGGCGACAGAGTGAGACTCATCTCAAAAAAAAAAGAAATACATTTGGTTGCATTAAACACACACATGATCTTCTGCATGACAAAACCAAAACCAAAGCCCAAGTAAACCCAAAGAGTCAAAAGAGAAATGGTGAACTGGGAGATAACATTTGCAATCCATGGGAACGAATCCCCTACTATGCAAAGACCTTCGAGAATTTGAAAAAGACTAACAACCCAAAAGATAAATGGGCATATAACCAGAGAAGAGCAAATGCAAACTAAACAGAAATACCATTTCTGACCCATCAGACTGGCAAAAATCCCAGAGTTTGACAGACTACCTGTTCACAGAACTGTGGGGAATCAGGCAATCTCATATATTGTTGATGGGTGTAAAAAATACTCAGTGAGTGTGGAGAGAAGTCTGATAATGTCTAACAACATTTTAAACACGTTTTCCTTTTAGCATTAGAATCCCACTTCTGAAAATTTCTCTCTCAGATAAATGTGTAAAAAATGGCATATTCACATTCTCTACAACATAATAGCGAAAGATTAGAAACAATCCAAGTGCCCATCAATAAGGTACTGGATAAATAAACCGATCCATTAGCACAACGGAATACCATAGAGCTGTTTAAAAAAAGTGGTGGGGTTGCAGGGGGGAGGGAAAGAAACGGCTAGAACAAGGCCTAGAGTGCAAGAAAAGCTCAATTATGACAGCTATTAGTTTAAAAAAAATAAGGTGCGAAAGGGCTCTGTGTAGCGAAATGATCTCCAGACATTACATGAAAAAGGTGACATGTAACAGGAGGCAGTGATAAGAATTTACATTTTAATTATAATTGCATAAATAAACATTGAAAGCATAAAGAAGAAACTAATAATTATTTCTAAGAGGTAGGACAGGGGACAGAATAGGCTCATTCATGCTTGCATATACCACTGTAACACAATGAACACACCTTTACACAAAGGAAGGGAAAGGGGTAGAGGGGTTTTTTGCTTGTTTGTTTGTTTTTTGAGATGGAGTCTCGCTCTCTCGCCCAGGCTGGAGTGCAGTGGTACAATCTTGGCTTACTGCAACCTCCACCTCCCGGGTTCACACCATTCTCCTGTCTCAGCCTCCCAAGTAGCTGGGACTACAGGCGCCCGCCACCACGCCTGGCTTTTTTGTATTTTTAGTAAAGACAGGGTTTAACTGGGTTAGCCAGGATGGTATCTATCTCCTGACCTCGTGATCCCCCCGCCTCGGCCTCCCAAAGTGCTGGGATTACAGACGTGAGCCACCGCGCCCAGCAATTTTTTTTTTTTTTTTTTAAGACGGAGTCTCATTCTGTCGCCCAGGCTGGAGTGCAGTGGCACGATCTTGGCTTACTGCAACCTCTGACTCCCGGGTTCAAGCGACTCTCCTCCCTCAGCTTCCTGAGTAGCTGGGACTACAGGCACTCGTCACCACACCTGGCTAATTTTTGTGTTTTTAGTAGAGATGGGGTTTTACCATATTGACCAGGCTGGTCTCGAACTCCTGATCTTGTGATCCACCCACCTCGGCCTCCCAAAGTGCTGGGATTACAGGCATGAAGAGGGGCCTTCTTAAGGGACTCTATGTAGGTCCAGGATCATTTACATTTTCAACAAGTGAAGGCCTAAAGGGGGATGAGCTCAAGATTGGAGCCAGATGCTCTGAGTCACAGGAATTCCCTGCCACACTACATTCAACACCGTCCTACCCAGTGCCTCCCATACTCCTCCTAGACCCCACTGCCACTCCCTAGGCAGTCCCTATGCTGGGACCCCAGAATGGACCAAGAGTCACCAATCGTGAGGCTGCAGAGAGGCCTGGGAACAAAAAAAGAACCAGGTGAGGGAGACCCGGGTTCCACAATGCAAGTTTCACAGCTTTCCATGGGTGTCCTGGGACATGTCCCTTCAGTTCTCTGGGAGGTAAAACTTGTGCCTCCCAAGGTGACTGTGATCAATAGATGCACACCTAGTCTCATGATTAATTGCAGGTGCTCATAAAATGGCATTTCTTCCCCAAAACTTGTCAAGCCAGCAACTCTCTGCCATAAGTCTGGCCTGAAAAGTTAATAGACATTGAGAGCAAAAATTAGGGCTTCTCACCTCCAGGCATGAGAGCGCAAGCTGCCCTTGGTAAGATGAGAATAGCCCAGCGGGCTGGGCCTGTGTCTCTGTGGATGGAGGAGCAGGTCTGTGAAAAGGCAGCAGGCACCTGTGACTGGCCAGGTCTGGCTCTACCACCTGACCCCCAGCAGCGGTCAGTGACAACAAAGCTAACCGAGCACACGCTTTGGGTCAAAACACTGGCAGGATGGGGCGGGATGGGTGTGGGGAAGCAATGTAATAACATGGTCAAGATCAGCACACTTGAACCTCCAGAAAGCTCTGTTGGTTAAGAGTTTTTTCCACTTCACCACACTTCTCCTGGCAGGTGGCATTTTAAGGGGATGGGTATTTTGGGAATCCGTAAGGGGAGGTTCAGTTGGAAATACATTTGGTTTGGGTTTAGTGGAATATACTTAGGTGGCTTTCAGCTTCTTCTGCGTATAATTAAATTATAGCCAGCCATTCCAAATGGACAAATGACTTCCTAGAATATTCCTTCTGGCCCTGTATCAACTTACCCAATGAATTGATGAAAACTGTAGGGTCAGAGGTGGTATTTTAATATGACTATGTCTTAAAGTAACTAGCACCAGGAGTGTGAGGATAATGGAGAAGAAATGAGGTTTGAATGGTATGGAGTCAGAGATAATCTAGGAGAAAACTTTCCAATCACCAGAGAAGTGAATTTTTAAAAAGATTTCATTCTCATTGATGTCTCATCAAAATGGAAATTCTCTCCTGTTAGGAATATACTTGACTGTTCAACATAAGTTATAAATACATCATTTTTTGACATTTTGAAGAGTTTATTAGAATTCCTGTATTTACAGGTTTTAAATCTGTACTGGTACTAAAATAGTAAGTAAGCCTGTGTTGAAGTTGCATGCTCTATGCAGCCCAACGTATAGAATTGCATCTTATGTATCTGATGCATTTTGTCCTATCAGAGTCGGACACTTTCAGACTTCACAGAAGAAATGGCACAAAAGAATGTTACCAAAGCAACAAAACAGCCTGGGGTGAAAAAGAAAACAGGTTTTCAGATGACAAAACTCCTAAACCTATTCATCTAGAGTCAGGATTGAATGATGTAACTCAACTTCGTGGCAATTTTTAATGAATTTATTTCAACTGCTTTTGCATGTGCATTAATTACAGACTAATTGCTTTTATAACACTTTATTCTGTGTATTCTGAAGTACCCTAGTAGAATCCAAAAACAAACTGAAAGAAAAAAGACCAGAAGATGCTTCAAAATGTCAAAAAATTATTTTTGTTTTGTTTGAGACAGGATCTCACTGTCACCCAGGCTGGAGAGCAGTGGCACAATCATGGCTCACTGCAGCCTCAACCTCCTGGACTCAAGCAATCCTCCTGCCTCAGCCTCCTGAGTAGCTGGGACTACCAGTATACACCACCACATCCAGCTTTTAATTTTTTTGTAAAGATGGGGTCTCACTACATTTCCTAGGCTAAATTATTGTTTTAAAATGGAAACTTAAAACTTTAATGGTCAAAACCTTGGAAGAAAGTTTCTTAAATGTTTTCAGTCATCCTGGAGGAAAGACTGGATTATCTTTAGTCTAGTCTTTTTATTTATTTTTATGAGACAGATTCTTGCTCTGTCACCCAGGCTGGAGTGCAGTGGTGCAATCTCGGCTCACTGCAACCTCTGCCTCCTGGGTTCACGCCATTCTCCTGCCTCAGCCTCCCGAGTAGCTGAGACTACAGGCGCCTGCCACCATGCCCGGCTAATTTTTTTTTTTTTCCTGGTATTTTTAGTAGAGACATGGTTTCCCGTGTTAGGCAGGATGGTCTCAATCTCCTGACCTCATGATCCACCCGCCCCGGCCTTCCAAAGTGCTGGGATTACAGGCATGAGCCACCATGCCCAGCCTTCTAGTCTTTTTACATAAAATGTTACAAAATTGCTATGTGAAGAGATAAGAATAGGTAACCAAAAATGCAGGGGGAAAGTGTAAGGTTGTGTGCCAAAGAAAGAACTGTGTTATACGGTTCTAGGTTTTGAGTTGTTTGTAGTTTTAGCTTTTTAAAATGTGCAAATAGTGACTTCTTTTTCATTCTAAATTTTCATTTTGATACCTAAACTTGTCTTCTTTTTCTGAAAGAGGGCCTTCAGAATTAGAGAGTTTCAGGCCCCACAAATTCTGGCTCCTCCTCCACTGACTGCTGATACTGACGGGTAAGCTCACGCTGCTCTCTACTTTCTTTTCATCCCAGCCTTCATGACTGGGAGAAGGTGCACCCTAGAGAGAATGTGTCCAGCGGGAGCAGGCTTCTTCCCTACTTTCACTCATCTCCAGCCACCACCCAAGCCTTTCTACCTCCAAGACCTTCATAAAGGTTTGTCCAGAATTACCACAAAAGAGTTTGGGAGCCAGGCATGGCGGCTCACGCCTGTAATTCCAGCACTTCGGGAGGCCGAGACAGGCGGATCACCTGAGGTCAGGACTTCAAGACTAGCCTGACCAACATGGTGAAACCCCGTCTCTACTAAAAGTACAAAAGTAGCCAGCCATGGTGGTGCACGCCTGTAATCCCAGCTACTCAGGAAGCTGAGGCAGGAGAATCACCTGAACCTGGGAGGTGAAGGTTGCAATGAGCCGAGATCGTGCCACTGCACTACAGCCTGTGCAACAAAAGTCTTTTTTGTTTTTTTTTTGAGACAGAGTTTGGGGAGGAATCGCAAATGATCTAAATTTCTCAACAAATACATTTCACAAAATGGATTATCTCCCACTAACCCTCTCCCCAAAAAAGGTATTTGCTTCTTAAAGATTTTCTAAAACACAGGGCAAAATAGGTAATTATCCTCTAAATAATTTTTAATTTTTTAAAGTTTTTGAGACCGTCTTGCTCTGTCACCCAGACTGGAATGCAGAGACATGATCATAGCTCACTGCAGCCCCAAACTCTTGGGCTCAAGTAATTATCCTGCCTCAGCCTCCTGAGTAGCATGCCACAACACCTGGATAACTTTTTTTTTTTTTTTTTTTTAAAGAGACAGGGGTGTCACTTTGTTCCCCAGGCTGGTGGTGAACTCCTGCCTCAAGTGTTCCTCCCGCCTCAACTCCCAAAACCCTGGGATTATAGCCATGAGCTACCATGCCAGACCAAAATTCTAAGTAAGTTTTAAGAGCCAATTTACAAAACCAAATACCATAGACTTTTTGCCTGACATGACCTTATCCTGTGATCAAATTTATCTTTTGTTTTTCTTCCTCCAGCGAGGAATGCATATATCCTCACACATGTAGATGTGTGATGTGGAATGTGAACATCCTACTTTGAATTTTCTAGTGATTATCTTTAAATTTTTTTAAAACCACACCACTACCTGTATTTTTCTAATTATCAAAAAGAAAAATAAAACAGTAAAAAATAAAGGCTGGGCTTTTACTTTCTCCTAACAGTCCCTGCCCTACCCCCACCTACTTCTCAGTTTCTACTAGTGAATCTGACCCAGATTTATTATTGTTGGCATTGTTACTGAATAACTGGGATTCTTCTCTTTCCATTACATATCTTCTCTTTCAGTATTTACAACAGTTGAATTTTCATTTGTAACATCTGTAACCAAGTTTATAATTTAGACTTAAATTTATGTTCAAGTGATTTCAATTCAATGTCAGTATTTTTTTTAACACCACAAGTTCCCCATTCTTGAGTTATTCAAACAATCTTTTAGTTGGTTAGAATATATCCATGAACAAGTTTTGTTTAAGAAAAATTTACAGAAGGCATACAGAAAAATTTCAGGTACAGGTAGTAGAAAAAAGCTGATGGCCTTAAACAGTAAGGAAAGGTACTGGCTCACATAACTCCTAAATCCAAAGGCAGGGTGAGCTCCCACTGAAGGCAGTGTGCTAGCTCCAACTTCTGTATCTTCAGAGAACATCTTTCTGCTGACTTCACAAATTAACAATTAGTGTGACTATTTAATTCTCAGTTACAACTTTTTTCCCTTAAAACTTAGCTTCAGCTCCACGACACTATTTTCTGGCAATGTTATAGAAAAGTCTAAAACCATCCCGATTTCTTTGTAAGTAACCCTTTCCCCAGGTTCTGACTGGCTGTTTGCAGGGTACTCTCTTGCTCTTTCTTGCTCTTCCCACTAATTTTATCTAAGGCAGAATGAGCTCTTTGAATATACAGAAACAGCTTGTTTTTTTTTTTTTTTCAGCTCAAAGATACTTTTTCCCATTGAATCTGATTATTGTTTCTGTTCTATTTGTTTTGGTATCTTCTTTAGGAACAACACTTATTCAGATCACAGCAATAATTTAACTTTCTACATTGTAAACTTTTGCTCTTCATGAATCCTAAGAGAGTTTAAAATTCTGCAAATGCTTTTACTATCATTACAGTTTCTTTCAGCTCTTTCATTTCACTTTATAATTTTTATTTATTTATTTTTGAGACAGGGTCTGTCACCCAGGCTGGAGTGCAGTGCTACAATCACAGCTCACTGCAGTCTTGACAACTTCTGGGGTCAAGCGATCCTCCCACCTTAGCCTCTGAGTAACTGGGACCACAGGTGCAGCGTGTACCACCACACCTGGCTAATTTTTTCTTGTTTTTTGCAGAGACGGAGGGCTCACCATGTTTCCCAGGCTGGTCTCGAACTCCTGGTCTTAAACTCCTGGGCTCCAATGATCCCCCCATCTCAGCCTCCCAAAGCGCTGGGAATACAGGCATAAGCTTGTGTGCCCAGCCTCATTTTATAATTCTCTCAGCCCTAGTTTTCAGCTTGGCCTGTTGCTTTATCTCATCTTTCAACCACTTATTTGTGTTTCTTGAATTTTATTACGAACAGCACAAAGTAGATTCAATCTGAAATTTACTTCTCATTTCTGTAATTACTATTTTCTAAATTATACTCTTCCTCGGCCTCAAAAACTATATCCCCCTCCTATTTTGTTTTGGAAACATGTTGCTTTATTCTTTATTTCTGAACAATAGTATTTAGACCCATCCTCCCCCAAACCCCCACCTCCAAAAAAAAAAAAAATAGCTGGACCTCCTCCTCAGAATGCTGCTAAATGTTGGTGGGTTTTTGTTGTTGCTGTTTTCTAACTCTAAGTTTATAGGCTGGAGGATGCATATATAAACTGCACTGCCTATTCAGAAATGTGGTCCATCTTCAAGGGAACATCAGCTCTGGGAGCCTCCTTCTCTGAGCCTATCGTGTTGCTTTTATGTTCTAGTTCTGCATCTCACTCTCCCTGTCTAGACCTGGCTTCCACTCCAGATGGGTGGGATGCCACCCAATGCACCAGGAAGGAGGACTGTGGCGCCCAGGAGAAGCTCTAGCAGTTTTGAGCGTGTTGAAGCCGCGTGTGTCCTCTGGCCTCCCAGTTCAGCTACTCATCAATATCGCTGCTGCACAAGCCCACCCCGGCTGCCCGTGGCCACTCAGGGTCATCAGGCCTCCTTCACTCTCTGCTCTCCCAAATTAGCACAGCCAACACCACATCTCCATATGTTCCTCACAATCCTGCACTGAGTTCTCAGGAAACAGAGTGATGAGTCAGGCCCTGGTATTTCTTCACCCTGATCCCACTATCTATTCTGATTCAGCTTTTCATCTCTCTTTTTCTCAATCACTTCCATTGGGATCTGATGATTCAAGGGAGGGGAGGTAAAAAGTTAGACAAAAACTAGTGCCCAAGTCACATCTTCCTGGAAGTTGCCAATGACCATTTTTCAGTGTTCTTCTATCTTCTGAATTCTCTTTTGATGTCAGCTTTCTCTGTTTCTATAGAAATTTTATTTTAAATTTTCTCTTTCACGCTGTTGGGTTTTTTCACCCATCTGGAGGTCCTTGCTGTTTGTATGCATTTAAAAATGCGATGAAGCTAGCTGTGTGTCTTCCTTTGGTGTTGCATGTAGGTAACTTTTCTCACTCGATTTCCCTCTCAAATGGGAAGGTTCATTATGTTCTGCGTTTGTGAGCAAAGCTTGTCCACTGGAGGGCTTCCCTTGGGGATGAAAAGATAGGGACCTTTATTGGAGAAGCCGCATAAACAAACAAACAAAAATGTTAAAAAGCTTTACTTGGGGTGTTGATACACACCCATTGAGTTCCAATTCTCCCCAGGCAAGGAATCCAATCTCTGTAAAGAAAATTGTTTGTGGGTAAAATGCTGTAGACTGCTCAAAACAAGAGGAACAGGAGACGACGACAGAGAAGAGTGTAGAGAACCCTCCCAGCACTGTGGCTTTGGAGGGCCTTTGAATTCTCCTTGTTTGCAGCATGATTTCCATGATCACCAACAGAACCCAAATCCAAACACTAACTAGTCGGAGCACAGCCCCATGAGGGGCTGCCCAGAAGCTGCTCCTGCTTACTCTAAATCCTCCTTCTGTTTTATCTGCTTATAGGTTTCCCATTTGCAGTTTCCTTCCAAAAGTGTGTTACACTCTATCCTTTGCTAAAGGTCCCTTCCCAGGCTCTTTTTTCCCACCTACACTGAGGTACAATTGACAACTAAAAATTGGATATATTCAAGGTGTACATCTTGATGTCTTGATTAAGGAGACATTGTGAAATGACGACCACAGTCAAGAAGATTAACATACCTGTCGCCTCACATAGATACCTTGTGCTTGTGTGGTAAGAACACTTAAAATCACTCTCTGCAAATTTCAAGCATACAATACGTTATCTCTAACTGTAGTCACAGGGCTGTACATGAGGTCTCCAGAATTTATTCATCTTACAAATGCAAGACTGTACGCTTTGACCAACTTCTCCCCACTTGCCCCCCATCCCAGTCTCTTCCCTGTCATTTGTTGAGATTTTGGGGTGAACAGGGGATGGAAATTTATTGTCCTATGTCCACCACTGGGATCACACTGGAATCCCCGAGAAGTAGACTCTTCACGCTTCTGTTAACAGATTTCAGTATGGATCCCTTGGGGAATTCTGTTTCTTGAACCCACTATTGGTCTTCAGAGAGAGTAAAAACTTTCTACAGACAACATGATTCTACTCCAGATGCAACTGTTCATAAGATTATCAACTTAAGGATTTCAACAGCAAGGATTTGATGTGGTCTTTCAAATAATACGGGTTAAAATAAACTTCAACCTTTTCAATAGGAAGAAAACACAAGCAAACCTAAAAACCTTCAAGATAGCACACAGCCACAGATTCAAACATGTGACAGAGGTGAGCAAAACCTCTCTGACCACTCCCAACACTAAAACCAATCCAAGTCTCAGTTCCACCCACAGGAGAAGCACAGACACTGACACTGACTCGAGCTGCAACACGGATGAACCTGGGAAAGTGACTCATGCCACAACATGGATGAACCTGCTAAGTGAAAAATGCCAAACACAGAAGACCACATATTCTATGATTCCATTTACGTGACATGTCCGTGGAAACAAAAAGTCAATGAATGACTGCCAGGGGTTGGAGAGGAGGGAATGACAGCTAATGGGGCCCAGGTTCTTTTTGAAGTGATAAAAATGTTCTAAAATTAGATAGTGGTGATGGTCGCACAACTTTATGAATATACTAAAAGCCATTCAATTGTGTAATTTAAAAGGATGGCTATAATGGTATGTGGATTATACTGATTTCTAAAAAGAGAATAGGTGCTTTATTACCAAATACACTGAAGGTGCACAGTCCCTCGCTCCTGTAATACTTCACTGGATCAGAAATTACTTCAGAGCACAGGGTCTCTGCTACAACACAGAGCAGCAAACCAATCATATATAAATCTGAGAAGAGCCGGGCTCAGTGGCTCGTGCCTGTAATCCCAGCACTTTGGGAGGCCGAGGTAGGTGGATTAACTGAGGTCAGGAGTTCAAGACCAGCCTGGCCAACATGGTGAAACCCCATCTCTACTAAAAATACAAAAATTAGCTGGACGTGGTGGCGGGTGCCTGTAGTCCCAGCTACTTCAGAAGCTGAAGCAGGAGAATAGCATGAATCCAGGTGGCAGAGGTTGCAGTGAGCCGAGATCACGCCATTGCACTTCAGCCTGGGCAACAAGAGCGAAACTCCGTCTCAAAAAACATAAATAAATAAAATAAAATAAAATAAATCTGAGAAGAAAGCTATCAGACTATTCTTAAGTTTTGTTTTTGTTTTTTTTTTTTTTAAAGGAGTAATAATGAGGCAGGAGAGAAGGAGGGGAGACATGTAGGAAGTTTCTTGAAGGGCTACAAAGCGTTTCTTTCAGTGGGAGGCAGAAAATAGAAACGTGTGAGAAGCATGGAGACGGAACCCTCTTAGTGTAAAACAGGAAAGGATTCTTCAAAATACCGTTCATGGCGGCGCAGACAGAGCAGCAATCTGTGAAGGACCGCGAAATTCTCCGCCTTTAAATTTGTTCAGTAGTGCTCATATATTACATCTACTGAAGTGCCACTGGTTTATTATTTCCATAAAGTTTAAACAGCCTTAAGACACTGAACAACATTTTTGTGCTGAATAATAAATATGTTTATGACTGATGCCCTGAACCACGGAAATGTAAAAAAGAGCTTCTAAAAATAGAGTACAGGACTTCAAAGAGGCCTGTCCATAAAATCAAATCTACAAAGAATAACTCAGATGGTTACCACAGAATTGCATGAGTTCTTCACAGGCCACTGGTATTTAATAGCCCCCAAACAGGATGTCTGGCTACAATTACAAGAAATATGAAAAATCTGACCCCCTTAACGTGAAAAAAGAAAAACAAAATGCTTGAGATACACAAGTATGTGAAAATCACTAGTCTTATGATCATTACATTGATCATAAAAACCACTTTAAAACATAATTCATCTTCAGCTACAGGATGGTGATATGGACCTGGTCCTGTTAAGACAGAGCAGAAGATGCAAATCTTTTATAGAAATTACACTGAAACAGATAGGCAAATGTGGAATGTAATTTGATTGAACTGCTGATTCTGAATTTATTTGCTGTATGGTAAATACATAAATTTGAGTACTGCTGAACAAATTTAAGAGAACCTGGCTTTCTTTCACAGATCCTTGCTATCTCTATACCAGCATGAACATGAACAGTATTTTAAAGAATCTTTGCCCTATTTTACAAGAAGAGCATTTAGTTCTCTGGGTTCTCATGCTTTATTATTTTCTGCCTCCAAGGAAAATAATGTGTCAGCCTCACATATACTCTCTGGTTACGTGGTGTGTACGTAATTAAAAGGGAAAATTAAAATGCCTTCTAGACTAGTCACGAACAAAATTAATACTTTAGAATGGAATTTAAATCAGTCATCTGAAAGGGAGACTCCTAGATCCTGTTGCTATTTGTTAAATACTTTTAGAGGAGTGTCATTTTTTTTCCCACCCTGCCCTTTCCTTTATTGACTTTTCATACAATGAGTTTGCTGTGCCCATCACCGGATACATGAACAACAACAAAAAAGCTACAGCTGGATCCTGTATTAGTCTCAGCTGCAGCTAAAGCTCTTTTTTTAAATCAATAGGAAAGTGTTGAGGGAGGGAAGAAGAAAAAGATACATTCCTGAGAGATTTAAGGTTTAGTCTTCATCCAAGGATCTGACACCAAAAGTATCTCTTGAAAATTATGTAAATATAGTTTGTCTTACTAAATTTTCCAATTCTTAAGTTCATTTCTTTATAAAACCATGGCCAAATATTAAAATAAAATCCTTACTATGTTAAGCCAGATAACTACCTCCAGATGGGTGTGAGTCTAAGAAACCACTGTGTATGCTTGTTACAAATTCACCCACACACATATTCCATTGACATCTGAACCATTCAGTAACTCCTTCTGGTTACCAACTTAATCCACACTTACCAAAGAACAAGAAAAATGAATGTCACTTTTACCTTGAATCAAAATGATTTTTAACATATTTACAATAAAAAAATTAAAGAAACTGAAGCACTTATCAATTCTGCTTACACATGCAATCTAGTCTATAGGATGCAAATAATGATATTAGACAATGAGCCTGGACTCTTCAAAAAGGTGTCACCAAAACAATTTTTTTTTTTTTTTTTTTTGAGACAGAGTCATACTGTGTTCACCCAGGCTGGAGTGCACTGGCAGAATCCTGGCTCACTGCAACCTCTGTCTCCTGGGTTCAAGCAATTCTCGTGCCTCAGCCTGAGATTTCAGGTATGCACCACCATGCCCAGCTAATTTTTTTGTATTTTTAGTAGAGATGGGGTTTCACCATGTTGCCCAGGCTGGTCTTGAACTCCTGGCCTCAAGTGATCTGCCTGCCTCGGCCTCTCAAAGTGCTGAAATTACCGGCCTGATCCATCGCACCCAGCCACCAAAACACATTTTAAAATTAAAAACAGCCGGGCATGGTGGCGCACACCTGTAATCCCAACACTTTGGGAGGCCAAGGCGGGCAGATCACAAGGTCAGGGGTTCGAGACCAGCCTGGCCAATTTGGTGAAACCCTATCTCTACTAAAAATACAAAAATTAGCCAGGCGTGGTAGTGGGCACCTGTAATCCCAGCTACTCTGGAGGGTGAGGCAGGAGAATCACTTGAACCTGGGAGGCGGAGGTTGCAGTGAGCCGAGATTATGCCACTGCACTCCAGCCTGGGTGACAGAGTGAGACTCTATCTCAAAAATAAAAATAAATAAATAAAAATAAAAAATAAATAAAAGAGGCCAGGTGTAGTGGCAGGCACCTGTAATCCCAACTACTCAGGAGGGTGAGGCAGGAGAATCACTTGAACCCGGGAGACGGAGGTTGCAGTGAGCCGAGAGATCGCACCACTGCACTCCAGCCCTGGCCACAGAGCAAGACTCCACCTCAAAAACAAACAAACAACAACAAAAATAAATAAGACTGAAGAAAAATAACTAAATAGGAGGTGTAAATCTTAATTAAAGCCTAGATAGGTTAAAAAAAAAAAGAAAGCTATAAAAACATTTTGGTAACAACTGGGGAAAGCAGAATGTGTACTATTTTGGAACAGTATTATGGAATGACTGTTAGTTATCTTAAGAATGATAACGGCTGTAGTTATGTAGGAGAATGTCCTTAGAAGACGAGTGCTAAAGTATTTCTTTGAAAAGCGTTATGATGTTTGTAACTTTTTGAGACGGAGTCTCGTTCTGTCGTCTAGGCTGGAGTGCAGTGGCATGATCTCAGCTCACTGCAACCTCCGCCTCTCAGGCTCAAGCAATTCTCATGTCTCAACCTCCCAAGAAGCTGGGATTACAGGCACATACCACAATGCTCGGCTAATTTTTTGTATTTTTAGTAGAGACAGGGTTTCACCATGTTGGCCAGGCTGGTCTCGAACTCCTGACCTCAAACAATCTGCGCACCTCGGCCTCCCAAAGTGCTGGGATTTATAGGCGTGAGCCATCGCACCCACCCATGTTTGTATCTTGCTTTCAAATGGGTTCAGTCACACACACACATAAATTGTAATACAAAGACAGACAAGCAAATGTGGCCAAATGTTAGCAGCTGGTGAATTTAGGTGAAAGATATATAGGATTCATTGTACCATTCCTTCAACTTTTCTGTAGATTTGAACATTTTCAAAATACAAAGTTGGGAAGAAGAGATATAATAATCATATTGCCAATCATCAGTTATTCCAAAGCCCAAATAAAACAATTCTTCCAACTCACTCTGCTCAGTATGTAAAGACAGGCAGGCCAGAGGCTTAACACATTGATGACTAACAGTTTTGAATGCCTACTATTACAATCGTCGAGATTTTGATAAATTCTTCATATAAATAATTTCACTTGGGTTTTTTAACATCCATCTTGCATATGAGAAAACTGAAGCTTAGGGAGATTAAGTAACTTACACAAAATCACAAAGCTAGAAATGACAGAGCTGCAGATATTTACTTAAAAATATGTCAACACCAAATATTTGTCAACACCAAACAGGCTCAAATGTTTAAACAAACTTATGTAAGCATACAGAAAGTATGAATACAAATTCTCAGAACCATTAACATTATAGATGACAATATTCTTCCTTGAACAAGGGGAATTACCCGAAATATCCTCAATGGCTGACCTGATATAGCAAACAGGGAAAAGTTCTGAAATCCTAATTCCTAGAGACCCCAAGGGAAAAGAGGGCCTCTCCAATCCCACAGGACTAAGACTATTTAGGAAGGAATGGCTACATAGTTATCTCCAGCATGATGCATCCCAACAGAGCCGGCCGTGAAGAAGCTGGGCTGAGGACCAGAAAGGCTCCCACCACAGCACTGCAGTAGCCCTGGGGGTCCAGCACCTAATCAGGACAGGGAGGGAGGGATATGTTAGGGACATCAGGAGAAAACAGCTTCAACTTCAAGTCTCTTATGAAATTAAGGACTTACAGACTCCCCTCTCTAGAATGTGGAGGAGACGCACAGGTTAGTGTGACTACCCAAGTTTGACCTTTAATCTCTTTTTTTTTTTTTTTTTTTTTTTAATGAGACGGAATCTCACTCTGTCACCCAGGCTGGAGTGCAGTGGCGCAATCTCGGCTCACTTCAAGCTCCGCCTTCCAGGTTAATGCAATTCTCCTGCCTCAGCCTCCCGAGTAGCTGGGACTACAGGCACCCACCACCACGCCCAGCTAATTTTTTGTATTTTTAGTAGAGACGGGGTTTCACTGTGTTAGCCAGGATGGTCTCGATCTCCTGACCTCATGATCCGCCCACCTCGGCCTCCCAAAGTGCTGGGATTACAGGCGTGAGCCACCGCGCCCGGACGACTTTTAATCTGTTTAACCAAAGTTGAAATGGCCCTGTCAATAACTTTACAACTCTAAGGAAACAGCACTCCTGTAAAATCTGTTCCTGAAATTCCCAGTCACTGATCCAATCAACTACATTTCTTGATGGCTGAAACGAAGATAAAACCGCCTATAGCAAGTCCTGAGACAGGAGAACTTCTGCCGGGATATTCTCTCCAAAGGGAGTCACTGACCACTGGTTCAGGCAGGGGGCCCTAGAGCACACTCCCATTTGTGGAACTCCCAGGCAGGCCTGCACCAAACCTCAAAGGGGCTGGAAGGACTACGATAGTGGACTTCTCTCTGAAGACACAAATTCTTTGCTCCCCTTTACAGGTAAAACAGAAATGGGAGATAAAAGTTTTAGCGCAGAACTTAACAAGACTTCTGAAATAGATGGTCTTCATTACCTTTAGATGCAAGACAGTCCACTCTTCACCAGGATCATACTAGGTAATACTTGACAGGAAGACATGCAAAGAGAGAAGCCCCCAGACTCCTCTACTGAGAAGGGAAAAGTGGGGAGGGGTGGAAGCAGTGGGAAGGTAATAGAGACTTAAATCCTAAAACAAATGTCCAAGTACTAATAGCAGCAGAACCCAGGGGAAATAGCTTATGTTCTTTCCAGATTAAAAAAATTTAAAAGTCATGTTCTGCACGTCCAGCCAAATTACTGGGCACTTGTGAGGCAGAGCAACTACTGGGGGAGCCAAGGGAGGGCAGGACACACTGCATCCATTTGGACTCTGCTCCCTCTGCGAGCCGTCATCAAGAGTGAATGCTAGCGGGACAACGTGTGGCGAGCAAGAGCTAGCAGACTTCAAGACCAGTCTGACCACAGAAAGGAAGGAAAGAAGGCATTTGACTTTCTTTTGTGAAAACTGAAACATCCTAGTAACCATCTGACTAGTATACAGCTTAACCACTACTTTAAACTAAATTCCAGGAACATAGTCCGTAACAGACACCCTGTGATTCCTGAGAAAACGCAACATTTTAGAAGAAGACTTATCCAACGTGAAGATTTTTTTTACATAAGGCAATGAAAGGCATCATTTATTCTCGAAATGTGTCATGCTCTCAGAAGTGTGGTCATATACTGAATCAAAGTCTACAATCACTCATCCTCCCACGCCAGGGAAATACAGCTTCATCATGTGAACAGGCCAAACATTCAAAAGACACTAAAATTCTTCAATTTTCCCATACTCTAACACAAACAAAACTGAATTCATTTGTCTGATCCTTTCTCAACTCAAAAAAATTTTAATCTAATTACTGAAACTTGGAAAAGGACATTCTTATTTTATTTCCTCTCTGTAAAGAACTAAAAGGAAGTCCTGTCTTCTAACAAAATATTAAATTGCCAATGCCACCTTTGATTACTGCATATTTCTAAATGTACATGTTAAAATACATATAAAGATTTGCCAAATGAAACAATGTACTTCTAAGAATACGAAAATGTATTTTGTTTTATTAAAAGGGGAGAAAATGTTAATCTCAAAAAGAAAATATAACCTAGCCAAGTTCTTCAAGTAATATTTATATGCTTAATGAATATTTATGGAAGAGAAAAGGTGTTTTTCTCTTCACACTCTATGGCGAAGAGATGCTTACTGAATGAATGACAGAATGAAACCTACCTGCTGCTACAGCCAGTATCACACCAGATGCCTTGAGCTCCAAGTTACAGTACACTGCTACTCAATCACTTAAACAAGAGGGGTATTTACTGTCCCACATGACAGGAAGTGTGGAGGTAGGGAGGTTCCTGGGTGGGTGAAATTCAGCAACAGCACCATCTAGAATCCCACTGGTCATCCTCAGGGTGTGGGCTTGGAAATGGACAGGCTTAATTAAGAGCCATTGTGAATGCAAGCTGGCTACTCATCCAGGCCCAACAAAGTCTAGCAAAGAAATGCAACAGGGCTGGGCACGGTGGCTCACTCCTGGGAGGATCACTTGAGGCCAGGAGTTTAGGACCAGTCTGAGCAACGTAGCAAGACCTTGTCTCTACAAAAAATATTTTTTGTTTGTTTGGTTTGCTTTTTTTTTCCAAAAAATATTTTTAAATTAGCGGAGCGTGGTGGTGAGGGCCTAGCTACTTGAGAGGCTGAGGTGGGGGGATCACTTGAGCCAAGGAGGTTGAGACTGCAAAGAGCCATGATCATGCCACTGCACTCTGGCATAGGAGACAGAGCAAGACCCAGTCTCAGAAAAAAAAAAAAAAAAAAAAACCAGAAAAGAAACGCAACTCCTCATGTATTTATTTGTGAAGGAAGAAAGTTCTTGGAGACATCTCCCTGCAAACTGCCCTGCACATTGGCCAGACTTGGGTGATACTTTCACCTCTCCTCCACTCATGGATAAAGAAAGAGGGATTATCCCACCTGCTAAGACTATTTAAGATATAGCACTTTGTGGTGATAAAGTCTTCTTCCGATAGGTAAATATGTAAACAATTCATGGTTCTGTGGGCAAGGAAGCAAAGAAGGGTGGATTTGCAATAGGGCATCAACAATGTCTTCTACACAGAGTCAAATATGGCTGTAACAATGACCACAAGCTACAAGGCAACGGGCACAGAGAAATAAACTGGTTGTTCAATCCTTCTTCTGTCCCCCAAATATCTACGTCCCATTTTATGGTTTCAAATCAAGAGTTGTTATTTAAGTTACATTTTATAGAAACGAAAAAATATTGTTTAAAGTCTATCAGCCACCCTAATTCTTGAATCAACTATAAAAATAGCTCAATAATTACTGCTTTAATGAACACTCATATTATCAAATTGTGGTTTTACAGAACCTCCAGAATGTGAAATAATAAATGCAACCCAGATGTTCACTAAAAAATGAAAACAAGATTGTTTTTACTTCATAGCAACCAAATAGGTCAACCCATTTCCTCCTCCAGAGAATTCTCAGAGGACCACAAACTCCACTCAAAGAGCATGTGTTTCATATGTATCTGTCCAGAGAAAAAGGAAACTCTGCTGTCCAAAATAAACGGAGAATATTATATGTTCCCATGAAAGTGAATTAGAAAGTTGCAGTAAGGCTGTGTCTACACATTGCCAAACATCTGGATGAAAACTTGGGGGAAAAAAATCACTAATTACCTAGATATTGGGAAATACTTTCTGATCATCATCCAATTGCTTTGTTTTACAGCAAATTGCTGATTTTATTAATTACAGACATAAGTTTTTCAAAAGAAGACTATAGTAATTAACAATAGCCCTGTTGAGAGTTTAAAGCAGGAACTTTTACTCTCTCCTATTTGAACAGTGTTCCTGGTGACTTACTAAAAACCAAGTCAGCTAAAAGAGTAAATTTACTCTAGGAAAGTAAATCAAAAAATCTTCTTGGCCAACTGAAATTGACTCAGGTGAGTCTCTTCTAATATTTACATAATACTGAAAAGATATTTATCCAAAATAAATGCTTGCTGTATTGGCTCCAGCCAAATTATAAAGCATTACAGAATCTCATGTCTATTCTATGTTAATTGGGTACCTGACATTAACTATAAAAAGTTTATGTTTGGTTAACTTCAAAAATCAGGATGGAGAGTCATGTATTTTCTACTCTCATTTAAATGATTTACTATTTTCCCCACAAACTCAAAATATTTTACATACATATATATTATATTTTTTATATATATATATATATATATTTTTTTTTTTTTTTTTTTGAGACGAATTTTTGCTCTTGTTGCCCAGGCTGCAGAGCAATGGCGCGATCTCGGCTCACCACAACCTCCACCTCCCAGGTTCAAGCGATTCTCCTGCCTCAGCTTCCTGAGTAGCTGGGATCGCAGGCATGTACCACCACACCCGGCTAATTTTGTATTTTTAGTAGAAACAGGGTTTCTCCATGTGGTCAGGCTGGTGTCGAACTCCCAGCCTCAGGTGATCCACCCTCCTCGGCCTCCCAAAGTGTTGGGATTACAGGCGTGAGCCGCCGTGCCCAGCCAATATTTAATATATCTTAAGCAGCTTTTAGGGTACTTTGACAAAACCTATTTTTTAAATTTCATTTCATTTCAAAAGTTTCAATAGTCCCATATTACAGGCTGACAAACCCGCTTTCTAAAGGATCTGCCAATAATTTCTTAAAACTAATCTACCTCTCCCAAAGTTACTTATACTAAGTGTGTGAGAATGCAAACAGCATTATTATTCTAACATGCCTGATACAAATGATTATTGGTCTCCTGTGAAAACTTCCTTGAGAAGTATTTCACTGCAAAACAAACATACCCTTCCCTCACTGAGCTCCAGCCACTCGGGCTTCCCCTCTATTCTCATAACATGCCACATTTCCAATTAAGGCCCATGGCACGTGCCTTTCCTTCAGCAAAGACACACCTTCCCCCACTAGCTCCTTCACCCACTCCAGTCTAGCTAGCTCCCTGCCTCTCCCCAAACTGTTTTTCTTTAACATCACCAAGTCCAGCAGACATGTCCCCATCCCCATTTTAGGCCGTCTCTAAGTGCATTCAACACAGCTGATCACTCCTCTCTTCTGCAATGCCACACAATCTTCAAGGCTTCCTAGGCCTCACTGGTTACCCTCTCAGTCACCTTTGCTGCACTGTCCTCAGTCCTAGGATTTTTCTCCTCTCTCAACTCTCTTCCACCCGCATGAATTAAAATCTCCCCAATGTTTATCTCCTACCCAAATTAGTCTTCTGAGCAGCAGACTGACACAGCCAACTGCCTACCTACCATCTCCACTAGGATATCTCACTGACAAGTCCATTTTAAATAGCAAAATTGAATTCCTGAGAGTCCGCTTCCAGTAAAAGCTGACTAGCTCATTGCAGACCAACCTTTCTTCCAAGAACAACTTAAAAAGCTGAACAAATTATTAGAAACAACTGTTTGAAGGCATCAGAGAGCTACCCATGCAGTGAGGACTCTGGAGGCCAGGATTCCAGAGAGAAAAGGGGAGTGCAGAGAAGTGAGCCCAATCACCGGGGCCACTTTTCTCCTTGAGGGATTTGCCAATTCACAGCAGAAGCTGGGAAGCCAAAATACCAAACAGAAACAAGTGACTGAGAATCCAAGAAGGTCAGCAGAATAGCCACCAGCCTTAGGGGACTGAGGGGACAAAAATTAGAGTTCAGGGGCTGCCAAGTAGAAGAGGCCCTGGGAAGCATCCCAAGCTTTCAGTGGGAACCACTAAAGGCTATAACCTAGAAGAAGGGTAAACCAGAATAGACCAAGCCTCATAATTTTAAAGTGATATTCCGGCCAGGTGAGGTGGCTCAGGCCTGTAATCCCAGCACCTTTGGAGGCTGAGGCAGGCAGATCATTTGAGGCCAGGAGTTCAAGACCAGTCTGGGAAACATAGTGAGACCCTGGCTCTACAAAAATAAAAAATAATTAGGTGGGCATGGTGGCGTGTGCCTGTAGTCCCAGCTACTTGGGAGGCTGAGGTAGGAGGATCATAGGATCATTTGAGCCTGACTGTGCTTCAGCCTAGGCGACAAGAGTGAGACCCTGTCTCAAAAAAAAAAAAAAAAGGGGCAAAGTGATATTCCGTTACTTTAACTGCCTGCCAAATCCTCAAATGAAGACAACAGGCAGGGTCTTGAATCATCTCTATAATTTTTCACATACATTGTCCAGAATTTAATTAAAGCTCAACAGGCATATCTAGAATCAAGATATGCCTCATGACTGAAAACCAAGGATAAAACAGACAACAGAACACACTTACAAGGCATCCAAATATCGGAGTTATCAGACACAGACTTTAAAATAACTCTGATTCATATAATAAAGCAGTTGACAAGATAAAAAATGCCAGCAGAAAACTGGAATCTTTAAAAAAAAATCAAGAAAACTGGAAAAGACAATAATGGAAATTAAGAACTCAATAAACGAGTTTAACAGCAATTACAGCTGAAGAAAGGATTAGTACAATGGAATATAAGTCAGAAGAAGATATAGACTGAACGATGGAGAGGCAAAGGGATAAAGAACACAGAAAAGAATCTAAGACATACAGGACACGACACAGAGGACATGTTTAACGCACAGGTAATTACAGTCCTGGAAGGAGATGAGACAGGAAATGCAGCAGAAGCAATCAATGAAGAAATAATGAACAAGAATTCTGTAAATCTAATTTAAGATCAAGCTTTGTCACAGCACTGCCAAAAAGAAGAAAAAGAACAACTAATCCCAAGCAGGATACACTTGGGGAAAACCACATCTGGACACACCACATAACAGCTGAAAACCAAACCCAAAGAGAATATCTTAAAAGCAGCCTAAAGGGAAGAAAAAACACACTAACTGGAAAAGAGTGACAATAAGACTGATGCAGCTGACTTCTCCACAGAATCAATGGAAGCCAGAAAGCAGTAAAATTACCCCTTCAAAACACTGTAGGAAGGCCAGGCTCAGTGGCTGATGCCTGTAATCCCAACACTTTGGATCACTTGAAGCCAGTAGTTCAACACCAGCCTGAGCAACATAGTGAGACCTCCCATCTTTACAAAAAATTAAAAACTGCAATAAATTAACTTGAAAGCCTCCAACTATAATCCTGATGAAACTATCCGTCAAAAACAGAGGCAAGCTTAGCACAGTGGCACATGCCTGTAGTCCTAGCTACTCGGGAGGCTGAGGCAGGAGGACTGCTTGAGCCCAGGAGTTCAAGGCTGCAGTGAGCTACGACGGCGTCACTGCTCTCCAGCCCGGGCAACAGAGCGCAACTCTGTAATAAAAAAATTGTGTTTAAGTGGAGGCAAAGTAAAGGTATTTTTGACCAAAAAAAAATGAACCCTCACAATAGTTTTTTCCCCTGTTCATTAAGCAACACCACTACCAAGCCAGAAACCTAAAGTCATATTTGATTCCTGCAGTTCCTATACCTCTAACCTTCTCCAAGCTGACAGTATGTCCATCCGATTCTCCAAAATACATCCTATCCCGTAACAAGAGCTCACTTATGAGAAACCTTCACATGTACCCCTGAACCTAAAATATATATTTTAACAGTTTTTAAAATATATATTTTGTCACTATAAAGCAACACAAATTAAAGCAATACATCATTTCTTACCCATGAGATAGGCAAATATTTAAAAGTAATGCAAACACTGTGTGCTGATTAGAATGCTGGGAAATCACACTACTCACAAGCCCCTAATGAGAAAGCAATCTGTTATCTATTAAAACTGAAGCATGCCTATAACTCACAACTGCAATTCTAGAAATATACTCTAGATAAACTCACATTTGTGAGGGGAGAGAAGACTAAGGAGCTCACCTCAGTACCGTTTGTAACAACACCAGGGTAACATTGACATTAAAAAGTTGAACACAGGGCTAGGCCCGGTGGCTCACACCTGTAATCCCAGAACTTTGGAAGGCCGAGGCAGGCAGATCACTTGAGGTCAGGAGTTCGAGACCAGCCTGGCCAACGTAGCAAAAACCTGTCTCTACCAAAAATACAAAAAATTTATCAGGGCATGGTGTTGCAAGCCTGTAATCCCAGCCACTCAAGTGGCTAAGGCAGAAGAATCGCTTGAACCTGGGAGGTAGAGGTTGCAATGAGCCAAGATCACACTACTGCACTCCAGCCTGGGAAACAGAGTGAGGACACTGTCTTCAGAAAAAAAAAAAAAAAAGTTCAACACAGGACAAGACAGACAAAATGTGATCACAGTTAAAATAAACAAGGTCTATATATAATCACAAGGATAATCTCTAATGCAAGCTGCAGAAGATTACATACAGTGTGATCTTGGCTTTATAATCTTTTTAAAACCAATTAGGGCCAGGTGCGGTTGCTCACACCTGTAATCCCAGCACTTTGGGAGGCCGAGGCCTGCAGATCATCTGAGGTCAGAAGTTCAAGACCAGCCTGGCCAATATGGTGAAACTCTATCGCTACTAAAAATGCAAAAAATTAGCTAGGCATGATGGCGGGCACCTGTAATCCCAGCTACTCAGGAAGCTGAGGCAGGAGAATCGCTTGAATCCGGGAAGCGGAGGTTGCAGTTGAGCCAAGATGGCGCCATTGCACTCTAGCCTGGGCAACAAGGGCAAAACTCCGTCTCAAAAGCAAAAAAAACAAAAAAGAGACCTGTACATTGCTTACAGAGGCACATGCACATCTGTTGAAGTATGAAATATATACCAGGCCGGGCATGGTGGCTCATGTCTGTAATCCAAGCACTTTGGGAGGCCAAAGCGGGTGGATCATTTGTGGTCAGGAGTTCAAGACCAGCCTAGCCAACAAGGTGAGACACTGTCTCTACTAAAATTACAAAAATTAGCTGGGTGTGGTGGCGCCTGCCTGTAATCCCAGCTACTCGGAAGGCTGAGGCAGAAGAATCGCTTGAACCCAGGAGATGGAGGTTGCAGTGAGCTGAGATCACACCAATGCACTCCAGCCTGGGTGACAGAGTGAGACTCCATCTCAAAAAACAAACAAAAACACCATACACCAGAGGGCCCCATATCAAATTCATAATGGCTGCCTCTAGGAAACATTGAAAGCAAAGAGCAAAAGGACCAGGGATTGCTAGACAAAAGTGACTTCAACTTTATTCAGTATTTATTAACAAATATTTACTGAAAGGCTACTATGTACCAAGCACTGTTCTAGATCTTGGAGATATAACTGGATAAAAGCAGAAAATATTCTTACTTTCACAGAACTCACATTGTAAGAGAAAAGAAACAAATATATAATAGGTAAGGGGTGACACATGCTAAGGGAGAAAAACAGAGCTGACAGTAACAATGAATGTGATTTTAGACAGGTTGGTCAAGGAAGACTTCTGTGATAAGGACACATTTGAGCAGAAACTTGAATGAAGCAAGGATACACCACATGCAGGTATCTAAGAGGAAACCACTACAGGGGCAGCAAGTGCAAAGGCACTGAGGCAGGAGTGTGCTTGGCAAGGAGACCAATGAGACAGACCAGAGTCAGGGAGGAAACGGGAGAGGAGCAACGAAAAATGTCAAAGAGATTGCAGGGGACTAGAGTAGTAGTCAAGGGCAGTCCCCAAGGTCAGAATGTTTGTTACATATTGAAAAGGTTATGAAAGAAAAAAAAAAGACTTGTGACAAAGACCATATGTGGCCCACAAAGCCTACAAAGTTTACTATCTGGCCCTTTTATTTAAAAAAAGCTTGGCTGGGCGTGGTGGCTCACGCCTGTAATCCCAGCACTTTGGGAGGCCAAGGCAGGCAGATCACGAGGTCAGGAGTTCAAGACCAGCCTGGCCAATATGGTGAAACCCGTATCTACTAAAAAAAAAAAAAAAAAAAAAAAATTACAAAAAATTAGCCGGGCATGGTGGCACGTGCCTGTAGTCCTAGCTACTCAGGAGGCTGAGGCAGGAGAATCACTTGAGCCCAGGAAGCGGATGTTGCAGTGAGCCGAGATCGCTCCACTGCACTCCAGCCGGGTGACACAGCAAGACTCCATTTCAAAAAAAAAAAAAAAGAAGAACTTGCAACCCCCTAAACTACAGCGTGTGGGCCATGGCCATGGCAAGGTGGTCTGAGGATTCTCAATAAACTGAGGAAAGAGCAAACTTTAAGAGAGGAGTGACATGACCTACGTGTCAAAGGGAATCGCCCTGGCTACAGTGTGAACAAGGATGACAATGGGAGAACCGTGAGAAGGCTTAAGGCAAAAGAAGTAAAAGATGGCACCAAAATTTTGGCCTGAGCAACTGGAAGAAGAACACCACAATATACTGAGATGGAGAGACTTACCAGTAATGCTTTATTTTTTAAAAAATAGACCTAAAAAATGCAACAGAACATTGACAGCTATTATGTCAATTCTGAGTAGTGGGAACAAGAGTGCTGGTTTCATTATTCTTTGTACCTTTCTGTATGTTTTATACAGATGTGTTTTATATATATCCTTCCCTCCATATTTCCCACTACCACCCTAACCCACCAAGCCCCGTAACTCTCACCTGAACCACTGCAACAACTCCCTTCTCCTCCAACCCACTCACCACTCAGCAGTCAAGAATATGCTTCTTTAAAAAGCAGGGGCAGTGGGTGAGAATACAGATTCTGAAACAGAAGGCCCGGGTTCCAATCACAGCTCCACCACTTGCTAGCTGTGAAATTTCAGACAAATTACTTAGCTTCCCTATGCCTCCATTTTCCAATCTGAAAATAGCAATATGATGAAGAGTTAATAAATTAAGACGCAGAAAGTACGCAGGACATACAGCATCAAGTAAATATTAGCTAAAATTATTGAAATGTAAATCAAATGAGATTTCCCCGTTTAAAAATCTTTCAGCGGCTTCATGTACTTAGAATAAAATCTGCATTCCTTAGCTACTGAAAGCCTGACATGGCCCCAGTCTTTCTCTCCCGCTTCACTGTCTGTTCAAGCCACACAAAGCTGCTTTTAATTCTCTAGAATATTCAGCTCTTGCCAGCTCCATGCCTTTCCTTCTGTCTGGTCCACTATCCCTATAGGTTGCACCTCGAAGGGCATTTCCTCAGAGGCCTTCCCTGGCCACGGAGCTCTCCCTACACCTCTCCCATCCCACACTTTCTCTTCCTCAACCTCTTGTTGATTTCCTTTAACACATCTAGCATAATATATGATTATTTTATATATAGCTGTTTACCTCTTTTGTCTGTCTCTCCATCTAAACATGAGCTCCATGAACGTGGGAAATTTATCTGCCATATTCACCAGTGTTAGGCACTGATACAGTTTGGATATATGCCCTGCCCAAATCTCATGTTGAACTGTAATCCCCAATGCTGGAGGTAGGACTTGGAGCGGAGGCAACAAGATCATGGAGGCAGATCCCTCATGGCTCAGTACTGCCCTTGCAACAGTGAGTGAGGACTCCTGAGATCTGGTCATTTAAGGGTGTGGCATCTCTTCCCTCTTGCTCCTGCTCTAGCCATGTGATGTGCCTGATCCTGCTTCGCCTTCCACCATGAGTAAAAAGCTCCCTGAGGCCTCCCAAGGAGCCCAGCAGATGCTGGCACCATGCCTGTACAGCTACAGCCTGCACAACCATGAGTCCCTGAAACCTCTTTTCTTTATATATAACCCAGGCTCAGGTATTTTCTTTATAGCAATGCAAAAATGGCATAACACAGGCACTAATAGCTCTTGTGCCATGCATAGAACCTGGTATTTGGTACAGACACCATCGACATTTGCGTAAATGACTACAAAAGAATATACTCCAAGCATAATCTAAAAGCATCCACTTTTTAAATTCTCCAAAATACAGTAGTTAAGTTACTAAACTGAAAAATAGGTAACATTTCATAACCTTACATTGGATATCACATTATCTTTTTGTTGCTGTCTTCCCAGAATATTTTGTTTGTTTGTTTTGAGACTGAGTCTCACTCTGTCACCAGGCAGTGGCGCTATCTCGGCTCACTGCAACCTCTGCCTCCCGGGTACAAGCAATTCTCCTGCCTCAGCCTCCCAAGCAGCTGGGACTACAGGTGCGCATCACTATGCCCGGCTAATTTTTGTATTTTTAGTAGAGACGGGGTTTCACCATATTGGCCAGGCTGCTCTAGAACTCCTGACCTCATGATCTACCCGCCTTGGCCTCCCAAAGTGCTGGGATTACAGGCATGAGCCATTGCGCCCAGCCGTATTTTTTAATCTATAAAAATTCCCTCAAAAAAGGTGTAAAATGGGTATTTTCTTACCATCATACTATTTTTCTATGAAACTGCTTTCCAATTTTAGAAAAAGTGAAGATAGATTACTCAAACTTTTTTGAATTTCAAAAAATAAAAAGGCGCATAGAGAAAAGTTTCCTTCCCACCTATATTCCCCATCCACTCAGTTCCCATCATCCTCCCCAAACAGGTAACCATTGTTATTGGTTCCTCCTTTCACTTTCCAGGGAATCTGCATGCATCAGCCATCACTTCCTCTTTCAAAACACAAGAATGGGAGCACGCAATGCACATTTTCCTACACTTTGCTCTTGTAATTTTGTTTTGTTTTTTTGAGACAGGGTCTCACTCTGTTGCCCAGACTGGAATGCAGTGGCGCAATCTTGACTCACCGCAAACCTGCACCTCCCAGGCTCAAGCGATTCTCCTGCCTCAGCCTCCCGAGTAGCTGAGATTACAGGCACGCACCACCACGCCCGGCTAATTTTTGTATTTTTTTAGTAGAAACCGAGTTTCACCATGCTGCCCAGGCTGGTCTCGAATTCCTGACCTCAAATGATCCACCCGCCTCGGCCTCCCAAAGTGCTAGGATTATAGGCATGAGCCGCCACGCCCGGCCTGCTCTTGTAACTTAAGATATTTTGGAGATCTCTCCATGTCAACTAAGAAAAGAGCTTCCTCATTCCTTTCTACAACTTTACAACCTCATTAACCATCTGGGTATGGATTTATCTGATAAGTCTCTTGCTTGCTGATGGACACTCAAGGCAATAAATAATCTTGTACCTATGTTATCTCACACGTCTACAAATATATCTGCAGGTTAAATTCCTAGAACTGGATTGCTAGGTCAAAGGATTTACACACCTGTAATTTTTAAAGCTACTGCCTAAAGCACCTGTATCTATCAGGGTCCACCCAGAGAAACAGACACATCCAGAGAAACCATCCCTTTAAGAATCTGATATAGAGGGAATTTAATATAAGGAATTAGTGACAGGCGTGACGGAAAAACTGAAAAGCCAAACAGGAAATGATAATCCAAAGATTAGCAAGAGCAAGCTGCTGTTACCACTTCTCAAATAGAGGGTAAAAGGGAGGAGGTATTTCCAAGACTCAAAGGCTAGGACCAAGGGGCAGGAGCTGGAGCCAAAAGGAGACAAGGTACCTGCCAGAGACACTCCCTGAGGCAGGCCTAAGGGAAATAACCTGTTTTTGTCCTTCCTCCTGCCATTCCTCCTGCCAGTGGCTCCCAGTGGCCAATCCCAGCCGGAAGCCAGCTGAGCAAGGGCCTGGGAAATGTTGCCTGCAGGGCTGAGTCCCTGCAGGGAAAGGGCAAAGAAACGGATCTGAGCCAACAGGACATGGGCTGGCCCTGCCTGTGGCTACTTTACACTCTTACCCATAGACCTTGCCGTTCAAATATTTCAAACCTGAAACAGACTTTGCACGCTTGGGGGTTATCACCTCTCTGAAGGTGAAAGGTGGGAGCTCAATCTAGTCTTCATTTGCATGTATTTTATTATGAACAAGGCTCAGCATCTCTTCACCTGAAGCACAGACACCTACATTGATCAGCGAGTGAAGGGGGCAGAGAGAAGAATGCCATTTATAGTTAATTCACCTCATCTGCCAGGGATGGTCCATTCAGGACCATCAATCAGACAGATGTCCAAACAGGACACGAAGACAATCCCAATGAGCCAAACTAGCCAGCCACCCTCCAAGTAGAGACTTAGCTCAAGAACTGTTCTTGAAAAACTGAAAGGCAACAAAGTCCCATAGGAATTAAAAACGCCTTAACTACACTCTGCACACACTGTAAGGAACAATGTGTTCTTGTAATCTTGTACCCCCCACTCGCTCCTCTTGTAACTGCCTTCCAGCCATTCATGCCACCATCCTCTCTCTCCTTATCTTGCATTGAAAGAACAATACAGTGGACAAAAAGCTAAATTAACTTATAAAAATAGCAAGTAGGAATCAATTTTTCAAGTCTTTTAACCTGACCATTAACAAAAAAAAAGACCTTTTCAATTATCTTTGGCCTCTACCATAACTACTGTTTGAATATTTACCCTATCTTTTAAACAAGCTTTAACTGACTCCCCCAGATACAGTTCAACATTATGTACTACACTCTAAAAATATACCAAAAAATGTTATGCTTTATAATCTGCTGGCAACTGAAATGGTTTTCTTTAAAAGAGCTCAACTTTATTTTTTTAAACATGAATTTTAAAGCATTTAAAAATCTAAATGGTATTAACTGTAAAGAGGTATGTTAACTTCAAAACTTACAACAGCCAAGAGTTAAATATAAGCACATAAAGTTTATACAATAATTACAATATCACTCATATTTCAAAACTTTGCTTTTCACCTGTTTCAAAAATAAAATATCCTAATATTGCCAAAAATATTTTTAAGTGTCTGTCACAAAGCAAGGGAGAAAGCTAGTTATAAACTAAATCAATAAAGGTTAAAAGTTATTTTCCAGCACCTACCATGCTGGCTGGCATTTTGATGGGCAATCAATAAATAAATCTTCATTGTTGAATGTTCCAGTGAGATGAATTAAATGATACACTTAAAACATTCACGTCTTTGATGGTTTTTTTCAAATCTGAAATATACACTTATTCCAGAAACTTGGAAAATATAAAAAGAAAATAAAATAATCCATAATGTCATCAATGTTTATGTTGTTTAAACCACGATGTGTATAAAACTGCTTATTTTAATGGTTGTAAAATACTTCAATAAACTTCCGATAATTTACCTCACCATGCCTCTACTGTTGGCGTTGCTGTTTCCAATTTTTTGCTATTTTAAACAGCATAATACACATCTTTATACGTGAGGGGTTTATTTCAAGGTTGCTTCCCTGTGATATATTCCCAGAAGAGATACTAACAACCCAAGGACAGTTTTAAGACTTTTGATACTTAATATCATCCTTTGTTATAGTACTCAAGATCTGCAAATTGCTGGAACACATTAAAGCCTCCTTTTTTCCTCTTTATTCCTGCTTTTATCTTCAAGTCTACATTTCTTTACTCACAGAGCCCAAAGCATCTTACAAACAAAACTGCCAAGCCAGCTAGCTGCCTTGACGCTAATGCCCAACGTCTGCATATTACAGTTGTCTTTCTTTTCTAACAAGGGAAAACTGCTATGCCCAAATTGTGACAGGCAGGAAACACGACATCCACCGGGAATCCATTGCTTAGGATCTCATGGCTCCAGACGCACAGCCTGACTGTAGGAGGGTTCGCAACTGGGCGCCTTCGTTCCACAGCGCTCCCTTTTCATCAACACACCCACTCGGTGCCACAGTGCTACCCCTAGCTTCAACTATAAGAACTGAACTCGCCAAATGCCATGACGGGTGCCAACTTCCCACCATCCTGGCTGCATCGCGTCTTTCGGCAAAAAAACATCTCCCTCTGTGCAGCACTTGAATTCTGGAAGGCACCTTGAGGATGAACCACTTCATCCTGAAGCATTCAATACTGCTGATTCTTACAGGCAGCTGCTCCGGCAGCCTGTAATTAAGATTTCTCTAAACTGCTCCCTTATTACATGGGGTTCTGATGATTCTGATGATTTCTCTGTCAGCTCAAAGGAGATCTTCAGCAAAAAAAAAAAAAAAAAAAAAAAAAAAAAGTCTAGAGAACCTCAACTTCGGCTGTTCCTGTAAAAACGGGCATTAACCCTTTGCTTTCCAAAGCGAACACCCACTCCATAGAGAGGCACGTTCTTCTGTTTTTAAAATCTAATTCCCAGCATGACCCAGCAGTCATTTGTATTCCACGAAATAATTTCCAACAAACACGATTCCTCCAGCAAGACGAAACCGAACGTCAGACGCAGACCACCTGGGCCACGCCGGGCACCGACCCGACCCACTCGGGAGCACACCTGGCTTCGGGCACACCTGGGTCTCCGGTCTCGCCTCTGTGCTGGGTGCAGCTCGTGTCCCCCACCCTCCGCTCCACGGAGTTTTTTTGCTCACTCTGTCGCGTCTGCCGTTTCCTAAAACGTCTACCCTGACCTGGACTCCAGCTGGCCCCCTCCCCGTTCGAGCAAATCCAGCGACCGTTTCTGACCCAAAGCCAAGCAGACTGTCACGCTTTCCAACCGTTCCCCCTGCCCTCCCGTCCTGTACCCTCGAGGAGCCTCCGGTGCAAAACTTTCCCCTCCCGGTTTCCCACAGGCTCAGCCGCTTCCGCCCACCTGAGCTGAAAGGGGGCGTCCGAAACGCCGGGCTCCGGAGGGCGTGGACGCCCTTGGCGACAAGATGCGGGGAAGGTCGCCCCGCAAGGTCCCCCGCCCCAGAGAAGCGACACCCAAACCCCGCCCGAGACTCTGGGGCGACCCCGGCCCGCGGCAGCCCCGGCCTGGTACCGAGACCCTCGCCAGCGCTGGACTGCGAGCCCGGCCCGCCCCCTCCCTCGGCCCCCCCGGAGACCCCGCCTCGGCCCTGGCCCGGCGTGCCTCAGGCCTCCAGCGAACGCCGCTGCCGCTGCCCCCGACCCCGTCTCCTCCGGCGAACCCCGGCCCAGCGCCGCGCCCGCGACCCCCGGCCCCCGGCCCCCGGCCCCCGACCCCAGGCCGCCGGCGAGCCCACCACACCTCTGACACTCACCGCCACCACCCTCGCCGCCGCCGTCTTCATCCATCTTGAGGCCACTCCCGCAGCCGGAGAGCCGGGGGCCGGCAGCAGAGGGGCCGCGGGCTGGGGACGCCGCCGGAGGGAGCGCGCAGGCGACCGGGCGGCTCCTCAGCGCGCGGCCCGGGTCGCGGCCGGGCCTCCTCCCGCCGGGCGGGGCCTCGCTGGTCGGCGTGCCGTCACGTGACCCATGCCCCGCCCCTACCCGCGGTGGGCGGGGCGTGAGGCCGCGCAGCCCCGCCCTCGAGAACCCGCCTGGCCCGGTGGCGTCTGCGCTGGGGGAGGCTATAGACCTGGCCCCTGGAGTGCAGACCGATCTGGTGTGCGTGGCGCGAAGCCTCCTCGCCCTCAGCATTTCAGTAGCCTGCGGACGGGTGTGGGGCCCCGGACACTGGAACGCCACACTCTGCAAAACCCAGTGGCCAGGGGTGCAACTTGCACGTGCACTCGGGGTAAAAGATCAAGAAACGAATGCATTCAGAAGTCAGGCCTGGCCAGGCTCGGTGGCTCACACCTGTATTCCAATACTTTGAGAGGCCGAGGTGGGAGGATCGCTGGAGAACAAAAGTTGGAGACCAGCCCCGGTAACATAGCGAGACCCCGTCTCTACAAAAAATTTTTTAAATTACCCAGGCATGGTGGCATGTGCCTGTAGTTCCAGCTACTGGGGAGGCTGAGGTGGGAGGTCACGTCACTTGAGCCCAGTAGGTAGAGGCTGCAGTGAGTTATTATTGCACCACTGCACTCCAGTCTGGGTGACAGAGTGAGACCCTGTCTCAAAAAAAGAAGAACAAGGTCAGGCCTTCTTCCTAAGACATACATGTCAGAATAATTCCAGCCTTTCAGCTGTCTTATATTTAATGGAGCCTCTCCTCCTTCTCTCCTGGTGAGTGCATTTTTAAATTAACAAAATGCAGGGCTTGTAAATGAATGTGGTCATGAGGTTGGAACGGAATCCCGATTCAACACACCTGGGGCTCAGCTCTCAAAGGGCATAGTAGGGGTTGGCCAATCTGGCGGCTGATGCCCTTGGAGTTTAGCGCCAGTCTCCCTTGGAGAGCTGCCAGCTGTCCTGGATTTATGATGCAGAAGGAGCTCTGAATTCAGTTTCCCTTGGGCACAGCCAGGGTCCTCAGCACAGGCCTCCTGGGCAGAAGGCCTCCCCTGGCCCGTGCTCCACATTGATGGATCTCCTCTCTCACTCCCCGTGTCTCTCTTCCATTAACTCCTGAAGCATTGCTTGTGGCCCCTCCCAAGCCTTTCTGCTGGAACTCAATTGCATTAAAGAAAAGCAAACGTTGTAATGGAGGAGATAGCTCATCTCTAATATAATTTTCCAGCAACTGTTTTATATTTACAAGCTGTCCATTGAACCAAAGGATCCTTCCATTGTCATCTATCAAAGTGGACAACTTTCACCTTTTGGTTCAAGGTTGCGGTATGATTTCAAAGTTCAATCTCCTAATAACCTCAAGAATTAAACACCAAGCATTCTCATGCGACCAAACCCACGAAGGACACTTTTTTTTTTGAGACAGGATCTCGCTCTATTGCCCAGTCTGGAGTGCAGTGTCTCGAGTGATCCTCACACTTCAGCCTCCCAAATAGCTGGGACCATAGGTACATGCCACCATGCATCAGCTAATTTTTGTATTCTTTTTTAGAGATGAGATCTTGCCACGTTTGCCCATGCTTGTCTCAAACTTCTGGACTCAAGCGATCCTCCCGCCTTGACCTCCCAAAGTGCTGGGATTACAGGCAATGAGCCACCGCACCCAGCCAAGGGACACTACTGCATGCAAAGGTGTTTGACAGCTTGGGCGACAAAGAAGCACCAGAAAAGGGGTCTGGGGGTCAGGAGATGTAGGGTTCAACTCCCAACCCCCAGACTCGGCTTCCTGATCTTGTTCCCATCAGCTTTGTTATCTTGGAGATAAGAGCGTAGTTACTGAGAAAAAATGACAGCATTACTTTGAACTTGATAATGAGATATGCAGAGCTTTGAACTCAAAGATACTATCAATTATAAATGCTTTTTCATGTCAATTCTTAATTCTTTAGGTGTCTTAGAATGTGATCCACAGGTGCTTTTCTCAGAGTTTTAATCTGAAAGTGGCTTTTCTGATCTCCATCTAATCTAATTTTCATCAGACTAAAGCACAGCCCAGTTATATGAGGAGGATATTACCTTAACCCCATGGTTTAGCCGGGGCTTGCATTTCAACAAATTCTGCAAAAACATTGGGGGGATAAAGGCTTTGGGTGTCATTTCTGTGCTTTAATGGGGAAATTGGAAGACTTCAAAATCTTCACAACTCGAAGGAATTAATATCTAATGGAAAAATTACATAATTTTCAAAAAGAAGTGCTTTCCAGCATCTCTCAAATCCCAGCAAGATAGCAATGATCTAATCTGCTTACATACGTATTATCTCTACATATAGGAACTTTAAGTATTTTAGTTACTCACTAAGATAGGCACTCACTTTATGCATAGTTTATGAGTGGTTTGCTCAGATGTTGAAAGTTTTATAAGTGAATTTGTGAGGAAAATAATTCATGCAGCAGGCATCGCTGCAGAATAACAAGTATTAAACCCAATTATTAAATCATTGCAATCATTTGGTCAGATGATAAATATTTAGGCACCTCCTGTATTCCAGACACTGTCCTAGGTGCTGGGAAAATGATGAAAAAGATAAATTCAGTCCCCAGGTTTTGTTTTTGTTTTTGTTTTTTGACAAGAGTCTCGCTCTGTCGCCCAGGCTGGAGTGTAGTGGCGCTATCTTGGCTCACTGCAAGCTCTGCCTCCCGGGTTCTAGCCATTCTCCTGCCTCAGCCTCCCAAGTAGCTAGGACTACAGGCACCTGCCACCATGCCCAGATAATTTTTTGTATTTTTAGTAGAGACGGGGTTTCACCATGTTAGCCAGGACGGTCTTGATCTCCTGACCTCATGATCCACCCGCCTCAGCCTCCCAAAGTGCTGGGATTATAGGCGTGAGCCACCGCACCCGGCCCCAGTCCCCAGGCTTATGGAACAGATGGCCTAGAAGGAATACAGCCATTAAGCAAATAATTATTTAATTGTAATTTTGACATCTGACTCTGTAGACTTTCTCATAGTATTTGCTATTTCATGTGAATTGGCTTTGCAGACTTAAAACTGCTTCAGGGCTGGGCGCGGTGGCTCATGCCTGTAATCCCAGCACTTTCAGAGGCCAAGGCAGGAGGATGGCTTGAGCCCAGAAGTTCAGGACCAGCCTGGACAACATAGCAAACCATGTCTCTACAAAAAAAAATAAAATAATAAATCACACCTGTAATCCCAGCACTTTGGGAGGACAAAACAGATGGATCCTTTGAGCTCAGGAGTTCAAGATCAGCCTGGGCAACACGGCAAAACCCTATCTCTACAAAAAATACAAAATATAATTAGCTGGGCATGGTGACACAAGCCTGTAGTCCCAGCTACTGGGGAGGCTGAGGTAGGAGGATCGCTTGGGCCTGGAAGGCAGAGGTTGCAGTGAGTCGAGATCGCACCACTGCACTCCACCCTGGGTGACAGAGCCAGACCCTGTCTCGAAATGTATATATATATATATTAGCCAGGTGCACTGGTGCACACCTGTAGTCCCAGCTACTCAGGAGGCTAAGCCCAGAGGTTGAGGCTACAGTGAGCCATGATCGCAACACTGCACTTCAACGTGGGCAACAGAGTGAGACCCTATCTCAAAACAAAACAAAACAAAAAACTCCTTCAGGACAGAGACTGTAGTCTGTATTTATTCTGTCTCTGCTGTCTGCTGCAGGGTGTGGCCAGTCAAAAAAGCGAAAACAACAATATTTGTTACCACTGCTGGATGAACAGGGCCATCAAAAATGGGAAACATTTTGAAAACATGTTGAAACCCATTTATCAGCCTTTTGACCACTGCAGAAATAGTTTAAGAAATCAAGAATGTGAACATTCTGGAAAGGTCAGAGGACTTCTTCTTTGTACGTCCATCCATCCTCCAAGTGAAAGTCTGCGAAATCAGACAGAAGTGTCCTCTTCCAGCGCTGAGGGTCACAAGAGCCAAAACCCTGCCAAGGACGGTTTATTGATGCTTGGCCATAAAGAGGCTTCCCGAGCTACCCAGGCTAGAGCTACTCCAGACCCTGCCTAGAGCAGCTCTCATCTCCCCTGATAACAGTTAAGAAATGCAGGCACAAATGTGACTGTCAGCAGATGGGGACTCAAGTAATCTGTTACATCGGGGATCTGTCGCAGTCCGGAGAAGACACGCACTGTGGCCAGCTCACTGTCAGCTCACAGTTAGGAAAGGAAAGGAATGCTTTCTGCAACCTAATTTCATTTAGGAAAGAAAACATCTCATTGGAATGGAGATGATCTCATGCAAATTAACATACTCCGTTCTCCTCAGGCAAATGACAGGGGTCCAAGAGTCAAGTCACATCCTTATTAAATTTTCAAAAGCCCAGACATTCCAGCCTTCACAATACTCTGTCTCTCGTTCCAGCCATTCAATGCGGTCCACCTTGGCCTTCTTCTATCCCCAGAATAATCCACACAATTGACATCCATTCCCTGGCCTCACATTACCAAGGGCAGCTTAATTCCTTTTAGATTGATTAGTGACTTGCATTTTTGTAAGAACAAAGGTAGTCAGATTTCTCTGTGGTAAACTTGGAACAAATAATTTGACCACAGTTTGAGCTATTTGTCATTGGAAGAAAAACATTATATCCACTCAAAGCAGCCTCAATACTAAGAGTTATTATATACAAGGTGTCTTCTATAGTACTAAAAACGGTTATTTTTATCTACTTCTTATTTTTTTGAGATAGGGTCTCGCTCTGTTGCCCAGGCTGGAGTGCAGTGGTGCAATCACAGCTCACTGCAGCCTCAAACTCCTGGCCTCAAACAACCCTCCCACCTCAGCCTCCCAGAAAACTGGGACCACAGGCAAGCACCACCACACCCAACTAATTATTTATTTTTTTTATTTTTTATTTTTTTTGGTAGATTTTCACTGTGTTGCCTAGGTTGGTCCCGAACTCCTGGGCTCAAGTGATCCTCCTGCCTCAGCCTCCCAAAGTGCTGGGATTGCAGACATGAGCCACTGAGCCTGGCCTGGTTCTTCATTTCTATAGTATGTCCCTGACCTACTAAAAACAAAAAAAAAAAATTAATTTAAAAAATTAAGTTGGTCAGAGTCTGCAGCGTGCAGCTTAAAATCATCAAGAGAATCCATCCTGGGGTGCAGAGTGTACTATTGGACAGGCAATTAAAAAGAAAAAGGATGAAAATGACAACCAACAAGATGTAGCACATCTGTGTCTGCGATCATGGTCCTTGGAATAGAAAATGTGCTCCTAGGCCAGGCGCGGTGGCTCCCGCCTGTAATCCCAGCACTTTGGGAGGCCGAGGTGGGCAGATCACGAGGTCAGGAGTTCAGATGAGCTTGACCGACATAGTGAAACCCCACCTCTACTAAAAATACAAAAATTAGCTGGGTGTGGTGACGCGCACTTGTAATCCCAGCTGCTCAGGAGGCTGAGGCGGGAGAATAGCTTGAACCCGAGAGACGGAGGTTGCAGTGAGCTGAGATCGTGCCACTGCACTCCAGCCTGGGAGACAGAGTAAGACTCCGTCTCAAAAAAGAAAATGTGCTCCTAGCCAGCATTCAAGCGTCCCAACACCATTCACAGGCCATTGTGATCTGGAGGGCCTAACGGCACCCACGCCAATGTAATACTGCAGTTTGGCTTGTAGGACAGCAAAAGCCATCCATGAGTTCTGGTCCTTACACTGAGTAATGACCCGTAATTGTCACTGGGTCCCAGCCATGATATATCACAAGGTACCACCTAGGCTCTAAAATCAGATGGCCCAGGCACTTTTGTTTCTTGGCTGTGGGACCTTGGGCAAGTTGCTTCACCTCTGTGTGCCGTAGTTCCTGTGAAATTTCTGTGAAATGGAACAAACAACCCCGGCCCCTACAGTTACTGTGAGAACCAGATGCTTTCATATACAGTGTGTAGCACACAATAAGCACTCAATAAATACTCATCATTGTTATCCACAGAAGTAGGAACTTTTTCCGACTTCTGATTCACAAGCCAGAGGGAATCTGTCTGCCAAGCTGGGAGGCAAAGCTGAGTTTCAGTGAGGGCTCCCTCCTTCCACCGCCACCTTCTCGTTGCTGTCTCTCCCTCCAAGTTTGCCTTCTGGAACTCACCCTTGCCATGGTCCGTGGTCCCTGCTCATGTGTCTCCACTGCGTACCTCATCAGTCTGCCAAATAACTGGGTTCTTAGGGCCACAGACACACGTGTGCATTTTCATAAGGGAATCTGGGGACTCCAAGCCTCCTCTTTTGATGTTAGTTTCTTCATTCAGCAACCTGCTTCTGGACAGGCATGGTGGTGCATGTCTGTAATCCCAGCACTTTGAGAGGCTGAGGATTGCTTGAGGCTAGGAGGTCAAGGTCAGGCCGGGTAACAGAGTGAGACCTTGTTGCTACAAACAAAACAAAACCTGTTTCTTAGCCTCTCCACCACACAGGCCCTGGGGATTCAACAGAAGACAGCAGTCAATGACTTTTTAATTTGTATTTATTTATTTATTTTTGAAACAGGGTGTCAGGCCCAAGCTGGAGGGCAATAGTGTAATCATGGCTCACTGCAGCCTCAGCCTCCCTGGCTCAAGCGATCCTCCCACCTCAGCCTCCTGAGTAGCTGAGAGGCGCACACCACTACACCTGGCTAATTTTCAAAAATTGTTTGTAGACACAAGGTCTCAGTATGTTGCCCAGAGTGAGCTCAAACTTCTGAGCCAAGGCGATCCTCCGACATTGGCTTCCTGAAGTTCTAGGATGACAGGCTTGAGCCATCGTGCCCAGGCAGTCAATGACCTTCAGTGAAGGACACGTCAGAACTCAGCACCTGGAATCACTATGAGGGCCCCAGAGGCCCCAGCTCACTGCAACCTCCGTCTCTCGGGTTTATGACACCCTTATAGGAGCCAACTCTACTTCGCTTAGAAAAATTTGAAAAGAGACCAGCCTGGGCAACATAGTGAGACCCTGTCTCTACAAAAGACTGAAAAATTAGCTAGTTGTGGTGTCATGCACTTGTAGTCCCGGTTACTTGGGAGACTGAGGTGGGAGGATTGGTTGAGTCCAGGAGTTTGAGGCTGCAGTGAGCTGTGGTCACGCCACTACTGCTCTCCAGCCTGGGCAACAGAGCAAGACCCCACCTAAAAAAAAAAAAAAAAAAAAGTCTATATAGAAAAAATGTCTACATAGAAAATTCCAGCTGGGTGTGTTGTCTCACACGGTAATCCCAGCACATTGGGAGGCCGAGCCGGGAGGATCACTTGAGCTCAGTTTGAAGACCAGGCTGGTCAACATGGTGAAACCTTGTCTCTACTAAAAATACAAAAATTAACTGGGCGTGGTGGCAGGCACCTGTAATCCCAGTTACTGGAGAGGCTGAGGCAGGAGAATCACTTGAACCCGGGAGGCAGAGGTTGCAGTGAGCCAAGATCATGCCACTGCTCTCTAGCCTGGGCAACAGAGTGAGACTGTCCCAAAAAAAAAAAAAAAGAAAGAAAGAAAAGAAAATTCCAAACAATCTACAAAAACCTCCTAGAACTCATAAGTGAATTCATCAAGATTACAAGATATGAGATTAATATATATAAATCAATTGCATTTCTTTTTTTTTTTTTTTGAGACAGAGTCTCGTTCTTTCGCCCAGGCTGGAGTGCAGTGGCGCAAGCTCGGCTTACTGCAACCTCTGCCTCCCGGGTTCAAGCAATTCTCCTGCCTCAGCCTCCCAAGTAGCTGGGATTACAAGCACCCACCACCACACTCTGCTAATTTTTTTGTATTTTTAGTAGAGATGGGATTTCACTATGTTGGCCAGACTGGTCTCGAACTCCTGACCTCGTGATCCGCCTGCCTTGGCCTCCCAAAGTGCTGGGATTACAGGCATGAGCCACCGCGCCCGGCCAATTGTGTTTCTATTAATATGTACTAGCAATGAAAATGTGGAATCTAAAATTTGAAACAAAATGCAATGTACAATTTCTTAAAAGAAAAAAAAAAAACAAAAAACACATGAAGGCTGGGCGCGGGTGCTCACGCCTGTAATCCCAGCACTTTGGGAGGCCGAGGTAGGCAGATGACCTGAGGTTGGGAGTTCAAGACCAGCCTGACCAACATGGAGAAACCCTGTCTCTATTAAAAATACAAAATTAGCCAGGCATGGTGGCACATGCCTGTAGTCTCAGCTACCCGGGAGGCTGAGGCAGGAGAATCGCTTGAACCTGGGAGGCAGAAGTTGCAGTGAGCCGAGATCGCACCATTGCACTCCAGCCTGGGCAACAAGAGTGAAACTCCGTCTCAAAAAAAACAAAACAAAACAAAACAAAACACGTGAGTGTAAATTTAACAAAACATGTACAGGATTTGTATGTTGAAAATGACAAAACACTGAAATAGAAGAACTCAAACTAGATCCAAATAAACAGGGAGGCATGTTGTGTTCATGGATTAGAATACTCAACATAGTAAAGATACCAATTCTCCCCAAATTGAGATACAGGTTTAAAGCAATTCCTATCAAAATTCCAGCAAGATGTTTAGTAAATATAGCCAAGATTATTCTAAAACTTATATGGAAAGACAAAGGAACTAAAATAGCTCAAACAGGCTGGGCACAGTGGCTCACGCCTATAATTCCAGCACTTCTGGGAGGCCAAGGTGGGTGGATCACTTGAGGTCAGGAGTTCAAAACTAGCCTGGCCAACATGGTGAAACCCTGTCTCTACTAAAAATATAAAAATTAGCCAGGCGTGGTGGCGCATGCCTGTAGTCCCCGCCACTCCGGAGGCTGAGGTAAGAGAATCGCTTGAACCCAGGAAGTGGAGGTTGCAGTGAGCCAAGATTGTGCCACTGCACTCCTGCCTGGACGACAGATTGAGACTCTGTCTCAAAAATAAATAAATAAATAAAATAAAATAGCTCAAACAATTTGGAAAAAGAAAAAGTATGAGAAATCACTGTACCCAATTTCAAGACTTAGTATGTAGCTCTAGTAATGAAGACCATGTGGTACTGGTTGAAAGACAGATACACAGGTGAATGGAATACAGTAGGCAGGCATAACCCCACACAAGTACAGCCACCTGATTTTTTTTTGAGACAAGATCTGGCTCTGTCACCCAGGCTGGAATGCAATGGCATGATCTCGGCTCACTGCAACCTCCACCTCCCAGGCTCAAGCCATCCTCCCACCTCAGCCTCCCAAGTAGCTGGGACTATAGGTGCACACCACCATGCCTGGATAATTTTTGTATTTTTTATGGAGACAGGGTCTCACTATGTTGCCCCCACTGGTCTTGAACTCCTGGGCTCATGCAATCTGCCCGCCTGAGCCTTCCAAAGTGCTGGGATTACAGGCGTGTGCTAGGATTACAGACAACTGATTTTTTGACAACGGACTAACAGCCATTCAATGGAGGAAGGATAGTCTTTCAACAAATGGTGCCGGAGCAATTGGATATTTATTGGCCAAAAAAAAGTATAGCAATGTAAGAATAGCCAATAAAATTGAAAAAAAAAAAGAAACCTGACAAAAATTAACTTATACAAATATTAACTCAAAATGAATCATAGGGTTGGGTGCAGTGGTTCACGCCTGTAATCCCAGCACTTTGGCAGGCCGAGGTGGGCGGATATTCTGAGGTCAGGAGTTCGAGACCAGCCTGACCAATATGGTGAAACCCTGTCTCTACTAAAAATACAAAAATTAGCCAGGCATGGTGGCGGGTGCCTGTAATCCCAGCTACTCAGGAGGCTGAGACAGGAGAATTGCTTGAACCTGGGAGATGGAGATTGCAGTGAGCTGAGATCACGCCACTGCACTCCAGCCTGGGTAACAGAGCGAGACTCCATCTCAAAAAAAAAAAAAAGAAGAATCATAGATGTAAATGCCAAGTGTGAAAACCATGCTTTTAGAAGGCAACAGGGTTGCCTTCTAAAATCTTTGGGACTTACAGCTTAGTGAAAAGTTTTTAGACATGACACTTTCTTTTTTTCTTTTTTTTTTTTTTTTTTTTTGAGACAGAGTCTCGCTATGTCACCCAGGCTGGAGTGCAGTGGCGTGATCTCGGCTCAGTGCAAGCTCCGCCTCCCAGGTTCACGCCGTTCTCCTGCCTCAGCCTCCCAAGTAGCTGGGACTACAGGCATCTGCCACCATGCCCAGATAATTTTTTTTTTTTTTTTTTTTGTATATTTAGTAGAGACGGGGTTTCACCGTGTTAGCCAGGATGGTCTTGATCTCCTGACCTTGTGATCTGCCCGCCTCCGCCTCCCAAAGTGCTGGGATTACAGGTGTGAGCCACTGCGCCTGGCCAGACACGACACTTTGAAAAGCACAATCCAGCCGGGCATGGTGGCTCATGCCAGTAATCCCAACAGTTCGGGAGGCCAAGGCAGGCAGATTGCTTGAGCTTAGGGGTTTGAGACCAGCCTGGGCAACATGAAGAAACCCTGTCTCTACCAAAAACACAAAAATTAGCCAGGCATAGTGGTGCACATGCCTGTAGTTCCAGCTACTCAGGAGGCTAAGGTGGGAGGATGGCTTGAGCCTGGGAGGCAGAGGTTGCAGCGAGTCGAGATCACACCACTGCACTCCAGCCTGGGAAAAAGAGCCAGAGTCTGTCTCAACAACAACAACAACAAAAATACATGATCCATAAAAGAAAAAACATCAATAAACTGAACTTCATCAAAATTTAAAACTTATACTCTGTGAAGGACCCAATTAAAAGGATAAAAAAACAAGCCACAAACAGGGAGAAAATAATTGCAAAAATATTTCCAATATTTGCAGGGAGAAATGTGTTGCATATCTGAAAACTTACTCATTTCTAGAATGTATAAAGAACTCTAAAACATAGCAGGAAAAAAAGAATCCAGGGTTGGGCGCGGTGGCTCATGCCTGTAATTCCAGCAATTTGGGAGGCCGAGGCAGGCAGATCACTTGAGGTCAGGAGCCTGAGACAAGCCTGACCAACATGGTGAAACCCCGTCTCTACTAAAAATACAAAACATTAGCCAGGCATGGTGACGGGCACCTGTGATCCCAGCTACTCGGGAGGCTGAGGCAGGAGAATCTCTGGAACCTGGGAGGCGGAGATTGCAGTGAGCCCTCAAGGTTGCACCACTGCACTCCAGCCTGGGAGACAGAGCAAGATTTCCTCTCAAAAAAAAAAAAAAGTTGTGTTCGGCTGGGCATGGTGGGTCATGCCTGTAGTCCCAACACTTTGGGAGGCTAGGGTGAGCGGATCCTTTGAGCCCAGGAGTTTGAGACCAGCCTTGGTAACATAGCAAGACCCCATCTCTACAAAGAATACAAAAATTAGCTAGGCGTGGTGGCATGAGCCTGCAGTTCCAGCTACTTGGGAGGCTAAGGCAGTAGGATCACTTGAGCCCAGGAGGTGGAGGCTGCAGTGAGCCATGATCCTGCCACTGCACTGCAGCCTGGGCAACGGAGTGATTTCATTGTCTCAAAACAAACAATCAAAAAAGTTATGTCCCACAAAACCATAGACATGAATACTCACAGCAATTTATTTGTAATAAGCAAAAACAGGAAACAACCAAGGTGTCCTACAATAAGTAAAAAATTAAACTGGTACATCCATACCATGGAATACTATTCAACAATAAAAATAGGAACAAACAATATGAGCATCAGTTTGGACGCATCTCAAGGGCATTACGTTGAGTGATAAAAGCCAATCTCAAAAGATCACATACTATAAGAATTCATTTATGTAACATTTTCAAAATGACAACATTGTAAAGATGGAAAACAGATTAGTGATTGACAGGGGTTGGTATGTTCGTGGGGGAGGAGAGTGTGTGACTGCAGCAGGGAAGCAGGAGGCTCTCTGGCATTTGAGATCATGGAACAGATCTGTATCATTTTTCAGGGAGTGGGAGACAGGGTCTCACTCTGTTGCTCAGGCTGGAGTACAGTGGCACAATCATAGCTGACTGCAGCCTCGACCTCCCAGGCTCAAGTGATCCTCCCACCTCAGCCTCCCGAGTCAGTAGCTGGGAATACAGGCGCGAGCTACCACACCCAGCTAATTTTTTAAGTTTGTTGTTGTTGTTGTTGTTGTTGTTGTTGTTGTAACAGCTGTTGCCCAGGCTAGTCTTGAACTCCTGGCCTCAAGTGATCTGCCCACTTCCGCCTCCCAAAGTGCTGGGATTACAAGCATGAGTCATCGAGCCTGGCCCAGATCTGTATCCTGATTGCGGCGATGATCACATGGATCTACCTGTGTGATATGATGACACAGAACCACATACACCCCTTATGCCAATGTCGAACTCCTGGTTTTGATATTTTACTACAGTTACATGAGATGTCACCCAGCGGGGAAACTGGGTGGACAGCAGGGGATAAGGGCATCCTGGGGCTCCTCCCCTGGCAGCTTCTACTCTGGGCCCCCATCAAGCTGGCCGAGACGCTGAGAGCTGCACCACAGCAGAGGCCCTTCCTTCCTGTCTTTTCCTGACGTCCCATCTGTACTAGACGTTTCCCCTGTTATCCAGCTCCCTCACCACGCAGCGCTGAATGAGCTCCCCCACTTCTAACTGCCTCCTAGAGGCCCCAACTTCACAGGGGCTACCTGGGGTTGGGTGGCATTAACTGGGAAGGGCCACAAGGGAATAAAGATGATTGAACCTCAAAAACAAACAAAATGCAGTATTGCTTAAAAGAGAAGTAGAGCTGGGCACAGTGGCTCATGCCTGTAATCCCAGCACTTTGTGAGGCTGAGGTGGGTGGATCACTTGAGGTCAGGAGTTGGAGACCAGCTTGGCCAACATGGTGAAACCTCGTCTCTACTAAAATACAAAAAATTAGCTGGGTGTGGTGGCAAACGCCTGTAGTCCCAGCTACTTGGGAGGCTGAGGCAGGAGAATCACTTGAACCTAGGAGGCGGAGGTTGCAGTGAGCCAAGATCGCACCACTGCACTCCAGCCTGGGTGACAGAGTGAGACTCTGTCTCCAAAAAAAAAAAAGAGAAGACACACACAAGGAAGTGTGTGACAAGGGAGGCAGACATTGCAGCAATGCAGCTGCCATCCACGGAATACTAAGGATTACTGGGAGCCACCAGAAGCTGGAAGAGAGGCCTAGAAGACTCCTCCACTTTTTTTACTTTTTTTTTTTTTTTTTTAGACAGAGTGTCACTCTGTTGCCCGGACTGGAGTGCAGTGCTGCGATCATAGCTCACTGCAGCCTTCAACTGAGCTCAAGCAATCCTTCCACCTCCAGCCTCCCGAGTAGCTGGGACCACAGGTGGGTGCCACCACATATGGCTAATTATTGTTTTTTGTTTGTTTGTTTGTTTTTTGAGACAGAGTTTTGCTCTTGTCACCCAGGCTGGAGTGCAGTGGCACAATCTTGGCTCACTGCAACCTCCGCCTCCCGAGTTCAAACAATTTTCCTGCCTCAGCCTGGGATTACAGCCGTGCACTACCACGTCCAGCTATTTTTTTTTTTTTTTTTTTTTTTTTTTGTATTTTTAGTAGAGACGGTGTTTCACCACGTTACCCAGGCTGGTCTTGAAATCCTGGCCTCAAGTGATCCTCCTGCCTCAGCCTCCCACAGTGCTGGGATTACAGGCATGAGCCACCACGCCTGGACAACTTCTGTTGCTTTTAAGACCCCGGTCTGCAGTCATTGTTACAGCAGCCCTAGGACCCTAATACTGTTTGATTCTGTCTCTTTGGTGTTCTCTGGTAAGTGGAGTCTTTTGCTAAGGACGCCCAGAGAAGACAGTCTCCACCATCCAGGAGCTGTGCGCACGGCTGGCTCACAAAGAAAATGCATCCCAGATTGATTCCATCTGGGAAGTGAAGGATTGTCTTCTACAAAAAGAAACAGGAGACATACCCTCAAGCATGCAACATTTTGCTGTGTGTAAAAAAGGAGCTGGAAAACAAGCAAACAAAAATCCCATTCTGGCGCCGCCACATAAATGCACTGCCCAGGGCACAGTCTCCCCTCGGCGCCTGCCTGCTCATCAGAAGATGGCCAGTCAGCTGGCTGGAAGCTTAGTCACGGCCCTCCTAACCCCTCCACATTGCCAAGTTCAAAGGAGGCAAGAAATGAGACCTACTGGACCTTGGCAGGGAGACACCCTGCCTGAGCAGGTGAGCAGGTGGGTCACAGGGGGAGAGTGCTTTAATTTCTTTTTTTTCTTTCTTTCTTTCTTTTTTTTTTTTTTAAGACACAATCTCACTCTGTCGCCCAGGCTGGAGTGCAGTGGCACAATTTTGGCTGACTGCAATCTCTGCCTCCCAGGTTCAAGTGATTCTCCTACCTTAGCCTCCTGAGTAGCGGGGTTTACAGGCATGTGCCACCGCTCCATGCTAATTTTTGTTTTTTTTGTAGAGATAGGGTTTCACCATGTTGGCCAGGTGATCTCGAACTCCTGACCTCAGGTGATCCACCCACCTCGGCCTCCCAAAGTGCTGGGATGACAGGCGTGCACCTCCACGCCCGGCCTAATGTCTCCTTTTCCTTCCTTCCTTCCTTCCTTCTCTCCTTCCTTCCTTCCTTCCTTCCCTTCCTTCCTTCCTCCCTCCCTCCCTCCCTTCCTCTTTTTCTTCCTTCCTTTCCCTCCTTCCTTCCTCCTTTCTCTCCTTCCTTCCTTCTTTCCTTCCTCCCTCCCTCCTTCCCTTTTTTTCTTCCTTCTTTCCTTCCTCCCTCCCTCCCTTCCTTCCTCTTTCTTTTCCTTCCTTTCTTTCTTTCTCTCCTTCCTTCCTTCTTTCTCTATCTCCTTCCTTCCTTCCTACCTTCCTTCCTTCCTCCCTCCCTCCCTTTTGCCCTTCCTTCCTTCCTCCTTCCTTCCTTCCTTTCTTCCTTCCTTCTTTGACAGGGTCTCACTCTGTTGCCCAGGCTGGAGTACAGTGGTACAATCATAGCTCACTGCAGCCTCCAACTCCTGAGCTCAAGCAATCCTCCCGCCTCAGCCTCCTGAGTAGCTGGGACTATAGGCATGTGACCCAAAACTTGGCTATTAGATTTTTTTTTTTGAGATGGAGTCTCGCTCTGTCACCAGGCTGGAGTGCAGTGTCGCGATCTCAGCTCACTGCAACCTCCACTCCTGGGTTCAAGTGATTCTCCTGCCTCAGCCTCCTGCGTAGCTGGAACTACAGGTACGCACCACCACGCCCAGCCAATTTTTGTATTTTTAGTAGAGACGGGGTTTTACCGCGTTAGCCAGTTTGGTCTCAATTTCTTGACCTTGTGATCCACCTGCCTCAGCCTCCCAAAGTGCTGGGATTACAGACGTGAGCCACCGTGTCCGGCCTAAAAAAATTTTTGTGTAGAGATGAGGGTCTCACTATGTTGTCCAGGCTGGTCTTGAACTCCTGGGCTCCAGTGATTGTCCCACCTCAGTCTCCTGAGTAGCTGGGATTTTTTTTCCTTATTTTTTGTACAGACAGGGTCTCACTATGTTGCCCAGGCTGGTCTCCAACTCCTGGGCTCAAGCAATTCTCCCACCTCAGCCTCCCAAAGTGCTGGGATTACAGGTGTGCGCCACCCCACCTGGCTGAATTTCCTCATTCCTGAAAAGGCTTCCAGTTCTCTCGGCTTCTCCTGAATGGAGGCAGACTCTTCCAGATGTCTCTCTCTAGTTATTCACTACCCTGCATCATTTTCTCTCTTGGATTTAGGATAAGAAGTGTGCTACTGGGGGCTGGGGGCTGTGGCTCACGCCTGTAATCCCAGGACTTTGGGAGGCCAAGGCAGGTGGATCACAAGCCCAGGAGATCGAGACCATCCTGGCTAACGCGGTAAAACGCTATCTCTATTAAAAATACAAAAAATTAGCCGGGCGTGGTGGCGGGCATCTGTAGTTCCAGCTACTCAGGAGGCTGAGGCAGGAGAATGGCGTAAACCCGGAAGGCAGAGCTTGCAGTGAGCCGAGATTGCGCCACTGAACTCCAGCCTGGGCGACAGAGCGAGACTCTGCCTCAAACAAAAAAAAAAGAAGTCGGCTGCTGGGGCTTGGATTTTGCCTGGCACTTCCATCAATAGCCCCATCACCATCACCATCACAATCTTCATCATTTAATAAGTACAGCAATATTATAGTAACTACTTTTTTTTTTTTAGATAGAGTCTGGCTCTGTCTCCTAGGCTGGAGTGCAGCAATGTGATCACAGCTCACTGCAGCCTCAACCTCCTGGGCTCAAGCGATCCTCCCACCTTAGCCTCCTGAGTAGCTGGGACTACATGTGCGCACCACCATGCCCAGTTAATGTTTTTACATATATGTATTTTTTGGAGAGACAGAATCTCACTATGTTGCCCAAGCTGATCTTGAACTCCTGGGCTCAAGTGATCCTCCTGCCTCAGCCTCCCAAAGTGTTGGGATTATAGGTGTGAGCCACCATGCCAAGCCTTGAATTGCTCACTTTAAAATGGTTAATTTCATGTGAATTTCACCTCAATAAATTAAAAAGGTATGAAACCACACAGCAGAGAAATTCCATGTCTGATTATTTCTAATGCTATTGGTGCCTAAAAGCCCATTGTCCTTTGCTGGAAGCTCATTGTGTCCACCAGATGTGTTCAGGCCTCAGTAACCATTCCCGGAGCCTCCCGTGGTAAGCCTTGCTGGGCAGAGTTTCGGCCTCACTGTCCTCCCCTCCCATTTCAGTGTCATGTCTTACACATCCTGTTAACACTAAAGTTGAAATGAGACAGGATGTCCACAGACTTGAAGGCTCTCCAAGTGGTGACTCAGGGAGGTGGATTCTTGCTGCACCTGCCCCACAGAGGCTAGGACATCTCCTGGTTGCTTCCAGAAAACGCCAGGCCAAATACTCAGGTACTCTCTCCAGAGAGCATGACAAGGCAGCTTCCTAATTGCTGGGTGGCCACCGAGTGCTGTGACCCTCTGAGACATGTCACCCAGCAGGTTCTCCAAGAAGCACCACTTGTCCCACAAGCTGTAGGAGGCCCCAGCAGGACCAACCTGGCCACAAGTGAGGAAGGGGATCTGGGACCCCTCTTGGCAAGGCCAGAAAGAAACTGAGAGCAAAAAGCAGCCAAAAATGTTCCCAGCAGAGGCACCCAAACAAATTCTTGTATGTGAACACTCACAGCAGCACTGTTCACAATAACCAAAAGGTGGGAACAGGCCGTATGTCCATCCACAGATGGAGAAACAAATGGTAATAAATCCACACAGTGGAATACTACTCAGCCACCAAAAGGAAGGGAGCAGCTGGGTGAGGGGGCTCACGCCTGTAATCCCAGCACTTTGAGAGGCCCAGGTGGGAGAATCACATGACCCCAGGAGTTCAAGACCAGCCTGGACAACATAGCAAGACCCTGTTTATAAAAAATAAAATAAAATGTAGCCAGGCATAGTGTCACACGCCTGTGGTCCCAGCTACTCAGGGAGCTGAGGTGGGAGAATCACTCGAGCCCAGGAGGTTGAGGTTGGCCCGAGTTGTGATCATGCCACTGCACTCTACCCTGGGTGACAGAGTGAGACCCTGTCTCAAACCAAAAAAAGGGAAGGAAGAGCTGATGCATGACACAATGTGAATGAATTTCAGAAACATTATCTTTTTTTTTTTTTTTTTTTTGACGAAGTCTCGCTCTGTTGCCAGGCTGGAGTTCAGTGGCGTGATCTCGGCTCACTGCAACCTCCGCCTCCTGGGTTCAAGCGATTCTCCTGCCTCAGCCTCCCGAGTAGCTGGGACCACAGGTGCTGCACCACCAGGCCCAGCTAATTTTTATTTTTAGTAGAGACAGGGTTTTATCATGTTGGCCAGGACAGTCTCAATCCCTTAACTTCGTGATCCACCCGCCTCGGCCTCCCAAAGTGCTGGGATTACAGGCGTGAGCCACCGTGCCCGGCCAGAAACATTATCTTCAATAGAGATGGGGTCTTGCTATATTGCCCAGGCTGGTCTCAGACTCCTGACCTCCATTGATCTTCCTGCCTCAGCCTCTCAAAGTGCTGGGATTATAGGCATGAGCCACCATGCCTGGCCCAAAAACATGAGGCTAAGTAGAAGAAGCCAAACACAAAGACCACATATTGTATGATTCCATTTATAGGAAATATCTAGAATAAGTAAATCCACAGAGACAGAAAGCAAATTGGTGGTTGCCAGGGGCTGGGGTGGGAGTAGAACGAGGAGTAACTGCTTAATGGGAATGAGGTTTCCTTTTCATGATGTTAAAACATTTTGGAACAGCTGGGCACAGTGGCTTCAGCCTGCAATCCCAGCACTTTGGGAGGCCAAGGTGAGAGGATCACTTGAGGCCAGGAGTTCAAGAGCAGCCTGGGCAACATAGTGAGACCCTGTCTCTACTAAAAAATATACAGGCCGGGCACGGTGGCTCATGCCTGTAATCCCAGCACTTTGGGAGGCCGAGGCGGGTGGATCACAAGGTCAGGAGTTCGAGACCAGCCTGACCAACATGGTGAAACCCCGTGTCTACTAAATTAGCTGGGCTTGGTGGCATGTGCCTGTAATCTCAGCTACTCAGGAGGCTGAGGCAGGAGAATGGCTTGAACCAGGGAGGCCAAGCTTACAGGAGCAGAGATCGCGCCACTGCACTCCAGCCTGGGTGACAGAGGGAGACTCCATCTCAAAAAAAAAAAAAAAAAGTTAAATATACATATACACACGTATATATATTGATACTAGATAGAAGTGGTGGTGGCAGAACAGTGGGAATGTACTAAATGCCACTGAACTGTATATTTTAAAATAGTTATTATTAATGTTTTGCATATATAAAACATACACACACACACATATATATATTTTGTTTGTTTGCTTTGTTTTTGTTTTTGTTTTTGAGATGGATTCTCACTCTGTCACCCAGGCTGGAGGGCAGTGGAAAGATCTCCGCTCACTGCAACCTCTGCCTCCCAGGTTCAAGCGATTCTCCCACCTCGGCCTCCCAAGGAGCTGGGATTACAGGTGTGTGCCACCACGCCCAGCTAATTTTTGTATTTTTAGTAGAGATGGGGTTTTGCCATGTTGGCGAGTCTGGTCTCAAACTCCTGATCTCAGGTAATGCACCCACCTAGGCCTCCCAAAGTGCGGGGATTACAGGTGTGAGCCACCGTGCCTGACCCTTTTCTTTTTCTTTTCTTTTTTTTTTTTTTTTTGAGACAGAGTCTCGCTCTGTCGCCTAGGCTGGAGTGCAATGGCACAATCTTGGCTCACTGAAAACTCTGCCTCCCAGGCTCAAGCGATCCTCCCACTTAAGCCTCCCAAATAGCTGGGACTGCAGGCACATGCCACCACTCTGGCTAATTTTTGTATTTTCTGTAGACAGGGTTTCACCATGTTACCCAAGTTGGTCTCGAACTCCTAGGTTCAACTAATTTGCCCGCCTCAACTTCCCAAAGTGCTAGGATTACAGGCATGAGCCACCCACTACACCCAGCCATATATATTTTATGTGACAAAATATATAACATATATATTTTATTGTGATAAAATATGTGTACATTTTACCATTTTAACCACTTGTAAGTGACCAGTTGAGTGGCACTAAACACATTCACAGTGTTGTGCAACCATCACCACCATCCATCTCCAGAACTTTCTCATCTTCTCAATCTGAAACTCTGCACCTGTCAAACACTCTCCATTCTCCTTCCTCCCAGTCCCCCGCAACCACCATACCTTCTATCTCTATGAATTTGACTACTCTGGGGACCTCATATAACTGGGATCATACAGCATTAGTCCTTTTGTGACTAAAATGGTTGATATGGTTTGGCTGTGTTCCCACCCAAATCTCATCTTTTTTTGAGACGAATTCTCGCTCTTGTCACCCAGGCTGGAGTGCAATGGTATAATCTTGGCTCACTGCAACCTCCGCCTCCCGAGTTCAAGCAATTCTTGAGAGTAGCTGGGATTACAGGCGCCTGACACCACACCCAGCTAATTTTTGTATTTTAGTAGAGATGGTGTTTCACCATGTTGGCCAGGTTGGTCTCGAACTCCTGACCTCAGGTGATCCACCCGCCTCGGTCTCCCAAAGTGCTGGGATTACAGGTGTGAGCCACTGCACTTGGCCCCAAATCTCATCTTGAATTGTAGCTCCCATAATTCCCACATGTTGTGTGAGAGACCCGGTGGGAGATAACTGAATCATGGGGGTGTTTTCCCCCATGCTGTTCTCATGGTATGTCTCACGAGATCTGATGGTTCTAGAAGGGGAAACCCCTTTCACTTGGCTCTCAGTTTCTCTCTTTGCCTGCTGCTATGTAAGACGTGCCTTTGTTCTTCCCTCACCTTCCACCATGATTGTGAGGCCTCCCCAGCCACGTGGAACTGTAAGTCCATTAAACCTCTTTTTCTTTTCTTTTATTTTTTGAGACGAAGTCTCGCTTTTGTCCCCCAGGCTGGAGCGCAGTGGCATGATCTTGGCTCACTGCCACCTCCGCTTCCCGGGTTCAAGCAATTCTCCTGCCTCAGCCCCCCAAGTAGCTGGGATTACAGGCACCTGCCACCACGCCCGGCTAGTTTTTGTATTTTTAGTAGAGACAGGGTTTCACCATGTTGGTCAGGCTGGTCTCGAACTCCTGACCTCAGGTGATCCACCCGCCTTGGCCTCCCAAAGTACTGGGATTACAGACGTGAACCACCGCGCCCAGCCTAAACCTCTTTTTCTTTATAAATTACACAGTCTCATGTATGTCTTTATCAGCAGCATGAAAACGGACAAATACAATGGTTAATATCATGTTATGTGAATTTCACCTGTATTTCAAAAATTTTCATAATCCCAGCACTTTTGGAGGCCGAGGTGGGCAGATCATTTCAGGTCAGGAGTTTGAGATCAGCCTGGCCAACATGGTGAAACCCTATCTCTACTGAAAAATACAAAAGTTAGCCGGTCATGGTGGTGGGTGCCTGTAATCTGAGCTACTTGGGAGGCTGAGGCAGGAGAATTGCTCCAACCTGGGAAGCAGAGGTTGCAGTGAGCCGAGATGGCGCCACTGCACTCCAGCCTGAGTGACAGAGCGAGACTCCGTCTCGAAAAAACAAAAACAACAATATCAGCCTCGTCTTTACCCTATTTTAGCCAAGGACTAAATCTGAGTTGAGGTGACCACAACCCCTTCTGAATCTACTCACCACTGTCATCCCCAGGGACAAAACTGACTTGGCAGGGGATCAGAATCAGTGCGTATGGTGGCAGCTGCAGCCAGGCCCTGTCCATAGGGGGCCTGTGAGATCCTGGTAGGAGGAAATGCTGTCCAGGGCCTCAGACAACGGCTCCATGGGCAGATCTCAAGTTTAAGTGCATAAGAAAAGTGGCTCCACTGTGGTTTCCTCTCTAAGTGTTCAAAAGCAGACCGCTCATTTCTGCTAATGGAAAGGGCTGTATCCGCTTCCCGGATTTTGTGAATGGGGTAAAAACCCATGAGAAAAATCTCCTATGCAGCCCTGCCAATTGCACCCCATCTATTTGTTTTCTGAGCATAACTTCAGGTTAATTATTTATAATGGGGCTACAAATGAAGTGTTAGGAGTAGACAGGCTTCCTCTTCTAATTGCCAGGTTTCTGAGAAGGAGCCTTAGCCTGGAGGGATTTTTGTGATGAGAATGCAAGAAAATGGAAAAAGGTGAAATGTGCTTTGGCCTGCTCCAGAAAACAGCCACAGTACTACCGAGAATTAAAAGGAAAAATTACAGCCAGGCGCAGTGGCTCACACCTGTAATCCTAGCACTTTGGGAGGCCAAGGCGGGCAGATCACGAGGTCAAGAGATCGAGACCATCCTGGCCAACATGGTGAAACCCCGTCTCTACTAAAAATACAAAAATTCGCTGGGCGTGGTGGCGGGCCCCTGTAGTCCCAGCTACTCGGGAGGCTGAGGCAGGAGAATCACTGGAATCCGGGAGGCGGAGATTGCAGTGAGCCGATATCACGCACTCCATACTGGCGACAGAGCAAAAGCTCCTTCTCAAAAAAAAAAAAAAAAAAAAGGAAAAATTAATCTTTAGTAACCAGATTATGGAAAGAGAGGGAAGACTGAGGAAAGATGGTTTCACTGAAAGTCCTCGTGCTACTTGGACTTGGACTTTGTTTTTTGTTTGAGGTTTTTTTTTTTTTTTTTTTTTTTTGTGAGAGTCTCACTCTATTGCCCAGGCTGCAGTGCAGTGCCACGATCTCGGCTCACTGCAACCTCTGCCTCCCGAGCTCAAGGGATTCTTCTGCCTCAGCCTCCTGAGTAGCTGGTACCACAAGCATGCACCACCATGCCTGGCTAATTTTTGTAGTTTTAGTAGAGATGGGGTTTCGCCATGCTGGCCAGGCTGGTCTTGAACTCCTGGCCTCAAGTGCTCCACCCACCTTGGCCTCCCAAAGTGCTGGGATTACAGGTGTGACCCACCACGCCCGGCCTGCTGCTCGGACTTTATCTGAATCTCCTACAGCCAGAAGTCAAGGGGAGCTGCCCACTAAGTCACCTGCCTGATGCGGAGTGGACTTGTTGCTGATTCTGAAGATGAAATGGCACGAGCCCACCTTCTGGTGGAAATTCCAGAGCCAGGGAAGGGGCTGGGGTGGAAGAGACTTGGCCATGAAATCAAACTGAACTTCAGGCAGGGCATAGTGGCTCATGCCTATAATCCCAGCACTTTGGGAGGCTGAGGAGGTGGATCACTTGAGGCCAGGAGTTCAAGACCAGCCTGGGCAACATAGCAAGACTCCATCTCTACAATAATAAGTTTTAAAAACCTAGCCTGGGCCAGGCGTGGTGGCTCACGCCTATAATCCCAGCACTTTGGGAGGCCGAGGCGGGCGGATCACGGGGTCAGGAGATCGAGACCAACCTGGCTAACACGGCGAAACCCCGTCTCTGCTAAAAAATACAAAAAATTAGCTGGGCGTGGTGGCGGGCACCTGTAGTCCCAGCTACTCTGGAGGCTGAGGCAGGAGAATGGCATGAACCCGGGAAGCAGAGCTTGTAGTGAGCCAAGATGGTGCCACCACACTCCAGCCTGGGCGACAGAGCGAGACTCCATCTCAAAAAAACAACAAAAACCTAGCCTGATATGTGGCTCATGCCAGTAGTCCTAGCTATTCAGGAGGCCAGGGTGAGAGGATCACTTGAGACCAAGAGCTCGAGGCTGCAGTGAGCTAAGATCACACCACTGCACTCTAGCCTGGGCAACAGAGTGAGACGCTGTCTCAAAAAAAAAAAAAAAAAAAAAGTCTGGGCGAAGTGGCTCACGCCTACAATTCCAGCACTTTGGGAGGCTGAGTTGGGCAGATCACTTGAGGTCAGGAGTTCAAGACCAGCCTGGCCAAGATGGTGAAACCTCATCTCTACTAAAAATACAAAAATTAGCCGGGTGTGGTGGCGGGTGCCTGTAATCTCAGCTACTCAGGAGGCTGAGGCAGGAGAATTGCTTGAACTCGGGAGGCGGAGGTTGCAATGAGCTGAGATCGCACCACTGCACTCCAGTGGGTGACTGAGCAAGACTGTCACAGAAAAAAAAAAAGTTCTATGGAGAGGACCTGATTAGTAGCTTAATTTCGATTGCTGGAAGATTTTCCAATCCTGCCATGTAGGTCTGAGTTTCTGTGGATTCTGAGGCTCATGTTACTTCCTCACATTGCACTCTGTGCACCTCAGCAAGAATTATTCATTTGGGGTGAAATTTAATAACACATAGATTTATTCTAGACATTGCATTTGCCTGTCGCAGAGGATCAAAACAAAGTGTCTCCTAGAAAACCCAAGACAAGGAGTGAAGACGAGGCTGTGACTCTCAGGTCAAGAAACACCACGAAAGATTGAAGACATGGAAAGATGATAAAGTGTGATACCAACCCTCTTCTGATGTTAACCACCAAACCACCAGCTCCCTGAATGGGGTGGGCACCATAGTGCACAGGACCAAGTTGGTAAATGTTGCTTGCAACTAGGCACATTGGCTGATGCCTGTGATCCCAGCACTTTGGGGGAACAAAGCAGGCGAATCACCTGAGGTCAGGAGTTCGAGACCAGCCTGGCCAAGAGTGTGAAACCCCATCTCTACTAAAAATACAAAAATTAGCCAGGTGTGGTGGTGTACACCTATAGTCCCAGCTACTCAGAAGGCTGAGGCAGGAGGATTGCTTGAGCCCAGAAGCTGGAGGCTGCAGTGAGCTATGATGGCCCCACTACACTCCAGCCTGGGCAACAGGACAAGACCCTGTCTCAATACCAAACAAACAAAAAAGGCCGGGAACAGTGGCTCACGCCTGTAATCCCTGTATTTTGGGAGGCCAAGGCAGGTGGGTCACTTGAGGTCAGGAGTTCGAGACCAGCCTGGCCAACATGGTGAAACCCCGTCTCTACTAAAAATACAAAAATTAGCAGGAGTGGTGGTGCACACCTGTAATCCCAGCTACTCAGGAGGCTGAGGCAGGAGAATCACATGAACTCAAGAGGAAGAAGTTGCAGTGAGCCAAGATCACACCCCTACACCCCAGCTTTTATTTATTTCATTTTATTTATTTATTTGTTTGTTTATTTATTTTTGGAGACGGAGTCTCACTCTCTCGCCCAGGCTGGAGTGCAGTGGCGTGATCTTGGCTCACTGCAAGCTATGCCTCTGGGGTTCCTGCCACTCTCCTGCCTCAGCCTCCCGAGTAGCTGGGACTACAGGTGCCTGCCACCACGCCCGGCTAATTTTTTGTATTTTTAGTAGAGACGGGGTTTCACCGTGTTAGCCAGGATGGTCTCGATCTCCTGACCTCGTGATTCACCCACCTTGGCCTCCCAAAGTGCTGGGATTACAGGCGTGAGCCACTGCACCAGGCTCCCAGCTTTTACTTTTTATTTTTATTTTTTTGAGACAGTCTTGCTCTGTTGCCCAGGCTCGATCTCAGCCCACTGCAAGCTCCGCCTCCCGGGTTCACATCATTCTCCTGCCTCAGCCTCCTGAGTAGCTGGGACTACAGGCAACCTGCCACCATGCCTGGCTAATTTTTTGTATTTTTAGTAGAGACGGGGTTTCACCGTGTTAGCCAGGATGGTCTCGATCTCCTGACCTCGTGATCCGCCAGCCTCAGCCTCCCAAAGTGCTGGGATTACAGGCGTGAGCCACCGCGCCCGGCCATTTTTTAAGAGTGAGAGTCTATCTTTTTATTTTATTTTATTTTATTTTAAGTTCTGGGATACTTGTGCAGGATGTGGCAGGTTTGTTACATAGGTAAACATGCTCTATCTCTTAAAAAAATAAAAAATAAAAGACCAGGCACGGTGGCTCACACCTGTAATCCCAGCACTTTGGGAGGCCAACGTGGGCAGATCACCTGAGGTTAGAAATTCAAGACCAGCCTGACCAACATGAAGAAACCCGTCTCTACTAAAAATACAAAATTAGCCAGGCATGGTGGCACATGCCTGTAATCCCAGCTACTCAGGAGGCTGAGGCAGAGGAATCGTTTGAACCCAGGAGGCGGAGGTTGCGGTGAGCTGAGATCGCACCATTGCATTCCAGCCTGGGCAACAAGAGCGAAACTCCGTCTCAAAAAAATAAAATAAATTTTTAAAAACTGGGCCCGATGAGTCACTCCTGTAATCCCAACACTTGGGAGGCTGAGGTGGGAGAATCACTTGAGCCCAGGAGTTCGAGACCAGCCTGGGCAACGTCGTGAGACCCTGTCTCTACAAAAAAAAATTTAAAATTAGCTGAACGTGGCTAAGCTAATTTTTAAAAAATTAAGATCATAGCTCACTGTGGCCTCCAACTCCTGTCCTCAAGTGTTCCTCTCACCTCAGCCTCCCAAATAGCTAGGACTACAGGCATGTGCCGGCATATCAGACTAGTGTTGTTTTTTTTTTTTTAATTATTAAATGGTGTGCACCTGTAGTCCCAGCTATTTGGGAGGCTGAGGCAGGAGGATGGCTTGATCCCAGGAGGTCAAGGCTGCAGTGAGCCCTGATCATGCCAGTGCATGCTAGCCTGGGTAACAGAGTGAGACATTGTCTCAAAAAAAAAAAAAGAGAGAGAGAGAGAGAGATGATCCCCATGAGAGGATGTGGAGGCCTCATATGTTGCTGAAGGGATTGTAAAATGGGGCAGTTGCTATGAAACACGATCTGGCAGTTCCTCAAAAAGTTAAACATAGAATTACCATACGACCCAGCAATTCCACTCCTAGGTGCATACCCAAAAAAGCTGAAAACAGGTGCTCAGATGAACACACATACACACAAGTTTAAAGCAGCATTATTCACAATAGTCAAAAGGTGGAAACTTCGCAAATGTCCATAAATGGACAAACAGATAAACAAATTGCGGTATACGAACCGTAGAATATTTCTCAGTCATAGAAAGGAAAGAAGTACTGACACGTGCTACCACGCAGATAAAGCTTGAAAACATTCTGCTGAGTGAAAGAAGAGAGAGGCAGAAAGCCACACATTATACAATTCCACTTACATAAAGTATCTATAATAGGGCCAGGTGCAGTGGCTCATGCCTGTAATCCCAGCACTTTGGGAGGCTGAGACGGGCAGATCACTTGAGGTCAGAGGTTTGAGACCAGCCTAACCAACATGGTGAAACTCTGTCTCTACCAAAAATACGGAAATTAGCCGGGCATAGTGGCGCACGCCTATAATCCCACCTACTCTGGAGGCTGAGGCAGGAGAATTGCTTGAACCCTAGGGCGGAGGTTGCAATGAGCCAAGATTGCACCACTGCACTCCAGCCTGGGCAACAGAGTGAGTCTATCTCAAAAGATATAAAATAGGCTGGGCGTGGTGGCTCACACTTGTAATCCCAGCACTTTGGGAGGCCGAGGCGTGTGGATCACCTGAGATCAGGAGTACAAGACCAGCCTGGCCAACGTGGTGAAAACCTGTCTCTACTAAAAATACAAACAAATTAGCCAGGTGTGGTGCCGGGCACCTATAATCTCCGCTCTTTGGGAGGTTGAGGCAGGAGAATTGTTTGAACCTGGGAGGTGGAGGTTGCAGTGAGCCAAGAGCACACCATTGCACTCCAGCCTGGGTGACAGAGCGAGACTCTGTCTAAAAAAAATAAAATGAAATAAAAGTCTATAATAGATGACTCCATAGAGATAGGAAGCAGATTGGTGGTAGCCAGGGGCTGGAGGAAGGAAGAATGAAGAGTAGCTGTTTAATGGATACAAGATCTCCTTTAGGGCCGGGCGCAGTGGCTCACGCCTGTAATCCCAGCACTTTGGGGGGCCGAGGCGGGCGGATCATGAGGTCAGGAGATCGAGACCGTCCTGGCTAACACGGTGAAACCCCGTCTCTACTAAAAATACAAAAAATTAGCCGGGAGTGGTGGCGGGCGCCTGTAGTCCCAGCTACTCGGGAGGCTGAGGCAGGAGAATGGTGTAAACCCAGGAGGCGGAGCTTGCAGTGAGCTGAGATCGCGCCACGCACTCCAGCCTGGGCGACAGAGCAAGACTCCGTCTCAAAAAAACAAAACAAAACAAAACAAAACAAAAAACTACCCAGGCATGGTGGCATATGCCAGTGGTCTCAGCTACTGGGAAGGCTGAGATGAGAGGATCACTTGAGCCTGGGAGGTCAAGGCTGCAGTGAGCTATGATTATATACCTGCACGCCAGCCTGGGCGACAAAGAAGGACCCTGTCTTAAGAAAAAAAAAAAAAGAGGCCGGGCACAGTGGCTCATGCCTGTAATCCCAGCACTTTGGAAGGCTGAGACGGGTGAATCACCTGAGGTCAGGAGTTTGAGACCAGCCTGACCAACATGGTGAAACCCCGTCTCTACTAAAAATACAACATTAGCAGGGCGTGGTGGTGCGTGCCTGTAATCCAAGCTATTTGGGAGGCTGAGGCAGAAAACCCTGTCTCTACTAAAAGTACAAAATTAGCAGGGCATGGTGGTGCATTCCTGTAATTCCAGCTATTTGGGAGGCTGAGGCAAAAAAAAAAAAAAAAAAAGAAAGAAAAAAAGCAGGATAAAAGAATGTATATATGGGCCAGGTGCTATGGCTCATGCGTGTAAGCCCAATACTTTGGGAGGCCAAGGCAGGAGGATAGCTTGAGCCCAGGAGTTCGAGACCAGCCTGGGCAACAAAGTGAGACCCTGTCTCTACAAAAAATTTTAAAAATTAGCCAGGCATGGTGGTGCACACCTGTGGTCCCAGCTGCATAGGAAGCTGAGGCAAGAGGATCGCTTGAGCCCAGGAGATTGAGGGCACAGTGAGCCATGATCGTGCCACCACACTCCAGCCTGGGTGACAGAGTGAGACTCTGTCTCAGGAAAAAAAAAAAAAAAAGATAATAATACAAGATAATAATAAAAAGAAAAGGGTTACATGTACAATATTTCCAACAAAACAGACCGAAATAATAACATTGGTTACCTTTTGGTAAAATGACTTTAATTTTCCTGCCTCTATTTTCCTGAACTTTCTATATATTCTGCTATGTGGACATACATTATAATAGTCAAAAAAATAAACTTTAGTTTTTAAATGCAGCCTCGTTGAACAAAGGAAGAATTGCAGTTTCCACTGTAGCCTTTTTCCATAGTTGAAGGATGCACGCTAAAAAATAAAACACAATGCTCTCAAATATAGCAACCTCCCTTAGCAATCTTTTCAGAGATGAGAAATTGTTCTCTGAAACAATTTTTTAAAAACAGCATTTACAGTCTGGGCAACATGGCAAAACCCTGTCTCTACTAAAAATACAAATATTAGCCGGGCGCGGTGGCACATGCCTGTAGTCCCAGCTACTCGGGAGGCTGAGGCAGAAGAATGGCTTGAGCCCAGGAGGCGGGGGTTGCAGTGAGCCAAGATCGCACCACTGCACTCCAACCTGGGCAACAGAGTGAGCCCCTGTCTCCAAAAAAAAAAAGGAAAAACCGCATTTAAGAAAATATTGAAAGTAAAGGTCATGCATGTTTACAGCATCCTGATTTGTCATCGTGTTTTGTTTTAGCCTGCTCTTACTCTCTTTAATTCTGCCATGAATCTGGAAGACATAGCCGGGGTGCAGCTAAAATTTCGCCTTTGCTAATAACTTAGTTTATGAATGTTATAAATATAACTGGTTTGTAAGAGAGAAAGCAGATTCTTGGCAAAAACTGAATGTCTCTTAAGATGGGCTTAATTAAAACAAAACACTCTAAATAAAATATCTCATCAGCACACATGAAAATTTTAGAAGCTGAATATGACAAAGTAGGTTTAAAGACATTAAGAATATTTAAAGCAAACATTCTTCTGTTTAAAGAGTCCCAAAATATGTCTGGGAGTACACAAAACATCAGGACCACAGAACAAAGACTCTGTGCTTGAAATTGTTAAATCCACCTTAAAAGGAACAAGAAATATGACTGTAATCTCGTTGAGATTAGACAAAACCAGGAAGGTGATAAATAACAGAAGGAAGTACCTTTCAACATAAGAATTTTCAGCTTTATTCAAGAGACCTCAGCTCTAAAAAAAAAATTTTTTTTTTAAATAAAAGTGACAGTGGCAAGTAGCCACATTTGAGGCAAAACTTAATGGTTAAAAGACAATTTAAGAAGTTATTTCCAGCCAGGCGCAGTGACTCACGCCTGTAATCCCAGCACTTTGGGAGACCAAGGCGGGCGGATCACCTGAGGTCAGGAGTTCGAAACCAGCCTGGCCAACATGGAGAAACCCCATCTCTACTAAAAATACAAAAATTAGGCTGGCACGGTGGCTCATGCCTGTAATCCCAGCACTTTGGGAGGCTGAGGAGGGTGGATCATGAGATCGGGAGACCAAGACCATACTGGCTAACACGGTGAAACCCCATCTCTACTAAAAATACAAAAAAAATAGCCAGGCGTGGTGGCAGGCACTTGTAGTACCAGCTAGTCAGGAGGCTGAGGCAGGAGAATGGCTTGAACCAGGGAGGCCAAGCTTACAGGAGCAGAGATCACGCCATTGCACTCCAGCCTGGGTGACAGAGCCAGACTCCATCTCAAAAAAAAAAAACAAAAAATACAAAAAATACAAAAATTAGCCAGGCATGCTGGCGGGTGTCTATAATCCCAGTTACTCGGGAGGCTGAGGCAGGAGAATCGCTTGAACCTGGAAGGTAGAGGTTGCAGTGAGCCAAGATCATGCCACTGCACGTCAGCCTGGGCAATAGAGCCAGACTCCGTATCAAAAAAAAAAAAAAAAAAGAAGTTATTTCCAGTTTCCCAGTTAGAAAAGGCTTTGTTTATTTGTTCAGTTTAATATGAAGTTTTACTACATTTTCCAAAGTGATCTTAGCCACATATCATGTAAGTAACAAAGAACAAAGTTCTCCCATTTGAATTTCTGAAACAGATGAGATTTATAGAAGCTCCTCTTGGAGTTTCATATTCCAAATGGTCAGTTAAAAACAACCTCTGAAGAGCAACAACCTTTAAAATGTATTTGCCAAAAACCAAGCATTACATTTTTTTTTTTTTTTTTACTTTTTTTTTTTTTTTTTTTGAGACGGAGTCACTCTGTCGCCCAGGCTGGAGTGCAATGGTGTGATCTCCTCTCACTGCAACCTCCACCTCCCAGGCTCAAGTGATTCTCCTGCCTCAGCCTCCCGGGTAGCTAGGATTACAGGCACCCGCCACCACACCCAGATAATTTTTGTATTTTTAGTAGAGATGGGGTTTCACTATGTTGCCCAGGCTGGTCTTGAACTCCTGACCTCAGTTGATCCACCCACCTCGGCCTCCCAAAGTGCTCGGATCACAAGCATGAGCCATGGTGCCCCGTCACTGCAGCCTTGACCTCCTGGTCTTAAACGATCCTCTCACCTCAGCCTCTTGAGTAGCTGGGACTACAGGCACATGCCACCTTGCCTGGCTATTCTTTTTTTTTTTTTTTGAAACGGAGTCTTGCTTTGTTGCCCAGACTGGAGTGCAGTGGCTCAATCTCTGCTCACTGCAACCTCTGGCTCCTGGGTTCAAGCGATTCTCCTGCCTCAGCCTCCCAAGTAGCTGGGATTACAGGTGCCTTCCACTATGCCTGGCTAATTTTTGTATTTTTAGCAGAGCCAGGGTTTTGCCATGTTGGCCAGGCTGGTCTCGAACTCCTGACCTCAGGTGATCTGCCCACCTCAGCCTCCCAAAGTGCTGGGATTACAGGCGTGACCCACTGTGCCCGGCCTTTTTTTTTTTTTTTTTTTTTTTTTGAGATGGAGTTTTGCGCTTGTTGCCCAGGCTGGAGTGCAATGGCGAGATCTCGGTTCACCACAACCTCCGCCTCCCGGGTTCAAGAGATTCTCCTGCCTCAGCCTCTCGAGTAGCCGAGATTATAGGCATGTACCACCATACCCAGCTAATTTTGTATTTTTAATAGAGACGGGGTTTCTCCATCTTGATCAGGCTAGTCTCGAACTCCGGACCTCAGGTGATCCACCCACTTCGGTCTCCCAAAGTGCAAAGTGCTGGGATTACAGGCATGAGCCACTAGGCCTGGCCTATTTTTTTTTTTTTTTTTTAGTAGAGACAAGGTCTTGCTATGCTGTCCAGCCTGGTCTTGAACTTCTGGCCTCAAGCAATCTTCCTATCTCAGCCTCCCAAAGTTCTCGGATTACAGGCGTGAGCTAACAAACCTGGCTGCCAAATGTTTAAGTAGCAAATGTTGCAATTAAATATATCATTTTTAATCTTTATATCTGGAATTCTCAGTGCCTGAAAGGGTTCGTGTATGATTTTTCCTAGATGGGTAGACTCCAAATATTTACGTTTCCCAAGTAAACATCCTACTTTTCTGTTTCCAAATACATCAAACACTCTTGAGTGTTATCACATTCTTTACCCTTTTTTTCCAGGGAGGATCTGGGGGGTGTGCTGGGATAAAGTGAGGTAAAGTATTTCGTTACAATGACTTCCATTTCCCTAAATGTTGGTGTTTTTTGTTTTTTGAGACAGACTCTCGCTCTGTCACCCAAGCTGGAGTGCAGTAGCATGATTTCTGCTCACTGCAACTTCCATCTTCTGGGTTCAAGTGATTCTCCTGCCTCAGCCTCCCGAGTAGCTGGGATTACAGGCACGTGCCACCATGCCCAGCTAATTTTGTTTGTTTGTTTGTTTTTTGGAGACGGCGTCTCACTCTGTCGCCCAGGCTAGAGTGCAGCAGCGCAATCTCGGCTCACTGCAAGCTCCGCCTCCTGGGTTCACGCCATTCTCCTGCCTCAGCCTCCTGAGTAGCTGGGACTACAGGTGCCTGCCACCACACCCGGCTAATTTTTTGTATTTTTTTAGGTAGAGATGGGGTTTCACCGTGTTAGCCAGGATGGTCTCAATCACCTGACCTTGTGATCCGCCCACCTCAGCCTCCCAAAGTGCTGGGATTACAGGTGTGAGGCACCACGCCTGGCCACCCAGCTAATTTTTGTATTTTTAGTAGAGACAGGGTTTTGCCATGTTGGCGAGGCTGGTCTCAAACTCCTGACCTCAAATAAGACCTGATGGTTTTATAAAGGGGAGTTCCCCTGCACATACCCTCTTGGCCTGCTGCCATGTAAGATGTGCCTTTGCTCCTCCTTCGCCTTCCATCATGATTATGAGACCTCCCCAGCCATGTGAAACTGAGTCCATTAAACCTCTTTTTCTTTATAAATTACCCAGTCTCGGGTATGTCTTTATCAGCAGTGTAAGAATGAACTAATACACAGGCATATTCACAAGAGCCAAAAGGTGGAACCAGCCCAAGTGCCCATCATGGATGAATGGATTAACAAAATGTGGTCCATCCATACAATGGAATATTATTCAACCTTAATAGGGCAGAAATTCTGACACCTGCTGCAACACGGACAAGCCTAGAAGACAAAGGACAAATACTAGATGCCACTTATGTGAGTCACCTCATATATGCTTTATATGATTCCACTTATATGAGGTCACTAGAGTAGTCAAATTCATAGACATGGAAAGTAGAGTGGTAGATGCCAGGCTCTGGGGGAGGGGGAATGGGGAATGAGGGTTTAATGGGGTCAGAGTTACTGTTTTGCAAGGTGAAAAAATGTTCTCGATGGTGATGATGGTTGCACCATGTGAATGTATTTAATGACACTGAACTGGTTGCTTAAAAAATGGTTACAATGGGAAATTTTACATGATGTATATGATAAATTTTTTTTAAAGACAGTAAGGGCTGAGATCTTTTTCCACAGCTCTTATCATATTAAAAAAATTTTCTTAATGATAATCTGAGCAAGATTACCATTTTAGCCCAGGCAGTCAGAATCCTTTTCATACTTTTATTCACACTCAATTAAAAAGAGGATTTTAAAACCTGCACTTTTTTTTTTTTTTTTTTTTTTTGAGATGGAGTCTCGCTCTGTCGCCCAGGCTGGAGTGCAGTGGCATGATTTCTGCTCACTGCAAGCTCCGCCTCCCGGGTTCACACCATTCTCCTGCCTCAGCCTCCCGAGTAGCTGGGACTACAGGCGCCTGCCACCACGCCTGGCTAACTTTTTGTATTTTTAGTTGAGACGGGGTTTCACCGTGTTAGCCAGGATGGTCTCGATCTCATGACCTCTTGATCCGCCTGCCTCGGCCTCCCAAAGTGCTGGGATTACAGGTGTGAGCCACCATGCCTGGCCAAAACCTGCTCTTTAGAGATAGAATTGTGTTCTAAATCATTGTGCCATTGTGAATAATATTTATGCAAAGAGGATTATGTAATTCATATGCTTCTGTTATCCAGAATGAAGGAAGAATATTCTAGATATTCAGGAGCAATGCCTTACATGGCTGAAATATTTATCCCAACTTTTTTATTGTAAATATGTGTAAATTGGGAAATCATACTACTGTGCTAATTTGACAAATATACTAACCTTAAATAAAGTTTTGTTTTGTTTTTGTTTTTTTTAAAGAAGGTGACTAGGAGCAAAGATGTAAAGGCAGGGGGGCAGCTACTTGGGAGGCTGGCGTGCGAGGATTACCTGAGCCTGGGAAGGTTGAGGCTGCAGTGAGCTGTGTGATCACACCACTGCACTCCAGCCTGGGCACAGAGCAAGACCCTGTCTTAAAAAAAAAAGGCAGGGAGGAAGTGGGCCATATGGGCTTCTGGGGAAAAATAGCCCAAAGAAGGTACTGCAGGGCAAAGCTCTCAGCCCGCAGCTCTGGACTGGGCTTCCAGAAAGGCCCAGAGGCTGGTGTGGCCGCAGTCAGAAGGGAGGCAGGAGAGGTAAGAAAACAAGTCATGCAGGAAGCAGGGGCCAGGAGGCATTGTTAGGACTTTGATTTTCAATCTGAGTCAGAAGGGCAGCCAGGAGCTTTTGTGCAGAACATCAGATCAATTTCAAGAAAGTAGCAGACACAGAGTTCTCTTCCCAGGATTTAAGGTAGCTTGAAATCTGAAGTTGTTTTTCCCTGCTGTTTAATTTACACCAGCAACAGGAGACTCCTAGAATTAAACCAGGGGTTAGGAAGTTACAGGCCATGAAGAAAATTTTAGGAAGTTACACGCCGTTAAGAAAACACCAGGCGGTGGCTCATGCCTGTAATCCCAGCACTTTGGGAGGCCAAGGCAGGTGGATCATTTGAGGTCAGGAGTTCAAGACCAGCCTGGGCGACAGAGTGAGACTTCATCTCAAAAAAAAGAAAGAAAAAAAGAAAGAGAACTTTATGAAAACGTAATAAGTCATTAGCCCACATTGTGAATTTCTCAGTTAAAAGCATGAGCTCTGTTAAACTTGGAAGTTGTCTTGGCTGCTGCTGCTTTTTATTTAATTTTTTTTAAAAATAGGGATGGGGTCTTGCTATGTTGCCAGGGCTAGTCTCAAACTCCTGGGCTCAAGTGATCCTCCTGCCTCAGCCTCCCAAAATGCTGGGATTACAGGTTAGAGCCTCTGGGAACCCATACAATAGAATATTAATCAGCCTTTAAAAGGAAATTGGGCAAACTGCTCGCTGGAACAAAGTCTCTTTTCTCCAAATTCCTTTTCAGGAAACTTTTGTTCACATATGACAGTCACAGAAAAGACAAATACTGTGTGATTCCATTTGTATGAGGTCCCTAGAGTAGTCAAATTCACAGAAACAGAAAGTAGAATGGTGGTTACCAGGAGTCAAGAGGAGAAAGAATGGTGAATTGTTTTTGTTTTTGTTTTTTGAGATCGAGTCTCACTCTGTCACCCAGGCTGGAGTGCAGTGGCACGATCTTGGCTCACTGCAACCTCTGCCTCCTGGGTTCAAGTGGTTCTCCTGCCTCAGCCTCCCGAGTAGCTGGGATTACAGGCACGCGCCGCCACGCCCGGTGAATTTTTTTGTATTTTAGGTAGAGACAGGGTTTCACCATGTTGGCCAGGCTGGTCTGGAACTCCTGATCTCAGGTGATCTGCCCGCCTTGGCCTCCCAAAGTGCTGGGATTGCAGGCGTGAGCCACCGCGCCTGGCCTGAATTGTTTAATGGATAGAGAGTTCCATTTTGCAACTTATTCAAAATTCTGGAGATTGGTTGCACCACAACGTGAATATACTTAACTCCACCGAACTGTACACATAAAAATGTTTAAGACAATAAATTTCATGTTATGTATTTTTGCTTACAATTAAAAGAAAATGTATGGGAGCAGATATAAATTTCCTCAGGATTTAGAAAACATATTTTCATCAACATTTTTAAAACCTTTCTTCCATTTTAACATACATATATTTTATGATGTTCTTTGGAATTTTATTGAATTATTTTCAATATATCTTTCAATTTGTTATGTCAAAAATAAAGTTCCAACCAGGTGCAGGGTGGCTCACGCCTGTAATCCCAGCACTTTGGGAGGCTGAGGCGGGGGGATCACCTGAGGTCAGGAGTTCAAGATTAGCCTGACCAACATGGTGAAACCTCATCTCTACTAAAAAGACAAAAAATTAGCCAGACGTGGTGGGAGGCACCTGTAATCCCAGCTACTTGGGAGGCTGAGGCAGGAGAATCACTTTAACCCGGGAGGCTGAGGTTGCAGTGAGCCAAGGTCACGTCATTGCACTCCAGCCTGGGTGACAGAGCTAGACTCTGCCTCAAAAATTAATTAATTAATTAATTAATTAAAGTTCTATTGTGTGATCTGATAAATTTATTTTATTTTATTTTATTTGAGATAGAGTCTCTCTCTGTTGCCCAGGCTGGTGTGCAGTGGTGCGATCTCGGCTCATTGCAACCTCTGCCTCCCAGGTTCAAGCGATTCTCCTGCCTCAGCCTCCCGAGTACCTGGGACTACAGGTGTGTGCACCACGCCCGGCCAATTTTTTGTATTTTTAGTAGAGACAGAGTTGTTGGCCATGTTGGCCAGGCTGATCTTGAACCCCCGACCTCAAGTGATCCCCCTGCCTCGGTCTCCCAAAGTGTTCGGATTACAGGCGTAAGCCACCGTGCCTGGCCCAATCTGATAAATTTATTAGATAATTCAAGACATCTGTGTACGCCAGTGTTTCACAAACAGTACGCCACTGTTTTCACAAACAGTAGTCCATAAACTGGGGTGCCTGAATAGGCGCTGGGGACCCTAGGAGAATCTGCATCTTTGCAGATTGGGGGATTAAACTTGACCATCTGTACTTCTGTTAAGTTTTTCCAGTGATTTTTATGACCAGTCGAGTTTGAGAGCTACTGATACAGTTTATACAACTGAAGTTAGGGAATGCTCCAAATAAAACAAACATTTTGCATGGTTTGGAATAAAACACTAGGGAGTCGACGAAAGTGACAATGACCTTATGTAATTTTCTGTTGTTAAAAGAGCGCGAAGTCTTCCAAATGTCAAATACAAAAATGAATCCTAGGAGGATAATAGTCCCCAAGGGGTGATAATTTACAAACGCTAGATCTAGGAACTTCAGTGAACTTAATTTTTATTCATCTAATTTCATGTGTAACAACTGCTCTGGCACATAAAGAAGAAAATGTTGTAAGTTGTCAGGGCATTTCAGTTATTACATCTGCCATTATTCCATCAGTTCCAAGGGCCAATTGGGCTCATTAGTCTGCCAGAAATATCCTATGTCCATGTACAGAGGAATGGTTAAACATTATGGTATGTCCATACAATGGAATATTACTCAACCATAAAAAGGAATGAAGCACTGATTCATGCTACAACACTGATGAGCCTCAAACACGTTATGCTAAGTGAAAGAAGCCCGACACAAAAGGGTCACATATTGTATGATTTTATTTATATGAAATATTCAAGGCCGGGCGCAGTGGCTCAAGCCTGTAATCCTAGCACTTTGGGAGTCCGAGGTGGGTGGATCACAAGGTCAGGAGATCGAGACCATCCTGGCTAACACGGTCTCTACGAAAAATACAAAAAATTAGCCAGGCATGGTGGTGGGCACCTGTAGTCCCAGCTACTCGGGAGGCTGAGGCAGGAGAATGGCAAGAACCCGGGAGGCGGAGCTTGCAGTGAGCCAAGATGGCGCCACTGCACTCCAGCCTGGGCAACAGAGTGAGATTCCATCTCAAAAAAAAAAAAGAAATATTCAAAATAAGAAAAGCCATAGAAGCTAGATGCGGTGGTGCACACCTGTAGTCCCAGCACTTTGAGAGGCAGGAGGATCTCTTGAATCTAGGAGGTTGAGGCTACAGTGAGCTGTGACTGCACCACTTCAGTCCAGGCTGGGGAGCAGTGAGACCTCATCTCAAAAGAAAATAAAAAATAAAAGAAATCTGGCCGGGTGCGGTGGCTCACGCCTGTAATCCCAGCACTTTGGGAGGCCGAGGCAGGCAGATCACGAGGTCGGGAGATCGAGACCATGCTGGCTAACACAGTGAAACCCCGTCTCTACTAAAAATACAAAAAAATTAGCCGGGCGTGTTGGCAGGCGCCTGTAGTCCCAGTTACTTGTAGTCCCAGCTACTCAGGAGGCTGAGGCAGGAGGATCACTTGAACCCAGGAGGTGAAGGTTTCAGTGAGCGAAGACCTTACCATTTCACTCTAGCCTAGGCAACAGGAGTAAAACCCTGTCTCAAAAAAAAAAAAGGCACACAAGCATGTGAGATTAGCAACCATGAGGCTGAAAATTAGCTTCGTTTTGTTGTTTTGGGTTTTTTGTTGTTGTTGTTGTTGTTTTGTTTTTTTGGGATGGAGTCTCGCTCTGTTGCCCAGGCTGGAGTGCAGTGGTGCCATCTCGGCTCACTGCAAGCTCCACCTCCCGGGTTCACACCCATTCTCCTGCCTCAGCCTCCTGTGGTGTTTTTTTTTTTTTTTTTTTTGGAAGAGATGGGGGGCAGTGGTCTCTGTATGTTGCCCAGGCTGGTCTCGAACTCCTGGCCTCAAGCGATCCTCCTGTCTTGGTCTCCCAAAGTGCTGGGTTCCAGGTCTGAGCCACAGTTCCCAGCAGAAATCAGTTTTTAATGTTAATTTTTACCAGGCTGCTAGCTAGAAAAAAAAAGTACTAACCGTGGTGCTGAGGGCCCCAGATCACCATAAATGGGCCTACAGAAGATCACTGCATTTTTTTTTTTTTTTTTTTTTTTGAGACAGAGTCTCGTTCTGTCGCCCAGGCTGGAGTGCAGTGGCGCGATCTCCGCTCACTGCAAGCTCCACCTCCCAGGTTCACGCCATTCTCCTGCCTCAACCTCCCAAGTAGCTGGGACTACAGGCGCCTGCCACCATGCCTGGCTAAATTTTTTTGTATTTTTAGCAGAGACGGGGTTTCACTGTATTAGCCAGGATGGTCTCGATCTCCTGACTTTGTGATCCACCCGCCTTGGCCTCCCAAAGTGCTGGGATTACAGGCGTGAGCCACCGCACCGGGCCAATTATCCTGCCTCAGTCTCCTGGGTAGCTGAGATTACAGGCGCATGCCACCACACCCCGACTAATTTTTGTATTTTTAGTACAGACAGAGTTTTGCCATATTGGCCAGGCTGGTCTTGAACTCCCGACCTCAAGTGATCGTCTCACCTCAGCCTCCCAAAGTGCTAGGATTACAGGTGTGAGCCACCACGCCTGGCCAGATCACTGCATTTATTTGGACAGCAACTTTTAGGCCCGCTATGAGACCTGACAACTACTTAAAATACCACTTGAGTTATTTTATTTATTTTTAAATTTGTTTACTTATTTATTTATATTTTTGTATTTGTTTTTGAGACAGAGTTTCACTCTGCCACACAGGCTGGAGTGCAGTGGCGTGATCGTGGCTCACTGCAGCCTTGACCTTCTGGGCTCAAACCATCCTCCTGCCCCAGCCTCCCAAAGTGCTGGGATCACAGGTGTGAGCCATCGCGCCAGGCCAACGCTATTTTATAAAGAAGGCAGCTGAGGGTCAGAAAAGTTAAGTCCCTTACCAGGGTCATAAGCAAGAAGTGGTGGAGGTGGGATTCAAACCCTGGTCTAAGTCTAAATGATTCCCAAGACCTCCTGAAGCATCACATTGGCTAATGAGGTGTGCGTGTGTAAATAGTTTTCACTGTGGTAAAATACACATAACATAATATTTACCATCTTAACCCCCTTTTCTTTTCTTTCCCTTTTTTTTTTTTTTTTTTTTTGAGATGGAGTTTCACTCTGCCGCCCAGGCTGGAGTGCAGTGGTGTGATCTCGGCTCACTACAACCTCTGCCTCCAGGGTTCAAGCGATTCTCCCACCTTAACTTCCCTAGTAGCTGGGATTACAGGCACGAGCCAACACGCCCGGCTAATTTTTTGTATGTTTAGTACAGATGGGGTTTCACCATGTTGGCCAGGCTGGTCTCGAACTCCTGGCCTCAAGAGATCCGCCCACCTAGGCCTCCCAAAGTGCTGGGATCACAGGCACAAGCCACTGCGCCCGGCCCATCTTAACCCTTTTTAAGTGTACAGTTCAGTGGCATTAAGCACATTGACATGGTTGTGCAGCCATCATCATCCCCATCCATCTCCAGGACTTTTTCATCTTCCCAAAGAGAAACTGTGTCCCCGCTAAATACTCGCTCCCCTCGCCCCTTCTCCTAGCCCCTGGCAGCCATCGTTCTACTTACTGTCTGTCTCCGGAGTTGTCTCTTCTAGGAACCTCATGTAAGTGGAATCCTACAGTATTTGTCCTTTTATGCCTGGCTTATTTCACTGTGCATATTTGGAAGGGCGGGTTTGTTTTCTAAGTAAAAAAGCAACTTCATGCGCTTCCCAAGAGGAAATACTCTGTTTACTTTGAAGACAAAGCCTATAGTAGGGCGCAGTGGCAGGCGCCTGTAGTCCCAGCTACTCGGGAGGCTGAGGCAGGAGAATGGCGTGAACCTGGGAGGCGGAGCTTGCAGTGAACCGAGACCGCGCCACTGCACTCCAGCCTGGGCGACAGAGCAAGACTCTGTCTCCAAAAAAAAAAAAAAGACAAAGCCTAACTCTGGACCTATGGCCACTGGGATTGAGGGAGGTTGACACTGCTCCCCTAAAACAGTGGGGAGAGCCCTGCAGCCAGATTATTCCCAAAGACACAGAACTGGATCAGACCCACTGAGCGACCAGCAGATGTACAGAGCTGACTCAAAAAGTGAGAGGACTATGTCTTTTTTTTTTCTTTTTTCTTTTTTGAGACGTAGTCTCACTCCGTCGCCAGGCTGGAGGGCAGTGGTGAGATCTCAGCTCACTGCAGCCTCCGCCTCAGGGTTCAATGATTCTCCTGCCTCAGCCTCCCAAGTAGCTGGGACTACAGGCACCTGCCACCACGCCCAGCTAATTTATGTATTTTTAGTAGAGACGGGGTTTCACCGTGTTAGCCAGGATGGTCTCAATCTCCTGACCTCGTGATCCGCCCGCCTCAGCCTCCCAAAGTGCTGGGATTACAGGTGTGGGCCACCACGCCCGGCCACGGCCAACTATTTCTTAATATAACTTAAATTTTGGGCAACACAGTTTTGGGTCAGATATATACTATTTATCATCAATGAATGTAAGTTTTCTGGTTAAAAAAGACAAATCTTGGTCCTAGTAAGGAATTCACTATTCATAGACATCCATAGCAATCTTCTTCTCTTTTTCTTCCTTTCTTCTCTCACCCTAAGAGTTTCCCTGAACAGAAACATATCTCCTGTATTTACCGGATTTGAGCTATTTAACGAGTGGCTATTTTTGCTAATCTTTTGGATTAGTCTTTATGACTGCCAGAGAAACACCGCCTTAAAAAGGAAATGTTTCTGCCTTAGAACTTCTACTGAGTTGAAAATAGTCATGATCGGTTAAAAAAATAATGCTGCATAAGTACCCAAACGATTTGTCTCAAAACTGTTCCAGAGGGCTAAAAATAACCAAACAAATAACAAAACCTGGGCAAGGCCCAGTATAAGAAGCCAGACCCAGCCGGGTATGGCAGCTCACACCTGTACTCCCAGCACTTTGGGAGGCTGAGGCAGGAGGATCTCTTGAGCTCAGGAGTTCGAGACCAGCCTGGGCAACATCATGAAACCCCGTCTCTACAAAAAACACAAAAATTAGCTGGGTGTGGTGCCATGTGCCTGTAATCCCAGCTACTCAAGAGGCTGAGGTAGGAGAACTGCTTGAGCCCAGGAGGCAGAAGTTGCAGTGGGCCAAAATCGACCCTGCCTCAAAAAAATAAAATAAAATGAAATAAGCCAGAGCCAACAGATTCTCAGTTCTTGGCTTAGTTTGCTCTGGAGCCAGGATCAAAGCTGATGCAGAGACTTATTCCTATCGTTGCCAAAGTGCAACAGAGCTTTTTACAGCCTTGGGTAGCAAAGTGCTAAGATGCATGATGTCAACGTCAGGAAGTCTCGCCTGGGCAGTGTTTTCAGTTGGGGGAGGAGGCTAATTTTTTTTTTTTTTTTTTTTTTTTGAGATGGAGTCTCGCTCTGTTGCTAGGCTGGAGTGCAGTGGCACGATCTTGGCTCACTGCAGCCTCCACCTCCCGGGTTCAAGTGATTCTCCTGCCTCAGCCTCCTGAGTGGCTGCGATTACAGACGCACGCCACCACACCCGGCTAATTTTTGTATTTTTAGTAGAGACGGGGTTTCACTGTGATGGCCAGGATGGTCTCGATCTCTTGACCTCGTTATCTGCCCACCTCGGCCTCCCAAAGTGCTGGGGTTACTGGCATGAGCCACTGTGCCCAGCCGTCAACACACCCACTTAATAGCAAACCCAATTAATGTGGATTTTCCCCATTTGTCATCTTAAGTAACCGAGGCTGTGCCTACATTAGAACTTACAATAAAGCCAGGCGTGGTGGCGCATGCCTGTGGTCCTGGGTACACGGGAGGCTGAGGCAGGAGGATCCCTTGAGCCTGAGAGGTCGAGGCTTCAGTGAGCTGTGATTGCAACACTGCACTCCAGCCCGGACTGCACCACTGCACTCCAGACAGGGTCAGATGGAGACCCTGTCTAAAACATAAATTATATTTTATTTATTTTTAATAAATAAAAAATATTTTATATGTTTAATAAACAAAATGTTTTATATATTAATATATAACATTTTAGATATTAAAATATTTTATTATAAAATATACATTTATTTTATATAATATATGAAGTATACATTTTATCTACATAATATATAAAATATATTTTATCTACATAATATATAAAATATACATTTTATCTACATAATATATAAAATATACATTTTATCTACATAATATATAAAATATACATTTTATCTACATAATATATAAAATATACATTTTATCTATATAATATATAAAATATACATGTTATCTATATAATATATAAAATATACATGTTATCTATATAATATATAAAATATAATTATTTTATTATAAAATTAATAAATAATATATATATTTTTTTTAGAGACAGTGTCTTGCTCTGTCGCCCAGGCTGGAGTGCGGTGGTGCGATCTCGGCTCACTGCAACCTCCGCCTCCCGGGTTCACGCCACTCTCCTGCCTCAGCCTCCCGAGTAGCTGGGACTACAGGTGCCACCACCATGCCTGGCTAATTTTTTGTATTTTTAGTGGAGACGGGGTTTCACCATGTTAGCCAGGACGGTCTCCATCTCCTGACCTCGTGATCCGCCCGCCTCGGCCTCCCAAAGTGCTGGGATTACAGGCGTGAGCCACCGCGCCCGGCCACGCCCGGCTAATTTTTATATTTTCTGTGGAGACGGGGTCTCGCCATGTTGGAGGGCATCATTCAAACATGCTTTGTTTATGAAGCAGAAACACCCAAGAGCGTCCAAATCCAGCCAATCTAACCTCTTTCGCTGCATAGTGTGGAAGAGCATGCTGTGCTTCCAAATGGAAGAAAATCGCCTTAAAATGAAGGCGTTGAAGTTCTATTGTGAAGTAGGACGAGGAAGGAGTACCCTTCCCAGCCCATCTCCAGGGGACCTCACAGGCCTGGCAGGAAAACAGCCACTTCTTGCCCATGACTGTAAGATGTATTATGTCACTTGGGGAATAAGTTCCAAATCCTATTTTTGGGAAAAGAGGTAAAGTTGGAGGCAGTAAGGGGGAGGCCAAGTCCAGCCTGGAGCTGGAAGGAGCCTAGAGACTCCTCAGTAAGCCTGCCGTTCCAGGGAGACAGACGCTTGCAAAACCTGCCTCCATTCCTCGAGCTGTTCCGCTCTCACGTGTTGAGGCCCCCAGTGGCTCTAGAGGGAGAGGGGGCGGTACAGGATGTTCTCATGAATCACCCCTTGTTCGATGAACTGTCCCGTTACCGGAGCCAAGGTCAAGCTTTAAACATGAGTATGTATTTCCTCTGGAGTGTGCTAAAGGGTAAGTGCACTCTCCTACAAGTCACAGGCTCAGGCTGCAGTGTAAGAGAAATTGAAGTTTTTCTTTGTTCTGTTTTTTTGAGACAGGGACTCACTGTCACCCAAGCTGGAGTGTAGTGACATGAATGTGGCTCACTACAGCATCAACTTCACCCGTTCATGCAGTCCTCCCACCTCAGCTTCCCAAAGTGCTGGGATTAAAGGCATGAGCCACCATGCCAGCCAAAAGTGAAGTTTTTCTTATCTTTCCTTTTTTTCTTTTTTTTGAAACAGAGCTTCCCTCTTGTTGCCCAGGCTGGAGTGCAATGGAGCGATCTCGGCTCATTGCAACCTCCGCCTCCCGGGTTCAAGCGATTCTCCTGCCTCAGCCTCCCGAGCAGCTGGGATTACAGGCGCCTGCCACCACGCCAGGCTAATTTTTGTACTTTTAGTAGAAACAGAGTTTCACCATGTTGGCAAGGTTGGTTTCGAACTCCTGACCTCAGGTGATCCACCCACCTCGGCCTCCCAAAGTGTTGGGATTACAGGCGTGAGCCACTGCGCCCAGCCAAAAAAGAAGTTTTTCAAAAGGTTCGAGACAATGAGACACTGAAACCAATTGCTATTGTGCGATAAAGTACTTAAAATGCAAAAGATTAAGCATTTATTTATTTATTTATTTATTTATTTATTTATTTTAGAGACAGGGTCTTGTTCTGTCACCCAGGCTGGAGTGCACTGGTGCAATCATAGCTCACTGCAGCTTTGAACTCCTGGGCTGAAGCAGTCCTCCTGCCTCAGCCTCCCATAGTGCTAACATTATATGTGTGAGCCACCACCCCAGCCTACATTTTAAAATATACAAAATAATATAAATCAAGGCAAAGTGATGCTGCCATTCATGGGAAACTGACTAGGTACCTGGCACTGTGCTGAATTCTTACATCTTTTACTCAACAAGAACTAAGAAATACCTCGTAAACAATATAAAAATAGGCAAAGACAGTCCCTTTTTGTAGAACAAATGCTTACAGAAAATCATGTGCAGACTCATGATCTTTTTTTTTTTCATCAATTTGAGAGAATAGTGTCCTCTTATATTGATAGAGGGTGGTTAAAAGTAAGACAAAAAAATCACATACTCTAATGTATTAAAGCCAGATCTTTTCCTGAAGAGGCAAAGTTGTCCCAAGTATGTCTACAAGGGCTAAGAGGCTGTCCAATAGAACCTTCTGTGATGACAGAATTGTTCATTATGCGTACTAATACAGTAGTCTCTGGCTGCATACAGCTATTGAGCACTTGAAATGTGACTGGTGTAAGTGGGGAACTGAATTTCAAATTTTATTTATTAAAAATTGGCAGCCAGGCGGCTAGGCGTGGTGGCTCACACCTGTAATCCCAGCACTTTGGGAGGCCGATGCGGGGATCATGAGATCAGGAGATTGAAACCATCCTGGCTAACAAAGTGAAACACAGTCTCTACTAAAAATACAAAAAAAAAAAAAAAAAAAAAATTAGCAGGGCATGGTGGCGGGCGCCTGTAGTCCCAGCTACTCAGGAGGCTGAGGCAGGAGAATGGTGTGAACCTGGGAGGCGGAGCTTGCAGTGAGCCGAGATCGCGCCACTGCACTCCAGCCTGGGCAACAGAGTGAGACTACGTCTCAATAAATAAATAAATAAATAAATAAATAAATAAATAAATTAGCAGCCAGGCACGATGGCTCACGCCTGATCCCAGCACTTTGGGAGGCTGAGGAAGGTGGCTCATTTGAGGTCAGGAGTTTGAGACCAGCCAGGCCAACATGGTGGAAACCCACGTCTCTACTAAAAATACAAAAATTAGCCGGGCATGGTGGTACGTGCCTATAATCCCAGCTACTTGGAAGGCTGAGGCAGGAGAATCGCCTGAACCCAGGAGGTGGAGGTTGCAGTGAGCCAAGATCGCACCACTGCACACCAGCCTGGGCGACAGAGCAAGACTCCATCTCAAAAAAGTAAATAAATAAATAAATAAATAAATAAATAATAATAATAATGAAAGACAGTGGGGCCAGGCACGGTGGCCCATGCCTGTAATCCCAGAACTTTGGGAGGCTGAGGCAGGCAGATCACGAGGTCAGGAGATCGAGACCATCCTGCCCAACATGGTGAAACCCCATCTCTACTAAAAATACAAAAATTAGCCGAGTGTGGTGGTGCACGTCTATAGTCCCAGCTACTCGGCAGGCTAAGGCAGGAGAATCACTTAAACCTTGGAGGCGGAGGTTGCAGTGAGCCAAGATCGCACCAGTGCACTCCAGCCTAGGTGACAAGAGGAAAAACTCCATCTCAAAAAATAATAAATAAAAGACAGTAAGCTGAGTGTGATGGTTCATGCCTGTAATCCCAGCACTTTGGGAAGCCGAGGTGAAAGGATCACTTGAGGCCAACCAAGAGGTTGAGACCAGCCTGGGCAACATGGTGAGACACTCCCGTCTCTGCCAGAAACATTAAAAATTAGCCAGGCATGGTGGCAAAAGCCTGTAATTCTAGCCACTCAGGAGGCTGAGGCAGGAGGATCACTTGAGCCCAGGAGTTTGAGGCTGCAATGAGCAATGTTGGTGCCACTGCACTCCAACCTGGGTGACAGAGTGAGACCCTGTCTCAAAAAACAAACAAACAACTCCCAGCTCTGCCAGTTCCGAGCTGTGACCTCACCTCCATGTCTTCAGCAGGAAAATGAAAACGACTGCTTTTCAGGACTGTTCTGAAGACGGGATAATATTACACCCAGCAGCTTCACCACCTGTTCACACCTAGAGGTGGGAGTTCAATGAATAGCTGCTATTAGCTGTTAAGATCATCAGTTGCCTGATTGCAGATGAAATATTCTTAGGAATTATGCCACTATTGTCAGTTTCTCTCTTAATAACATATATTAGAAGAATAGTGAATATGGGAGAGAACTATGTGCATAAAGATATGAGCTTTTATAACAAAAAGATATGATTTTATAATAAACTTATGCCTGGCCGGGCGCAGTGGCTCATGCCTGTAATCCCAGCTCTTTGGGAGGCCGAGGCCAGAGGATCACTTGAGGTCAGGAGTTCAAGACCAGTCTGTTCCAACATGGTGAAACCCCGTCTCTACTAAAAATACAAAAATTAGCCGGGCACGGTGGCTCACGCCTGTTATCCCAGCACTTTGGGAGACCGAGGTGGGCAGATCACGAGGTCAAGAGATCGAGACCATCCTGCCCAACATGGTGAAACCCCGTCTCTACTAAAAATACAAAAAATTAGCTGGGTGCGGTGGTGGGCGCCTGTAATCCCAGCCACTCAGGAGGGTGAGGCAGGAGAAAGGCGTGAACCCGGGAGGCGAAGGTTGCAGTGACCCAGATCACACCACTGCACTCCAGCCTGGGCAACAGAGTGAGACTCCATCTCAAAAAAATTAAATAAATAAAAGAAAAGAAAGAGCAATCATTTATTGATGTTATAGAATAACACAATAGCAATTCTCAATCTTTTTTAGTAGATTCCTACATTTTAAGGACATTTCACTACAAGCCATGAAAGAAATTTAAAGTTGTGATTTCTATAGTAAAAAATTGGCTTTTTTTTTCTTGAGATAGGGTCTCGCTCTGCCTTGCAGGGTGGAGTGCAGTGGCATGATCACGGCTCATTGCAGCCTCAACCTCCCAGGTTCAAGCAATCCTCTCACCTTGGCCTCCCAAGGTGCTGGGATTACCAGCGTGAGCCGCCATGCTTGGCCATAATGGACTTGTTCTGCGTGACGGATTTCCCTGTAAGGGCCTCTAAGACGCTCTCATGCAAACAGGCTGAGGAGGAACCCACTGTGGGCCTGCAAATCAGCACAGGTCCTCCCTGCCCACCCCCGTCCACCTGAAAGGGCCCAGAAAAGCTCCCAACATTGGGAGCCTATGAACATCCTTGGCAGAAGTGAAAATTCTGACCAGCCCACTCTGAAGAAAACTACTGCTCTTTTAAATTTTTATCTTATTTTATATCATTTTATTTTATTTTTTTGGTAGACATGGGGTCTCACTGTGTTGCCCAGGCTGATCTGGAACGCCTGGCCTCAAGTAGTCCTCCCACTTTGTCCTCCCAAAATGTTGGGATTACAGGCGTGAGCCACCACGCCTGGCCTTAAAACTACTGTTCGTGTTGATGCAGTGTGAAAATGTGGTTTCTTACTGAAAGCCATGCACCAACATAAAAAATAAACACAAAAACACATTTTACTTTTCTATCACATTTATCTTCTTTCTTTAAGCACTACCTATGGTTATTGAATTAAAGAGCTGCAGCTGGGCCGGGTGCAGTGGCTCACGCCTGAAATCCCAGCACTTTGGGAGGCCGAGTCAGGCAGATCACTTGAGGTCAGGAGTTCGAGACCAGCCTGGCCAACATGGTGAAACCCCATCTCTACTAAAAATACAAAAATTAGCCAGGCGTGGTGGTGGGCACCTGTAATCCCAGCTACTCGGGAGGCTGAGGCAGGAGAATTTTGCTTGAACCTGGGAGGCAGAGGTTGCAGTGAGCCGAGATCGTGCCGTTGCACTCCAGCCTGGGCAACAAGAGCGAAACTCCATCTCATAATAAATTAAATGAACACATAAAGAGCTGCAGCTGGGTCAGGCACAGTTGTTCGCACCTGTAATCCCAGCACTTTGGGATGCCAGGGGGGAAGGATTGCTTGAGCCTATTAGTTGGGGACCAGTCTGGACAACATAGTGAGAACTTATCTCTACAAAAAAAGTTTAAATTTAAAAAAGGAAATAGTTATGATCTTGTTGTAAGGTTTGATACATTACACACACTTGCGTTAACAACCCATACTGAACTAAGTCTGAAATTTTTATGTTAATTTTTGCTCAAGAATTTGGATAAACAAAATAACCATAAAAACATCCCGAAACAGCACACTTCCTAGGTGAACACATGGCTCCCTCTTGTGGTCAATGCGAACCTCACGGGCACAGCCCCAGGGCTTTCTTCCCAACCTCACCCACTCCCCCCAAATTATTATGCAGCTACGTAAATTACCATGAGATTCACGAAACACAGTCTGTCCCACAGCAGCATTCCATCCAGTGCGGCCTGCTTCAGCCTTTCACCTTCAGGGGGAGATGAGAATTTCCCACTGTAGCTTAAAATTTGCCCAGAATAAAGATCACTTAAACTAAGTGATTATTTGGCATCCTCCAACGACACATGACCTCATCTGCCAAGTTAAACACAATATACATATATATATATGCCCGTATCACTTCAAAAATAAGCATTATTAGGCCGGGCGCAGTGGCTCACACCCGTAATCCCAGCACTTTGGGAGGCCGAGGCGGGCAGATCACTTGATGTCAGGAGTTCGAGACCAACCTGGCCAACATGGTGAAACCCCATCTCTATTAAAAATACAAAAAAATTAGCCGGGTGTGGTGGCGCATGCCTGTCATCCCAGCTACTCGGGAGGCTGAGGCAGGAGAATCTCTTGAACCCAGGAAGCAGAGGTTGCAGTGAGCTGAGATCGTGCCACTGCACTCCAGCCTGGGTGACAAGAGTGAAACTCTGTCTCATAAATAAGTAAATAAATAAATAAATAGTTAATTATAATTAAGAGATGGGGGTCTCCCTATGTTGCTCTGGCTGGTCTGGAACTCCTGGCCTCAAGCGACCCTCCCGCCTCAGACTCCCAAAATGCTGGGACTACAGGCGTGAGCCACCCTCCCCAGCCAGGAGAAGCTGATTTTAATGGAAATTCCAAATGCTTAAACATTTTTAAATTCACGTATTTGCCAAACCTTGCTTTTACACCGTGCAGTAGGAAACATGAACATTTATTTAACAATGAACCTGCCTGAGACTTAACCTACTCCTCCCACTTCCCCAAGGCATCACAACACAAAAGCTAAAAAGCGCTTTTCTCCTACGACCGCATTCCCAATTTCCAGATGAATTAAGACATGGAACAAAGCACCTGCATTTAAAATCAACCAAACTCCCCTCTTTTCTCAGCTCACCCTCACATAATAGGTTTTCCTGAACAAGTATGAGTCATAAGTCTTGGAATATGGGAGTGTGAAAAGAAATAGTGCTTTCTGGCCGGGTGTGGTGGCTGACACCTGTAATCCCAGCACTTTGGGAGGCTGAGGCAGGCAGATTGCTTGAGCTCAGGAGTTGGAGACCAGACTGGGCAACACAGTGAGACCCTGTTCCTACAAAAAATAAAAAAATTACCCAGGTGTGGCAGTGTATATCTGTAGTCCCAGCTACTCAGGAGGCTGAGGTAGGAGGATCACTTGAACCCAGGAGGTGGAGGCTGCAGTGAGCTATGATTGCACCACTGCACTCCAACCTGGGCAATGGAGCAAGACCCTTTCTGAAAAACAGAAACAGGGCCGGGTGCAGTGACTTGTGCCTGTAATCCCAGCACTTTGGGAGGTTGAGGTGGGCAAATCACGAGGTCAGGAGTTTAAGACCAGCCTGACCAACATGGTGAAACCCCGTCTCTACTAAAAATACAAAAATTAGCCGGGCATGGTGGCTTGTGCCTGTAATCCCAGCACTTTGGGAGGCCAAGGTGGGTGGATCACCTGAGATCAGGAGTTCAAGACCAGCCTGGCCAACATGGTGAAACCCTGTCTCTACTAAAAATACAAAAATTAGCTGGGAATGGTGGCGGGCGCCTGTAATCCCAGATACTCAGGAGGCTGAGGCAGGAAAATCGCTTGAACCCAGGATGCAGAGGTTGCAGTGAGCTGGGATCGTGCCACTGCACTCCAGCCTGGGCGACAGAGCGAGACTCTGTCTCAGAAAAAACAAAAACAAAAAACAGAGCCTACTTAGTAATCTGCAAATTACTGATCTTTTTTTTCTTAGAGCATAATCAGAACTCTGTGGGGTTTTTGGGGGTGTTTTTGAGATAAGGTCTCTCCCTGTCACCCAGGCAGGAGTGCAGTGGTGCAATCACAGTTCCCCGCAGCCTCAATCTCCCAGGCCCAAGTGATCCTTCCTCAATCTCCTGAGCAGCTGGAACTACAGATGCATGCCACCACATCCAGCTAATTTTTTGTATTTTTGTAGAGATGGTCTTGCTATGTTGCCCAGGCTGGCCTAGAACTCCTGAGCTCAAGTAATCCACCTGCCTCTGCCTCCCAAAGTGCTGGGATTCCAGGTGTGAGCCAGTTATGCACCACCCAGAATCAGAACTCTTAGGAGGCGAACAAGGAAAAAGAAAACAGGTTAAATCCACTGCCTTAAAAAAAACTAAAGGCAAGCCAGGCGGAGTGGCGCTCACGCCTGTAATCCCAGCACTTTAGGAGGCTGAGGCAGCAGCAACCTGGGCAACATATCGAGACCCCCATCTCGATATAAAAATAGTATATATATACATCCAGGTGAGGTGGCTCACATCTCTAATCCCAGCACTTTGAGTGGCCAAGGCAGGTGGATCACTTGAGGTCAGGAATTCAAGACCAGCTTGGTTAATATGGCGAAACCCCGTCTCTACTAAAAACACAAAAATTAACTGGGCATGGTGGGGCGCCTATAATCCCAGCTACTCAGGAGGCTGAGGCACGAGAATTCCTTGAACCCAAGAGGCGGAGGTTGCGGTGAGCCGAGATCATGCCACTGCACTCCAGCCTGGGTGACAGAGCGAGACCCTGTCTAAAATAAAATAAAACAAAACAAAATGCAATAAAAATAAGAAAGAATCACACTCAAGGACTTCTCAGACACAGCAGGCCACCTGGAACATGCCCTCCCAACTCAACCAAACACTTTGTTAAAAGTCTTGATATACCTCGATAAAGCAAGACCACTGATTGCAGAAAAAAAAAATTATCCTACGAAGTTTACCATTCCTAAGCAAGCACCTTTGAAAATCTTTTCCAAATGTTTCTCATACAGACTACAGCTCTCAATGAGTGGTTTGTAGGGCTTAAAGGGCAAATGAAAGTAGTCAGATTCTTTTTTTTTTGAGACAGAGTCTTGCTCTGTTACCCAGGCTAGAGTGCAATGGCACGATCTCGGCTCACTGCAACCTCCGCCTCCTGAGTTCAAGTGATTCTCCTGCCTCAGCCTCCTGAGTGGCTGGGATTACAGGCGTGCACCACCACACCTGGCTAATTTTGCATTTTTAGTAGAGACGGGGTTTCACTGGTCTTGAACTCCTGACTTCAGGTGATCCACCCACCTCGGCCTCCCAACGTGCTGGGATTACAGGTATGCACCACTGTGCCCAGCCGTCAGATTTTTTTTTAATTTATCTGATTAATGATGGTTTTTAATTTCTTATTATTATTTTTTTTCCTGAGACTGAGTCTCTGTCACCCAGGCTGGAGTGCAGTGGTGTGAACATAGTTCACTGCAGCCTCAAGCTCCTGGACTCAAGCGATCCTCCTGCCTCAACTGTCTGTGTAGCTGGGATGATTGGCATGTGCCACCATGCCCAGCTAATTTTTTAATTTTTTGTAGAAATGGGGTTCTTGCTATGTTGTCCAGCCTGGTCTCCAACTCCTGGACTCAAGCAATCCTCCTGCCTAGGCTTCCCAAAGTCCTGGGATTACAGGCATGAGCCACCAAGCCCAGCCATCAAGTTTCAATAAACATAAAATGTTTGGAGAAAAGAGAGAGAACATTCTGGAAACAAAGGAGAGCCAAGGAGGAGCAGCCATTAAACTCATTTAATAAGAATCAAATCTTAGGCTTCTGATTTTGAGTCTTTATGTTGAATATATTATCCACTGAACAAGATGTGTTTCAAAACTTCTACCACTCACTGGCAGTTTCCATCTCTGAGTTCATACATACTGTTCAGGTAAATGTATTAAAATTTTTTTCAGCCAGGCATGATGGCTAACACCTGTAATCCCAGCATTTTGGGAGCCTGAGGCGGGTGGATCATGAGGTCAAGAGATGGAGACCATCTTGGCCAACATGGTGAAACCCTGTCTCTACTAAAAATACAAAAATTAGCTGGCAGTGGTGGCATACACCTGTAATCCCAGCTACTTGGGAGGCTGAGGCAGGATAATTGCTTGAACCCAAAAGGCAGAGGCTGCGGTGAGCCAAGATCACGCCACCTGTGCACTCCAGCCTGGGCAACAGAGCAAGAAGATTCCGTCTCAAAAAGAAAAAAGAAAAGAAAAGAAAGAAAAAGAAAAATGCACGTAAAGTGCAGGATTTGTTTTGTTTTGTTTTGTTTTTGAGACAGAGTTTTGCTCTTGTTGCCCAGGCTGGAGAGCAATGGCACGATCTCAGCTCACTGCAACCTTTGCCTCCCGGGTTCAAGTGATTCTTTGCCTCAGCCTCTCAAGTAGCTGGGATTACAGGCACCCACCACCACTCCCCGGCTAATTTTTGTATTTTTATTAGAGACAGGGTGTCGCCATGTTGGTCAGCCTTGTCTCAAACTTCCGACCTCAGATGATCTACCCACCTCAGCCTCCCAAAGTGCTGGGACTACAGGTGTGAGCCACAACCCCTGGCATGCACACCATATTTTAACCTCACGATATGAAAGTGTGTCAGCCTGGGTGTGGTGGCTCATGTCTGTAATCTTAGCACTTTGGGGGCTGAGGCAGGAGGATTGCTTGAGGCCAGGAGTCAAGATCAGCCTAAGCAACATAGTGAGACCTTGTCTCTACAAAAAAAAAAAAAAAAAAAAAAAAAAAAACAAACCTGTAAAAAATTTATTAATATATCACTGGATGCTTAATAGGGAATTCTGTACTTTTTGCAATTGGTTGAACATTTGTATACTTGCAACCTACAAAACAAAGGAAATAAAACAGTTGGTGGGGCATGGAAAGTTCAATCCCAAAGGAGTAAACTTCGTTTTTTAAAAAAAAGGAAGCCTGGCGCAGTGGCTCATGCCTGTAATCCCAGCACTTTGGGAGGCCAAGGTGGGCAGATCACCTGAGGTGGAGAGTTCGAGACCAGCCTGGTCAACATGGAGAAACCCCGTTTCTACTAAAAATACAAATTAGCCAGGCATGGTGGTGTATGCCTGTAATTCCACCTAGTCGGGAGGCTGAGGCAGGAGAATCACTTGAACCCGAGAGGCAGAGGTTGCAGTGAGCCGAGATCGCATCACTGCACTCCAGCCTGGGTAACAAGAGCAAAACTCCATCTCAAAAAAAAAAAGGCCAAGCACGGTGGCTCACGCCTGTAATCCCAGCACTTTGGGAGGCTGATGCGGGCGGATCACAAGGTCAGGAGATTGAGACCATCCTGGCTAACACGGTGAAACCCCATCTTTACTAAAAATACAAAAAAAAAAAAAAAAAAAAATAGCTGGGCATGATGGCGGGTGCCTGTAGTCCCAGCTACTCGGGAGGCTGAGGCAGGAGAACGGCGTGAACCCGGAAGGCGGGGCTTGCAGTTAGCTGAGACCGCGCCACTGCACTCCAGCCTGGGCAACAGAGCGAGACTCTGTCTCAAAAAAAAAGGGATGTAAAGGCAGGGCTTTGGCAAGATAACAGTCTCTATTTTAAAACACTTAAAACTGTCTTCATCTCATCTTGCAATCACAGTGACACCAAAAGGGCATGGCTGTTCAGCAGGGTTTTAATTGCTCCACCAAGGCAGAGTCACTTAGATTAGATGGAGAGATGGTTTGTCTTGTAAGGACTTTTTCTTTGGGACTCTGAGTACCAACGCAAAGGATCACAAGGCAGGACTTCATTGTTTCCTGGGAGCAGAGAGAGTTGAGTTCCGGTCTAGCCTTATATTGTTTTTCAAGCTCTGCTTCTAATCTTGTGCATCGGCAACCAACCTCGATGTTTTTTTTTTTTAAAAAAAAAAAAGGGCCGGGTGCGGTGGCTCACGCCTGTAATCCTAGCACTTTGGGAGGCCGAGGCGGGTGGATCACCTGAAGTCAGGAGTTTGAGACCAGCCTGACCAACATGGAGAAACCCCATCTCTACTAAAAATACAGAATTAGCCGGACGTGGAGGCGCATGCCTGTAATCCCAGTTACTCGGGAGGCTGAGGCAGGAGAATCGCTTGAACCCAGGAGATGGAGGTTGCGGTGAGCCGAGATCGCGCCATCGCACTCCAGCCTGGGCAACAAAAGCGAAAACTCCGTCTCAAAAAAAAAAAAAAAAAAAAAAAGTATTAGGGGGTCGGGTGCAGTGGCTCATGCCTGTAATCCTAGCACCTAGGGAGGCCTAGGCAGGTGGATCACCTGAGGTCAGGAGTTAGCCAACCTGACCAACATGGCAGAACCCTGTCTCTAATAAAAATACAAAAATTAGCCGGGGAGTGGTGGTGGGTGCCTGTAATCCCAGCTACTTGGGAGGCTGAGGCAGGAGAATCACTTGAACCCAGGAGGTGGAGGTTGCAGTGAGCTGAGATCACGCCATTCCACTCCAGCCTGGGCAACAAGAGTGAAACTCCGTCCCAGAAAAAAAAAAAAAAGCTGTCCACAGTGGCATGCAACTGTAGTCCTGGCAACTTACGGGGCTGAGGTGGGAGGATTGCTAGAGCCCAGGAGTTCAAGTTTATAGTAAGCTATGATCACACCACTGCACTCCAGCCTGAGTGACAGAGCAAGACCCTGTCTCAAATAATAAAAACTATCAGGACGATGACAGCATTAATAAAAACACAAGAAGAACCAAGACCACACATATAAAATAAGACATATTTATTAAGCTAAAGAACAAATTTTATTTTTCATTTTCCCCAAACACTAAAATAGCACATGGCATAGTAATTCAGCACACAACATAAACTGATTTATGCAATCGATAATCCCGAAAATGGTTAAGTCTCACTTTGGGAGTCTTTAAAAACTTATGTCCTTAAATGACCTTTATTAAAGTTATCAACAGACAACAAAAGGAGTCACCTGGAAAAACTTTAGGGTACAGGATACTGCAATTCTTAGAATCTGGGAAACTTTTTATGTGGGAAATAACTCGATTTGCTTCTCTGTAACTGAGCTACTTTTTTCTCGAGCTCATTTTTGTTTAAGGTAACACTGCTAGGGTTCCGAGTTTGAGAAGGGATCTTCTAAAGGTAAACTTAATATTGCAACTTTCACCACAGGGCCTCTGTCTAAACTGCATTTCAAATGGAAGGAAAGGGGTGTGAGAAGTGAAATCGAATTTTGCTGCAGACCAAAATCATTCTACAAAATGTAGAAATGATAACACCTTACCACGAATTCAGCAAGATTTAACGCCAAGTACAGTGGTGTAGACTTTACAAGTATCCACTTCCATTGGGTGATCAGACAAGTTGAAAGGACACACAGGATTTGGGACAGTAGCCCTTTAGAATGGGTGTTGAAGACAGAACTTTATGGTAAATCCGTATGTTCTGATCTGGTATTTATACAGGCTATGATCGTCTCTTGAAATGTTTCCCAATTCTTTATATGTCTTTTAAAGCACAATTTAACACATGCTAAAAAAGTTCCTTCCGCATCAACCGGCTTTGAATTTAAACTCAATTTACTTTAAGTCTGCCAAGTCGTACAAAACTACAGCAGGAACCTAAGGGGTGCACAGTTTGCATCCAGACTTAATGTGAAAGAAATCATTCTAGGACAACTCTTAAAATTCATCTATTGGTATTGTTCTGCTTGTACCTTAACTGTGGCATAATATATTTGCTAATTCAAAAGGTTGCAGAGCCAGTAACCCCAGTGTTATCTGCAGACCATCTGAGGTGCTTTTAAGCATCTTCTTGAATTCTATTGTTTGCTTTGAAAACATGGGCTTTAAACGGTCAAGGAAAATGCATTTTGTCTCATCGCTCAGGAGCACTTCGGGATACGCGTGCAGTGTTGCAGACAGGACAGAGTGCAGGCAAGAGGGTTCCAACTCAGAGCCCAGACCCTTGGGAAAAGCACTTGGTGGGTCATCCTGAAAACTTCCCATTTCCAGCAGTTTTTGATGGCGTGGCAGTCGTGACATCCGAGGCTCTCCTTTGGGGCACTGTCCTCTGTGGTCGTCGGTGGCCCTGGGCCCTCCTCCCAGCCAGTCCCACCGCCCCAGAGCTTCAACACCACTGCAGGACACCTGAGCGAAACACTCTGTTGGAGCAGGGAACAAACCCACAGCTGTGCTCGGAGTGGCTGCTGAGGCTGGATTTCTTCTTACTGATTCTCTCACATATGGAAGCACTGGGCCGCCACTGTGAAGCCAGAGGCCAGCCCCACTCAGATCCTTTCTCATTTCCAGTGATAATGCCTCACTTTGTGAATTTCCATCAACCACAGGCTTATTCATCCAGGAGGGTGCATCTGCAGGCCAAGGGCCCTCCGGCATTCTTTTCTTAAGGCTGTATGATAGTTTGTCCGAGTCACCTCCTCCGGCCTGCTGTACTTGTGCCAGGCAGGTGCCGAGGGGCCCTCTTCTGTCCCTCATGCTTCGTATTCTTGGATGCAGTGGGCCTGAGGTCACGCCTTGGTCAGTCTGGGAGGGCCTTCAATGGATCTCAATATGAACCTAGGAAAGGGAATCAAATTAAAGTTCTAAAATGAAGACACGTGGGTCTTAAGAGCATCTACACCCACCAAATATTTCCTAACAAACACTAAGATCTTTATGACAGCCTCTGGTACGGGGTTTCACCATATTGGTAAGGCTGGTTTTGAACTCCTGACCTCAAGTGATCCACCCACCTTAGCGTCCCAAAGTGCTGGGATTACAGGTGTGAGCCACCATGCCCAGCCATATTTATGGTTTTTGTTTTTTTGAGACAGAGTCTTGCTCTGTCGCCCACACTGGGCGACAGGCGCGTGCCACCAAGCCTGCTAATTTTTTGTATTTTTAGTAGAGACAAGGTTTCACCAAGTTAGCCGGGATGGTCTCCATCTCCTGACCTCATGATCCACTCGCCTTGGCCTCCCAAAGTACTGGGATTACAGGCGCGAGCCACCGTGCCCAGCCTAGTGGAGAACATTTCGTGGGCTTAGTTCCCTATCCTCAAATCCTCAAATTAGCAAATAATAGAGGCTTTTTTTTTTTTTTTTTGAGATGGTGTTTCACTCTTGTTGCCTTGGCTGGAGTGCAATGGCACGATCTCAGCTCACTGCAACCACCACCTCTCAGGTTCCAGCGATTCTCCTGCCTTAGCCTTTGGAGTAGCTGGGATTACAGGTGCCCGCCACCACACCCAGCTAATTTGTTTTTTCTGTTTTTAGTAGAGATGAGGATTCACCATGTTGGCCAGGTGAAATTAGCCAGGTGTGATGGCAGGTGTCTGTAGTCCCAGCTACTTGGGAGGCTGAGGTGGGAAAATCGCTTGAACCCAGGAGGTGGAAATAGCTGTTAGCCGAGATCACGCCACTGCACTCCAGCCTGGGCGGCAGAGCGAGACTCCGTCTCAGGGAAAAATTGCAAAAAAGCTTTGAAATGAACAAAAAATAAGATGACTGGGCATGCTACCTAGTGCATCCTTCAGGTTATGTAATTTTATAGGGACCAGCACCTTCATTGTCTCTGAGCTGCTTTACAACTCTGCCATTTGCCAAAAACCTTAAGAGTAAGGCAAAAAAGTTCCTGTCCAAAGAAAACAGTCTAATTAGTTTAATTAAACTAATTAAATGAGTCTCATGGAATGTACTGATTACTGCCCTATGGATACTGACCAGCTTTGCATCTATCTGTAAATTCACTTTCGAGTGTTGTCTGAATTTTCCTTTAAACTGGTTATAAAATCATATTAGTTCCCTTATTAATTGACAAGTTAAATGTAATTTTGACACATGATATGTTCACTTAAAAAACACCACCACCCTCAGCCAGGCATGGTGGCTCACGCCTGTAAACTCAGCAGCTATAGTCCCAGATTCTCAGGAGGCTGATGTGGGAGGATTGCTTGAGCCTGGGAGGCAGAGGTCGCAGTGAGCTGAGATCAAGTCACTCTGCCCTCCGACCTGGGCAATGGAGTCAGACCCTGTCTCAAAAAATAAAAATTAAAATTAAAAAGCAGCAACACTGAAAGGATCAGCTACAGCTGAAAGTGGCTGACGGGGATGGAGAAATGGCAGGTAGGAAACTGCTGTTTCTCTAATCTTATGGAACTAGGAAACTCTTGATGCTAAATGGATGTATAACCGCATTAAGATGTGTTATACATTTTGGCCAGGCGCAGTGGCTCATGCCTGTAATCCCAGCACTTTGGGAGGCCAAGGCGGGTGAATCATGAAGTCAGGAGTTCGAGACGGTCATGGTCAACATGGTGAAACCCTGTCTCTACTAAAAATAGAAAGCCAGGCATGCTTGCGGGTGCCTGTAATCCCAGCTACTAGGGAGGCTGAGACAGGAGAACTGCTTGAACCTGGGAGGTGCAGATTGCAGTGAGCCGAGATTCCACCACTGCACTCCAGCCTGGTGACAGAGCAAGACTCCATCTCAAATAAAAAATAAATAAATAAAAAACACTGAAGAGAAAATGAAGGATGCAATTATTATTGGAGGCTGAAGGAGAAAGCAGGGAGAGTTTAGAGAAAGAGGCCCTGGGCCATGTCACAGGGAACCGGTGATGGGAGCCAGCCGAGAAGCTTCAGCAAGGACAAGATGGCTGGATTTGCATTTTAGATGATTATTCTGGCTGCACTGTGATGGACAGACTGGAAATGGTTCAGAATAGACACACCAGTTAGGAGGCTATTCCATAGAGCAGGAAAAAGAAAGAAAGAAGGCTGTGATCATAAGGAGGGACAGACTAAAGTTTCATATTGTTGTTGTTTTTGAGACGAGGTCTCACTCTGCCATCCAGGCTGGAGGACAATGGCGTGATCACAGCTCACTGCAGCCTTGAACTTCTGGGCTCAAGCAATCCTCCTAATTCAGCCTCCTGTGTCACTGGGACTACAGGCAGGCACCACCACACCTGGCAAATTTTTTTTCTTTTCAGAGCAGGAACGGAAGTTTATTACAAAGCTCTAGAGTGAGAAAGGAAAGCACTTCGAAGAGATCCAAGTGGGTGACTTAAGAACAAGTGTCTTTTTTTTTTTTTTTTTTGTGGAGACAGGGTCTCCCCATGTTGCCTAGAATGGTCTCGAACTCCTGGCCTCTTTTTTTTTTTTTTTTTTTTTTGAGACAGAGTCTTGCTCTTTTTTTGCCCAGGCTGGAGTGCAGTGGCGCTATCTCAGCTCACTGAAAGCTCCGCCTCCTGGGTTCATGCCATTCTCCTGCCTCAGCCTCCTGAGTAGCTGGGACTACAGGCGCCCACCACCACGCCCGGCTAATTTTTTGTATTTTTAGTAGAGATGGGGTTTCACCATGTTAGCCAGGATGCAATCTATCTCCTCACCTCGTGATCCACCCACCTCGGCCTCCCAAAGTGCTGGGATTACAAGCGTGAGCCACCGCACCCAGCCAAACTCCTGGCCTCTTAAGTTATCCTCCCACGTCAGCCTCCCAAGTAGCTGGGATTACAGATGTGTACCACCGTACCCGGCTAAAGTATTTTTTTAAAGTTGTTGACTGGCTGGGCGCAGTGGCTCACGCCTGTAATCCCAGCACTTTGGGAGGCCTAGATGGGTGGATCACCTGAGGTCAGGAGTTCAAGACCAGCCTGAACAACATGGTAAAACCCCATCTCTACTAAAAATACAAAAATTAGCTGGGCATGGTGGCGCATGCCTGTAGTCCCTGCTACTCAGGAGGCTGAGGCAGGAGAACAGCTTGAGCCCCAGAGGCTCTGTCTCAAAAAAAAAAAAAAAAAAAAAAGAGATGGAGTCTTGCTCTGTCACCCAGACTGGAGTGCAGTGGCAGGATCACAGCTTACTGCAAACTCTGCCTCCCAGGTTCAATAATTCTCCTGCCTTAGCCTCCCAAGTAGCTGGGACTACAGGTGCACACCGTCACACCCAGCTAATTTTTTGTATTTTGGTAGAGACGGGGTTCCACGAGTTGCCCAGGCTGGTCTCAAACTTCTGAGCTCAGGCAATCCACCTGCCTTGGCCTCCCAAAGTGCTAGGATTACAGGCGTGAGCCACCGCGCCCGGCCTGGATAGTTAGTTAGTTATTTTGAAACGGAGTTTCACTCTTGTTGCCCACGCTGGAGTACAATGGCACGATCTCAACTCACTGCAACCTCCACCTCCTGGGTTCAAGTGATTCTCCTGCCTCAGCCTCCTGAGTAGCTGGGATTATAGGCATGTGCCACCATGCCTGGCTAATTTTGTATTTTTAGTAGAGACGGCTTTCTTCATGTTGGTCAGGCTGGTCTCAAACTCCCGACCTCAGGTGATCCACCCGCCTTGGCCTCCCAAAGTGGTGGGATTACAGGCGTAAGCCACCACGCCCGGCCAGTGGTTTTTATTTTTTGAGACGGAGTCTCACTCTGTCACCCAGGCTGGACCGTAGTGGTGCAATCCCAGCTCACTGCAACCTCCGCCTCCTGGGTTCAAGCGATTCTCCTGCGTCAGCCTCCCAAGTTGCTGGGATTACAGGAACCCACCACCATGCCCAGCTAATTTTTTTTTTTTTTTGAAATGGAATCTCACTCTTGTTGCCCAGGCTGGAGGGCAATGGCACAATCTCGGCTCACTGCAACCTCTGCCACCTGGATTCAAGCGATTCTCCTGCCTCAACCTCCTGAGTCGCTGGGATTACAAGTGCCCGCCACCACACCTGGCTAATTTTAGTTTTTGTATTTTTAGTAGAGATGGGGTTTCGCCATGCTGGCCAGGTTGGTCTTGACGTCCTGACCTCAGGTGATCTGCCCGCCTCAGCCTCCCAAAGTGTTGGGACTACAGGCGTGAGCCTCCGTGCCCAGCCTAGCCGTTGTTAATATGGGAGAAAATATTAGAATGTCTTGGTTTAGTTCATTCTTCTTTCTTCTCCCTTTTAACATTTTCTATGTTTTATAGTATATATCATATTCTGCGTGAGCAAAATATATACTTTATGAATACTTATATATATCTTGTGGGACATGCTGAAAAGTTTTTACTGACAGAATTGTGACCATTATTCTATATAATTCACTAAAATATATTTGAACCAGGCCAGGTGCAGTGGCTCAGCCCTGTCATCCCAACACTTTGTGAGGCACAGACAGAAGGATGGCTTGAGCCCAGGGGTGTGAGACCAGCCTGGGCAACACAGCAAGACCTTGTCTCTACAAAAAAAATTTAAAAGAGTGGCCGGGAGCAGTGGCTCACACCTGTAATCCCAGCACTCTGGGAGGCCAAGACGGGTGGATCACTTGAGGACAGGAGTTCAAGATCAGCCTGGCCAACACGGTGAAACCCCATCTCTACTAAAAATACAAAAATTAACGGGGCATGGTGGTGCGCACCTGTGGTCCCAGCTACTCAGGAGGCTGAGGCAGAACAATCGTTTGAACCCGGGAGGCGGAGGTTACAGTGAGCCAAGATAGCACCACTGCACTCCAGCCTGGGCAACAGAGTGAGATTCTGCCTCAAAAAAAAAATAAAAATAAAAATAAAAGATTAGCTGGGGGTGGTGGTGCACACCTGTAGTCCCAGTCACTTGAGAGGCTGAGGTGGGACAGGATTGCTTGAGCCTAGAAGCTCAAGGCTGCAGTAAGCTGTGATCACACCACTATACTCCAGCCTGCGCAATTAGAGCAAGACTGTGACTCGAAAAAAATAAAAAACTGTATGTATATGAACCACAAAAAAGAATACAGGCCAGGCACGGTGGCTCACACCTGTAATCCCAACACTTTGGGAGGCCACGGCGGGCAGATGTCTTGAGGTCAGGAGTTTGAGACCAGCCTGGCCAACCAGCCTGGCCCCATCTCTACTAAAAATACAAAAATTAGCTGGATATGGTTACACATGCCTATAATCCCAGCTATTAGTCAGGAGGCTGAGACACGAGAGTCACTTGAGCCCAGGAGGCAGAGGCTGCCATGAGCCAAGATGGCACCACTGTACTCCAGCCTGAGAGACAGAGCAAGACTTTGTCTCAAACAAAAAAAAAAAAAAAAAAAAAAAAATGCTGGAGTGCAATGGTACAGTCACAGCTCACTGCAGCCTCGACTTCCTCAAGCTTGGGTCATCACCTCACCTTAGCCTTCCAAGTAGCTGGAACCACAGGTGTGTACCACCACACCCAGCTAATTTTTTGTATTTTTTGTAGAGACAATGTTTTGCCATGTCCCAGGCTGGTCTTGAACAGCTGGGCTCAAGTGATCCACCCACCTCAGCCTCCCAAAGTGCTGGGATTACAGGCGTGAGCCACCATGCCTGGCCATATTCTTTCAAACCTTACATTTATTTTGCTGATGAAACTGTGCTAAGTATGAACATTATCCTTAAATGGAAGCATTCCTAAATATATTTCAATATATATTGAAATAGGTGTTTTAATTCTTTTTTTTTTTTTTGAGACAAGAGTCTCTGTCTCGCCCAGGCTGGAGTGCAGTGGCGCAATCTCGGCTCACTGCAGCTTCTGCTTCCCGCGCTCAAGCGACTCTCCTGTTTCAGCCTCCCAAGTAGCTAAGACTACAGGTGTATGCCACCATGGCCCTGCTGGTTTTAGCTGTGTCTTCTCCCCTTTGGGACTAGCCTTGCCAGCCCATTAATTTTGTATTTTGAGTAGATATGGGGTTTTACCATGATGGCCAGGCTGGTCTCTAACTCCTGACCTCAGGTGATCTTCTATCCGCCTCAGCCTCCCAAAGTGCTGGGATTACAGGCGTGAGCCACTGCACCCGCCCAGTATTTTAATTCTCAAGAAAAACAGGTCATATAATATGGGACAGCGCTCAGAAAAATTAAGTTTCTAACCATTTTTAGTTAAGTGCTTATACAAGGATTTAGCATTGTTCAGAACGCTGAAACATTTCTAGAATTGTGTTAAAGTACTTTAAATACGGTACCATTATTTTTTTTCATTTTCCTTAACAAACTAACGCAGTATAAGGTGCCACTAATAATCACTTATTTTATAACTCAGAAACATAAAAAAATTCATTTAATAAGGTAATCATGTATTCAATCATGATAGAATACACTGTCCCCTGAAGTTCTTCTAGTACTTTAGTATTTAGTAATAAACTATTTAATTCTCTCATCAAAAAGATTTCAATAGGTTATTTATTTATTTATGTTGAGACAGAGTCTTGCTCTGTCACCTACGCTGGAGCGCAGTGGTGCAATCTTGGCTCACTGCAACCTCCACCTCCCAGGTTCAAGCAATTCTCCTGCCTCACCCTCCCAAGTAGCTGGGACTACAGGCGCCAGCTGCCACGCCCAGCTAATTTTTGTATTTTTAGTAGAGACACGGTTTCACCATGTTGGCCAGGCTGCTCTCGAACTCCTGACCTCAGGTGATCCACCCGCCTCGGCCTCCCAAAGCGCTTCGATTACAGGCGTGAGCCACCATGCCCGGCCACAAAAAGACTTCAATAGGTTATGAAAAACATTTTGGCTCAGAACCCTCAACTAACCTCTTCTGATATTAGACTGTTACACATATTACCTGTATTCTGAGGGCCACAAATAACTTCCAAATAATTTCTAGGCATATTTAAGTCATTTATGAGTTTTTTCATAGTTTTTTCTCCGTATGCTAGAGATATATTGTACCAGATAAAATATGCCTAAGTGTATATAAAATCACCTCTTTTTGGCCTCCTCATGCCATGTTAATGCTACAAAATTTAAAAAACAGTGCAAATGATGGTATTACAAACAAAGGTAGCTACCAAAGCTGAGACCACCAGAATGAGGGAAGGAGTCTTCAAGAAAGCGTGGTTCAGGAAAAATAAAGTGTAGCCCTGGGTTCCAGAGGGTAAATCCTGCAGCCTATACCTCCCTCTGCCTCCCACCAAAGATGACAAAGGCTGAACACAAAGCCTGAGACGTCACGGGGCACCGTGCTGGGGGAAACGAGGCTGTCCAGGTATACCCGATCCTCACCACAACAGGAGCGGTCACCTTCCTTGCAGATCTCTGCCCAGCTGACCTGCCGGACGACAATGGCCTGACCCACTTAGCTGCTGCCCTCGTGGGTGCCTATACCCTCACCTTCTCTAACCCGAGCTATTCCTGGCCTCCAGGGCGTGATGGTGCTGTTGCTTTGTAAACTAAAAATATCTTGGCCCCAGTGTTTCTGAAAGAGGGCTGGCAAGGCTAGTCCCAAAGGGGAGAAGACACAGCTAAAACCAGCAGGGCCGTGGTGGGCCTTGAGGGACTGCTGCACGCAAGGAGAGCTCACACACGCTCCCAGATGGGCCAGCTCCACACCCCTCAGGTGTGAACGCTAGCACACCTTAACTCACTGTGCTCATGGCCCAAATGATCAGACTGGAGGTAGCGGAAACAAAGCCCCGGATTTCCACACAGCCTAGACGACGAGAAACAGGAATGACCACATCGCTTCTAAATTCAGCTGAATCATGATCACAAGGAACACACTAACATCACTGAGTCCTGCTACTCGCCACTTGGCACGTCTAAATCACACCTGATGGCCAGGTGCAGTGGCTCACACCTGTAATCCCAGTACTTTGGGAGGCCGAGGTGGGGAGATCACTTGGGCCTAGGAGCTGGAGACCAGCCTAGGCAACACAGCAAGACCCCCATCACTACAAAAAATGAAAAAATTAGCTGGGTGTGATGCACGCACCTGCGGTCCCAGCTACTCAGGAGGCTGAGGTGGGAGGATCGTTTGAGCCTAGGAGTTTGAGACCAGTCTAAGCAACACAGCAAGACCCCATCTCCACAAAAAATAAATCACACCTGCCCCTATAAAACCAGCTGTGTACTCTTTTTTTTTTTTTTTTGAGACAGAGTCTCGCTCTGTCGCCCAGGCTAGAGTGCAGTGGCGCAATCTCGGCTCACTGCAAGCTCCGCCTCCCGGGTTCACGCCATTCCACTGCCTCAGCCTCCCGAGTAGCTGGGACTACAGGTGCCCGCCACCACACTCAGCTAATTTTTTGTATTTTTTGTAGAGATGGGGTTTCACCGTGGTCTCAATCTCCTGACCTTGTGATCCACCCACCTCGGTCTCCCAAAGTGCTGGGATTACAGGCGTGAGCCACCGCACCCAGCCTACCCCTCTCTTAACCACTGCCCTGTCTCCCCCTCCCGGTCCCCTGGATGCTCACAGGTGCGATCATAACGAGAGGAGAGTGTGCAGAGGCTGGGTGCCAGCTCGGGGTCAGACAATTGACTTTCCGCAGGGAGAATGAGTCTCACTCTGTCGCCCAGGCTGAAGTGCAGCTGCACGATCTCAGCTCACTGCAACCTCCGCCTCCTGGGTTCAAGCAATTCTCCTGCCTCGGCCTCCTGAGTAGCTGGGATTACCGGCATGCACCACCACGCCCAGCCAATTTTTGTATTTTTAGTAGAGATGGGGTTTCTCCATGTTGACCAGGCTGGTCTCAAACTCCTGACCTCAGGTGATCCGCCCACCTCAACCTCCCAAAGTGCTGGGATTACAGGCATGAGCCACCACGCCCGGCCCCTCCCGGGATTCTGTGAGGATTCAATGTATGAGAAGCAGCCAGAATCTTCTCTGACTAGTCTTCCCTGACTAGCATCCCAAGGGCATCCCAGCTGCTGTTGATCAGAATCTACAGCAGCTACTATCATCATCATGACCAAAAGTGTTTCAGGGAAGGACAAAACACTGCTGAGGGTCGGTGCGGTGGAGGACGGAGAAGCGACCATTGCATGTGTGTACAGACACAGTCCCAACATGGGTAAGTACACTTCAGTTGAAGGGCAGAGGCCGTGCCACACCTGGAGTCAGCTGAAGTGCGGAGGCCATGCTGCACTTGGGAGTCGGCCAAAGGGCAAATACAGACCACCCACAGCTACCCCAACATTGCCAGGGAGGGGATTCAGGGTAACAGACTAAAAGGAGGGCAGGTTGACAATGACTTAAAAAATTATGAGTGCCGGCCGGGCATGGTGGCTCACGCCTATGATCCCAGCATTTTGGGAGGCCGAGGCGGGCAGATCACGAGGTCAGGAGATCGAGACCATCCTGGCTAACACGGTGAAACCCCATCTCTACTAAAAATACAAAAAATTAGCTGGGCGTGGTGGTGGAAGCCTGTAGTCCTAGCTACTCGGGAGGCTGAGGCAGGGGAATGCCATGAACCCGGGAGGTGCAGCTTGCAGTGAGCTGAGATCGTGCCACCGCACTCCAGCCTGGGCAACACAGCAAGACTCTGTCCAAAAAAAGAAAAAAATTATGAGTGCTGGCTAGGCACAGTGGTTCACCCTTGTAATCCCAGCACTTTGGGAGGCTGAGGAGGGTAGATCACCAGGTCAGGAGATTGAGACCATCCTGGCTAACACGGTGAAACCCCGTCTCTACGAAAAATACAAAAAATTAGTCGGGCGTGGTGGCAGGCGCCTGTAGTCCCAGCTACTCGGGAGGCTGAGGCAGGAGAATGCTGTGAACCGGGAGGCGGAGCTTGTAGTGAGCCGAAATTGTGCCACTGTACTCCAGCCTGGGTGACAGAGCAAGACTCCGTCTCAAAAAAATATATATAATAATAATTATTATTATTATGAGTGCTGTCATCCTGGCTAACGTGGTGAAACCCCGCCTCTATTAAAAAAATTTTTTAAAAATTAGCCAGGTGTGGTGGTGGGAGCCTGTAGTCCCAGCTACTCGGGAGGCTGAGGCAGGGGAATGGCGTGAACCCGGAAGGTGGAGCGTGCAGTGAGCTGAGATCGCGCCACAGCACTCTAGCCTGGGCCACAGAGCAAGACTCTGTCAAAAAAAAAAAAAATGATGAGTGCTGGCCAGGCGCAGTGGCTCACCCCTGTAATACCAGCACTTTGGGAGGCCAAGGTGGGTAGATCACCTGAGGTCAGGGGTTCAAGACCAGCCTGGCCAACATGGTGAAACCCTGTCTCTACTAAAAATACAAACATTACCCAGGGATGGTGGTGGGCACCTGTAATCCCAGCTGCTCGGGAGGCTGAGGCAGGAGAATCACTTGAACCCGAGAAGTAGAGGCTGCAGTGAGCCAAGATCATACCACTGCACTCCAGCCTGGGCGACAAGAACAAGACTCCATCTCAAAAAAAAAAAAAAATCGCAAGTGCTGAAAACCTTTGATTCAAGATTCTAAAGATTTTCTGCCACACATTCAATGAGCAATCACTCATTAAGCCCCTACCCTAAGCCAGGTGCCTGGTGCTGTTCTAGGTGCTGGTATTAGGTTGGTATACCAAGCAGACAGTCTCTTCTTAAAGCTTCCTTTATTTTCTTTCCTTTCTTTTTTCTTTCTTTCTTTGTTTCTTACTTTCTCTTTCTCTCTCTTTCTGTCTTATAGAAAGTGTCTCGGCTGGGCGCGGTGGCTCACATCTGTAATCCCAGCACTTTGGGAGGCCAAGGCAGGTGGATCTCTTGAGCCCAGGAGCTCGAGACCAGCCCGGCTAACATGGCAAAACCCTGACTCTACTAAAAATACAAACATTAGCTGGGCATGGTGGTGGGCACCTGTAATCCCAGCTACTCGGGAGGCAGGAGAATCGCTTGAATCCGGAAGTCAGAGGTTGCAGTGAGCCGAGATCGCGCCACTGCACTCCAGCCTGGGTGACAGAGCGAGACGCTGTCTCAAAAAAAAAAGTGATCTTTTTGAAATGGTTAGAGGAGTTACATATGATCCAGCAATTCTGCTCTAAGTATACATCCAAGAGAAATAAAAACCGATGTCCACACAAAGCTTACATGCAAATGTTCGTAGTAACATTATTCACAATAGCCAAAAAGTAAAAGCAACCCAAAAGTCCAACATAAAAAGACATAAAAGACAAAAACAAAAGACTAATGAGGGCTGGGTATGATAGCTCACACTTGTAATCTCAGCACTTTGGAAGGCTGAGGCAGGAGGATTAGTTGAGGCCAGGAGTTCGAGACCAGCCTGGGCAATATAGTGAGACCCCGTCTAGACAAAAAATGAAAAAATCAACCAGGCATGGTGGCACATGCCTGTAGCCCCAGCTACTCAGAAGGCTGAAGTGGGAGGATTGCTTGAGTCCAGGAGCTGGAGGCTGTAGTGAGCTATGATCGCACCACTGCACTCCAGCCTGGATGACAGAGGAAGACGCTTTCTCAAAAAAAAAAAAAAAAAAAAGAAAGAGAAAGAGAAAAGAAAAAAAAATCGGCCAGGTGTGGTGGCTCGCACCTGTAATCCCAGCACCTTGGGAGGCCAAGGCGGGTGGATCACCTGAGGTCGCGAGTTCAAGACCAGCCTGGCCAACATGGTAAAGCCCTGTCTCTACTAAAAATACAAAAATTAGCTGGGCGTGGTACCGGGCACCTGTAATCCCAGCTACTCAGGAGGCTGAGGCAGGAGAATCACTTGAACCTGGGAAGCGGAGGTTGCAGTGATCCGAAATCACACCATTGCACTCCAGCCTGAGCAACAAGAGCGAAACTCCATCTCAAAAAAATAATAATAATTTTATATATATATATGATCTAGGACTAAGAAACACTTGATTCTTCCCACAGGCCATATAACTGAAAAGTTGTAGGCATGACTTGTTAAATTATAGCAGATGCACAGTACCATTTTTAATCTTGCTTTTACTAAATTTAGTATTTGGTATTGATTCCGTTTAACTGCCTTGTATTTCAGACTCTGTATAAATAAGAAGGATGCCAACAACTCCAGGAGATTAAGGCTTGCTTGCAAATAGTATTTTAAAATCATAACCATTCTCAGTATACAACTGTCTGCATCATTTTCTCATTTAATCATCTTTCATCCTAAAGAGGTATTAACCTCCTTAAAATGCCTCACTGCCCTACAAACTAGAGATCTAGGGGGGAGGGGCTCCCTAAACAAATTTGGAAAATGGAGTTCTTTATGCCTTATTACTCATGAAACAGATTCTAACATTCCTGCAATGAAGAGGATGGGTATGGCTTCTTCTTTTTCGTCTCACTCTGTCACCCATGCTGGAGAGCAGTGGTGGGATCGTAGCTCACTGTAGCCTTGAACTCCCAGGCACAGGTGATCCTCCCACCTCAGCCTCCCAAGTAGCTGGGACTACAGGCGTGCACCACTACATCCAGCTAATTTTTAATGTTTTGTAGTGATGGTGTCTCACTATGTTGCCCAGGCTTCTCAAGTTTCTGGCCTCAAGCGAGGATAAAGCATGTTCTGAAGAAAAAGAAAAAAAAAAAAAAAGGCGTGGGGCTGTCCCCCTTATTCCTTCAGATTCTTTTTCCTGTTGCACTTCCCTTTACCAGACAGCCACAAAAATTAAACCTTCAAATCAGGTAAGTTAGTGGTTTTTCACAAATGAACAAAAACTCTAAAACCTGCAGGGGAGTTTAAAGTAGCAGAGGTAAATATCACGGCCAAGAAGACAGACACCCCACTCCCCACCCCCAGGATGTGACATGGCTGCTTGCTGCACTTGGTCAAGCCCAAGCCTACCATCTTCACACTTGTGTCTTTTTTTAGAGACAGGGTCTTGCTCTGTTGCCCAGCCTGGAGTACAGCGGCACAATTATAGCTCACTGCCTCCTCGACCTTCTGGCCTCAAGTGATCCACCTCAGCCTCCCAAGTAGCTGGGACTATAGGCATGCACCACCACACCCAGCTAATTTTTGTATTTTTTGTAGAGACGGAGTTTCGCCCTGTTGCCCAGGCTGGTCTCAAACTCCTCAGTTCAAGTGATCCTCCCACCTTGGACTCCCAAAGTGCTGGGATTACAGGGGTGAGTCACTGCACCTGGCCCACACAATTCTTTTAATTTTATTATTATTTTTTTGGACAGGGAGTCTCACTGTGTTGCCCAGGCTGGAGTACAGTGGCACGAACTTGGCTCACTGTAACCTCCACCTCCCAGGGTTCAAGTAATTCTCCTGCCTCAGCCTCCCAAGTAGCTGGGATTACAGGCGCACGCCGCCATGCCCGGCTAATTTTTGTATTTTAGTAGAGATGGGGTTTCACCATGTTGGCCATGCTGGGCTCAAACTCCCGACCTCAGGTGATCTGCCTGCCTCAGCCTCTCAAAGTGCTGGGATTTACAGGCGTAAATCCCACCATGCCCGGCCACAGTTTAGCTTTCTTTTAGAAATGACATGATCCATTTATGGGAGGGTATGTGTTTTTCTTGTTGTTGTTTAATTTTAGAGACAGAGTCTCACTCTGTTGCCCAGGCTGGTGTGCAGTGGCATGATCACAGCTCACTGCATCTTCGGCCTCCTTGGCTCAAGCGATCCTCCCACCTCTGCCTCCCAAGTAGCTGGGATTACAGGCACGCACCACGACACCCAGCTAATTTATTTTTTGTACAGACTGGGGTCTTGCTGTGTTGCCCAGGCCGGTCTGGAACTCCTGGGCTCAAGTGATCCTCCCACCTCAGTCTCCCAAAGTGCTGGGATTATAGGCATGAGCCACCACACCCAGCCCTCGATCTGATTTCTGTTTTTTAGAAGTTGCCTCTGATTGCTTGGTGGAGATGGCAAATACTACAATAGTCCAGGCGAGTGGATACAGTAGGGCAGACTAGAGAGGTGGTTATAGAGAAGCGGATATATGAAAAAGTTAACTTTTTCAATGGTAAAAAGCATACCAATTTTCACCAAAACAGCATCATGTAGTAGGTTTTCTCTTACAGCCGTTCTTGTGATTTTTACAAATGACTGCAAATTATGTTACTCTAGACAACAGGTTTCAAAAAGGGGAGTACAGGGGCCAAATATAGCCTGCAGACGCTTTTTGTTTTGCCCTCAAAGTTTCTTTTTTTAAATCTGTTTTTCTGGTGGTGGTGATTCTTTTTTTTTTTTTTTTGAGACAGAGTCTTGCTGTGTTTCTCAGGCTGGAGTGCAGTAGCGTGATCTCGGCTCACTGCAACCTCCATCTCCCGGGTTCAAGTGATTCTCCTGCCTCAGCCTCCCATGTAGCTGGGATTACAGGCGTGCACCATCACGCCCTCCTAATTTTTGTATTTTTAGTAGAGATGGGGTTTTGCCATATTGTCCAGGCTGGTCTTGAAATCCTGACCTCAAGTGATCCGCCTGCTTCAGCCTCCCAATATACTGGGATTACAGGCATGAGCCACCATGCCCAGCCAAAGTTTCTTTTTTAAAAATCTGAATTGGAAATCTAAAAATCTTGACTTCTGATTTCTCTTGGAGCTGACTAGATCTGGCAAATACTGGGCCCCTATTTCCGAAGGTGGTAACTGCAGAGGGCTCAGGCCTTCTCGTTTACCAGTCCCCTGACCTGACACAGGAGCACCCTTCACTCATTTCAAGCCACCTGGTGGAGGTTTTGACCCCTCTAATCAGGTATAATTTCAGGATGCTACAAGCCCTTGATCACATGAAAGTACCTCAATTTGGACCTCAAAATAAAGAGGCCAGTTAATCTCAACTCATTTATTTACTTATTTGAGACAGAATCTCACTGTCGCCCAGGCTGGAGTGCAGTGGCACAATCTCAGCTCACTGCAACCTCTGCCTCCCAGGCCCAAGCGATCCTCCCACCTCAGCCCCACAAGCAGCCGGGACTACAGGCGCACGCCACCACTGCGCGGCCACCACACCCAGCTATTTTTTGTATTTTAGTAGAGATAGGGTTTCACCATGTAGCCCAGGGTGGTCTCAAACTCCTGAGCTTAAGCGACGCACACGCCTTGACCTCCCAAAGTGTTGGGATTACTTACAGGAGTGAGCTACTGTGCCGGGCCATCTTAACTCAATTTTGATCAACAGCCGGTGTTAGGTTTCATGTTAATTACCATCACCTGCATCAGGCACCAGCCACCTGAAGACCTGCTACTGGGACAATCATACTTTGATATGGCCAAACCAACGTTAGAAAGGAAAGGCACCTGCAGCGTGGGGGTTCTACTGCTGAGACTGGTTCATTCTGCACGCCAGGGAGCAACTGAAGGACCGTCCAACTGTAAACTCCCCAAAGGAGGATCCCTCCTTCATCACAGAGGTAAGCAAATGGAATGCAAGAGGGCCTCAGGACTTGGCCAGCTTTCTTTGAGAAAGAATTCTCGAGTTGACAACCTTTCCTTCCACTAGAAAAAGTCATCTGAGGCCGGGCTCACTGGGTCTTGATTGTAATCCTAGTGCTTTGGGAGGGCAAGGCAGAGGATCACTTGAGGCCAGAAGTTCAAGACCAGCCTTGGCAACATAGGGAGACCCTGTCTCTACCAAAAAGGAAAAGAAAGAAAAAGGCAACTGAAATTCAAGGGGTGTAGAAATATCAGTCTCTTGGCTGGGCGCGGTGGCTCACGCCTGTAATCCCAGCACTTTGGGAGGTCGAGGCGGGCAGATCACTTGAAGTCAGGAGTTTGAGACCAGCCTGGCCAACATGGTGAAAACCCAACTCTACTTAAAAATACAAAAATTAGCCCGGCGTGGTGGCAGGCACCTGTAGTCCCAGCTACTCAGGAGGCTGAGTCAGGAGAATCGCTTGAATTCGGGAGGCAAAGGCTGCAGTGAGCTGAGATGGCGCCACCGCACTCCAGCCTGGGCAAGAGTAAGACTCTGTCTCAGGGGAAAAAAAAAAAAAAGAAATACCAATTTTTTATAGCAAAGGCGGTCTCCAGGGTGCTGGGGTGTGAGCATACTCTAAGATCAGCTGAATGGTTCCAGGCCTCTGAGACGTTTTGTGCTTCCACGTCTTCCACTTTATTTTCCCTGGTCTTCACCCTCACACCTCAGTTCTACCTCTGGCCAAAATAAGGTACATTTATCAAAACGCTGTTAACTTCCAATCCATTTTTAGCTTCAAGGATAACATAAAACGTCTTTGCAGGCCAGATGTGATGGCTCATGCCTATAATCCCAGCACTTGGAGGCCAAGATGGGAGGATCTCTTGAGGCCAGGAGTTCGAGACCAGCCTGGGCAACATAACGAGACCCCTTTATTATTATTATTATTTTTTTGAGACGGAGTTTCCCTCTTGCTGCCCAGGCTGGAGCGCAATGGAGCGATCTCGGCTCACCCCAACGTCCGCCTCCCAGGTTCCAGCGATTCTTCCGCCTCAGCCTCCTGAGTAGCTGGGATTACAGGCATGCGCCACCACGCCCGGCTAATTCTGTATTTTTAGTAGAGACGGGGTTTCTCCGTGTTGGTCAGGCTGGTCTCGAACTCCTGACCTCAGGTGATCTGCCCGCCTCAGCCTCCCAAAGTGCTGGGATTACAGGTGTGAGCCACCGCGCCCGGCCGAGACCCCTGTCTTTACAATTAAAAAAAAAGGGGGGGTTGCAAAGTTTGGGAACTAAAAAATTCACCCAACATTTAGTAAAGGTCCTCTTCAACACCATTCCAGCCCATGCAATCTCGGACCCCACCTCCCGAGCTGCGGGACCTTCCCCAAGGCAAATCGCTTAACCTGACCCCCAGTGCCGCGTTTGCAGAACGGGGATAAGGACCACCTCAGTGGGTCTCCCCGTAGGGTCGCACGGGAAAATGCACGGTGCTTGACATACACTCAGCTTCTAGGCAGTGGCAGCTGCCGTGGCGTCTGCATCCCGCGGGCGAGGCGGGCACTCGGGGAGGGCCGGGGGCCGGGCAGGCACGGCTCACCCACCTGCAGGCGGACGTTGAGCATCATGGAAGCCACGATGTAGAGGTAGGGGAAGTTGATACGCAGCCGCCAGGCCAGGTCGAAGAAGATGAGCAGCGTGCGAGTCAGCCCCTTGCAGAAGACCCCATAGGAGCGGGCGGCGGCCGAGCGCGAGAGCCGGACAGCCAGGCCGGACAGAGCCGCCGCCATATAGAGACCGGCGCTCCCACAGCCCGCCCGCCCGCCCTCTCCGCGCCGCGTCGCCCCGGCCGCTGACCCTCGCCTGGCGCGCTCAGGGAGCGAGGGAGGCGGCGGCTAGACCGGCGGGCGGGCGGGCCGCAGGGGAGCGGAGTCCGCGCGTCACGCTCGGAGAAGTGCCTCCACTAGCCGCCGCCTGTCCCAGCCCGGCCGCGCAGCCTGACGTCACAAAGCCAGCCACGCGCCTGCGCGGCCCACAAGCCCCGCCCCTGGACACGCCCTTGCCACCTTTTTTTGGGCAGGTAAGACGCGCATGCGCAGGAGAGGGGGCGTGGGGGGGGGGGCGGTCTAGGCTGATGCGCTGTCTCCGTCCGCCCCCTACTGGTGAGTCTGAAAATGAAGACAAAGGGAGGCGATGGACGGTAGCGATGGTTGCAGACAAAGTGAATGTATTTAACACCGCTGAACTATACATTTAAAAATGGTTGCAGTAGGCCAAGCGCGGTGGCTCATGCCTGTAATCCCAGCACTTTGGGAGGCCGAGGCGGGCGGATCACGAGGTCAGGAAATCGAGACCAACCTGGCTAACACGGCGAAACCCCGGCTCTACTAAAAATACAAAACATTAGCCCGGCGTGGTGGCGGGCGCCTGTAGTCCCAGCTACTCGGGAGGCTGAGGCGGGAGAATGGCGTGAACTCAGGAGGCGGAGCTTGCAGTGAGCCGAGATCGAGCCACTGCACTCCAGCCTGGGCGACAGAGCAAGACTCCGTCTCAAAAAAAAAAAAAAAAAAAAAGGTTGCAGTACATGATCTCGGCTCACTGCAACCTCCACCTCCCGAGTTCAAGTGATTCCCCAGGCTCAGCCTCCTGAGTAGCTGGGATTACAGGTGCACGTCACCATGCCCAGCTAATTTTTGTATTTTTAGTAGACAGGGGTTTTCACCATGTTGGCCAGGCTGGTCTCGAACTCCTGACCTCAGGTGATCTGCCCACCTCGGCCTCTCAAAGTGCTGGGATTAGCATTTTTTAAATAAATCAAATAAAATAGGCCAGTTGCGGTGCCCGACTCCTGTAATCCCAGCATTTGGGAGGCCAAGGCAGGTCCATCCTTTGAGCCCAGGAGTTCAAGACCAGCCTGGGCAACATAGCGAAATCCTGTCTCTACAAAAAGTGAAAAAAACTAGCTGGGCATGGTGGTGCACGCCTGTGGTCCCAGCTACTTGGGAGGCTGAGGTGGGAGGAACACTTGAGCCCAGGAGTTCAAGGCTGCAGTGTGGTATGATCACACCACTGCACTCCGGTCTGGAAAACAGAGTGAGATCCTGTCTTAAAAAAAAAAAAAAAAAAATCACAAACCTTTAGTTTCCCTTATTTTTGCAGCATTATATTTTGCCACATTTATCGTCGACATTAAAAAGCTCACTTCCTTTTTTTGGAAGCTATTTTTTCCTTTCAGTGCACATTGCATGCTCTCCTTGAGCACCGCTGTGCACATGCTGCAGAATTGTTGTTTTTCAAGCTATCCTCTTGATAAAAAGTAGAATGAAAATGTCTTTATGCAGTATTTAGGCAAATAATTTAAACATTTTAAAGGGTAGAGTCTTCGATGGAACATTTGCCAGAAAACACAGAATCAATCTGGTAATGTGTAAACAGGCTTGAAGATCAGCTAAATTTATTCTTAGGTTTGTAGAGATTTTCACTAGTGGAAATTTGTCAGTCCTGTTTATTTGAACTATGTGGAAAGACCAGATGGGCTGAGGTAACATGTGATTATATATAAAGAGAGAGATAGGTATATGTATATGTACAGACACACACACACACACACACACACATCCAGAGTCATATACACATGCATACATGTACTCCCTGGTTACTCATTTTTTTGTCTCTAAATGCCATTGTAGCAGTGAGGCATTTAAAAATTTTATTTCAAGATGAGAGGTCTTGCTATGTTGCCCAGTCTGGAGTGCAGTGGCATGATCACAGCTCACTGCACCCTGAACCTCCCTGGCTCAAGCCATTCTCCTGCCACAGCCTTCTGAATAGCTGGGACTACAGATATGCACCATCATGCTCGGCTAATTTTTTTTTTTTTTTTTTTTTTTTTTTTTTGTTAGGGGGACGGAGTTTCACTCTTGTTGCCCAGGCTGGAGTGCAATGATGTGATCTTGGCTCACCACAACCTCCGCCTATTGGGTTCAGGCAATTCTCCTGCCTCAGCCTGCTGAGTAGCTGGGATTAAAGGCAAGTGCACCAAGCCCGGCTAATTTTGTATTTTTAGTAGAGATGGGGTTTCTCCATGTTGGTCAGGCTGGTCTTGAACTCTCAACCTCAGGTGATCCGCCTGCCTTGGTCTCCCAAAGTGCTGGGTTTACAGGCATGAGCCACCACGCCTGGCTCATGCTCGGCTAATTTATTTGTATTTATTTATTTATTTATTCATTTATTATTATTATTTTTGGTAGAGATAGGCTCTCACTATGTTGCTCAGGCTGGTCTGGAACCCCTGACCTCAAGCCATCCTTCTACCTAGGCAGAGAGTTATTTTAACAAGCCATTCGGTTGCTGTAAACAATGGCAAGCAAAATTACCACAAAGCTAAACTGGGCAAGGTAAGAAGCCTGTTGTAATGAGATGCAGTGAGAGGTCAAAGAGACACACAGGAAAGCTAACAATATTTGAGGTATATCTGGGTTAATTGTTCCAAACTACAGTGCCAGCTGGGAAATTAGCCTAGGTTCCTGACCTAGCATTCAGCTCAGCCCAGTGTCACTGAGCATCTTTGGGAATACATTTTCCTCATTATGGTTTGAGAAACAAACACAGACAGAACTAATTATAAATCAGTGTGAGCCAAACACAGTGGCTCATGCTTGTAATCCCAACACTTTGAAAGACCAAAGCCTTCAATAATTATCATTATTAAAAATAATATTTTTGTTTTCTGAGACAGAGTCTCACTCTGTCACCCAGGCTGGAGTGCAGTGGCACGATCTTGGCTCACTGCAACCTCCACCTCCTGGGTTCAAGTGATTCAGCCTCCTGAGTAGCTGGGATTACAGGCACCTGTAATCCCAGCTGCTCAAGAGGCTGAGGCAGGAGAATCATTTGAACTTGGGAGGCGGAGATTGCAGTGAGCCCAGATCGCGCCATTGCACTCCAGTCTGGGTAACCGAGTGAGACTCTGTCTGTAAATAAATAAATAAATATAAAAATAAATGATTGATAAACAGGATCCGTGTCCTTTGCCTACAATCTTCACCCTGCTGTGAGAACTATGTCTCAGGTGAGAGAAATAGTGAAGGCTTTTTTTTTTTTTTTTTGAGATAGAGTCTCTCTATGTCACCTGTGCTAGAGTGCAATGGCACTATCTCGGCTCACTGCAACCTCTGCCTCCTAGGTTCAAGCACTTCTCCTGCCTCAGCCTCTTGAGTAGCTGAGATTACAGGCAAGCACCCCCACACCCCACTAATTTTTGCATTTTTAGTAGAGACGGGGTTTCACCATGGGTTAGCCAGGCTGCTCTCAAACTCCTGACCTCAAGTGATCTGCCTCCCTCAGCTTCCCAAAGTTCTGGGATTACATGCATGAGCCACTGAGCCCAGCCAAGCCTTTTTTCTTTTCAGCATGATCTGGTGGTGAGGAAAGCACAGAGAAGCCAGGTTTCACATTTAGCAATTTCTTGGTGCCCTGTGACCTGGTTCTGTAAAATGAGGATAAGGACAGCCATCCTACTGGGTATTTATGAGAAGTAAATGAGATCAGGTATACACAGCATTTAGCACAGTCCCAGGCAGATAGAGGACACCGAGAAAGTGGTGGTAGCTATTTTCTTTATCTTTTCTTTTTTTTTTCTTTTTCTTTCTTTCTTTTTTTTTTTTTTTTTGAGACAGAGGCTGGCTCTGCTGCCCAGGCTGGAGTGCTGTGGTGAAATCTAGGCTCACTGCAACCTCTACCTCCCAGGTTCAAGCGATTCTCCTGCCTCAGCCTCCCAAGTAGCTGGGATTACACGTGCCCACCACGACGCCCGGCTAATTTTTGTATTTTTAGTAGAGATGGGGTTTCACCATGTTGGCCATGCTGGTATTGAACTCCTGACCTCAAGTGATCTGCCCACCTCAGCCTCCCAAAGTGCTGGGATTACAGGAGTAAGCCACTGCGCCCAGCCTCTCCTGCCTCATTTCTTCCTTTTTTTTTTTTGAGACAGGATCTGGCTCTGTTGCCTAGGTTGGAGTGCAGTGGCATGGTCTCAGCTCACTGTAGCCTCAACCTCTTAGGCTCAAGCGATCCTCCCAGCACAGCCTCCCAAGTAGCTGAGATTATAGATGCACACTACTGCACCCAGCTGATTTTGTTTTTGTTTTTGTAGAGACGGGGCCTTGCTAGGTTGCCTAGGCTGGTCTCGAACTCCTGGGCTCAAGTGATCCTCCTGCCTTGACCTCCCAAAGTGCTGGGATTACAGGTGTGAGCCACCGTGCCTGGCCTAAATGGTAGCTATTTTCATGGTTAGATCCCTCATGTCCTTAGAAGAATGCAAGTTTAGGCCAGGCGCAGTGGTGGTGGCTGAGATTGCGTCATTGCACTCCAGCCTGGGCAACAAGAGCGAAACTCCACAAGAAAGAAAGAAAGAGAGAAAGGGAGGGAGGGAGGAAGGAAGGAAAGAAGGAAGGGAGGGAGGGAGGGAAGAAAGGAAAGAAAGAGGAGGGAGGGAGGGAGCGAGGTAGCCAGGTATGGTGGTTCACACCTGTAATCCCAGCACTTTGAGAGGCCAAGGCAGTAGGATTGCTTGAGCCTGGTGGTTTGAGACCAGCCTGGGCAATATGGTGAAATACCATCTCTACAAAAAAATACAAAAATTAGCCAGATGTGGTGGCACACACCTGTAGTCCCAGCTGTTTCGGAAGCTGAGGTGGGAGGATTGCTTGAGCCCAGGAGGTGGAGGTTGCAATGAGCCAAGATCATGCCATTGCATTCCTGCCTGGGTGACAGAGTGAGACCCCCACCTCAAAAAAAAAAAAAAAAAAAAGAAAGAAAAAGAAAAAGAAATTGAAGGATATACACATACGTATATAGATGTACACAAACACATATACATACATAAATGTTATATACTATACATATATGCAAATATACACAAACACACGTGTGTTTTTATTTGTTCTTTAAATGAAAGGGTATACCATAAATTTATTTTAAAGTGGTTTGGCCAGGTGAGGTGGCTTATGCCTGTAATCCCAGCACTTTGGGAGGATGAGGCGGGTAGATCACTTGGGGTCAAGAGATGGAGATCAGCCTGGCCAACATGGCAAAACCCTGTCTCTACTAAAAATATAAAAATTAACCAGGCGTAGTGGTACGCGCCTGTAATCCCAGCTTCTTGGGAGGCTGAAGCACGAGAATTGCTTGAACCCGGGAGGTGGAGGTTGCTGTGAGCTGAGATCTTGCCACTGCACTCTAGCTTAGGTGACAGAGCAAGACTCTGTCTCAAAAAAAAAAAAAAAAAGAAAAAGTTATACTTCCCAGCATATATCTTGATTTTTAGAATTTGACTTTGGAACCATGTAAATATTTTCCACAGTGGTAAAACAAAATTAAATTTCTAAAAAATACATAAAAACCGAAAGCAAAATGAAACAAATGAAACCTGTATATCCAGTTAGTGATATAACCACACAAAAAGAACTATTCGAAGAAACATTAAAACTGTCATTTTTTTTTTCAGACTGAGTTTCGCTCTTGTTGCCCAGGCTGGAGTGCAATGGCCTGATCTCAGTTCACTGCAACCTCTGCCTCCCGGGTTCAAGTGATTCTCCTGTCTCAGCCTCCCAAGTAGCTGGGATTACAGGCTCATGCTACCATGCCCGGCTAATTTTTGCATTTTTAGTAGAGACGGGGTTTCGTCATATTGGCCAGGCTGGTCTCAAACTTCTGACCTCAGGTGATCTGCCTGCCTTGACCTCCCAAAATGTTGGGATTACAGGCATGAGCCACCACGCCCAGCTAATTTATTTATTTATTTTTTTTGAGATGGAGTCTTGCTCTGTCACCCAGGCTAGAGGGCAGTGGCTTGATGCCTTCTTACTGCAACCTCCGCCTCCCGGGTTCAAGCAATTCTCCTGCCTCAGCCTCTCGAGTAACTGGGATTACAGACATGTGCCATCATGCCCAGTTAATTTTTGTATTTTTAGTAGAGACGGAGTTTCATCATGTTGGCCAGGCTGGTCTTGAACTCCTGACCTCAGGTAATCCACCCGCCTTGGCCTCCCAAAGTGCTGGGATTAACAGGCATGAGCCACTGTGCCTGGCCCAATTTATTTATTTATTTTTTATTTATTTTTTCTTGAGATAGGGTCTCGTTCTGTCGCCAAGGCTGGAGTACAGTGGTACTATCATAGCTCACTATCACTACAACCTCGACCTCCCAGGTTCAAGCAATCCTCCCACCTCAGCCTCCTGAATAGCTGGGACCACACCACAGGTGCATGCTACCACACCTAGCTAATTGTGTTTTTTTAATTGTAATTTTTATTTATTTATTTTTGAGACAGGGTCTTGTTCTGTTGTCCAGGCTGGAGTGCAGTAGCATGATCTTGGCTCACTACAACCTCTGCAAGCGATTCTCCTGCCTCAGCCTTCAGAGTAGCTAGGATTACAGGCGCATGTCACACCATCCGGCTAATTTTTGTATTTTTAGTAGAGACAGGGTTTCACCATGTTGGCCAGGCTGCTGTTGAACTCCTGATCTCAGGTGATCCACCCGCCTCGACCTCCCAAAGTGCTGGGATTACAGACATGAGCCACTGTGCCTGGCCTCAGGTAATTTTTTATTTTATTTTTTGTAGAGGCGGGGTCTGACCATGTTGCCCAGGCTGGTCTCAATCTCCTGGCCTCAAGCAATCCTCCTGCCTTGATGTTACGATTACAGGCGTGAGCTGCCGTACCACAACTCTCCTCTTCTTGTGAAAATCAGCCTTGGATTTAGGGCTCTCCCTACTCCAGAGTGACCTCATCGTAGCCAGTTACCTCTGCAAAGACTCTATTTCCAAATAAGGCCACATTCTTAGGTTCTGGGTGGATGTGAATTTTTCGAGGACCCTATTCAACCCAATGCAGTACTCAATTACACAAAGCAAAAACAATCTCGTGGGAAACCTTTGGGAAATGCTTGGAGAGACAGGCATTTTTGTAAACTAGTAAATGAAAGGATGAAGCAATTATATTCTGCTTTACCTGTACGAACTGTGAGCTGCACTACAAGGTAAGCGGGTAGTTCACGAGAATACATTTTTCTGGCCGGGCGCAGTGGCTCACGCCTGTAATCCCAGCACTTTGGGAGGCCAAGGCGGGCGGATCACAAGGTCAGGAGAGCGAGACCATCCTGGCTAACACAGTGAAACCCCGTCTCTACTAAAAATACAAAAAAAAAATTAGCCGGGCGTGGTGGTGGGCACCTGTAGTCCCAGCTACTTGGGAGGCTGAGGCAGGAGAATGGCGTGAACCCAGGAAGCGGAGCTTGCAGTGAGCCGAGGTCGCACCACCGCACTCCAGCCTGGGCGACAGAGCGAGACTCTGTCTCAAAAAAAAAAAAAAAAAAAAAAAAGGAAGAGAAAGACTGGAAGGGAACCCATGAATTTAAAAAGACTTGAGATGTAATTTTAAAAAGAGAGGAAGGCTTGAGGAATGTATCTGCCAAGTCCATCGTATGGGCTTTATTTTAAAAAAGTTAACTGTAGGCTGGGTGTGGTGGCTCACACCTATAATCCCAGCACTTTGGGAGGCCGAAGTGAGAGGATCAACTGAGCCCAGGAGTTTGAGATCAGCCTAGACTATGTGGCAAAACCCCGTCTCTACCAAAAAGAAAAAAAAATTAGGCTGGCCGCGATGGCTCATGCCTGTAATCCCAGCAGTTTGGGAGGCCGAGGTGGGTAGATCACCTCAGGTCAGGAGTTTGAGATGAGCCTGACCAACATGGTGAAACCCCATCTCTACTAAAAATACAAAAGTTAGCCGGACGTGGTGGCGAGCACCTGTAATCCCAGCTACTCAGGAGGCTGAGGCAGGAGAATCACTTGAACCTGGGAGGCGGAGGTTGCAGTGAGCTGAGATTGTGCCATTGCATTCCAGCCTGGGTGACAGAACAAAATCTTGTCTCAAAACAAAACAAAAGAAAGTCAACTGTGAATAAAAGCAGGGAGGAGAATTGGCAAAAATTAGAATTTGATGATTTTACGGAATTTTATTTATTTATTTATTTATTTATTTATTTATTTATTTATTTTTGAGATGAAGTCTCTCGCTCTGTCGCCAGGCTGGAGGGCAATGGCACGATCTTGGCTCACTGCAACCTCCGCCTCCCGGGTTCAAGCAGTTCTCCTGCCTCAGCCTCCTGAGTAGCTGGGATTACACACACCACCACGCCCAGCTAATTTTTGTATTTTTAATAGAGATGGGGTTTCACCATTTGGCCAGGATGGTCTCAATCTCTTGACCTCGTGATCTGCCCACCTCGGCCTCCCAGAATGCTGGAATTACAGGCGTGAGCCACCACCCCTGGCCTGGAATAATTTTTTTTTTTTTTTTTGGTGCAATAATGGAATTACAGTTAAGTTTGTAAAAATAGTTTCTCTTTTAGAAATACATACTGAAGCCAGGCACGGTAGCTCATGCCTGTAATCCCAGTACTTTGGGAGGCCGAGGCTGGCAAATCATGAGGTCAGGAGATTGAGACCATCCTGGCCAACAGGATGAAACTCCATCTCTACTAAAAATATAAAAATTAGCTGGACGTGGTGGCACATGCCTGTAGTCCCAACTACTCAGGAGGCTGAGGCAGGAGAATCGCTTGAACCCAGGAGGCGGAGGTTGCAGCGAGCCAAGATAGTGCCACTGCACTCCAGCCTGGCGATAGAGCGACACTCCATCTCAAAAAAGAAATACATATTGAAATGTTTATAGCTGTTCTGTATGATATATGGAACTTACTTCCAAAAAATGACAATGTAGGAGAGTGGGTATAGATGACCCAAGATTACCCATAAATTGATAATTGTTAAATCAGATGACATATACATGGAGATTCACTACTATTCTGTCCATTTTTGCATACATTTGAAATTGTCTATAATTAATTTATTTTTATTTTTTTATTTATTTTTTTTTGAGACGGAGTCTCTCTCTGTCACCCAAGCTGGAGTGAAGTGGCACGATCTCCGCTCACTGCAAACTCTGCCTCCTGGATTCACACCATTCTCCTGCCTCAGTCTCCCCAGTAGCTGGGACTACAGGTGCCCACCACCATGCCCGGCTAATTTTTTGTATTTTTAGTAGAGACGGGGTTTCACCGTGTTAGCCAGGATGGTCTCGATCTCCTGACCTCGTGATCCGCCTGCCTCGGCCTCCCAAAGTGCTGGGATTAAAGGCATGAGCCACCATGCCTGGCTTGGGTCATACTATTATTTAAAAATGTTTCTAAACTGTGTGCAGTCACTTACACCTGTAGTCCCAGTACTTTGGGAGGCTGAGGTGGGAGGGGCGCTTGAGACCAGGAGTTTGAGACCAGCCTGGGCAACATGACAAGACCCCATCTGTAATAAAAATTATGAAAATTAAAAATAAATGTAAGAAGATTTTCTGTCCCTTTTCTCATTATCATATACAGGGTGAGTAGGTGCTGATTAAACTTCTATTGGGGCCGGGAGCAATGGCTCAAGACTATAATCCCAGCACTTTGGGAGGCCGAGGTGGGCGGATTATCCGCAGTCAGGAGCTCAAGACAAGCCTGGCCAACATGGTAAAACCCTGTCTCTACTAAAAATACAAAAAATTAGCTGGGCATGGTGGCACACGCCTGTAATACTACTCAGGAGGCTGAGGCAGGAGAATTGCTTGAACCCGGGAGGCAGAGGTTACAGTGAGCAGAGATCGAGCCACTGCACTCCAGCTTGGGTGACAGAGCAAGACTCTGTCTAAAAAAAAAAAAAGGAAAAAAGACTTCTGTTTGGTCCACAGATTGCAAAATATTGAGGTGAGATTGAAGAAAGGATGTTTCCCGGAGGTCCTGGACTTGGAGCTATTACAGTACCTGTGTGTGACTCTAGTTGTCTCTTTTGAGGAGGAAGTGTGTTATTGGTTTTGTGTGACATTAGAATGATTGAATTATGGTGGGGTAGGAGCATTTAAAAATATTAAATGTATGGGAAGATATATGCATGTGAGTTGTGAGATCCACCAGATGTACATGGTAGATATGGCAGGACCTGACCATTGTCCTCTAAGACCCACTCTTCTCTTCTTTAGTGATAGTAGAATTTTTAGCAGAGCCTCTATTTCCCAGCCTGCACTGCAGCTTGGAATGGTCATGTGACTATGTCTGGCCAGTGGGATGTAAGAAGAAGTACATTGGCTTCCTGGAATCATCCAGAAGAAACACTTAGCACCCTCTCTTTGTCCCCCCCCCCTTTTTTTTTTTTTTGAGATGGACTCTCGCTCTGTTGCCAGCCTGGAGTGCAGTGGCAGGATCTTGGCTGACTGCAGTCTCCGCCTCCTAGGTTCAAGCAATTCGCCTGCCTCAGCCTCTCAAGTAGCTGGGACTACAGGCATGCACCACTACGCCTGGCTAATTTCTTGTATTTTTAGTAGAGACGGGGTTTTACCATGTTGGCCAAAAAGGTCTCTATCTCCTGACCTCATGATCCCCCCGCCTCGGCCTCCCAAAGTGCTGGGATTAAAGGTGTGAACCACCACGCCAGGCCTCTTTGTCCTCTTCTAGCTCTGTTTCTCCATCCTGTGCTTGGGACTTAGACGTGCTGACTAGAGCTCCATCTTGGCACGTGAAGAAGGGGTTGGGGCACCAGGCTTCATGGAGAAGAGCTATGTACCAGCCTGGATGACTTACCTCTGGATTTTTACCTGCAAGAGAAAAAAAAACTTTAATTTTGTTTAAATTATTGCCACTGTAGGTCTCTGTCATGTGCACTAAACCTAGTCGTCATAAATACAGTGGATATCTCTTGTTTCTGTCTGTCCAGCCACAACTTCCCATTCTCTTTGGGGGACTTCCTCTACCCTATTCCGTATGGTTTGGGTGGACTGTGAGTCACTAGGTCCTTCTCTTTTCCCCAACAGGTGGGCAGGTGAACAAATCCAACCAACCAAGACTCCTCTTGAGTCATCAGGAATGAAAACCTGGGTGGACTGGCACAGGGACCCCCAGGCAGATTATTATTATTATTATTATTATTATTATTATTATTATTTTGAGACGGAGTTTCACTCTTGTTGCCCAGGCTGGAGTACAATGGCATGATCTCAGCTTGCTGCAACCTCCACCTCCCGGGTTCAAGCGATTCTTCTGCCTCAGCCTCCTGAGTAGCTGGGATTACAGGAGCCTGCCACCACACCCAGCTAATTTTTTTGTATTTTTAGTAGAGACAGGGTTTCACCATGTTGGTCAGGCTGGTCTTGAACTCCTGACCTCAGGTGATCCACCCGCCTCAGCCTCCCAAAGTGCTGGGATTACAGGCGTGAGTCACTGTGCCTGGCCAGATTATTAACAGATTCTTATTAATGAAAGCTGTATTTCTCCTGAAATATTCATTATGTATTATATTAACAAGTGCAGGAATGCAGAAGAAATACAGCTTTCAGTTTTGTCTAGATCTAAAAGATGGTCCTGAGAAAGGTGATGTCAGTGCCCCCAAAATAAGATCCTTGAGCGTCTCTGAGTGGCCCTGAATTCTATCTTTTCTGAGTTCTGGTTACTCAACTTTTCCTTTGTTTTTTATTCTGTGAGCTACCTAGTATTCTTGGGGTTTTTTTGTTTGTTTGTTTTTTGAGATGGAGTTTTGCTCTGTTGCCCAGGCTGAGGTGCAGTGGCGTGATCTTTGCTTATTGCAACTTCCGCCTCCTGAGTTCAAGCAATTCTCCTGCTCAGCCTCCTGAGTAGCTAGGATTATAGGCATGCACCGCCACGCTCAGCTAATTTTTTATTTTTAGTAGAGATGGGTTTTCACCATGTTGGCCAGGCTGGCCTTGAACTCCTGATCTCAAGCGATCCGCCCACCTAGACCTCCAAAAGTGCTGGGATTACAGGTGTGAGCCACCGCGCCCGGCCTAAGAGCACAAACTTGATGAACTCTCCATTGCTTGCTCTCTGATGGCCCAGGCCCAGGCCCTGCTGGCCCAGCTGGACCTATGGCGTTATCATCATCTTACATAAGAGGATCCAGAAAATAGTGGGAGGAGCTAAGAAGACAGGAATCGCATGTTATTTAAAGTTTCAGTGGTAACCAAGAGGAGAACTAAAATAGAGAGATATACCACAATGAGGGAAACGCTGGTATCAGTGAGCTAAATTCTGATGTATCACAGCCAAAAGACAAGAGATAATGCGTACAATTGATCAAACAATCAGCCTATAAGACAGGGTGAGGAAAAAGAAGAACAAAAGAAACAATTGATCAGGCAAGAAGAATATAAGCTAGTTTTTTTTTTTTGCTTTTTTTTTTTTTTTTTTTCTGAGACAGGGTCTCACTCTGTCCCCCAGGCTGGAGTGCAGTGGTGCGATCATACCTCACTGCAGCCTCAACGTCCTGGGCTCAAGTGATCCTCCCTCCTCAGCCTCCCAAGTAGCTGGGACCACAGGCGCACGCCACTATGGATGGTTAATTTTTTAATTTAGGGTAGAGATGAGGTCTTGCTATGTTGCCCAGGCTGGTCTTGAACTTCTGACCTCAAGTGATCCTCCAGAGTTGGCCTCCAAAACTGTTGGGATTACAGGTGTGAGCCACTGTGTTGGGCTGTTTGAAAATGTTTTATTTATTACCAAATCATTGGCAAATCTCTGTGGCTCACGCCTGTAGTGCCAGCACATTGGGAGGCCAACCCTGGAGGATCACTGAGGCCAGGAATTTGAGTCCAGCCTGGGCAACATAGTGAGACCCTGTCTCTACAAAAAATAAAAATATTGGCCGGGCACAGTGGCTCACGCCTGTAATCCCAGCACTTTGGGAGGCCTAGACAGGCAGATCACTTGAGGTCAGGAGTTCAAGACTGGCCTGGCTAACATGGTGAAACCCCATTTCTACTGAAAATGCAAAAAATTATCCAGGCATGGTGGTGCGTGCCTGTAATCCCAGCTACTTGGGAGGCTGAGGCAGGAGAATTGCTTGAACCCGGGAGGTGGAGGTTGCGGCGAACCGAGATAGCGCCATTCCACTCCAGCTTGGGCAACAAGAGCGAAACTCAGTCTAAAAAAATAAATAAATAGGCTGGGCGTGGTGGCTCACGCCTGTAATCCCAGCAATTTGGGAGGCCGAGGCGGGTGTGTCAGGAGGTCAGGAGATCAAGGCCATCCTGGCTAACAGGGTGAAACCTCGTCTCTACTAAAAATGCAAAAAATTAGCTGGGCATGATGGCAGGCGCCTGTAGTCCTAGCTACTCCGGAGGCCAAGGCAGGAGAGTGGCATGAACCCAGGAGGCAGAGCTTGCAGTGAGCTGAGATCGTGCCACTGCACTCCAGCCTGTGTGACAGAGAGAGACTCCATCTCAAAAAAATGAATGAATTAATTAAAACAAATAAATAAAAATAAAAATAAAAATAAAAATATTAGCCAGACGTAGTGGTGCACGCCTGTCGTTCTAGCTACTCGGGAGGCTGAGGCGGGAGAATCGGTTGAGCCCAGGAGTTCAAGGCTGCAGTGAGCTATGATCGCACCACTGCACTCCAGCATGGGTTACAGAGGAACACCCTGTCTAAAAAAAAAACCGAAGTTTTTTTTGAGGTCTTTGGTATGAGTTCTTCTGTGCTAGCTGAGGTTTTAAAAATGTGCACTGTGTTAAACAAGTATTTAAAGTAAATAATTTAAAGTCATTTAAACTAAATGACTTTAATTTAAAAAAAAACAAACAAATAACTTGCTGGGTGACAGGCTCATGCCTGTAATCCCAGCACTTTGGGAGGCAGAGACTGGTGGATCAGTTGAGGTTGGGAGTTCAAGACCAGCCTGGGCAACATGGTGAAACCCTGTCTCTACTAAAAATACAAGAATTAGCCAGGCATGGTGACGGGCGCCTGTAACCCCAGCTACTCAGGAGGCTGAGACACGAGAATCGCCTGAACCTGGGAGGCAGAGGCTACAGTGAGCCAAGATCGGGTCATTGCACTCTAGCCTGGGTGACAAGAGTGAAACTCTGTCTCAAAAAAAAAAAAAAAAAAAAAGCCGGGTGTAATGGCTCACGCCTGTAATTGCAGCACTTTGGGAGGCTGAGGTGGGCGGATCACTTGAGGTCAGAATGCCTGTAATGTCAGCTACTTGGAAGGCTGAGGCAGGAGAATCACTTGAACCCAGGAGGCAGAGGTTGCAGTGAGCCAAGACTGCGCCATTGCACTCCAGCCTGGGCAACAAGAGCGAAACTCCATCTCCAAAACAGAACAAAACAAAAAATAAAGTTTTTTTTTTGAGGTCTAAAGTATGAGCTCTTCTGTACTAGCTGATGTTTTAACAATGTGCACATTGTTAAACAATCATTTAAAGTAAATTATTTAAAGTCATTTAAGTTAAATGACTTTAATTAAAAAAAAAATCAGGCCGGGCACAGTGGCTCACACCTGTAATCCTAGCACTTTGGGAGGCCAAGGCAGGTGGATCATGAGGTCAAGGGATCAAGACCATCCTGGCCAACATGGTGAAACCCTATCTCTGCTAAAAATACAAAAATTAGCCAGGTGTAATGCCTGTAATCCCAGCTACTTGGGAGGCTGAGGCAGGAGAATCGCTTACACCCCAGGGGCAGAGGTTGTAGTGAGCCGAGATTGCACCACTGCACTGCAGCCTGGCGACAGAGCGAGACTCCGTCTCAAAAAAAAAAAAAAAAGTACTATCTTGTTCCTCCACATCTTTACGGCACTTAGTGGACTTGTGGACTTATAGAATGGAGAACACAAAGTTCATTCTCCTCATTGTACAGATGAGCAATGAGGAAAAAAAGGCTTAATGACTTAGCTATGTCACAGAGCCCATTGGTGACTAACCTGGGGCCAGGTTGGCAGCAGCAGTCGGCAGTTCCTGGGCTTCTATCCCAGTGTGCCTTCTACTATACCATGCTTCCAATGCAAAATGTCAGCAAGGTTTACATAATTAAGAGAAAACGGTCATTTTCTTTGGGCCATCAGACACTTGTATTTGAAGGGATCCAGAACCTTCCTTGGGGTTTTTATTCTTTTCATTAAGATGGCAAATTAGGGTGGGCACAGTGGTTCACACCCGTAATCCCAGTACTTTTTGGAAGGCCAAGGCTGGAGGATCGCTTGAGTCCAGGAGTTCGAGACCAGCCTGGGCAACATAGCAAGACCCTGTCTCTACAAAAAAGTTAGCTGGGTGTGGTGGCACATGCCTATTTCCCAGCTACACACGAGGCTGAGGCAGGAGGATCTGTTGAGCCCAGGAGGTTGAGGCTACAGTGAGCTATGATGGTTCCACTGCACTCCAGCCTGCGTGACAGAGTGAGACTCCAAAAAAAAAAAAGAAGATAAAAAGAAAGATGATAAATTATATTAACACACTATGAGAATTAGCCAGAGGTGGTTGCGTGCACCTGTAGTCCCAGCTATTTGGGACTCCATCACTTGAGCCCGGGAGGTTGACTGCAGTGATCCAAGATCTTGCCACTGCATTCCAGCCTGGGTGATAGAGTAAGACCTTGTCTCTAAATAAATAAATAAAAGAAGAGAAGGAACTATCAACAAATATTGAATGTTAATTGGCCGGGCACGGTGGCTCACGCCTGTAATCCCAGCACTTTGGGAGGCCCAGGCGGGCGGATCACGAGGTCAGGAGATCGAGACCATCCTAGCTAACACAGTGAAACCCCATCTCTACTAAAAATACAAAAAATTAGCCGGGCGTGGTGGTGGGCGCCTGTAGTCCCAGCTACCCAGGAGGCTGAGGCAGGAGAATGGCATGAACCCGGGAGGCGGAGCTTGCAGTGAGCTGAGATGGCGCCACTGCACTCCAGCCTGGGCAACAGCGAGATTCCATCTCAAAAAAAAAAAAAAAAAAAAAAAAAAAATTAGCTGGGCTTTGTGGCGGGCGCCTGTAGTCTCAGCTACTCAGAAGGCTGGGGCAGGAGAATGGCATGAACCTGGGAGGCAGAGCTTGCAGTGAGCCGAGATTGTGCCACTTACACTCCAGCCTGGGCAACAGAGCAAGATTCTGTCTCAAAAAAAAAAAAAAAGAAAGAAAGAAAAAAAAGAAAATTAGCCAGGTGTAGTGGTGCACACCTGTAATCCCAGTTACTCAGGAGGCTGAGGCAGGAGAATTGCTCGACCCCAGGAGACAGAGATTGCAGTGAGCAGTGATTGCTCCACTGCACTTCAGCCTGAGCGACAGACAGACTCCATCTCAAAAAAAAAAAAAAAAAACTTGTATAACAAAATGTTAGGGCCAGGCGTGGTGGCTCATGCCTGTAATCCCAGCACTTTGGGAGACCAAGGTGGACGGATCACCTGAGGTCAGGGGTTCAAGACCAGCCTGGCCAACATAGAGAAACCCTTTCTCTACTAAAAATACAAAAATTAGCTGAGCGTGGTCGCAGGTGCCTGTAATCTCAGCTACTCGGGAGGCTGAGGCAGGAGAATTGCTTGAACCCAGGAGGCGGAGGTTGCAGTGAGCTCAGATGGTGGCATTGTACTCCAGTCTGGGTGACAAGAGCGAAACTCTGCCTCAAAACATAAAATAAAATAAAATTAGAATAGAATAGAATAGAAGTTAGGGGAGGCCAGGTACGGTCACTCATGCCTGTAATCCCAGCACTTTGGGAGGCCGAGGCGGTCAGATCACTTGAGGTCAGGAGTTCAAGACCATCCTGGCCATAATGGTGAAACCCCATCTCTACTAAAAATACGAATAATTAGCCAGGCATGATGACACATGCTTGTAATCCCAGCTGCTGAGGAGGCTGCGGTGGGAGGATCACTTGGGCTCAGGAGTTTGAGGCTGCGGTGAGCTATGATTACACCGCAGCTATGATTACTTGCTCTGTCCAGCCTGGGTGACAGAGCAAGACTCAATCTCAAATATATATGTATGTATACACACACACACACACACACGTGTATATATATGTGTATATATGTATATATAGGTATATGTGTGTATATATATGTATATATATATGTGTGTGTGTATATATATCTGAGAAAGGTTGAGGTTGGCCAGGTGCGGTGGCTCACGCCTGTAATCCCAGCACTTTAGGAGGGTCAGGCAGGTGGATCATGAGGTCAGGAGTTCAAGACCAGCCTGGCCAACATGGTGAAACCCTGTCTCTACTAAAATTACAAAAATTAGCTGGGTGTGGTGGCAGGCACTGTAATCCCAGCTACTTGGGAGGCTGAGGGAGGAGAATCGTTTCAGCCCAGGAGGCGGAGGTTGCACTGAGCAGAGATCGCACCACTGTACTCCAGTCTGGGCGACAGAGCAAGATTCTGTGTCAAAACAAAAACAAAATCAAGAGAAAGGAGAGGCAGAGGCACCAGGAATACACTTCTTGGCCAGGCGCAGTGGCTCACGCCTGTAATCCCAGCACTTTGGGAGGCCCAGGTGGGCAGATCATGAGGTCAGGAGATCGAGACCACCCTGGCTAACACGTGGAAACCTCGTCTCTACTAAAAATACAAAAAATTAGCCAGGCATGGTGGCCGGCGCCTGTAGTCCCAGCTACTCAGGAGGTTGAGGCAGGAGAATGGAGTGAACCCAGGAGGCGGAGCTTGCAGTGAGCCAAGATCACGCCACTGCACTTCAGCCTGGGCAACAGAGCGAGACCCTGTCTCAAAAACAAACAAACAAACAAACAAAGAATACACTTCTTGTTATCACCTCCATGCATTGTCATCACAGGGGAGCTGGTTAACAAAAGTGGTTTGTCTTGTAACTATACCTGGCTGTTCACACTAGTGGAAATTGACCCAGTTATAGACCCTGTGCGGGTTTATGGCCACACAGTCTCCCTGCTCTGATACGGGCTGGTCATACAACAGTCCCCATGACCTGGGAGGCCCCTTCTCTCTTCGGCTTTGTGGTATCTCCCATTTCTGCCTCTTGTAGCTTCTTTCTTTTGGTTTATTTCCTTCTACTGAAGCAACATATGTTCCAGCAGCTTTCTGGGATGTGGTGTGTGGGAGGTAAAACTTTTTTGAGAACTTGCCTGAAAATGTTCTTATTTTATCCGCCTACTTGATCAATAGTTTGACTATGAGCAGAATTCTTGTGTGAAAACTTTTTTCCTATAGAATTTTTTTGAAGGCATTGCCCCACCCTTGTAACGTCTGGGAAACCCCAAACCATTCTATTTCCTGTTTCCTTAAGCCATGTGTTTTCTCTTTGGAAGCTTGTAGCATCTTATCTGTTGCTATTGTTCTCAAGTTTCCCAGTGATGCACTCTAGGTTGGGACTATTTCACTCACTGGGTTGGACTTTCCATCCGTAAACTGTTGTCATTCAGGTCTGGGAAATTTCCTTTCAATATTTTCATGATTGTTTTCCTCCTTTGCCTGTTCTTTGTTCTTTCTTTTTCTATTATAGGATGCATTTTTTTGTTTTTTTTGAGACTGAGTCTCACCCTATCGCCCAGGCTGGAGTGCAGTGGCACTATCTCAGCTCACTGCAACCTCTGCCTCCCAGGTTCCAGTGATTCTCGTCGTACCTCAGCCTCCTGAATAGATGGGATTACAGGTGCACACCACCACGCCCAGCTAATTATTATTATTATTATTTGAGATGGAGTTTCACTCTTGTTGCCAAGGCTGGAGGGCAATGGCGTGATCTCGGCTTACTGCAAGCTCTGCCTCCGGGGTTCAAGGGATTCTCCTGCCTCATCCTCCATAGTAGCTGGGATTACAGGCATGTGCCACCATGCTCGGCTAATTTTGTGTTTTTTTCATTTGTGGAAATTAAAAGCAACTTAGCAGAAATTAAAAATACTCAATTGAAAAGCTGGGGCTGGGTGGTGGGCACGGTGGCTCATGCCTGTAATCCCAGCACTTTGGGAGGCCGAGGTGGGTGGATCACCTGAGGTCTGGAGTACGAGAATAGCCTGGCCAACTTGGTGATAACCCGTCTCTACTAAAAATACAAAAATTAGCCAGGCATGGTGGCGGGTGCCTGTAATCCCAGCTACTCAGGAGGCTGAGGCAGGAGAATCGCTTGATCCTGGGAGGTGGAAGTTGCAGTGTGCCAAGAACACACCACTGCACTCCATCCTGGGTGACAGAGTGAGACTCCACCTCAAAAAAAAAAAAAAAATATATATATATATGAATAACATATATTTATATAAATAAAATATATATTATTTCTATAAATAAAAAATATATATACTTTTTCCAGAGACGGGGTCTTGCTATGTTGCCCAAGCTGGTTTCAAATGCCTGGACTCAAGCAATCCTCCTGCCTCGGCCTCCCAAATTGCTGAGATTACAGATGTGAGCCATGGCGCCTGGCCCCATGTTAATATCTGTTTTTTTCTTCCTGCCCTGGACGGATTCCACCCTCCACCCTCCTCCCCAGTGGGAAACCATCAGCATGGAACCATGAAGGAAGACATTGGGGAGGCTCAAGCTTCAGCCTACTAAATCTCTGTTTTTATGTTTTGTTTTCCAGGCCCTATGCCCGGTCCTAAGGCCGAATACCCTCTGTTTAACTCTCTCTAGAGGGGAATCATGTCTTTTGTAGGTGAAGGGGAGGGTGGCCCCCTTGCAGAGCGCATAACAGTTGGCCATGCAGGTCTCCTGCTGCTTCTCAGCTTTCATCCTGTCTTCCTTATCCTACTCTCCCCTTACTCCCAGTTCCCTAAGGCCAGGGTGCCATCAATCCCAGCTCTTAAATGATTCTTTGATGTAAATCTTTTTTTTTTTTTGACACGGAGTTTCGCTCTTGTCGCCCAGGCTGTACACGATCTCAGCTCACTGCAACCTCCGCCTCCTGGGTTCAAGCGATTCTCCTGCCTCAGCCTCCCAAGTAGCTGGGATTACAGGCGCCTGCCACCACACCCAGCTAATTTTTGTATTTTTAATACAGATGGGGTTTCACCATATTGAACATGCTGGTCTCGAACTCCTGACTTCAGGTGATCCGCCCGCCTTGGCCTCCCAAAGTGCTGGGATAACAGGCATAAGCCACTGGGCCCAGCCTAGGTCTGGTGTTGACCTGCCTTTCCCACTGCCAGTGTAGGTGGCTAAGTCAGTTACAACCATTCTGTCCACACATTCCTTCTTTCTTACTCCCTCTGTTCTAGGTTTCTGCCTTTTTTTTCAAAAATCCCCTTTCTGGAGTTCTAGTGGGATGTTGGGTAGAAGTGAAATTAGACATTTACATCCAATCTGTCATCTTAACCTGGAAATGAATACTATATGTTCATTGCCCATTATGTGTCTGCCCCACTAGAATGTAGGTTTTAGAATGCAGAATAGCAGGGTTCTCTTTCTTTCATTTCACATTCTAACATTTAGGCAGCCAGTCGAGTGGAATGAATGAATGGCCTTGAGTGGAAGACCTAGGCAGGGTGTATGATTGCATCCTTAATAGGCACTCAAAAAATAAATATATAACACATTTAGAAACACACATGGTTGCCAGGGGTGATGGCTCACACCTGTAATCCCAGAACTTTGGGAGGCCCGAGGTTGGCAGATCACTTGAGGTCAGCAGTTCGAGACCAGCCTGGCCAACATGGTGAAACCCTGTCTCTACTAAAAATACAAAAATTATCTGGGTGTGGTGGTGCATGACTGTAATCCCAGCTACTTGGGAGTTGCAGTGAGCTGAGATTGTGCCACTCCACTCCAGCTTGGGCGACATAGTGAGCCTCCATCTCAAAAAAAAAAAAAAAAAAAAAAAAAGAAGAAGAAAAGAAACACACATGGTCTAATAGAATATTATTTGAGTTTATTTATTTTTTTTTTTGAGATGGAGTTTTGCTCTTGTCGCCCAGGCTGGATGGCACGATGTTGGCTCACTGCAATCTCCACGTCCTGGGTTCTAGCAATTCTCCCGCCTCAGCCTCCTGAGTAGCTGAGATTACAGGCACCCACCACCATACCCATCTAATTTTTGTATTTTTAGAAGAGACAGGGTTTCACCATGTTGGCCAGGCTGGTCTTGAACTCCTGGCCCTAGTGATCCACCCTCCTCACCCTCCCAAAGTGCTGAGATTACAGGTGTGAGCCACCGCGCCCGGCCACATTTATTAATTGTAATTTAAACTACACACAGTGGCTCACGCCTGTAATCTCAGCAGTTTGGGAAGCTGAGGCCGGCAGATTACTTGAGCCCAGAAGTTGAAGACCAGCCTGGGCAACATAGCAAAAAATATACAAAATTACATACAAAAATTATCCTTGTGTGGTGAGGTGCACCTGTGGTCCCAGCTACTTGGGAGGATCACCGAGCCCAGGAGATAGAGGTTGCAGTGAGCTGTGATTATGCCACTACACTCCAGCCTGGGTGACAAAGGCAGACCCTGTCTCAAAAAAACCCACAATTTTAAAAAATTTAACTTTTTGGATCATTTGTTGCCATGGGGAACATTCCAAGCAGATACTCAAGCCTAAACTTGGACAACTGTTCTCACTCAGTTTTAAATTAACTGATTTTCATATGTGGGTTGTACATTAATTCAATTAACTTAATTTTTTTGAGACAGGGTGTCCCTGTCACCCAGGCTGGAATGCAGTAGCTTGATCACAACTCACTGCAGCTTCGACCTTCTGGGCTCAGGAGATCCTCCTGCTTTGGCCTCCCAAGTAGCTGGGACAACAGGTGCATGCTACCATGCCTAGCTAATTTTTTGTAGAGATGGGGGTCTTGCTGTGTTGCCCAATCTGGTCTTTAACTCCGGGCTTCAAGCAGTCCTCCCACCTCAGCCTTCCAAAGTGCTGTGATTACAGGAATGAACCACCGTGCCTGGCATATTTATTTTATTTTTATTTTTATTTTTGGAGATGGAGTCTCGCTCTGTCGCCCAGGCTGGAGTTTGGAATGCAGTGGTACAAAAAAAAAAAAGTTCCAGCCGGGCGCAGTGGCTCACACCTGTAATCCCAGCACTACTTTGGGAGGCCAAGGTGGGCGGATCACGAGGTCAGGAGATCGAGACCGTCCTGGCTAACACGGTGAAACCCCATCTCTACTAAAAATACAAAAAATTAGCCGGGCGTGGTGGCGGGCGCCTGTAGTCCCAGCTACTCGGGAGGCTGAGGCAGGAGAATGGCGTGAACCCGGGAAGCAGAGCTTGCAGTGAGCCGAGATCGCGCCACCGCGCTCCGGCCTGGGCGACAGAGGGAGACTCCCTCTCAAAAAAAAAAAAAAAAAAAAAAAAAAAAAAAAAAAAGTTCCAATAGCAGACTGGGCAACATGGGGAAACTCCATCTCTACCAAAAATAGAAAAATTAGCCAGGTGTGGTGGCACCTGCTTGTCGTCCCAGCAACTTGGGAGGCCGAGGTGGGAGGATTGCTAGAGCCCAGGAGTTCGGGACCAAGTTGGGCGACATAGTGAGATCCTGCCTCTATTTTATAAAAAAAAAAAAAGTTACACCGACTCTGTATGATTTCTTGATTTTGCTTACAAAACGTTCATTATGCATATCAAAAGATAACTAAGAGGAAATATACCAAAATATTTGCACTTTCACCGTCTAACGGCCATTATCTCCAGAACCTGGTACAATGCACGAGGCATAGCACTAAATACATTAAAAACAAGTAACAGAAAATGCATATGCAACAGAGAACATGCAATACTTTTTTTTTTTTTTTTTTTTTTTTTTTTGCTGTGTCACCCAGGCTGGAGTGCAGTGGCGAGATTTCGGCTCAATGCCACCTCCACCTCCCCGGTACAAGCGATTCTAATGCCTCAGCCTCTGGAGTAGCTGGGACTACAGGCATCTGCCGCCATGTCCGGTTAATTTTTTGTATTTTTAGTAGAAATGGGGATTCGCCATGTTGGCCAGGCTGATCTAGAACTCCTGACCTCAGGTGATCCGCCCACCTTCACAAAGTGCTGGGATTACAGGTGTGAGCCACCACACCTGGCCGGCAACACATTTTTTTTGGCTGAATGGACATGGTTATTGCTGAGTAAAGGTATGGTGTATGATTTTATTCTTCCTTATAGTTTTAGATTCCGAATTTTCTAAAAGGACCTAATGTCATTGCAGATAGTTATCACATAAAGATAATGAAACGGGGGGAGTCAATGCCCTCAAGCAGGAGTTAGTGACAGGGAGCATGGCTCCTGCAACCACAGGTTTTTTTTTTTTTTTTTTAAGATGGAGTCTCACTCTGTCTCCTAGGCTGGAGTGCGGTGGCGCAATCTCAGCTCACTGCAACCTCCGCGTCCTGGGTTCAAGCGATTCTCCTGTCTCAGCCGCCCTAGTAGGTGGGATTACAGGCGGCCGCCACCACATCCGGCTAACTTTTGTATTGTTTTAGCAGAGATGGGGTTTCACCATGTTGGTGAGGCTGGTCTCGAACTCCTGAACTTGTGATCCACCCACCTGGGCCTCCCAACCAAAGTGCTGGGATGACAGACGTGAGCCACTGCGCCCAGCCACCACAGGTTCCTCTTTTTTTTTTTTGAGACAGAGTCTCGCTCTGACTCCAGGCTGGAGTGCAGTGGTGCCATCTCGGCTCACTGCAACCACCGCCCAGGTTCAAGCGATTCTCCTGCCTCAGCCTTCTGAGTAGCTGGGACTACAGGCGCGCGCCTCCACGCCCGGCTAATCTAATTTTTGTATTTTTAGTAGAGACGGGGTTTCACCTTGTTGACCGGGATAGTCTCGATCTCTTGACCTTGTGATCTGCCCTCCTCGGCCTCCCAAAGTGCTGGGTTTACAGGCTTGAGCCACCGCGCCCTGTCTGACAGGTTCCTCTTTTTTTTTTTTTTTTGAGACGGAGTTTCGCTCTTGTCGCCCAGGCTGGAGTGCAATGGCAGGATCGCGGCTCGCTGCAACCACCGCCTCCCGGATTGAACCGATTCTCCTGCCTCAGCCTCCTGAGTAGCTGGGATTACAGGCGCCCACCGCCATGCCCCGTTAATTTTTTGTATTTTTATTAGGGACAGTGTTTCACCATGTTGGCCAGGCTGGTCTTGAACTCGTGACCTCAGGTGATCCGCCCGCCTCAGCCTCCCAAAGTGCTGGGATTAGGACGTGAGCCACCGCGCCCGACTGACAGGTTCCTTTTAAAGCCCTGAACCCTAGGGAAGGGACCTGCAGGCTCGGCCACGCCCAGGCCACTTTAGCGCGCCAAGATGGCGGCCGCCGCGCCCCGCGGCCAGAGACGAGTGGGCCCGAGCGCTTCCGAGCATTCCCGAAGTCCAGAGAAACTCCGGGAGCGGCGCGGGCGGGAGCGGCCCCGCCCGGAACCTGGGAGCGGCGGCGCCGGCGCGGGGGAGGGGAGGCCGGATGTGAGTGGAGCGGCCATTTCCTGTTTCTCTGCAGTTTTCCCCAGCTTTGGGTGGTGGCCGCTGCCGGGTATCGGCTTCCAGTCCGCGGAGGGCGAGGCGGCGTGGACAGCGGCCCCGGCACCCAGCGCCCCGCCGCCCGCAAGCCGCGCGCCCGTCCGCCGCGCCCCGAGCCCGCCGCTTCCTATCTCAGCGCCCTGCCGCCGCCGCGGCCCAGCGAGCGGCCCTGATGCAGGCCATCAAGTGTGTGGTGGTGGGAGACGGGTGAGTGCGCGGCCGGGGCCGGCCTGGAGGCCGCGGGGTCGGGCGCGGGCGGGGGTCGGGCCCGGACTGGGGCCCAGGCAGGCCGGCGTCCGCCGCGGGCTCGCGTAGGCGGTGGGCCTGGGCCTGGGTCTGGGCCTGTGTCGCGGGGCGGGGGCCGCGGGCGGGCGCCCCCACCGGACCCTGACGGTCCGGGCGGCGCGTGCCTGGTTCCGGCTCTCGATGGAGGAGGGCCTCGCTGCTCGCCGGCCAGAGGGAAAAGTGAACTCCACCCTCCGGCTTTCTTCCCGGACACCGCCCGCCGCCCTCCTCGGGAGCGCTCGTAGAGCAAGCGCTCTTGGAGATTTTGACTATTTTTCTAAAAAGGGACCTTTTCTTGTTTTTTCCATGAACCTCTCGATCCCCTTTGAGAGCTGTGTTGGGAACGCGGCGGTCAAGTCGATCATATTTGACGCATGCTTGATTGTACGGGCCGCTTTGGTGCCCCCAAACTTTTCTTTAAAAAAAAATTTTTTTTTTCGTAGACGGGGTCTCGCTGTGTTGCCCAGGCCGGTCTCGAACTCCTGAGTTCAAGCGATCCTACCATCCCAGCCTCCAAAATGCCGGGATTACAGGCGTGTGCCACCACGCCTGGCTAATCTTTAAAAGTTTTTTGTAGAAATGGGGTCTCACTGTGTTGTCCAGGCTGGTCTCGAATTCCTGCGCTCGTGATTCTCCTGCGTCTCAGCCTCCAAAAGCGCTGGGGTGACACCGCGCCCGGCCTCTCAACTTATTTTCGAACAAGTTTTTTGACTTACACTTCTGCCACTGTTAGGATTCTTAAAATTGTTGTTTTCGCTCTTTCCGTGGAGAAAGTTTTTAAGATGCTGGCTGGGAGGAGCCGGCTGTAATGGGGGACTGTTTTTTCTTTTCTTTCTTTTTTTTAACAACGTGGTGTGGTCATTGACAAAAAAAGTGTTCTTTGCTTAACGCGTTAGGTATGGGATGTAGCAGAACTGGCCCCCTGTGACTCCAGGCATTGCTTTTCATGACTGCCCGTGATGGTTACAGGCCCTAGAGGAAGACAAGACTTGTCTTATGCGGTTTTTTTCTCCCACAGAAACAAGAATCTCAGTGTAACCCGAGCAAAATCGCGCATCTCAACGTTGCTTGTATAGGTTAGTGTTAGCGAGGAAGAATTACTACCAGTTTAATCAAACTCAATGCAACTGGTACATGTTCCAGTAAAGTCCAAGGAAAGTTCTGGCATCACGGTTAACTGGGTTGATATTTTTCAAACTTATCATTAGGACAGATTTTGGTTCTTGCAGTTCAGATGCGAGAAGGATAATTAGACAGCTGATTTTTGTAGGATGCCCATCTGTCGGATTTGTCTTGGAAGTGTGAAGGAGTATTAGAGTATGTAGGCTATTCAGGCTTTTTTTTTTTTTTTTTTCTTTTTTTGAGACGGAGTTTCACTCTGTTGCCCAGGCTGGAGTGCAGTGGCACGATTTCGGCTCACTACAACCTCCGCCTCCCAGGTTCAAGCGATCTTTCTGCCTCAGTCTCCTTAGTAGCTGGGATTACAGGCACGCGCCACCGTGTCCGGCTAATTTTTGTATTTTTTAGTAGAGACGGGTTTCACCATGTTGGCCTGGCTGGTCTCGAACTCCTGACCTCAGGTGATCCACCCGCCTGGGTGTCCCAGAGTGTTGGGATTACAGGCGTGAGCCACGGCGCCCGGCCCAATTTTTTTTTCTTTTCTTTTTTTTTTTTTGAGACAGGGTCTCACTCTGTTGCCCAGGCAGGAGTGCAATGGCGCGATCTTTGCTCCTGCAACCTCTGCCTCCCGGGTTCAAGCGATTCTCGTGCCTCAGTCTGCCAAGTAGCTGGGATTACAGGCGCAAGCCACCATGCCCAGCTAATTTTTTTTTTTTTGTATTTTTTTTGGTAGAGACAGAGTTTCACCATGTTGGCCAGGCTGGTCTCAAACTCTTGACCCTCAAGTGATCTGCCCGCCTCGGCTTGTTTTTTTTTTGTTATAAGTCATATTGCTGATAATTATTTCAAAATTTCTAAAACTAAAACATAAGCATAGCAGATACGTTTATTTAATACTAACCGATTAGGGACCTCTGCTGTTTGAATTGGCTGTTTTATCTAGTTAAATAACTTGTTGAGTGCCTGTCATGGAATCTGGACCCTCCCTTCAAATCCCCACCCCACCGCTTACATGGGGTAACTAACCCTAAGCACATCTCCCACCTCCCAAGAGAGGCGGTTCAGTGGGAGGTCAACAAGACTAAACAAGATGTTGGTTATTAACTACCTCGCAGGTTCCCCTTGCTGAGTGCTTAGTAAATGCCAGGTACTGTTATTGCGGTTTCTACTAAGGCTCTGTGAGGGAGTATTAGGCTTAAAAGTCTGTGGCCTTGAGTTTTCAGTCTGTTTTTTTTTTTTAATTAGTTATGAGCATTTGAGCAAGCACAGTTATTTTTTAATACTATGTTTAGTATTGATGTTGACTAGAGCTAGGTGATATTAGAAGTGAAATGTACCTGGCCAGGTCAAGTGGCTCACACCTGTAACCCAGCATTTTGGGAGGCCAAGGTGGGTGGATCACTAGAGCTTAGGAGTTCAAGACCAGCCTGGGCAACATGGTGAGACCCTGTCTCTGCTAAAAATAAAAAATTAGCTAGGTGTAGACACATGCCTGTAGTCCCAGCTACTCGGGAGGCTGAGGTGGGAGGATCGCTTGAAACTCAGGAGGTGGAGGTTGTAGTGAGCTGAGATCGTGCCATTGCACTCCAGCCCGGGCGACAGAGTGAGACCCCGTCTCAAAAAAGCAAAAACAAAAACTATTAGAGATACGTCTTTGGCCGGGCACAGTAGCTCAAGGCTGTAATCCCAGCACTTCAGGAGGCCAAGGTGGGCGGTTCACCTGAGGTCAGGAGTTTCAGACCAGTCTGGCCAACATGGCGAAACCCCATCTCTACTAAAAATAGAAAAATTAGCTGGGCACGCCTGTAATCCCAGCTACTCAGGAGGTTGAGGCAGGAGAATCGCTTGAACCTGGGAGGTGGAGGTTGCAGTGAGCCGAGATTGTACCACTGCACTCCAGCTTGGGTGACAGAGGGAAACTCTCTTTTTTTTTTGTTTTTAAAGGAAATACATCTTCATCAATTCCTGCTTTGACCCTTTGCCTGGACCACGGCAGTGTCCTTTCAGGCTGTATGTCCCTCCATCCTGCCCTCCTGTGCCTCTGCTTACACTGGGCTCCTAAGGAAACTCCTGCTCCTTGTCTCATCATCCCTAGGGATGGTTCTGTCTTACATTGCTAGAATTGGATGCCTTGCCATCTTGTTTGCTCCTTAACTCTGCCTACAGCTTTGTAAATAATTCCTTCATGGAAATCTCTATTTGACTCTTCTGGGATGAGTTTTTTCCTTCTGGGGCCCTGACTGGTAGAGACTGATAATACACCCATATGAAAATATGTCTGCCAGGTGCGGTGGCTCATGCCTGTAATCTCAGCACTTTGGGAGGCCGAGGCAGGCTCATCACCTGACGTCAGGAGTTCGAGACCAGCCTGGCCAACATGGCAAAACCCTGTCTCTACTAAAAGTACAAAAATTAGCTGGGTGTAGTGGTGGGCGCCTGTAATCCCAGCTACTCAGGATGCTGAGGCAGGAGAATCGCTTGAACCCCGAAGGCGGAGGTTGCAGTGAGCTGAGATTGTGTCACTGCAATCCAGCCTGGGCGACAAGAGCAAGACTCTGTCTTGAAAAAAAAGAAAAAAAGTCAGAAATAATTTGCAAAGCATGTTAGAAAATTCTAGATTTCCTGAATAGCAATTTAATTGAGATTGGCCAAGAAATGTTACATAGGGTTGATACTTTTTTATTCTAAGATAGTCGTTTCTGAGCATGGGATCTATAATTTTTTTTTCCTCCACCTTACTGCTGCCCCACCCTTTAACTTTCACTTATTGGACCTTTGCCCCAAGATTTTCTCTCAGCTTTTCCTAGGTAAGACAGCATCACCCGGGCGCGATAGCTCATGCCTGTAATCCCAGCACTTTGGGAGGCCAAGGTGGGCGGATTGCCTGAAGTCAGGAGTTTGAGACCAGTCTGGCCAATATGGTGAAACCCTGTGTCTACTAAAAATACAAAAAAATTAGCCAGGGATGGTGGGGGGCACCTGTAATCCTAGCTACTCGGGAGGCTGAGGCAGGGGAATTGTTTGAACCAAGGGAGATGGAAGTTGCAGTGAGCCGAGATCGCGCCACTGCACTCCAGCCTGGGTAACAGAGTGAGACTCTGTCTCAAAAAGGAAAAAAAGACAGCATCTTACATTCAGGTATTTATAAACAAGTGTTTTATTATTTATTTGTTTTTATTTTATCTTGGCTCACTGCAGCTTCCACCTCCTGGGTTCAAGCGATTCTCCTGCCTCAGCTTCCCGAGTAGCTGGAACTACACGTGCCTGCCACCATGCCCAGCTAATTTTTTTTTTTTTTTTGAGAAGGAGTTTTCGCCCTTTTTGCCCAGGTTGGAGTGCAGTGGTGCGATCTCGGCTCACTGCAACCTCCTTCTCCTGCCTCAGCCTTTCGAGTAGCTGGGGTTATGGGCCCACGCCATCACACTGGCTAATTTTGTATTTTTAGTAGAGATGGGGTTTCTCCTTGTTAGCCAGGTTGGTCTCAAACTCCTGACCTCAGGTTATCCACCTGCCTTAGCCTCTCAAAGTACTGGGATTACAGGCATAAGCCACTACGCCTGGCAATTTTTTGTATTTTTAATAGAGACAGGGTTTCACCATGTTGACCAGGTTGGTTTCGAACTCCTGACCTTAGGCGATCTGCCCGCCTTGGCCTCCCAAAGTGCTGGGATTATGGGCGTGAGCCATCATGCCTGGCCTAAACAACAGTTTTATTATTTTATTATTATTTTTTATTGCTTATTACTATTTTTTGAGACGGAGTCTCGCTCTGTCACCCAGGCTGGAGTGCAGTGGCACGATATGGGCTCACGGCAACCTCTGCCTCCTGGGTTCAAGCGATTCTCCTGCTTCGGCCTCCCAAAGTGATGGAATTACAGGCCTGAGCCGCTGCGCCTGGCCACAACTATTTTAATAGTATTGTTTTGGTGTTGGTTGATTAAAGGAATGGGAATGAGTGACTTGAAGCTCTCTCTGTTTCACTCTTTATACAAAGTGGAGTCCTAATTGGGCTAGTGGCCTGTCTAGCCCAGTGTCTGACTTGGATATACATTATTGTCCAGGAGTTTCTTAGCTGAACGTGAAAAATGCCTTCTGTGACATCATCCTTACAGGAATATATACCATTTATTCTTTACTTCTGTTGAACGGTGGTGGCGTGAACCATGAATTTGTTTAAGCTTTTCAGTTTTGTGTGTTTTCCTCTCAAGGCATGGGGTTCCATATTTTTGACCTGTGGTAAAGGTATTTGAATTTACCTTTACCACAGGTCAAAGTGGCACTGGCCTCCAAATTTAGGTGTAGTATATGGCTCTGATCTTTGTTGATGATATTATACCTAATGTGTTTTTTTCTTGATAAGCCAAAAAAATTACACATTGTGTGTGTGTGTTTTTTTAATTTCAGATGATAGTTACAGTAAAAGTTTGGAGTTGGGCTAAGTGGGAGGAGCATCAGGAAGCCATTTTTAGAAACCTTAAATTTACCCTTTATAACTTCTATCTTTTGCATTAGTCATCTGATACCTTAGTACTGCCTGCTTTTTCACATCTCCATCACCAGGTAGCTCTTAAAATTGTAGTCTTCCTAGAAAGGAGATGTTTTTATCAAGAGTCTTTGCCACCAAGGCAGGATTGCATGTGGTCAATAGGAATATTTTCCTGCAATGTCTTAATATGAAAAATTTCAAACAGACTAGTGGAAAGCATTGTACAGTCAACATGCACATACCCATGGCCTGGATTCTATGACAACATTTTGCTCTACTTGTTCATTTTGTTGTATTTGCTTTATCATGTCTTCCTGTTATCAGAGGGAACCTTTTAAGAGGATTTATAGAGGAGTTGATTTTGTTTTTTTTATTTGTTTTGCTTTTTTTGAGACAGAGTCTTTCTCTGTTGCCCAGGCTGGAGTGCAATGGCATGATCTCTGCTCACTGCAATCTCCGCATCCCAGGTTCAGGCGATTCTCCTGCCTCAGCCTCCTGAGTAGCTGGGATTACAGGCACCCACCACCATGCCCGGCTAATTTTTGTATTTTTAATTGAGACGGGGTTTCACCATCTTGGCCAGGCTGGTCTCGAACTCCTGACCTCAGGTGATCCACCTGCCTTGGCCTCCCAAAGTGATGGGATTACAGGCGTGAGCCACCACACCTGGCCTGATTTTGAAAAAGAATAGGGGCTGTGTGCACTTAGATATAAATTCTTATTTTTGAACTCTTGTGTGTTCAGCTGGCTTGTATCAACTACACCAGGGTTAGCCTTGATTCTGGAAGGGTGGCTTCAGACTTCAGCTCAGTTGTGCATAGTGTCTTCAGCCTAAGTGAGAAACTTTATGCACTATCTTAATTTTTTGAAGCTTCTAGTGGTAATAATTGCTAGCTTTCTTTTTTTTTTCTTCTTTTTTTTTTGTAGAGACAGAGTCTTGCTCTGTCGCCAGGCTGGAGTGCAGTGGCACGAAATAGCTCACTGCAACCTCTTGCCTCCCAGGTTCAAGCAATTCTCCTGCCTCAGCCTCCTGAGTAGCTGGGATTACAGGCGTGTGCCACCACGCCCAGCTAATTTCTTTTGTATTTTAGTAGAGATGGGGTTTCACCGTGCTGCACAGGCTGGTCTTGAACTCCTAAGGTCAGGCAGTCTGCCCACCTTGCCCTCCTAAAGTGCTAGGATTACAGGCATGAGCCGTCACGCCTGGCCTATGGCTAGCTTTCTTTACATTGATTGTGAAGTCAGATATTGGTAGTAGAACATCATAATTTTAGATTGGGTTTTGTGTTTATTTAGCACTGCACTACTCTAGTGGTATATTTTTCTGGACAGATTTTATCTGCATAATTAATGCAATTATATATAAGGCCTACCGTTACAGAATCCCCATACCTTGTTTCTCAGTGTAAATCGAGGACCTTTATGCAAGGTTTTTAATTTATTCAATAAGTAGGAATATATATTTGACAGTTACTAAATTCTCCTATCTTGTCCTTAAGATCTACATATGTTTTTTTGTTTGTTTTTTGAGTCAGAGTCTCGCTCTGTTGCCCAGGCCGGAGTGCAGTGATGCGATCTCAGCTCACTGCAACCTCTACCCCCTGGCCTCAAGCGATACTTCTGCCTCAGCCTCCTGAGTAGCTGGGATTACAGGCGCTTGCCACTACACTCAGCTAATTTTTTGTATTTTTAATAGAGATGCAGTTTCGCTGTGTTGGTCAGTCTGGTCTCGAACTCCTGGCCTCAAGTGATCCACCCGCCTTGGCCTCCTGCTGGGATTACAGGCAAGAGCCACCGTGCCTGGCCAAGATCTACTCACTTTTAGACAGCAATATATGCTCTGTATTTTGGTTTGCAATTGTAATTGTCTTTGGGAGAGTTTGGCGTTTCTGTCTTAAGATCAACGTGTTTTTAAAAGAAGGCAGTGCAGAAAGTTGTTATTTTTGAGCTTCCTGGATCTTTTAATTTTTTTTAACATGAGGAAATTCCTAGTGTTTCTAGATTTATTGATTGTGCTTTTAAGTTTTGGTTTATAGGAGAGACGTAGGGACGCCAAAAGTGGAAGGCAACGACACACGGCCCGTGGCGCCTTCAGCTAGGGAGAAAGAGAGAGAGGACGGGGGCTGGCGGGCGGGATGAGCTGCTGGAGGGCTGAGTTTCCGCAGACCTGGTAAGAGTTCCAGCTCTCGCATCCCTTTGCCGTGAGTTTGAGGAGGTGGTTGCAGCGGGGAAATGCACCAGAGGGGCGGGGCCTTCCAGTTATTAAATCACGTCATGCAAATGAGGTGGATAGACAGACCAATCCAAAGGTCCCGGGAAGCGTTTCGCCCGCACCACGCAGCGTAGGCATTCTTTGGGCAGTTCTACTTATTTGCATAATGTATGCAAATCATTTGAACAAAGATAGGCTAGGAATGACTTGTTCATCAAAATGTGGGCAACCATCGACTAAGACGGACATTTAATTTTATAACCTATAATTTTCGTGAATAAATGTTTATATTTAATACTAAAAAAAAGTTTTGGTTTATAGATTTCAGGAAGAAACACTAAAGTTTACCCCACTCCCCTCAAAAAGTAAGTAAAAAGTTCTCTTGGCTGGGCGTGATGGCTTCACGCCTGTAACCCCAGCACTTTGGGAGGCTGATGGGGTGGATCTCCTGAGGTCAGGAATTCGAGACCAGTCTGGCCAACATGGCAAAACCCTGTCTCTACTGAAAATACAAAAAAAAAAAAAAAAAAAATTAGCTGGATGTGGTGGTGCTTATCTGTAGTCCCAGCTGCTTGGGAGGCTGAGGCAGGAGAATTGTTTGAACCCAGCAGGCAGAGGTTGTGGTGAGCCAGGATTGCACCATTGGGCTCCAGCCTGGAAGACAGAGCCAAGACTCCGTCTTAAAAAAAAAAAAAAAAAAGTTAATGGAAAAATGAAGAACATAATAGGAACATAAGTTATTTGCTTTCATTGCGGTTATTTCTACAGGATAGGGCAGGGGAAGCACAGATAGGTTAAAAAAAATTGTAGCATCATGAGCTGGGGGAAATCCAATGTAGAAATGGCATGAACTTTCTTCCAGCCGACTCATGTTCGTTTCCTAGAGTGATGACATTGCTCAATGATTGAAAAGAGGTTGAGCTGAGCAGTTAATTATATAAAGTTAGAAATTCCAAAGCAAGTAATAACTTCCAGAAATTCTCCAGCAGTATCAGTCAAGACTTGTGGCTAAATATGGCTTCCATTTTTCATGAGGGAAAGGCCATGGAAAGGCTGTCACATTGCCCAGTGCAGATGTTGACTTGGTTTGTGGAAGCAGAGCGTGGACAAAGAATGAATATACACTAATAGGAGTGGAATAACCTTTTTCTTTTACCTATTTGAAGAAATTAAGTAAAAGTTTTAATCAAAAGACTTAAAGAGGAGTTGATTTTATCTTTTGATTGCACTAAGCTTAAATATAAGGTTGCACTTTAAGAATTCTATAATTTAATAATCATATTCTTATAAGACATAGATTTGTAACAAATAGTGATTGGTAATGAAATTTCAGTCAATATCAGATTATGCCAGTACCTTGAATCTCTTCACGGTTGAGCCTTTCTCAGCTAAAGATGTCATTCGGGAAGGGAAGTTTAGAGGATTTTAGACACAGCTGGTTGCATTTATAGTAGTAGTTTTGTTCCTCATATACATGGAGACTTAGGACAGCATAGTAAAAGAAGTGATAATGACATTTTATCATAACAGTCAAAACCTTCATAGCAGCTTATCCTTGACACTGAGCGGCAACTATTGTTAAGGTTTTTACACAACCTATATCTTTTTTTTTTTTTTTTTTTTGAGACGGAGTTTCGCTCTTGTTGCCCAGGCTGGAGTGCAATGGCGCAATCTCGGCTCACTGCAACTTCCGCCTCCCAGGTTCAAGCAACTCTCCTGCCTCAGCCTCCCGAGTAGCTGGTATTACAGGCATGCACGCCTGGCTAATTTTTGTATTTTTAGTAGAGAGGGGTTTCTCCATGTTGGTCAGGCTGGTCTCGAACTCCTGACCTCAGGTGATCCGCCCGCCTTGGCCTCCCAAAGTGCTGGGATTACATGTGTGAGCCACCACGCCCAGCCAACCTTTATCATTTTTAAAAAGGTCCCTTAGAGCTTTAGGCTCCACTTTCTTCCTAAGCTGCCACATCCAAACCATGGGTAAGCGATGCTTGTTCTGCCTCCAAGTTCAAGCACTCCAAGAAACAGCCCACTTGTCTTCACTGTCCAGTCCCCATTCTTGGTCCAGGCCACCATGGGTGGCTCCTGGACTGTAGCAACAGCTTCCATGTGTGCCTGCCTTGAGTGAGTCCCTGGCGTCCTCAGGCTTCCTGCCACACTGCAGTTGGAGGCTTCTTCTAAAATCCAGTGCTTTCTTGGCAATTTAAAACCTGTGACTTTCCAAGTAGGATCTAGTCCCCACATCCTTAACAAGAAGAGGTAACATATTTCCCTATGCCACTGCCCACTTTTTTTTTTATTGTTGAGATGGGATCGTGCTTTGTCACCTAGGCTGGGATGGAGTGGTGTGATCACAGCTCACTGCCACCCCGAATTCCTGGGCTGAAGGGATCCTCTTGCTTCAGCCTCCTGAGTAGCTGGGACTACAGGCAAGCGCCACCATGCCCCACTTATTTTTGAATTTTTTGTGGAAACAAGGTCTCTCTATGTTGCCCAGGCTGGTCTTGAACTCCTGGGCTCAGCGATCCTCCCACCTCAGGCCCCTGTGCTGGGATTACAGGCCTAAGCCACTGCACCAGGCTTTTATTTTTTAATTAAAAAAAATTTATTTTTTTGAGACAGGGTCTCACTTTGTCCCTCAGACTGGATGCAGTGGTGCAATCTTGGTTCACTGCAGCCTTGACCTCCCTCCTGGGTTCAAGTGATCCTCCTGCCTCAGCCCCCCAAGTAGCTGAGACTACAGGTGCACACCGCCACACCCACCTAATTTTTGTATTTTTAGTAGAGAACGGGTTTCTCCATGTTGGCCAGGCTGGTCTTGAACTCCTGGGCTCAAGCGATCCACCCACCTCAGCCTCCCAAAGTGCTAGGATTACAGGCATGAGCCACCATGCCTGGCCTAAAAATATTTTTTTCAGCTCTAGAAATGTTAGCTCTTTTGCTGTACATTTCCAGAGCTGCTTTAATGATGACAGTTATCACACCCATAATTTCATGTGATGATTGCATTCTTAATTTTTAAATTTAACAACTGCACTTACTTCATGAGGTCTTGTTCATTGATGTATCTTTAGCACCTAGTGTGCTTCTGGTGTAGCACACGGTTGATACAAATTGAAATTGAACTAATGCTCACAGTAGTTTGGGGATGTAGCTGGTAGTTCTGCATTAGTTTTGCAGGTGAAAAAAAAAGGCATGAGGAAGTTGAAACTTGCCAAAAAATACAGCCAGTACGTGCTAGAATTGGCCCTGGGTCTCAAATCTGGGCTTCTGACTCCAAAGCTTAGGCTCCTGCTCATACAGGTTTATTTTCACATTCTAAGCTTTTAACGAAATGTATGTCCAATGAGTCATTTCTGTTTAGAAAGCCTTTAGGAGTTGGAAGCTACTTCCTGGTGATGTAATGTTTGACTCTCTAAAGTCTTTGGAATGGGGAGTTCCAACTTTTGTTAAGCCCTCAGTAATGTCATGAGTGAATGAATATTGGCAAGACTGGCTGGGCCTGTAATCTGCCTTGAGTGTGAGGGAAAATGGAAAAGCGCTTAACTTTATGGTAAATTCTAATTTATAGTAGTTGAGATTGAATGACAAAAATCTTAAAATTATGACACTGATGTATCATTGTGACCTTGGTAAACTGACAGCACAGCAGAGAGAAGAGCTCATTAAGGAGAGCACTTGGCTAACTGAACCCTCAGGATGCCAGAGAATTGAGCTCTCATGTAAGCCCTTAAGCTTGCCTTGTCAATGCTGTAGAAATTGGAGACCTTTACGTTTTGCTAATGATGTGGTGACCTTAGTTATTAGGTGATAGCCTCTTGAAAAATATTCCAGGTGGTTGGGAGACTTTCAGCCACCACTCTGACTTCTGCCTGGTGGCACACTGGTAATATTAGGATTAGTCTCTACCCATTACCAGTTGTGCAGGTGGTGCTCCTTTCTCTGAAGTTTTTCTACACACTTCTCTGTTTGGCAAGTTTAACTTCCATCCTCTCTGAGCCATTAATTAAATGTCTGGGATGTATTGTAATAGCCTCTGCTTATAGACTTATGGTGCTGTGTGAGGACTGGGGCTGGGGGAGGTGGCAGTTGAATACAGCTGAATTAATGTGATGGCAGTTACGTGTGGTGGTTTATTGACTAAGCACTTTCTCTCAAGAGAAAAGTCATTGCTGATTGCCATAGGGGAGGCTGTAGGGATGTGGGATTTTGAGCTGTGCCACTTAAGGCAGCAGAATAAGTTACTTAAAGAGGAAAGCTGTGTTTGTATATTAGTGTTAATTAAAATACCTTTAGGCTGGGTGTGGTGGCTCATGCCTGTAATCCCAGCACTTTGGGAGGTCCAGGTGGGCGGATCACTTGAGGTCAGGAGTTCGAGACCAGCCTGGCCAAGATGGCAAAAACCCATCTCTACTAAAAATACAAAAAAATTAGCCAGGCGTGGTGGTGGGCACCTGTAATCCCAGCTACTTGGGAGGCTGAGGCAGGAGAATCGCTTGAACCTGGGAGGCAGAGGTTGCAGTGAGCCAAGATGGTGCCACTGCACTGCACTCCATCCGGGGCGACAGCACGAGACTCAGTCTCAAAAAAAAAAAAAAAAAAAAAAAATATCTTCAGGATCAAACTTAAGATTCTTGGATGAAAGGCTCTACAGATGTTCACAGAAGAGACGTGAAGTTTTAAAATCTTGTTTCTTTTGAGTCTTGTACATAGGTAACAACTGTTTGACTATTAATGCTAACACCAGGCACCTAAACAGAACGTGATGGCTCCTGACTCTATCTTTCTGAGAAATTCTAGTTCGTCTACTTTAAATTTCAGAGTACCAATGTGTATGTGGTGATAAAGGGTTATAGAAAACATTTTCTTTAATGCTAAGTATGTGATGTATATGCCTTGATTTTTATTATCTAGAAATTATTTTAACCTAATAATGAAAACTAAGATTACATTCATGTTGACTAAGCAACCTTTTTTCTTTTTCTTTAGAGCTGTAGGTAAAACTTGCCTACTGATCAGTTACACAACCAATGCATTTCCTGGAGAATATATCCCTACTGTGTAAGTATCTTAAATTAAATTGGGAATTAACTTGTTTGTGTTACGGTTTTCACATTCCTTTGACCATTTGTTTTGCTGTAAAGCCATCTTTAGTCCTCATATGAACAGATACTAATTTTTTCTTAAACATTCACTGAAACCTAATTATGAGGTATTTTAGGCTTTTAAAAAGTAGGGCTGGGCGTGGTGATCTCAGCACTTTGGGAGACTGAGGCGGGCGGATCAACTGAGGGTCAGGAGTTCAAGACCAGTGTGGTCAACGTGATGAAACCCCATCTCTACTAAAAATACAAAAAATTAGCTGGGTGTGGTGGCGGGTGCCTGTAATCCCACATATTTGGGAGGCTGAGGCAGGAGAATCACTCGAACCCTGGAGGCGGAGGTTGCAGTGAGCCAAGATCATGCCACTGCACTCCAGCCTGGGCAATGAGAGCGAAACTCCATCTCAAAAGAAAAAAAAAAAGAAACTTAGAGTAATACAAACTTTTCACGACTTTGCTAATTGATTTTTAGACATCCAAAAAACAAACTTTAAATGTCTGTGAAGTATAGAGACTGGATGATGTTAAAGAAAACCAGAGTTGGACACAAGAACTCTGACCAAAAGTCTGATCAGAAACAGTCCTTGTCAGTGCACAAGTTTCAGATACATTGGATTTCTGGGAACTGGAATGGGAAGGATTCCATTATGTTTTAATTGGCCTTTTCTGATAAGTCATCAGTTGGTTACATGTCAGCATTGAGGTATAGGGCTTTGGAACTGAAACTTGGATGTGTGTGTTGAAGGGGGTATGGGAGGGTGGAATTGGCTGTTGAGTTGCTTACTCCCTGTAGGCAGCAGAATTGGGTGGAGACAGGAAAGTGCTGCTCTGGTGATGGGTTACCCGGGAGCCCATGTAGCTGAGCCTCATAATGCACCATCCTGCGGCTGCTGTGAGTCCTCCCTGTGCACGCTGGGGAGGTGTCGCCTTCTCCCCACCTGTGTTCACCTCCTCAGGCACAACACACACCCAGGTGCTCTCTGAAGTGTCCTATCCATGTTTTTGTTGTTGTTGTTGTTTTCCTTTTTTTTTTTTGGAGTTAGTCTCTCTCTCTCTTGCCCAGGCTGGAGTGCTGTGATGCGATCTCAGCTCACTGCAACGTCTGCCTCCTGGGTTCAAGTGATTCCCTGCCTCAGCCTCCCAAGTAGCTGGGATTACACGCGTACACCACCACACCTGGCTAATTTTTGTTTCTTTAGTAGAGATGGGTTTCACCTTGTTGGCCAGGTTGGTCTCAAACTCCTGACCTCAGGTGATCTGCCCACCTCGGCCTCCCAAAGTGCTGGAATTACAGGTGTGAGCCATGGCACCCATTTTTTACTGTAAGTGGAATCATGCTGTCCCTGTTGTCCTAAATTTATGGGGGAGATTTTCCTTATCTACATATGTAGATAAAGGTTTAATCATTAATGATTAATGATTTTGAAGTACTGTAACTGATTTAACCCACTGGTCACTTGGACTCTTGGTGTTAACAGACATTGCTGGGTTCAGTGTTGTCCCTCATGTCTTTGTGTACACTTGATAGATTATTAGAAGTAAAATCGTGCCAAATTAAGAGACAATGGATGTTTTAAATTTTGGTAGATACAGCTGGGCGTGATTGCTCACGCCTGTAATCCCAGCACTTTGGGAGGCCAAGACGGAAGGATCACTTGAGGTCAGGAGTTAGAGACCAGCCTGGCCAACATGGTAAAACCCCCACCTCTACTAAAAATACAATAGTTAGCTGGGCGTGATGGTGTACTCCTGTAGTCCCAGCTACTCAGGAGGCTGAGACATGAGAATTGCTTGAACCCGGGAAGCAGAGGTTGCAGTGAGCCAAGATTACACCACTGCACTTCAGCCTGGGTAACAGAGTGAGACTCTGTCTCCAAAAAAAAAAAAAAAATTATTTTTTGGTAGATAACTACCAAATTGCTGTCTATAAAGCTGTCACTTTGCTGGCCTTGACTAAAGTGGCCTCTTAGTACACACTGCCATTAACGTGGGTTGAAGTTATCTAACTGTTTTCATTTCCAATCACAGATGTGGTTAAAATCTTTTGAATTTTTTTTTTAATTAAAAAATTTTGCTCATGCCTGTAATCCCAGCACTTGGGGAGGCTGAGCCAGGCGGATCACTGAGGTAAGGAGTTTGAGACCAACTTGGCCAAGATGGTGAAACCCTGTCTCTACTAAAAATACAAAAATTAGCTGGGCATGGTGGCACATGACTGTAATCCCAGCTACTCGGGAGGCTGAGGCAGGAGGATTGCTTGAACCTGGGAGGCGGAGGTTGCAGTGAGCCAAGATTGTGTCACTGCACTCCAGCCTGGGCAACAGAGCAAGACGTTGTCTCCAAAAAAGAAAAAAATATATGTGTTTTTGTAGAGCTATGTTTTGCTATATTGCCCAGGCTGGTCTTGAACACCTGGCCTCAAGTGATTCTCCACCTTGGCCTCCCAAAGTGTTGGGATTACAGGCGTGAGCCACCACACCTGGCTCTTTTGAATGTTTACTGTACGTTTTTAGTCTCTTGTGAATTGTCTGTTTAAATCTTTCGTATTTTTCTACTGAAATTTTTTCTTACTGATGGAACATTTCCTTCCTTCCCTCCCTCCCTCCCTTCCTTCCTTTCTTCCCTCCCTCCTTCCCTCCCTCCCTCTCCCCCCCTTCCCTCCTCTCCTACTCTGCTTCCCTCCTTCCCTTCTTCCTTCTCCTTTCTTTTCCCCTCCCTCCCTTCCTCCCTCCCTCCCTCCCTCCCTTTCTTTTTTTTTCTTTTTTTCTTTTTTTTTTTTTTTTTTGAGTTGGGGTCTTGCAGTATTGCCCAGGCTGGACTTGAACTACTGGTCCTTCCACCTCAGACTGTTGAGTAGCATGCTCCACTGCACGTGGCCTGATGGAACGTTTTGTAAATAATCCTCAGTCTGTCATTTGTCTTTGTACTTCATTATGGTGTCTTCTGCCATATAGAAATTTAGCATTTAATGTAAATAATACCACCTTACCCGGGCGCGGTGGCTCACACCTGTAATCCCAGCACTTTGGGAAGCTGAGGTGGGTGGATTATGAGGTTAGGAGATAAAGACCAGCCTGATCAACATGGTGAAACCCCATCTCTACTAAAAATACAAAAATTACCCGGGCGTCGTGGCACGCACCTGTAATCCCAGTTCCTCAGGAGGCTGAGGCAGGAGAATCACTTGAACCCAGGAGGTGGAGGTTGCAGTGAGCCGAGATTGCACCACTGCACTGCAGCCTGGGCGACAGAGTGAGATTCTGTCTCAAAAAAAAAAAAAAAATGATAATAATGATAATACCACCTCTCAGAATTGTATGTTGTACTTAGAAAGGCCTTTCCTACTTAAATGATGCAAAAGTATGCTCTAGTATTTTTTTCTAGGATTTTTGTGGCTAAAATTTTTATCTTTAATTCATTTAGAACTAATTTTTGGTATAGAATGAGGCAAGGACCTGATTCTTTTTCCCTTATAGGGGAAAAAAAGTCACAATACTATTTATCCAATAATCTTTTTCTTATGGAAGCATAATTACCATGTCCATCACCATCATACCTTTTTTTTCTTCTTCTTCTTTTTTTTTTTTGAGACCGAGTTTCGCTCTTGTTGCCCAGGCCAGAGTGCAATGGTGCAACTTGGCCCACTGCAACCTCTGCCTCCCGGGTTCCAGCGATTCTCTTGCCTCAGCCTCCCAAGTAGCTGGGATTACAGGTACCTGCCACCACGCCCTGGCTAATTTTTGCATTTTTAGTAGACACACAGTTTTATCATGTTGGCCAGGCTGGTCTCGAACTCTTGACCTCAGGTGGTCCACCCACCTCGGCCTCCCAAGGTGCTGGGATTACAGGCGTGAGCCACTGCGCCCAGCATCTGCTTTTTATTATATTTTTCCTTTTTTTTCTTTTTTGCCTTCCTGTCCAGAGGAAACACTATTTTCTTCTAAAGCTTGGTTTCTGCTGACCAGTAGCAATTTTTAACATCAGTCTGATTTCCCTCTGTCAGCCTGTAGGCTTTGCTGGGTTACCTCTCCTGACTAATTTGTGTAGCAACTTCATATGAATTTAAACATTTGTATCATCAGTTACACTGACTTTGAAAATGTTATTGGGAGGCTTGTTAAGTCAGGTGTATTTTGTGTGACTGCTCTACACTCAGGCCTTCTGGAAACCCTGCAGAGGGTAGCTCTGGTGGCCAGCTCTCTTGCTGAAAATGAGCAACATAAGTACATGAAAAACCCGACAAGTAGGATTTGAAAGCAGGGCTAATTGTACCCTTATTTCTTCCCAGGATAAAAGTCTTAAACTTTGTTTAAAGTAAAATGTTTTTATTTCTGACAGTGATTTGTTTCACTTAAATAGCTTGTTGTTTGTTTCTTTCATTTCTCTTAAGTTTTGGGTTTGGTTTGTTTCCCGCAAGTTTTGCCCCTGCCTCCTTCCTCCTTGTGCCTGCAGGGACATTTGCTGGTGTGGCAGCCTCCAGGCCCATCCCCAGCCTTTTTCGTGGCACACGTTCTCTAGGATGGCTGGGACAGTGACTTAGCTTCTACATCTGTGACTAACCATTTTCATTCCATTCTACAGCTTTGACAATTATTCTGCCAATGTTATGGTAGATGGAAAACCGGTGAATCTGGGCTTATGGGATACAGCTGGACAAGAAGATTATGACAGATTACGCCCCCTATCCTATCCGCAAACAGTAAGGATTGCAGCTGATTTTTAATGTGTCTTTTAGGGTATATAATTCTCGAGCGCTTAATTAGTGCATGTTACCTATGGACTTGCTTATATTGCCATCATTTAGGTATTGAGTAAATAGCAAACGGTGGAATTGGTTCCATATAAACATCCCCCTAGATGCAAGCCAGGGGTTTTGTGTTTTGAGTGTTACCAGCTGTTCCATTGTTGGGCATTTTACAGTCTTCCATTTAGCTTTAGAATAACCGTATGAAAGAGGTACTTTTTGTTTTGTTTTTGCAAACCAGTTTTTAACACCAATTAGTTTGAAGGCAAGTTTGCTGTGTGACATTTTTGTACCACAGAATCAAATTAGGCAGTTAAGATTCAGGTTTCTTTAAACCAAGTTAGTAACTAATCTTACAGGTTTAATACATTTTTTCCCACAAAATACATAATTTGTATGGGTATAGAACCTAAATCTATTCAATGTAGATTGAGGTTTTGGTTTTGTAAAATGTATCCACTGTGTCTAATCAGAAAAAAAAGTTTAGATTAGTTTTGCTTCTGTACCAGACAACTAAGTGATTTATTTACCAAAGCTAATTAGAGCAGTAGCTGGTGAAAATGGGTACTTAGAAGACATTGTTGTGGTTAACAGTTACTTTTCTTTAAGCAGTTGTGTTACTTGTGTATCATTTGCTTATCTTGTTACATGTTTGTTCTTCATTTTTAAAAGTGTCTTTGGAAGTAAAAGTTAAATATGCTTGAGATTCCTTGGGTTGATAACCTGTGTGCATGTCCTAGCTCTGTGACTTCAGGCAGGCTTCTTCCTCTCTCCAGTCTTTGCCTGTTTCCTTATAGGATGAGATGAGTACATGTCACGCACTCATAACAATCCTGGGCACATTGCACACACTGTGGGGCCAGCCGCTGTCAGAATTCTCCTGTTCCTCAGTGTGCGGGTGGGTTGGCCTAGAGAGTGCTGCCTTCCACGTTGTGTGGGTGCTCAGCAAACCTGGGTTGGCCGGAGGGATTGGGGTTGGGGTCGGGTTGAGGTCAGGAAGACATCCTAGAGAAAGGCTGGCTTTGAGCCCTGATGGATGATGAGGCAGCCTGTGATTGATTCAACCAGTACTTTGTTTTAGGGGTAATATGGATGAAATAACTTAGTAGTTAAGTCTGCTGTATTAAAAATCAGTCTGTAATCCCCAGAGAATTCAAATTCTTCAATATCTTAGGAAACTATTCTATACCCAGTGGATGTTTAATAATTTAGATTGTAAATGGATTTAAAAACATACTGGCTGGTAGAGTAGGAGTCTTCAGCCCACTGGACACCTGTGGAAGGGTGTGGTGTCATTCTGAGAAATGAGAGCCACCCCGCTGTGACTCAGGGGGTACTGGGCAGGGCGAGGCCTCTCTAAGGAAGGCCTCACAGTAAGTCAAGGGTGACTTGGCAGGAGTCCCACTTTGTGTTCTGAGGAACACACAGATAAGGAAGGAGAACTCTCCTCAGCTTGAACAAAGCTGTAGAGTGTGAGGCCTGGTATCAAAGTAGGTGTTGTCCTCATAGGGCTAGAACTTAAACTTCATGTTTCCTCTGTGTGAGACTGTGGACTGCTTTCCTATAAAATATTTGAAGATCAAGAAGGGAGTGAGACATGGTTCTTGCCCTCAGGTAGTTCACAGAAAAGTCCCATAAAGTGTGTAATATACCCTGTGCTAGCAAGGGGGTGAGCCGGGCACTTAAGGAGCAAGAGGGGCGAGCACCCACCCAGCAGTGGAAGCCTTCCTGTCTGGACTCCTTCAGAGATAAGGAAATTATCTTGACAACTCAGGGGCAGGCCACAAATGCTCAGATACCAGTGTCTGGAAGGTCTCATCCCTTTGAGCCACACTGTCCTAAGAAGAATGGGATCTGGTAGTAACATGCTGGCAGCTGGGTCTCTTGTTGATAAAGGGGAAACTTCTGAATTTTGTACTACATGGAATGTGGTCCCTGATTGCTGGCTCTGTGGTCTGCAGACCTGTTTATGTAGCTCATCCAAGACTGCTTAGACACATTCCTGAAGGACCAGTTGGAAGATTTCTTATCTAGGGCGTCCTAAAAAGAGATGTTACATTTCCTGTGGTCATTTAACATTTGCATCCTCTCTGTTGGGTAGCTCTGTCTGGCTAAGTCTCTTCAGACCATTCGTTTCTTCTTCGTTCTCCAAAAGATGGTGAGCAGGTAGTCGCCATTCTCAGTTGAAATTGCCCATCAGGTTTTTATTTTCCCGAATTACGTAATCCTTAGATTATTTTCTCTTGAAAATCTTTGCTAAGTTCTGCATACTCATCTTCAGTTGGCATGCACAGAATCAAGTCTTGTCAGAGTGTCGCTCAAGTCCAGCATCTTCCCTTGTGTAGATCACCTGTATTTATTTGCCTGCTTGCACCAGCATTGGTGGTGTGAGTGGGAGCCTAAGTGACCTGTCAGTGTCACACCAAGTCCTGAGCCCTGTGTGTGTCCTGAGACTCAGGCTGTGCAGCGGGTTCGCTGAGATGCTGAGCCTCCATGTTGGGGTCAGCCAGGACCCCAGTGCGTCAATGCCAGTTGTTTCATTTTCTCTCTAGGCTAAAAGTTGTTTTCTGTTTTTTGTTTTTGTTTTTGTTTTGAGACGGAGTTTCGCTCTTGTTGCCCAGGCTGGAGTGCAATGGCGTGATCTTGGCTCACCGCAACCTCCGCTTCCCAGGTTCAAGCAACTTTCCCGCCCTAGTCTCCTAAGCAGCTGGGACTACAGGCATGTGCTACCATGCCTGGCTAATTTTGTTTTTTATTTTATTTTATTTTTTTTGAGACGGAGTGTTGCTCTGTCGCCCAGGCTGGAGTGCAGTGGCGCGATCTTGTCTCACTGCAAGCTTCACCTCCTGGGTTCACGCCATTCTCCTGCCTCAGCCTCCCGAGTAGCTGGGACTACAGGCGTCTGCCACCACACCCGACTAATTTTTTATATTTTTAGTAGAGATGGGGTTTCACCATGTAAGCCAGGATGGTCTTGATCTCCTGAGCTCATGATCCGCCCGCCTCGACCTCCCCAAGTGCTGGGATTACAAATTTTGTATTTTTAGTAGAGACGGGGTTTCTCCACTTTGTTCAGGCTGGTCTCCAACTCCTGACCTCAGGTGATCCGCCTGCCTCGGCCTCCCAAAGTGCTGGGATTACAGGCGTGAGCCATTACACCTGGCCAGTGCTAAAGGTTTTAAAGTGGTGGGCTAGACTCCTATGATGGTAGATAAAAAGAAAAACTGTGGTGTTCGGCTTGGCAGTTTTGAGTTTCAAAAGGCCTCAGCCTTTGTGAGGTTGTCTGTTACAAGTGCAGCCAGAGAGCACCAGGCACACACCTGTGGTTAAACAGAACTAGAGTTGTTACTCTTTGCCGCGAGGGAGACACGCACTGGGGGCTGTGGGAATTCGGCCCTCACTCTTACTGACTGGGAGCAGGGGATATTTGGTGATTTTTGTGGTTTGTATGATGATCTTGGATTTGTCACTAGTTAGAAATGATTATGAGTTGTTTTTTTTAAAGTTTACTTACTTTTGGTCCTATTTCAGCACGGTCATACAGGTGACCTTGTCTGATGTTAGTGTTCTGCGAGATTATTCTATTCAATAGTAACACCTCCACCAGGGCGAAGCTGCGAGCGCCAGGCTGGTTCTCATGCATCAGGGCTGCCTGACCCTTTTACAGGATTACAGGCATGAGCCGCTGAGCCTGGCCAGAATGTCTGTTTTTTTTAAAATTCCAAACCAGAAAGTAAAATCCAGGTGGATGGCATTTGGAAGAGAATAAAATGGAGTAGAAACAACACTACTTTTTTGTAGTGAGATCTCAGCTGTCCAGATGCCTGCCCTGTCTTACTCCATGGAAAGTGGACCCATCTGTTGTGGATGGTTCACCAGTGGGCAGGAGGCCGCGGGAAGAGCAGCCCTGGCTACACTTACCACCGAGGAGGGAGTGGTGTGTGATGCAGGAGTAACAAAGGCGTTGAAGGCACCACGTGTGTAATAGGCACACGCGAGTCTGGGTTAGTCAGAAAGGGGAAAGCAGTGCTCAGGTTGACTGGAAACATGGGCCGGTGACCGGAGACAGCCTGAGGCTCCAGAACACGCAATGACCTGTGAGGAAGGAAATTGAGAGACCCCAGTGGTGCCCTCTCAGGTCCTCTGAGTGTTACGAGGACAGGGAAGAAATAGAGCCTCCCAGCCAGGGTCACCCAGCACAGCCCCTGTATGTGAGGTGTCAGGACAGCGACGGCTGGGAGGAGGGGATGCTAGGAAGTGAGTACCAGAAGCACTAGACAGGGTTTCGGGAAGCTATACTTAGCTGGGGATGAAGAAGGAACAAGGAAGGAACAGGCAGATGGCATAGCGCGAACGCCGGGTGGAAAGTGGAACTGCTTGCTCCTGTCGTGTGTGTCTCTTCTCCATCAAAAAAGAGGCTCTTAAAAATCGAAAGGGTGCCACAGATATGATCAGAGGCTCTTTGGAAGCTGCATTTTTGTAACTGGTTCTTGATGATCCTCTCCCATGGTAAAGATCTGGCACCATATCAAGTCCTTGGGAGGACAAATCTTCAAAAATAGCCCATAGATGAAACCCAGATAGCTGTGGAAACTAATGTGCTCTTTGAATGTTAAGTCAGAAAAGCTTGAGTGGCCGGGCGCGGTGGCTCACGCCTGTAATCCCAGCATTTTGGGAGGCGAGGTGGGCGGATCACGAGGTCAGGAGATCGAGACCATCCTGGCTAACACGTTGAAACCTCGTCTCTACTAAAAATACAAAAAACTAGCTGGGCTTGGTGGCAGGCACCTGTGCTCCCAGCTACTCGGGAGGCTGAGGCAGGGAGAATGGTGTGAACCCAGGAGGCGGAGCTTGCAGTGAGCAAAGATTGCGCCACTGCACTCCAGCCTGGGCGACAGAGCGAGACTCCTGCTCAAAAACAAACAAAAAGATGAAGCCCTGTCTCTACTAAAAATACAAAAAAATTAGCTGGGCGCAGTGGCGGGTAACTGTAGTCCCAGCTACTGGGGAGGCTGAGGCAGGAGAATGGCGTGAACCCGGGGGTAGAGCTAGCAGTGAGCCGAGATCACGCCACTGCACCCCAGCCTGGGCAACAGAGCGAGACTCTATCTCCAGAGCGAGACTCTATCTCAAAAAAAAAAAAAAAAAGGAAAAAGAAAAGCTTGAGTGAGATGAAATTAAAATAATTTTCTCATCTGCCCTCCCCCCTTTTTTTTTTTTGAGACAGAGTCTTGCTCTGTCACCTAGACTGGAATGCAGTGTCACAATCTCGCCTCACTTCAACCTCCACCTCCCGGGTTCAAGCAATTCTCTGCCTCAGCCTCCCAAGTAGCTGGGATTACAGGTGCCTGCCACCATGCCTGGCTAATTTTTTGTATTTTTAGTAGACACGGGGTTTCACCATCTTGGCCAGGCTGGTCTTGAACTCCTGACCTTGTGATCCACCTGCTTCGGCCTCCCAAAGTGTTGGGATTAGAGGTGTGAGCCCTTTTCTTAAAAGAGTTTCAGAGTTCTGTGTTGGAAGAGCGAGTTTGTCAGTTTTTGTTGGAACAAAGAAATGAATTGACAGCATTGTGATAAACACTGGAAGTGTCACTTCTAAAATTTGTCCATGGCTGGAAGTGGTGGCTCATGCCTGTAATCCCAGCACGTTGGGAAGCCAAGGTGGGTGCAGCACCTGAGGTCAAGAGTTCGTGACCAGCCTGGCCAACATGGTGAAACCTGGTCTCTACTAAAAATACAAAAAATTAGCTGGGCATGGTGGTGTGTGCCTGTAGTCCCAGCTACTTGGGAGGCTGAGGCAGGAGAATCACTTGAACCCAGGAGGCAGAGGTTGCAGTGAGCCGAGATAACGCCACTGCACTCCAGCCTGGGCAACAGAGCAAGACTCTGTCTCAAAAAAAAAAAAAAAACACGCTTGTCCTTAGGAGTGGCTTCCCCTAGACCTACAAAGTGGCCCAGAATTGGAGGTCTTAGTGTCAGGAACAGTGTTGATTTTGATAATGCAAGTCTGTACATTCAAACCAGGCTCCCAGAAGTAGGTGGAAGATAGGAACATTTCTGCATAGGAGACTTGGAATGTTCTGGCAGCATTAAAACCGTCAGCCCTGAGGCCTGGCTATGTTCTGGGAGAGCCCTTTGTCTGGTAGGCATCATTTATAGATGGGTCCTTTTCCTGTGTGCTGTGGCTTCGACTAGGCTGTGTCTGAGAACTTGGATGGAGCACTTGAAAGTGCCCGTCGCTCCCGCCTGCCTTTGCGGTAAGGGACAGTGCAGAATATCTCTGGCTGTGCCAGCTGTTGTAGATTCTGGTGGGTGCTGCCATGGGAGGAGGAGCACATTGTCGCCCCCACTCAGGATCTGCCTGACCTCTGTCTTCACCGTCGTCGAACTTACGCCTGCTTTTGACCAGGTAGCGTGGAGTGTTTCAGTGGCATTTGTCATCGAAGATATGTTTAGAATCTATTATATGCTTTTGGATCTCTCCAGAGGGTTAAGACAAAATTCTAATAAAGCATCGGTAAGAGGTTATGTTGATTTTTGTTGTCCTCAGTCTGTACTAAACTCAAACCAAGTTCTCGTGCATTACTAGGTTGGAGAAACGTACGGTAAGGATATAACCTCCCGGGGCAAAGACAAGCCGATTGCCGTATGTAAAACTTTCAGTCCACTTCAGTTTCAAGCTTTCTCTGTTCTCTCATTTCACTTCGTTTTCCTAGGATTTTTTATTAAGCCTCAAGCTCCTTGAGTGTTTTATATTTAATTCACTCAAGGTTGGGGTTTTGCTTGATGAAATAAACTTCATTAGAGTGTGATAGTTTACCCACCGGCTTGAATTAAAGCAGTTTGTGAACTGCGATCTTCCCCTCCCGAGTGAAAGGAGGGGAGAGTGAGAGGGCCCCTCTCCTGGCTGGTTGGAGATGCAGATATGGAGACTCCTCCTGGAAGCCCACCTGGCTGTGAGCCGAGCCGGAGCAGGACTAACCTTGTTGCCGGGGCCTTTTTTCTCCGCTTTGGTGTCCCGTGTGGTGGGGCTGTCTGGGCGCGGCTGTGAGGTGCTGCTGAGCTAACCCCACCGTGCTTGAGATGGTGTGCTGGGTGCCGCGGTGATTCTCGGACAAGCTTGTGCATGCGCCAGCATTCTTCAAATGCCAGTTATAAAAAGCTGTTGTGTGGGATGTTTCTTTCCCTTTCAGGTACAAGGTATCAGCTGGAGGGTTGAAAGTGTAGCTTGGGAATTGTGTGCATTTCATAAAGTAGCATAATTGACTTTTTCCAGGAGAATATTTTAGAAATCTAGCATTTTAGAATTCTTGGGTATTTTTAAATACAGGTAAATATTTGAATTTGGTTTGACACAAAATACAGAATGGATGAAGCATGCAGATGTCTGGCGTGTGCCCCGAAGCACCTTCCACTCTGTCCTCTGCACCCACCCTTCGCACCTCTGCTTCAGCCACAGCTGCCCCAGGAGCGAGTTCTCCTGAGGCCCTGGCTGTGCTGACTCTAGGGCAGCGTGACGGTGGTTGTCAGCTGTGAAGGTGCCACTTACACACTAAATCCTCCTTCCTTGTGGAGGGAAGGGCTCAAGTAGCAAATATTGGAGCCCCTGCTTGGTGCTGGGAGCTGTGACAGGCAGCTCCTGAAGAAGCAGTTTAATTGGAACCAGTGACCGTCTAAAAATGTTTGTACTCTAAACCAGATTTTACAGAAATATTGGAATCATACCTTTATACTTGATTTTTTCTGTTTAGATAGTTAGCCGGAAAGGAAGCCTCCTGGGGGTCTGGTCTGATCCTCCTGATCCTTGAAGAGCTTCCAGCAGCATCCTCCCTTCATGCTCCCCATTTTCTTAAGTAACTGGTGGCTTGACATGCTGGGTTTGGTTTGGGACCCTCTGACAAACTGAAAGGGTGGATCAGGAAGCGTCTCACCACGCCACTGGTACCTAGTAGACACGCTCTGCGTTCGACAAGTCCTTCCCAGCAACATCTAGAAAGCAAAGTGCAGGCTTCGTTCTAAGGTCGTTGTCTAAATGTTTCCCTGTGTTTCCTTTTTGTAGGATGTGTTCTTAATTTGCTTTTCCCTTGTGAGTCCTGCATCATTTGAAAATGTCCGTGCAAAGGTAGGTGGGGATTTAAAGTATGTGTGTAGGTTATAGAATGATCCTCTCAGAAATAAATACTTTAAAGTATCACTTAGCCTAGGAATTTTCTGTTATTTAAATTGGTTTTAGCAATTTGCTACTTAGGTACATGATTGGGTTTTTTTTTTTCTTTTGAGACGGAGGTCTCACTCTGTTGTCTAGGCTGGAGTGTGGTGGTGACATCAGAGCTCACTGTAGCCTTGAACTCCTGGGCTCAAACAGTTCTCCTGCCCCAGCCTCCCGAGTTGCTGGGACCATAAATGTGCACCACCATGCCTGGCTAATCTTAAAGAAGTTTTGTATAGCAGGTTTTGTAGACCCTGGCTTGTCTCAAACTCCTGGGCTAAAGTGATCCTTCAGCTTCAGCCTCCCAAAGTGGTGGGATTATAGGTGTGAGCCACTGCATCTGGCCCATCAGCAGTTTATTTTATTTATTTATTTTTGAGAGAGTCTTTTTTTTTGAGATGGAGTTTCACTCTTGTTGCCCAGGCTGGAGTGCAGTGATGCAATCTTGGCTCACTGCAACCTCCACCTCCTGGGTTCAAGTGATTCTCATGCCTCAGCTTCCCGAGTAGCTGGGATTACAGGCATGCGCCACCACGCCCGGCTAATTTTGTATTTTTAGTAGAAATGTGGTTTCTCCATGTCGGTCAGGCTGGTTTCAAACTCCCGACCTCAGGTGATCCGTGCCTGGGAGGTCTCGGCCTCCCAAAGTGCTGGGATTACAGGCGTGAGCCACCACGCCCGGCTGAGATAGAATCTTGCACTGTCATCCAAGCTGGAGGGCAGTAGCACAATCTTGGGTCACTGCAAGCTCCACCTCCCGGTTCAAGCAGTTCTCCTGTCTCAGCCTCCTTAGTAGCAGGGATTACAGGCGCCCGCCACCACACCTGGCTAATTTTTGTACTTTTAGTAGAGATGGGGTTTCACCATGTTTGCCAGGCTGGTCTCGAACCCCTGGCCTCAAGTGATCCACCCGCCGCAGACTCTCAAAGTGCTGGGATTTCAGGTGTGAGCCACTGTTCCCGGCCTAATATGTGGATTTTTAAAGCTTCAGGTTCTGGTTCAGAAGTTTCCTGGGTCTCATTAAAATAATGAGGCACTCACAATTGGTCTAATAAAAATAACGACCATTTCTTTCTACTCCAGTCTCTTTCACAAACTTCTTAGTGAAAATGAGAAGTGAGAGAGGCCCTTTAGTAGGCCATTTCCAGTGGGGATAATAGCGGCAGACCTGAGACCTTGGGCTAGGTTGTTTATTCTCATTTCTGAACAGATGATGAATTTTCTCAGATGACCCTAAGAACTTGTTTTACCAAAAACAAAGTGATTTATTTGCTTTGGGAGGAACTCCCTTCCCTTTGTTTCTTTTCCTTTCCCCCTCTTCCCCTGCGGTTGTAGAGCCCGTTCTGTCCGGTCGTGGTTCTGTCCAGACCGTGATCTGGGAGTCCTAGCTTGCTAATGGAACACCTGAGATGTTCCTTATGGCTCAAGGCTTGAATTGAAGGTGGGAACCACATGAAGGCTCGGTGGGGAGGCCGTGCCTGAGGTTAGGTGTCTGGCATAAGTGCCGCCAGCTGGGTGTGATTTAGGTGAAGGACGTCTGTAAAGGAGCGTGTCACAATCTCTGTTCCTTCTTCACATCTAGTGGTATCCTGAGGTGCGGCACCACTGTCCCAACACTCCCATCATCCTAGTGGGAACTAAACTTGATCTTAGGGATGATAAAGACACGATCGAGAAACTGAAGGAGAAGAAGCTGACTCCCATCACCTATCCGCAGGGTCTAGCCATGGCTAAGGAGATTGGTATGGAATCCTGTGTTTTTCCTCCGCCTTGTACCTCTTTTATTGTGGTGACAGAGACTGGAGCCCAGTCTGGGAAAGGAGGGTGTGTGTCTCCCACTCAGGGCCTGGTGTACTCTTGGGGAACCAGCTGGCAAGGCCCTCTGGGTCTTAATGTCAGCGTTGGAAGGTGGAAGCAGGGCTGGGAGCTGGCAGAAGGCACCCAGGCCCCAGGAGCTGCCTCCCGCTGGTGTTGTGATCAGAAGAGAGTGGGGTCGAGTGTACATTGCCGTGTGGTTGTGTTTCCTGTAGGTGCTGTAAAATACCTGGAGTGCTCAGCGCTCACACAGCGAGGCCTCAAGACAGTGTTTGACGAAGCGATCCGAGCAGTCCTCTGCCCACCTCCCGTGAAGAAGAGGAAGAGAAAATGCCTGCTGTTGTAAATGTCTGAGCCCCTCGTTCTTGGTCCTGTCCCTTGGAACCTTTGTACGCTTTGCTCAAAAAAAAAAAAAAAAAAAAAAAAAACGGAGCCTTCGCACTCAATGCCAACTTTTTGTTACAGATTAATTTTTCCATAAAACCATTTTTTGAACCAATCAGTAATTTTAAGGTTTTGTTTGTTCTAAATGTAAGAGTTCAGACTCACATTCTATTAAAATTTAGCCCTAAAATGACAAGCCTTCTTAAAGCCTTATTTTTCAAAAGCCCCCCCACTCTTGCTCAGATTAAGAGTTGCCAAAATACCTTCTGAACTACACTGCATTGTTGTGCTAAGAACACTGAGCACTAAACTGTGTAAAGACCTTCGTCTTTGAGAAGACTGTAGCTTCTGCACTTAGGAGATGCAGACACTTGCTCAGTAGTTTTCAGATGCGTAAAGCAGAACAGCCTCTCGAATGAAGCGTTGCCATTGAACTCAGCAGTGATTTAGCAGCCCATGTTCACGACATAACATTGTACTGTAATGGAGTGAGTGTAACAGCTCAGCTCTTTGGATCAGTCTTTTTGATTTCATAGTGAGTTTTCTGACCAGCTTTTGCGGAGATTTTGAACAGAACTGGTGTTTCCTCTAATGAAGAATTCTGTTTAGCTGTGGGTGTGCCGGGTGGGGTGTGTGTGATCAAAGGACAAAGATAGTATTTTGACAAAATACGAAGTGGAGATTTACACTACATTGTACAAGGAATGAAAGTGTCACGGGTAAAAACTCTAAAAGGTTAATTTCTGTCAAATGCAGTAGATGATGAAAGAAAGGTTGGTATTATCAGGAAATGTTTTCTTAAGCTTTTCCTTTCTCTTACACCTGCCATTCCTACCCAAATTGGGCATTTAATTCATCTTTAAACTGGTTCTCTTAGTCGCTAACTTAGTAAGTGCTTTTCTTATAGAACCCCTTCTTACTGAGCAATATGCCTCCTTGTATTATAAAATCTTTCTGATAATGCATTAGAAGGTTTTTTTGTCAATTAGTAAAAGTGCTTTCCATGTTACTTTATTCAAAGCTAATAAGTGCTTTCCTTAGTTTTCTAGTAACTAGGTGTAAAAATCATGTGTTGCAGCTTTATAGTTTTTAAAATATTTTAGATAATTCTTAAACTATGAACCTTCTTAACATCACTGTCTTGCCAGATTACCGACACTGTCACTTGACCAATACTGACCCTCTTTACCTCGCCCACGCGGACACACGCCTCCTGTAGTCGCTTTGCCTGATGATGTTCCTTTGGGTCTGTGAGGTTCTGTAAACTGTGCTAGTGCTGACGATGTTGTGTACAACTTAACTCACTGGCAAGAATACAACGTGGGACCTTTCAGCCACAACGGAATTTTTTAAATTGACAGTTGCAGAATTGTGGAGTGTTTTTACATTGATCTTTTGCTAATGCAATTAGCATTATGTTTTGCATGTATGACTTAATAAATCCTTGAATCATACGACTGGTAATACTGGTGTTTTTGAGACTTGATGAACAAGTTCCTGGTGTGCGTTTGTTTGCCTTGCTTTAAAGTCCTGGGTTGTTGGAGACAGTCATTTTCAATGCGTGTCTCCACACAGGAGGGACAGAGGGAGTGCCACCTCCAGGGGAGAACTGGGTGAGCCCAAACAATACGGCAGGACTGGAGGTGACATTCATGTTTGGACCTGTCAAACAGTGGCGAAGCTCTGATGGAGAAGTGCGCATGGGGGTGTGTGTGCACATCCTGGCCCAGAGCTAGGGGCTGAAGATGGAGATGTTGGGACCCTAGACTGGCCCTGGAAGAGCAGAGGTTGGTGAACCACATGCCCTTAAGATCCTTCCCAGAGGCTGAGTGCGTGGCTTACGCCTCTAAGCCCAACACTTTGGGAGGCTGAGGCAGGAGGAGCGCTTGAGCCCAGGAGTTCTAGACCAGCCTGGACAAGAAAGAGACCTACCAAAAAAAAAAAAAAAAAAAAAAATGCAAGAGCCTGAACTTGTACTACATAAAGGTTCATGTTAGAATTCGTTTTCTTAATATTCCTTTTTATTGCTTTGAAGATTGTTTTTGAGTTTTTTTTTTTTTTTTTTTAAAGATGGAGTTTCGCTCTTGTTGCCCAGGCTAGAGTGCAATGGTGTGATCTCAGCTCACTGCAACCTCTGCCTCTTGGGTTCAAGCGATTCTCCTGCCTCAGCCTCCCGAGTAGCTGGGATTACAGGCATGTGCCACCACGCCTGGCTAATTTTTTGTATTTTTTCACCATAGTTTCACCATGGCTAGGCTAGTCTTGAACTCCCAACCTCAGGTGATCTGCTCACCTCGGCCTCCCAGAGTGCTGGGATTAAAAGCGTGAGCCACCGCCTCCAGCCAAGTATTTTTTTTTAAACAGATAAATAATGCAGATTTTGTTTTTTGAGATAAGGTCTGGCTCTGTCTCACAGGCTGGAGTGCAGTGGCGTGATCTTGGCTCGCTGCAACCTATATGCCTCCTGCACTCAAGCCATTCTCCCACTTCAGCCTCTGGAGTAGCTGGGACCACAGGTGCGCGCCACCACACCCAGCTAAGTTTTTGTGTATTTTTTTGTAGGGTTTTGCCATGTTGGCCAGGCTGGTCTCGAACTCCTGAGCTCAAGCAATCCACCAGCCTTGACCTCCCAAAGTGCTGGGACTCCAGGTGTGAGCCACCATACCTGGCGGTATGCAGTTTTTAAAAGTTTTAGTGGTTTTTAAAGAAAAAGTCTTCCCCCTTCGTAGCCTCTCCAGAAGGAATACTTTGCTTACCTGATTTTTGGTATTTCACCTGCTGTGTCTAAATTAGGCTTTTTGTGCCAGTGTAACATTCTGAGTTCAGCCATTCTCATTGGCATTCCCAGCATGGATGATGTGAGGCTTGCTTTCCCGGTTGCAGCCCTCTCCGCCCAAAACCTTTCTCATCCCCTCAATCTGATGGTTTTGGTGGACTCAGTTTAGTGCTGGCGTGATCACTACTACATAAACGACTCACTGGCCTTGTCATGTAGCAACAAAACTGTTTCCTGCACAACTTCTGGTTTTCTTTGGGATAATTAGTGCTTTGCTTACTTTCCTATGTACTGAATTCAGTTGTGAACTTTTTTTTTTTTTTAAAGGAAGGGTCTTGCTCTGTCACCCAGGTTGGAGTGCAGTGGTGCCATCACAGCTCCTAGGCTCAAATGATCCTCCTGCCCTAGTTAGCCCTACTCCTGAGTAGCTGGGACCACAGGTGTGTGCCACCATGCCCAGCTAATTTTTAAAATGTTTAGTAGAGTTGGGGATCTCCCTATGTTGCCTAGGCTGGTCTTGAACTCCTGGCCTGAAGCCACCATTCCACCTCAGCCTCCCAAAGTGCTGGGTTACAGGTATGAGCCACTGTGCCTGGCCTCAGCTGTGAACTTTCATCTATTGTCTAAACCTCTCAAGATATTCAGATGTGTTGTTATTTTGCCAATACCCATTTTCCTGAAGTCGTCTGATCTGCACCACTCTTAGGTGCTGGTCTTCATTTCCTGCATCCAGATTCCCTTTTTTGATTTACTTCATCCTGAATGGTTTCTCCAAGAGCTCCTTGAGAGCGTGTTGGAAGTATGTACAGTCATGCACTATGTAATGACATTTTAGTCAACAATGTATTACATATATGATAGTGTGTGACTGTACCTTATTTTTACTGTACCTTTTCTGTGTACAGATACGCAAATACCACTGTTACAACTGCCTACTGCATTCAGTATAGTAACGGGCTGTGCAGGTGAGTAGCCTGGGAGCAATGAACAGGTCCTACCTTCAACCTAGGTGTGTAGTAGGCTGACGTTAACAATGAAATCACCCACGTGTTTCTCAGAACGTATACCCATCGTTAAGTAAGGCATCACTCTTATTTTTGAGCCCCTGCATCTTTGAAAACAACTGTTGTACAGTACTTGTGCCTGGGCTTAAAATTCTAGGTTGGTGTTACCATCCCTTTTAAGTTATATTTTTGAGACAGGGTCTCACTTTGTTACCCAGGCTGGAGTGCAGTAGCATGATCTCAGCTTACTGCGACCTCAACAGCCTGGGCTCGAGCAGTCCTGCTCAGCGTCCCAAGTAACAGGGACTACGGGTGTGCGCCACCATGCCCAGCTAATTTTGTTTCGTAGAGATGGGATCTGACTATGTTGCTTAGGCTGCAGATTTTTCCTTTTGAGACAGGCTCTTGCTGTGTTGACCAGGCTTAGACTCAAACTCCTGGGCTCAAGTGATCCTCCCACTGCAGGCTCTCAAGTAGCTGGTACTACAGGCTTGGCCCACTGCACCCAGCCTCCCTTCAGTTAAAAAATTTATTTTTGGCCAGGTGCAGTGGCTCACGCCTGTAATCCCGGCATTTGGGAGGCCAAGGTGGGCAGATCATTTGAGGTCAGGGGTTTGAGACCAGCCTGGCCAACATGGAGAGACCCTGTCTCTACTAAAAATACAAAAATCAGCCAGGCGTGGTAGTGCATGCCTATAATCCCAGCTACCTGGGAGCCTGAGGCAAGAGAATTGCTTGAACCTGGGAGACGAGGTTGCAGTGAGCCAAGATCGCGCCACTGCACTCCAGCCTGGGCAACAATAGTGAGACTCCCATCTCAAAAAAAAAAAAAATTTTTTTTTTTTTTTTTTTTGTAGAGACGGTGTCTTGCTGTGTTGCCCACACTCGTCTTGAGCTCCAGCAATCCTCCCACTTTGGCCTCCCAAAATGGAATGATTACAGGCCTGAGCCACTGCACCTAGTCCCTTCAGAATTCTGAAGGCAGTTCTTCCATGATTTTTCTTAGCCATTTCTGTTGGGATGTATGTTTTTCTTAAATCTTGTGAGATTATCCTTTTCTCTTCCACATCCTAGGGTTTATTTTATCCACCATGCTGTGCACTTGGTAGCCTCTTTCCGTCTTGGAAACTCGTGACTTTCAAACTCAGATGTCAGACCTGGAGTGTCCTCGTAACCTTTTTCTTTTCCTGGTTTGTTATCTTTGAGCTTTTGATTTTGTCTGATGCTTTTCATCTTCAGGAGCTCTTTTCCTCCCTCTCCCCACTGTGAGCCTCCAGGGTCAGTTCTGAGTCACGGCGCTTTCTCTGAGTCTGAAGCCATGGCATGGGTCATTAGGAGCTTCTGTCCACATCATCTGTTCCTTTTGGTGTCTTGTTCTTCTAGTGTCAGGAGTCCTTGGCTCATGCTTAAAGGTTGAAATTGGAAGCAGTTCCCTAGAAGGGTCACACCATGTAGCGAGTCCATCTTGTACCTTTCTGACACTAGGTGAGTGCAGGAATTGGGTTTAGAAACAAAGCTTGTAGCAGTTGGACGTTGCTACAGCTTTTTTTTTTTTTTTTTTTTTTTTTGAGACAGTCTTGCTCTGCCGCCCAAGCTGGAATGCAGTGCCACGATCTCGGCTTACTGCAGCCTCCGCCTCCTGGGCTCAAGCCATTCTCCTGCTTCACCTCCCGAGTAGCTGCGATTACAGGTACCTGCCACCACGCCTGGCTATTTATTTATTTACTTATTTTTTTTGAGGCGGAGTTCTGCTCTGTTGCCCAGGCTGGAGTGCAGTGGCATGATCTCAGCTCACTGCAACCTCCGCCTCCCAGGTTCAAGTGATTCTCCTGCCTCAGTCTCCTGAATAGCTGGGGCTGTAGGTGCGCACCACCACTCCTGGCTAATTTTTGTATTTTTAGTAGAGACAGGGTTTCACCATGTTGGCCAGGCTGGTCTCAAACTCCTGACCTCAGGTGATCCGCCCAGTTTGTCCTCCCCAAAGTGCTGGGATTACAGGCATGAGCCACTGCACTCAGCCTGCTACAGCATTTCCATTAAAGTTGTACTTTTTTATTTCTGTGAGACAGGGTCTTATTCTGTCACCCAGGCTGGAGTGCAGTGGCGTGACCACAGCTCACTGCAGCCGTGAACTCCTGGGCTCAAGTGTCCACCTTCCTCAGCCTCCCAAAGTGCTGGGATTACAGGTGTGAGCCACTGTGCCTGGCCTGAAGTTTTTAAAGGGCCCTTTGCAGGCTTTACAAAGCTTTAAGGTGGCATGGCTGTGACAGCAGAGAGGCCCCAAGGAGGTGTCTTCTGAGGTCAGATTTCCCGGGAGAATCTTCTCCTTGAAGACTTGGGGAGCCAGGAGGGGCACAGTCTCCTTCCCTCAACTGTGCTTGTGCCCAGTCCCCACTTTCCACTTCAGAGCAAACGACGGGCCAGGTTTCTTCCGGCTTTCCAGCAAACCTGCTCTGTAGCTGGGCGTGTCTGCATCACCCCCTCTTCACAGCTGCCCAGGGTCTCGTAAGCTGGGGTCAGTTCATGTCTTTCCTTCCCCCTTAAGGTTCTGTACTGCGCATCATTTGACTGTTGGAGTGCCTTTTCCCATCCTGTGGGTCTGTGCTTTTTTGGAGAAATCTCCCTCCTGTCATTCTGTTGGGCTTCCGGTGGGAGAGGGGGTGAAATCAGTGCTTGTGCAGTCTTCCGTCTATAGCCAGAACCCCAGGGTTTTAAAAAAAAAACCTGGAAACATCATTGCTTTACAACCACCCAGTATATTAGCGCTATCTGGAAATCCCCAATAAGAGAGCGAGCGGCTGTACACACAAGCACTATCGTGACGCGCGCTTTATTGTTTCAACTCCTGAATCTACTGGCCAATCCCAGAGGCAGAAGAGTAGCAAGAATTCAATCAGCAACTCTTGATGCGGACACAAACAACTGGGTGGTGGGAACAGGCGCTGGGGGGCTGTGGCTCGGCGGGGCCGGGGGCTCCACTCACTTCCCCGATCGGGTTTCGTCTTCATCCCCAGCCAGAGCCCAGGGCTGCCCTTGGTGACGCCCAGGAGAAACCCCCAGCCCGCACCCTCACAACAGTGCCATCTGCACATCCAGGAAGCCCAGTTTGAAAAACAAACCACGCCTGTAAACCGAGTTGGATGAAAAGGGCTGCCTTGGGGGTGCGAGGCTAAGGATCTGTTCACTGTCTTCTGGGTGGGCCCTGGATTCCCGGTCTTCTGGGTGGGCCCTGGATTCCCGCACTTCTGGAGCAGTCCTCAGACAGCCAAGGGATCCATCCGCGGGCCAGGGCTTCCCGAGGCTGTCTCCACGGTCGCTGGGTCTCAGGAGTCCTCCTATCACCTGAGCGTGCTCGCTGCTTCTGCTATGATTATGGCCACAATGACTTCCCATAAACGTGATAGTCATTGATACCATGGAATTCTGTTCCCATCCGATTCCTGTTGATGGACATCCGCTGTTTCGGCGTCATGGGAACTCCTCGGATGGTAAGTCAGTTTAAGGACAAAAGCGTGAGTCCATCCTTCCTGGGACAGTTTCCAGTGGACCTGGTCAGGCCACGTCCACACCGGAGACCCCCTGTGCTGGACAGGAGACGCAGGCCGCTCTGTCGGAGACCAAGCTGTCCAAGGCCCGCATCAGGATGTCTGGCATGTGGTCTGTGAGCATCTTCGGGCCTATGAGTATTTTGCTGAATTCCGCTTCGTGTGACCACTTGGCGCTATAGTGAGCAGCAGAGCAGCAGCCAAACCTGAAGCAGAAAAGGAGAGACATCAGCTCCCAAGGGGCCCCAGGGCTGACCCCGCGCTCCTCCTGCCTGCCCACCACGCAGCACTCACCGCCCCGAGGCGCCCTCCTCCTGCAGGTGGATGATCCTGCCGGGAGGGTAGAGAGGGGGGTACTTGGGAGAAGAGTCCAGTGGGGAGTCGCTGGAGAAGCTGTAGGCCGGGGACCAGCGTGTCAGTAGGCTCTGCTCCCCCAGAAGAGGCTGTGTCAGGACTTCCTGGTCGCCCCCGTCCAGCTCCGTGGGAAAGTTGTTGGGGTTTCCTCCGAACAGTTCGTACCACAAACCGTGCAGCAAGATCTTGTACTGAGGGCGAGACCCAAGCAGTAGAATGCCGTCACTCACCCTCTGTCACCTGAGACCTCCCGAAACACCAAGGCGGACCAGGCACAGGGATCTGCCCTTTGACCTAGAAACCGTGCTTGGAAGACTCCATCAAAGATGCACCGGCAAGCTGTGCTGGGTGGCAGCCACCTTGGCTCAGGACAAGGCTCTATGCCTAGTCACAGATCATGAGCGTGGGCTCTCTCTTGGGCAGTAAAACCATCACATGTGCAGCAATATTAAAAACTAAGCCATACAGACTGTGAGGGATATTTCCCTTAATTATTTTCCGGCAATTCTGGAAATCAGTTTTGCCCTTCCCTGAAAGGCATTAGATATTAATTTCTATGGGCTGGAGCGCAATGGCGTTATCTTGGCACCACAATCTGCCTCCCGGATTCAAGAGATTCTCCTACCTCAGCCTACTGAGGAGCTGGGATTACAGGCTCCTGCCACTATGCCCAGCTAATTTTTTTTTTTTTTTTGAGACTGAGTTTCACTCTGTCGCCCAGGCTGGAGTGCAGTGGCGCAATCTCGGCTCACTGCAAGCTCTGCCTCCCGGGTTCACACCATTCTCCTGCCTCAGCCTCCAGAGTAGCTGGGACTACAGGTGCCCGCCACCGCACCCGGCTAATTTTTTGTATTTTTAATAGAGACAGGGTTTCACCGTGGTCTCGATCTCCTGACCTTGTGATCCATCCGCCTCGGCCTCCCAAAGTGCTGGGATTACAGGCGTGAGCCACTGCGCCTGGCCTAATTTTTTGTAGTTTTAGTAGAGACGGGGTTTCTCCATGTTGGTCAGGCTGGTCTCAAACTCCCGACCTCAGGTGATCCACCCACCTCAGCCTCCCAAAGTGCTGGGATTACAGGCGTGAGCCACCGTGCCCGGCCTAGATACTAATTTCTAAAAAAAATTTTAGGCTGGGCACAGCAGTGGCTCACACCTGTAATCCCAGCACTTTGGGAGGTCAAGGCAAGCAGATTGCTTCAGCCCCGAAGTTTGATTCCAGCCTGGACAACATGGTGAGACCCTGTCTCTACAAAAAATACAAAAATTAGCCAGGTGTGGTGGCGTGTGCCTGTAGTGTAGTCCCAGCTACTCAGGAGGCTGAAGTGGGAGGATCACTTGAACTTGGGAGGCTGCAATGTGCCGAGACTGCGCCACTGCACTCCAGCCTGGGTGACAGAGCGAGATCCTGTCTCAAAAAAGAAAAAACTGGGGGAGGTAATTGGTAAGGAGAAAAATTTAAATTGCGTTTCTTCTTTCTGATTAGGAACAAAACCATGAGAAAGGTCAGAAAACAAAGGGGTTAAACAAGTAAAAATCATCTCTACCCACACTAAACAAAACCACACTTGGCATATGTATTTTCAAGTTTTTGTCAAAATTCATATATCTGTATCTCCTTGTCCCCACTCTCTGCCATGAGTCATATCTCTTAAGAATAATTTTTAAGTTTTGTTTCTTTTGAACTTTTAAATGGATATCTATCTTTATCGGCAGACATAAATTTCTTCTTTTTGGAGACAGAGCCTCACTCTGTCCCACAGGCTGGAGTGCAGTGGTGTGATCTTGGCTCATGCAACCTCCGCCTCCTGGGTTCAAGCAATTCTTCTGCCTCAGCCTCCCAAGTAGCTGGGATTACAGGCACCCACCACCACCCCTGGCTCATTTTTGTATTTTTACTAGAGAAGGGGTTTTGCCATGTCGACCAGGCTGTTCTCGAACTCCTGACTCAGGTGATCCGCCCGCCTTAGCCTCCCAAAGTGCTGGGATTACAGGTGTGACCCACTGCGCCCGGCCGGCAGACATAAATTTCTACCACCATGTTAAAAAATCCTTGACATGGACACATACCACCATTTTAATAACTGCATGATATCCACAGTGTAGATAAATGTGCCTGTACCTCTTAAGCTCTATTTGGCAGCCTCGTTTCCTAAGCTTTTGGACAACAAAGCCAAAAGGCATTAACATACTATTAGTCCCAAGACAGGACTAAGAAGTTTGTCAGAAAGCAAAATCAAACGGATAGTTCCTCCAGATTATTTTCTTTCTTTTTTTTTAGAATAGAGACAGGGTCTTCTTGTGTTGCCCAGGTTGGCCTCAAGGGATCCTCCTGCCTTGGCCTCCTGAGGTGCTGGGATTCCAGGCATGCGCCACCGCGCCCAGCCCAGATCCTGTTTCCTCCCTGTGACATTTCCCGCACTTGCAGCCATTTGCTTTCTTAGACATCACAGAGTCCTAGCCCAGAATCTGATCAGAGGGTGGAAGGAGAACTTCCAGCAACAGCACAGAGTGTCCTGCACTGAGGGTGCAATTCTTCCCGGCTCTCCACAGGATCTCAGGGACAGGCCCCGTGTCCTGCAGACCCTCTCGACAAGGCACCCGCTTACCTTGGGTTTATTGCAGTGCGCGACCACTCGCAAGATTCTTCTCTTCAGATCTTCCAAGTTGGTCACACTGAGCCTGTTTAGCAAAGAGGCACACTGAAGCTGGGACCCGGCACTCCCAACCCCCCAGCCCCGGGCACAGCACCAGGCAGGCTTACCTGGGAATCACATCCTTCCCCAGGACGAGCGACACGATGAAGCTCTGAGAGTATTCATGCAGAGCTTTGCTGCAATTCCAAACAGGGAGAGGATGTTAGCTTTACGACGACACTGCCCACAAGGACTTCCACGAAAGAAATCAGTAACACTGAGGGGTTATGTTCCCAGGCCTCAGCTCTGTTCTCTCTTCTCTAAAGGGAGGGGAGGGGAAACTTCAGTTACGGCAACTCACTGGCCAGATCCTACTAAAGTCACAATATGCGTTCAACAGAGACGCCCCGCAGCTAAAACCGCAAACTGGACACCAAGGCGGACCAAGCACATGGATCTGTCCTTTGGCGCAGAAACCGCACTTGGAAGACTCCATCAAAGATGCACTGGAGGCCGGGCGCGGTGGCTCACGCCTGTAATCCCAGCACTTTGGGAGGCCGAGGCAGGTAGATCACGAGGTCAGGAGATCGAAACTATCCTGGCTAACATGGTAAAACCCCGTCTCTACTAAAAATACAAAAAATTAGCTGGGCGTGGTGGCAGGCGCCTGTAGTTCCAGCTACTCAGGAGGCTGAGGTAGGAGAATGGCGTGAACCCGGGAGGCGGAGCTGGCAGTGAACTGAGATCACGCCACTGCACTCCAGCCTGGGCGACAGAGTGAGACTCCATCTCAAAAAAAAAAAAAGATGCCCCAGCAAAAATGGAGGGGCAGAGTTAACAGGCGATTCACTGCGGTGGAACCTGCACCGGCAGAGGCTGGGAGCCTCCAAACACCCATCCACAGAGCTGCCTTCAGCTCCCAACAACGAGTCACACAACAGTGCGTCCCGCACAGCTAGGAGAAGGAGGAGGGCTGTGTGTGCCGCTGCGGGGTCATCTCAGGACATGCGGTGAAAGTGAACAGCCACGACCAGAGGCAGAAGAGCAGGGAGAAGGTGCATCAACAGGAGGAGAGGAACACAGACACGCTTCCTTCCAGCCATGGACGTAATGGAAACGCCAGTCAAAACCACCACATTCTACCTCTGGGATGACAGAAAGGACTTCTTTTTTTTTTTGAGATGGAGTCTCGCTCTGTCGCCCAGGCTGGAGTGCGGTGGCGCCACATCTCCGCTCACTGCAACCTCCACCTCCCAGGTTCACGCCATTCTCCTGTCTCAGCCTCCCAAGTAGCTGGGACTACAGGCGCCCGCCACCACGCCCAGATAATTTTTTGTATTTTTAGTAGAGACGGGGTTTCACCGTGTTAGCCAGGATGGTTTCGATCTCCTGACTTGGTGATCCGCCAGCCTTGGCCTCCCAAAGTGCTGAGATTACAGGTGTGATGAGCCACCTCACCTAGCCAATTTTTTTTTTCTTTTTCTTTTGCGACAGAGTCTAGCTCTGTCACCCAGGCTGGAGTGCAGTGGCGCGATCTTGGCTCACTGCAACCTCTTCATCCTGCGTTCAGGCAATCCTACTGCCTCAGCCTCCTGGGTAGCTGGGACCACAGGCATGCGTCACCACGTACAGCTAATTTTTATAAGGAATGGGGTCTTTCTATGTTGCCCAGGCTGGTCTCAATCTCCTGGGCTCAAGTGATCCTCCTGCCTCAGCCTCCCAAAGTGCTGGGGTTACAGGTGTGACCCACCACGCCCAGCCTCCTGATCTTTAAGTATCACTATACACTACGGTTACATTTTCTCTTTGGTGTAACAAAAGCCTTTCCTACCTCTTTCCAGTGAAAAGGCCTGGAGATTATGACCAGCCCTGTGGTAATGAGAACTACCAGTGTCCCGATTTCAGTTCAGAAATACCATTTCCCGCTAAAAGGAACCAATATTCCTTGGAGAAATGGTTGATTCCAGATATGGATGACGGAAAAAAAAAAAACTTGCTCATTTGAAGCCCAAAACTTGAGAATATTCTGTTGTACCAGAAAGCAAGAAAATGAGGCCAGGCACAGTGCTCAACACCTTTAATCCTAGCACTTTGGGAGGCTGAGGCAGGAGGATCACTTGAGCCCAGGAGTTCAAGACCAGCCTGGGCAACATAGCAAGACCCTGTTCCTTAATTAGCTGGATGTGGTGGTGTGCGCCTGTGGTCCCAGCTACTTGGGAGGCTGAGGCCGGAAGATCACCTGGGCACAGGAGGCAGAGGCTACAGCGAGCCATGACAGTGCCACTGCACTCCAGCCGGGAAGACTGAGTGACACTCTGTGTCAATAAAAAAAAAACAAAGACAGCAAGAAAACAGACGACTGAAGTTTAAGTTTTAAAAAAATTAATGTCTGCCTCTGTAGACTGCTAGGCAACAATTCATTATTCTGAACACTGCTAAATCGAGGGAAAAATTTAAGCACTTATACATTCTCCTGTTTTTTCCTGTGTGAACTGTATGTCAAAGAAACCAAGTATGCGAAGAAAAGCTCTTTTTGTTCTTTACGTACTTAATTTTTAATCATCCCAAAGGGCTGGGATTACAGGCATGAGCCACCATGCCTGGACTTTATTTCATTTTAATGAAATAAAGTGGTATAATTTTCCTTTATAATCACGGCAAAAGGTTACACAGAACAGTCAGTATGCTGAATCAGCAAAAAAAAAAAAGTACTTTTCAGCCAGGCGTGGTGGCTCATGCCTGTAATCCCACCACTTTGGGAGGCCGAGGAGGGAGGATCACGAGGTCAGAAGACAGGAGATCGAGACCATCCTGGCTAACACAGTGAAACCCGTCTCTACTAAAAAAATACAAAAAATTAGCCAGGTGTGGTGGCGGGCGCCTGTAGTCCCAGCTACTGGAGAGGCTGAGACAGGAGAATCGCTTGAACCTGGGAGACGGAGGTTAGTCAGTGAGCTGAGATCACGCCATTGCACTCCAGCCTGGGCGACAAGAGCAAGGCTCCGTCTCAAAAAAAAAAAAAAAAAAGAGTAATTTTCAAACTCATAAAAATGTCTTTAAACATGTTCATTATGCATGTGTGCCTGCCCACGGCATATGCCCCCCCGAGAGGGAGTGCTCAGCACACTATGGGCTCTGGGCGATGTGCCCACCAGGCGCATGGATGTCAGCAACCGGACCCCTCTGCTGGGGCTGTGAGAATGGGGGAGGCTGTGCATGCTTGTGGGGAGGGAGGGTATGAGAAATCCCTACAACCTTCTGCTCAGTTTTGCTGTCAACCTAAAACTGCTCTAAAAAATAAAGTCTGTTTGAAAAAAGACCTTAGAATTAAATCATTTAGGAAATTACAGGTATGGTCAGATAGGTCTAAGAAAGGCTAGACAGACTTTCTTCTGTGAAATAGCGCTTCAAAACACAAACCTCATGTGGGTGTGATGGCTCATGCCTGTAATGCCTGCACTTTGGGAGGCCGAGGCGGGTGGATCACTTGAGGTCAGGAGATCAAGACCAGCCTGGCCAACATGGTGAAACCCCGCCACTACTAAAAATACAAAAATTAGCCGGCGTGGTGGTGGGCGCCTGTAGTCCCAGCAACTCGGAAGGATAAGGCAGAAGAACCACTTGAACCTGGGAGGTGGAGCTTGCAGTGAGCCGAGATCACGCCACTGAACTCCAGCCTGGGCGACAGAGCAAGACTCTGTCTCAGGAAAATAAAAGAAAAAAAAGATGAGTCTGGACCACATGACTTGTAAGTAGCAAGCTGTTAGAGCAGGAAAACAAAGGCTCACCTCCACAGCCCCCGGGGCGGGGAGAAGGCGTAGCACCTGACCTGCGGGTAGGCGGCTCTGAGCATGGTGGCCAGCAGGGCGGCCGCCCCGCCCCCGAGGCTGTGGCCCACGATGACCAGCCGGTACTCCTAGAGGACAGACAGCAGAATGAGGTGAAGGGTAAAAACAACAGCTCCAGAGAGGACAAGGAAAGAAACGTTAACTAAGATCTCACAGGAGCAATGCTGAAGGCTTGGCTCAAAATCCCGTCGTTGATGAGTCGTCGGTAAACGTATCTGGCAGCTTGAGAAATACCCTAAAAACACAGACAAAGAAGGTGGCTGTTAATCCTCAGACAAGGAAGGCCCAGCGGAGACTCAAGATGGAATGACGCTGTGCACTGATGTGTGAGTCTCTCCTGGGATCTGAGATTGCAGGATCAGCAGCCACGTCCATCGTGCACGGCTGTGCTCCTGGCACCTTGCACAGGGCCTGACATGAAGCAGGTGCCAGGTGTGATGGCGCACGCTTGTAATCCCAGCACTTTGGGAAGCCAAGGCAGGAGGATACTTGAGCCCAGGAGTTCAAGACCAGCCTGGGCAACATAGTCTCTACTAAAATAAAAATACAAGACCAGCCTGGATTCTGACTCTATTAAAAAAAAAAAAAATTAACTGGGCTTGGTGGCGAACGCCTATAGTCCAGCTACTCGGGAGGCTGAGGTGGGAGGGTCGCTTGAGCACAGGAAGTTCAGGCTGCAGTGAGTTATCATCGCACCACGGGGCAGCAGAGTGAGACCCTGTCTCAAAAAAAACAAAACAAAAAACCCAAAACAACCAAACATCTTTCCACAGATACATTTCTGTGGCTTTTTCTGTAGCTACACCATTTTGTGCTGTGTCAACATATCACAATTTACTTCAGCAAGTTCCTATGGCTGGTCAGATTTAGACTTTTTAAATAACATTTAAACATAAAGTTCTAGAGCTGGGCCAAGTGGCTCACACCTGCAATCCAAGCTATTTGGGAGGCTGAGGCAGGAGGATCACTTGAACACATGAGGTTGAGACCAGCCTGGGCCACATAGCAAGACCCCATTTCTCTAAAACAACTACAAAATCCATGAAGTTCCGAATCAAAGACACTGATAAGCATCCACTGTTCCTGCAAAGGTAAAACTAAACCATCAGAAGTGAGTTTTAGGGTGGTCAGGTTTGGCTTTAACTTCAAAAAGTAAATAAAATTTTATTTATTTATTTATGAATGAATGAATGAATGAATGACAGAGTCTTGCTCTGTTGCCCAGGCTGGAGTGCAGTGGTGCGATCTCGGCTCACTGCAACCTCTGCCTCCCGGGTTCAAGCGACTCTCTTGCCTCAGCCTCCTGAGTAACTGGGATTACAGGCATGTGCCACCACGCCCAGCTAATTTTCGTATTTTTAGTAGAGACAGGGTTTCACCATGTTGGCCAGGCTAGTCTCGAACTCCTGACCTCGTGATCCGCTCGCCTAAGCCTCCCAAAGTGCTGGGATTATAGGCGTGAACCACTGTGCCAAGAAAAATTTAAAATTTTCTAACATATACATGTGTCCTCTGAAACAGCCTTCTTGAAAATTAAGTAGGTGGCTCATGCCTGTAATCCCAGCACTTTGGGAGGCTGAGGCAGGAGGATCACTTGAGCCCAGGAGTTCAAGGTTACAGTGAACTGTGATTGTACCACTGCACTCCAGCCTGGGTGGCACAGTGATACTCTGTTTCGGAAAAATAATCATCATAAAAATAATAAATAGAAGAAAAAAAATAAAACCATTCCCTACATGCAGTTAAGCCCTCAAAAAATTTTTAAAAAAGAAAAGCTGTGCCAGGGAAGAAACGACCCTGTCAATCAAAAATATCTTCAAAATGCTTCCTCACCGTGCTCCTGTGCTGGGCTCGGAGAAAAGCGGGCCTGGCCCCTGTCCCATGCAGCTTCTATTCTAACAGGACGGGGTGGAGGAAATCCCACAGAAGATGGGAGATTGTTTTTGATCATCTCTAATGCAACTACAAGTTTCTTTTTTTGTTTTTTTTTTTTGAGACGGAGTCTCACTCTGTCGCCCAGGCTGGAGCACGGTGGCTCAATCTCGGCTTGGGGCAAGCTCCGCCTCCTGGGTCCATGCCGTTCTCCTGCCTCAGCCTCCCGAGTAGCTGGGACTACAGGCGCCTGCCACCACGCCTGGCTAATTTTTTGTATTTTTAGTAGGGACAGAGTTTCACCGTGTTAGCCAGGATGGGCTCGATCTTCTGACCTCGTGATCTGCCCGCCAAGGCCTCCCAAAGTGCTGGGATTACAGGCGTGAGCCACGGCTCCTGGCTGCAACTACAAGTTTCTAAGAATTAAATAATTCTGCAAGTAGAATGCTGAACCCAGCCATCATATAAGAAAATTCTTAAAAAGGATTCAACACTCTGTGTGCATTCAGATGGCTTTTTTTTTTTTTTTTTTTGAGACGGAGTCTCATGTTCAAGCGATTCTCCTGCCTCAGCCTCCCCAGTAGCTGGAATTACAGGCACTCACCACCACACCCGGCTAATTTTTGTATTTTCAGTAGAGATGGGGTTTTAGTGTGTTGGCCAGGCTGGTCTCAAACTCCTGACCTCAAAGTGCTGGGATTACAGGTGTGAGCCACTGCACCTGGCCCTGACAGCACTTCTTAACAAATCCCCAGATGCCCTTTCTCTCTCCTGTGATGGCGGGATGCAGTCAACTCCAGGCCACACTCACTGGGCACCTACCCTGTGGCTGGTGCCGGGCAGGCAGAGCCCAGCAGGACGTGGACTAAGCTGCTGCTGGCGAGCCTCCCCGGCGCACATCCAACAACAAACGCCAAGGCCCTTTCGGCCACACAGGTTTGGAGTCCGATTACCGTGGACAGCGTCAGAGCCAAACTCAGCGTGACTTGGCACAAATGAAGCCAAGAGCACAGGACAGGCCCTGAGCGGCAGCCTTCCCGACCCAAGGGATGAACTGTCACTAAAATATGAACCCAGCATGTGGGGGCCTCAGCTGCCAGCCAGGCCGGGGGTCCTCAGCTTGTGGTCACATAAAGCCTTTGCCTGAGCAGATCCACCCAGGCCAAGCCCCCTGGCCCCTGAGTTTCTGGGGCATCTCTGTACTAAGGCTTACAGTTCCTCCTTTCCTCACACATGCCCAGTAACAGTCAAACTGGAGTCTTTTGTGAACTGGCGTCTAAAAAAGACAGCAAAGGGCCGGGCGTGGTGTCTCATGCCTGCAATCCCAGCACTTTGGGAGACTGAGGCAAGAGGACTGCTTGAGCCCAGGAGATTCAAGACCAGTCTGGGTAACATAGCGAGACCCCATCTCTACAAAATAAAAAGTGGAAAATTAGCCAGGCATGGTGGCACACGCCTGTAATCCCAGCTACTTGGGAGGCTGAGGTGGGAAGATCACTTGAGCCTGGGAGATGGAGGCTGCAGTGAGCTATGATCGCACCACTGCACTCCAGCCTGGGTGACAGAACGAGACCCTATCTCAAAAACAAAAGCAGCAAGTTAGGGGTTACTGGTGACCTTGGCCACAGCAGTGCGAGAGAAAATTCGGGGAGGAGACAGAGGACAGATGTCTGTCTGCATCCTACAGAAATGAGGGGATGAAGATAACCTGGAAGGGTGGCGGGTACGGAGACCAGGGGAGTGGGCTCTAGGGCATGCCAGCAGGGAACACCCCTGCTTCCCTGAAAATAGGGAAAAGTGGCTCACGCCTGTAATCCTAGCAATTTGGGAGGCAGAGGTGGGTGGATCATGAGGCCAAGAGATCGAGACCATCCTGGCCAACATGGTGAAACCCCATCTCTACTAAAACTACAAAAATCAGCTGGGTGTGGTGACGTGCGCCTGTAGTCCCAGCTACTTGGGAGGCTGAGAGAGGAGAATTGCTTGAACCTGGGAGGCGGAGGTTGCAGTAAGCTGAGATGGCACCACTGCACTCCAGCCTGGACGACAGAGCAAGACTCCATCTCAAAAAAAAAAAAAAAAAAAAAGAAACAGGCCAGTGACAAAAGGACAAATCCCGTACGATTCCACTTCTGTGGGGTTCCCAGAAGAGACGACTTGTAGAGACAAAGTAGAACAGAGGTTCCCAGAGGCCGTGGAAGGGAGGAAGGGGAAGTGAGTGGTGATGGGTTCAGAGCTTGTGTTGGGGGTGCTGGGACTGGACACGGGTACACGGCACTGTGAACACGCTGGATGCCCGGAACTGCACACTAACGACCAACGAACAGTGAAACTGACCAATGTGTGTCAGGAATATCTCACCACAGTTAAAGGAAACCCCCAAAACTAGAACCCCCACCCCTCTACTCTGGGCAGGGGGCTTTCATTCCTTCGGGAGGAGCTGAGGCATAGCACAGTGAGCATGAAACTGTGAGCCTGGCACCGTGCCATCTGCCATCTGCACAGAGAACATGTGAATGACCCAGCAGAGCGCCCGCGGGGTGGGCCTGCCTCCTGAGGGCCTGGTGCGCACTCTCTGCTGCTCTGAGCTTTGATGAAGCTGTTCTTCACCATGAGAATGTACTACTTGAATTAATTCAGAGGCTGGGTGTGGTGGCTGACGCCTGTAATCCCAACACTCTGGGAGGCTGAGGCAGGAGAATTACTTGAGCCCAGGAGGTCAAGACCAGCCTGGGCAACACAGGGAGACTGCCTCTCAGAAAACACACACAGAGAGAAGGAAAAGCCACAGAGCTGGGCTCAAATGCCCAACCTGCTACTTATTCCAGTGGCCACGCGACTTCGGGCAACGCACTCGCTCTCTCTGAACAGGCTTCTCTCTCTTAGAACAAACGAAATCCCACAGCCTCCCAGGGCTGCTGTGAGAATCAGTGCAGGAGGAACGGGCAGTCCCTGGCCCGAGGCACCCATCTGCTGTGCGGTCAGCACTCACTGGGAAGACACACGAGTCCGCGCTCATACCTTGTGTGCCAGGCGGTCCTGCACCTCACACTCCACATCCAGCACCTCGCTCTCCGCTGACAGGTCCGTAAGGACATCCTGTAAAAAGGGCGTTGCAGAAGGGCCGTCAGCCTGTGTAGGCAGGGTAGGAGAATGACAGGTGGTCCCTGCTCCTGACACTTCTGTGGAGGATGGCGGGGATGGCACCGTCTCCTGGTTCAGTCCTGGGACTGAACCCTAAACTCAGGAGGGAAACCCAGCGGTGGCTCCTGAGGGCCCCCATGGCACGACCAGCTCTGGGCCAGGTGTGAAGGGTGGAGGGGACCATGGAGTGTGCCTAAGACACGCCCTGCGCCTTCCCCATCACACACACATATTCTAAGGACCCCGTGGCACAGAGCCTGTACCAGGATTCCGAACAAAGCCTGGTTCCCGTCCTCAGGAGCCCCGTAACGGGTGAAACCGTGGAGAGGAGGCGGCCCAGACTAGCGCCGCAGCAAGGGCCAGGCGGTGCCAAGTCAGAGGATGGGGCACAGCCCAGGCGCAGGGGCAGCTCCCTGGAGGAGGTGACGCCAGAGCCAGACCCGAAGGAAGAGGCTGTTGTGAAAGCAGAGAGGACAGGCGGCGTCCTCCCCACAGGGGCAGCAGGACCCGCTGGCTGAGGCCCTGGGCATGGCTCCACACCAGCCGTATCTGAAAAGGTCCACAGGAGAGTGCTGTGCTGCTGGGCTGGAGGCCCCGGCACCAGCGTCCAGGCTGCGGAGTGGGCATGGGGGAGGCTGCTGGGTAAAGCACCCAGAGCTGTGATAAGAAACACAAACTTGATGTTAAAGACAGTGGGCCCAGCCATAGAAAAGTGCAAAATCACGTCCTCTGCAGCAACGGATGCAGCTGCGGGCCATCGTCCTCAGCGAATTAACGCAGACACAGAAAAGCAAACACCGCATGGTCTGATGTGACAGTGGACACTCAACATTGGGTATTCATGGACACAAAGAGGGGACAATAGACACTGGGGCTACTAGAGGAGGGCAGGGGAAGGGCTGAAAACCTAACCACTGAGTACTATGCTCAGTACCTGGGAGATGGGATCAACAGTACCCCAAACCTCAGCATCACGCAGTATACCCAGCTACAAATCTGCACATGTACCCTCTGAATCCAAAATAAAAGTTGGAATTAAAAAAAGAAAATTTAAAGATAAATCAATAAAGGCAATGGGAAGCCACTGGAGGTTTCTGAGCATGATGGTAAGATCCGACCCGTGTTCTAGAGTGAGTCCTTGGTGGACAGGACAGTGGACAGACGCTGAGGTGAGTGGATGGCTACAGCCCAGGAGTTCGAGACCAGCCTGGGCAACATAGTGAGATCCTGTCTCTACAAAAATAGAAAAAATTAGCCAGGTGTAGTGGCACATGCCTGTAGTCCCAACTACTTGAGAGGCTGAGGCAGGAGGATCACTTGAGCCCAGGAGGTGGAGGCTGCAGTGAGCTGACTGTACCATCGTACTCCACCCTGGGCAACAGAGCAAGACCCTGTCTCAGAAACAAACAAACAATCAAACAGACTGGGGAGATGAGACTAGACAAGGACGGAGATGGGAAGCTGGAGGACTGGGGCCAGAAGTGGGGCCACGGCGCTGGAAATGGAGAGAGGACCACATAGGCTGGGGCAGGAACTTCACACACAGCAGACAGGGCGCAGAGAAACCACAGACGATGCCACTATTTCGAGATGGAGTCTCACTCTGTCGCCAGGCTGGAGTGCAATGGCACAATCTCAGCTCACTGCAACCTCCACCTCCCGGGTTCAAGCAATTCTCCTGCCTCAGCCTCCTGAGTATCTGGGATTACAGGTGCCCGCCACCATGCCTGGCTAATTTTTTTTTTTTTGAGACGGATTTTCACTCTGTCTCCAGGCTGGAGTGCAGTGGTGCAATCTTGGCTCACTGCTACCTCCGCCTCCCAGGTTCAAGTGATTCTCCTGCCTCAGCCTCCTGGTAGCTGAGACTACAGGCGCCCGCCACCACGCCTGGCTAATTTTTTGTATTTTTAGTAGAGACGGGGTTTCACCATGTTGGCCAGGATGGTCTCGATCTCCTGACCTCCTGATCCACCCGCCTCAGCCTCCCAAAGTGCTGGGATTACAGGTGCCACTGCTTCTTAAACGGGCAATGGGGGGATGATGGCAGAGCTGATGTGAACAGGGCGCCCCCGGAAGGAACAGCCCTGCGGGGAGTGTGGCTTCTCTGGTGCCTCCCGGGAGACCCACAGATGGCTCCCGAAGATACAAGTTTGGGGTCCTGGCCCTGGACTTGGGGGGCTGCCCCAGAGCCAGTCAGGAGCAGAAGAGGGCTGAGCGCACAGGCTCTGGAGTCTCAACTCATTTTCTGGGTCAGCAGAGAAGAAGGGGAAGTGAGACTGAGGAGTGGCCAGGAGGAAACCGGAATGGAGAGAAGAAAGCTTCGACAAGGAAAGCGTCGCCTGGCATCTCTAAGGGGCCCAGGAGAATGGACTGAGGAAGACAGAAGAGGGGCCACGGGCTGGGGATGGATGTAGGCAGTCCTGGCCGCACCTGGAGAAGGGCAGGCCACAAGGGCCTGTGAGGATCCAAACCCGGAGCCTGCAGCGGGGCTGGTGGCCAGGGGCGTGACTCTCGGCAGCAAGACTGACTCACTGCCACCATCTGACTCTGGTGCAGGAATTCCCCAGGAGGGCTCCCGGGTGTGGGGCCTGGCTGGGCACAGGGAAGTTAGGCAGGAAGGGGTCAAGCAGGTGCCCTCTGGGAGCTCCTGTGGCGGGGGAGCCAACCTGCTGGCCGCTCTGCTGCTGACAGTTCTCAGTGAAGACGAAACAGCTTCATCCCTTTTTGCAAAGGGAGTATTTGCCAATCCCGGGCTCACATCCTCATTTTCTGTCCTCACCATTTTCCCCTGTGTCTCATGCGGTTACTGACGGTTTTCCCCAGCCGAGCATCTGTGGGCTCCCACTCCCGCACCCCACTCCCAGGGATGGAAAGTCAGGTTCCAACGTTACCTGCAGAGACATGGTCCCCCTCACAGCGACCACAACAGACTCTTTCCTGTGATCCAGAGCCACTAAAAACGGCAGCTCGTAAACCTGCAGGAGCAAGAAACAAGCAGGGGGCCTAAACAGTGAGCACATGCACCAGCATGCAAAGTCAGAGCCCTGCAGCGTCTGTGATGACAGCCCAATTCCTGCGGCACGGAGAGGAGGGGACACCGCCTCTCCACTCATGCTCACTACACAGTGGGACCCACTCTGGCAAGGACTGGCCTTCAGAAACCACGCTGCTCTACATGAAAAAGGATCTTTGTTTTCTTAGCCTCTCTCTGACCTCCCCAGAGATTCTGATTTAACTGACCCAGGGTGCGGCCTGGACTTCAGCAGTTTTAAAAGCTCCTCAAGAGGTTCTATTGGGCAGCAAAGTGTGAGAGCCACCGATCTGCGCCAGCAGGCCTCCCGCTGCGGTGCGTATGAGAATCACCTGGAGAGACACCGAGCGACACTGAGCACACAGCACTGCAGCCACACACAGCTGGCTTTTTTTTTTTTTTTGAGATGGAGTCTTGCTCTGTCGCTTAGGCTGGAGTGCAATGGCACAATGTTGACTCACTGCAACCTCCGCCTCCCGGATTCAAGTGATTCGCCTGCCTCAGCCTCCCGACCAGCAGACTACAGGCGCACACCACCACACCCAGCTAATTTTTGTATTTTTAGTAGAGATGGGGTTTCACCATATTGGCCAGGCTAGTCTCGAACTCCTGACCTTGTGATCCACCCACCTCAGCCTCTCAAAGTGCTGGGATTACAGGTGTGAGCCACTGTGCCCGGCCCACAGCTGGCTTTTGCAGCTTCTCCCCAGGTGATGGTGACCCCCCCAGAGTGTCAGACCTGCTACACTACACTACTGATGGAGCTCACGACTCAGGACAACGATACGAACCCCAGAAGGCCATGTGGCATTAATACTGAGGGATTTCACTGCTCCTCAACAGAAGGGCGAGGTAAGAAATGCAGTGTGCTATCTCTGATGAAGACGTCTCTATCTTACGTAAAACCTGGGTTCTGAACCTGCACCAGGGCATCTGTGTGGCTTCCCCAGGGTCTGTGGCCCCTCTGAAATGGTAAACAGGACTTAGGAGTGTGTTTGTGTGTCTATGAATTATGGGAATAATAATTCATAACTTCCATCAGAATCTCTAACGGCTCCAGGACCCAAAAGAAGTGAAGAGCCGCCACCTGCAGCGTCCACACCTTGTCATGGAAGCTGACGTGGATGAAGTCCCTGTACTGCAGCCCCGTGGTGTGCAGGATGGAGCCGAAGTGACAGTTGAGCTGATCGCCTCCGACCAAGTCATAGTCTGTGGTTCTGCTTCTGCAACTAAAAAAAAGGAGGAAAAAGACGTTACTGTGCCGAACAGAGCCACTTAGCAAGGAATGTCCATCCTCACTGCCACATTTTCCCAGAGACGCGAGGACCAGAGTGGACAATTCTCAGGACTTAGCCTGGCTGACATGGAATGGCTTTTTAAAACTTAATTTATTTTATTGATTGATTGATTGATTGAGATGAAGCCTCACTCTGTCACCCAGGCTGGAGTACAGTGGCACAATCTCGGGTCACCGCAACCTCCGCCTCCCAGGTTCAAGCGATTCCCCTGCCTCAGCCTCCTGAGTAGCTGGGATTACATGCGTGCACCCCCATGCCCGGCTAGTTTTTGTATTTTCAGTAGAGACAGAGTTTCACCATGTTGGCCAGGATGGTTTTAAACTCCTGACGTCAGGTGAACTGCCCGTCTTGGCCTCCCAAAGTGCTGGGATTATAAGCGTGAGCCACTGTGCTGGGCCCGGAATGGCTTATTAAAGATAATACTTCTCTGTGTACACTTCTTGGATAGAGTTCTGACTTCTGGCATCATGTTAATGATTTCTATATTCAAAAAATTAATCAACAAGGATGGGCAAGTCCCTAAAACTGAATGCCAACAAAAGTAGGTAAACCAAACCTGTCCAAATGAACACAGCCAACTCTGTAGAAAATAAATAAGAAAAGAAGTCACACAAGTAACTTTCGAGTACTGTGCTCTACATTTAAAAAACAAAAAGAGGCCGGGCGTGGTGGCTCACGCCTGTAATCCAGAACTTTGGGAGATCGAGGCAGGTGGATCACCTGAAGCCAGGAGTTCGAGAGCAGTCTGGCCAACATGCTGAAACCCCACCTCTACTAAAAATACAAAACTCAGCCAGGTGTGGTGACAGGCACCTGTAATCCCAGCTACTCAGGACCCTGAGGCAGGAGACTCACTTGCAACTGGGAGGCAGAGGTTGCAGTGAGCTAAGATCGCGCCACTGCACTCCAGCCTAGGCGACAGAGTGAGACTCCGTCTCAAAAAAATACAATTAAATTAAATTAAAATAAATAAAAATAAAAACTAAAAAAACTACAAACAAATCGCAAACTCTGCTTAGCAGATGCCCTTTTCGTAGTGGAACTGGGTATAGCAATTCTGAAACTATTTTCTTAGTAATGAGGGACTGAGCGTGGGTAACTCACGCTGATGTTGCTGGGAGCCAGGCTTCTCTTTGCAGACATGATGTGGAAGAAGCAAAGAGAAACTCTGTGGCTTTGGACTAGAATTAAAAGATATCAGGGCCAGGGGACTGACGCCCATGATGCCGGCACTTTGGGAGGCTGAGGCGGGAGGATTGCTCAGGTGTTGGAGACCAGCCTGGGCCACAAAGCAAAACTGTCTCTAAAAAGAAATGTATTAATTTAAAACATTTTAAAAAATTATCCGGGTCTGGAAGTGCATGCCTGTAGTCCCAGCTACTTGGGAGGCTGAGGTGAGAGAACCCCGTCTCTTAAAAGACAAACAAAAAAAAGATATTAGTATAATCTCATGATCTTTAAAATAAATACATAGGCCAGGCATGGTGGCTTACACCTGTAATCCCAGGACTTTGGGAGACCAAGGCAGGAGGATCACTTGAGCCCAAGAGGTTGAGGGTACGGTGCTACAGTAAGCCGTGATGATACCACTATACTCTAGCCTGGGCAGGTCCCAAAAAGAGAAAAAGCAAAATCAGGAGATTAGGAAGTGCTCAAAACATGATGGGGTCATATGAAAAGAACATAGGAGCCAGTCTGCAGGACAAAATCTGGGACATTTTGAGCATCAAATAAACACTGTACTTACTACAAAATGAACAGTAATAATTACAACCCACTGAATAATTTAAGAATCTATAAATCCATACTGACAGTAAGATGTAGGAATAAAAAGCTCTTTTTTATAGGAGAATGACAATTAATGTAGAAGAAATTATGAATTTAGAAAAATCACAGTTTTGGCTGGGTGCGGTGGCTCATGCCTGTAATCCAACCACTTTGGGAGGCCAAGGTGGGTGGATCACCTGAGGTCAGGAGTTCAACCAGCCTGGACAACATAGCGAAAACCCGTCTCTATTAAATTACAAAAAATTAGCCGAGTATGGTGGCGCGGGCCTGTAATCCCAGCTACTCGGGAGGCTGAGGCAGGAGAATTAGTTGAACCTAGGAAATAGAGGTTGCAGTGAACGAGGATAGCGAGACTCTATCTCAAAAAAAAAAAAAAAGAAAGAAAAATCACGATTTTGCCACCATCCTGGTGATAAGTGATTCAGATAAGAATCAGTGGATGCTGTACTGCCAGATGAGAATTCAGAGAGGGACAGGACATTTATTTACTTGTTTTTTATTTTGTTTTGGTTTCTTTTTTTCTTTTTGAGACAGTCTTGCTCTGTTGCTCAGGCTGGAGTGCAGTGGCACGATCTCCATTCACTGCAACCTCCAACTCCCTGGTTCAAGCGATTCTCCTGCCTCACCCTCCCGAGTAGCTGTGATTACAGGTGTGTACAACCAAGCCCAGATAATTTCTGTATTTTTAGTAGAGACGGGGTGTGACCATGTTGGTCAGGATGGTCTTGAACTCCTGACCTCAGGTGATCCGCCTGCCTTGGCCTCCTAAAGTGCTGGGATTACAGGCATGAGCCATTGCGCCCAGTGGGATATAGACATACATATTCATTTAACTTATTTTTAAGACAGTGTCTCGCTCTGTCACCTAGGCTGGAGTGCAGTGGCACAACCCCAGCTCACTGCAACCTCAGCCTCCTGGGCTCAAGTGTTTCTCCTGCCTCAGCCTCCCAAGCACCTGGGACTACAGGTACACACTGTTACACCCAGCTAATTTTTATATTTTTAGTGAGATGGAGTTTTGCCAGGTTGCCCAGGCTGGTCTCAAACTCCTGAGCTCAAGTGATCCGCTGGCCTCGGCCTCCCAAAATGCTGGGATTACAGGTCTGAGCCACCACGCCCGGCCCGGGACAAGATATTTAAATGGTCTCAAGGCTGGCAGTCACCACCTCAGCCAAGCAATCAATGTAATATCACCAGAAATGGGACAAACTGGCATCGTGTATCCCGTGATGAGATACACTAGGAAGGATGTTTGTCATGGACCATTCCCGCCAAAAATGTAAAACGTAAATCTAATCATGGGGAAACCATCACACAAATGCAAATTGAGGGCCCTTCTACAAAATATCCGCACTGTCCTCTTCAAAACGTCAATATCATGAAAGGAAAGAATGGCTGAGAAACTTACAACTTGAAGGAGACCAAAGAGACACGGCAACTAGATGCAACCCAGCATCCTGGATTGGAGAAAAAATTGCTAAAAAGGGTATTACTGGGGCTGGGCACGGTGGCTCACACCTCGTAATCCCAGGACTCTGGGAGGCTGAGGCAGGCAGATCACTTGAGGTCAGGAGTTCGAGACCAGCCTGGTCAACGTGGGGAAACCCCGTCTTTACTAAACATACAAAAATTACCTGAGGCCGGGCCTGGTGGCTGATGCCTGTAATCCCAGCACTTTGGGAGGCTGAGGCAGGTGAACCACGAGGTCAGGAGTTCCAGATCAGCCTGGCCAACATGCCATCTCTACTAAATGCCGTCTCTACTAAAAATAGAAAATTAGCCAGGTGTGGCCAGGCGTGGTGGCTCTCGTTTGTAATCCAGCACTTTGGGAGGCCGAGGCGGGCAGATCATGAGGTCAGAAGATCGAGACCACCCTGGCTAACATGGTGAAACCCCATCTCTACTAAAAATACAAAAAATTAGCCAGGCGTGGTGGTGGGCACCTGTAGTCCCAGCTACTTGGGAGGCTGAGGCAGGAGAATGGCGTGAACCTGGGAGGCGGAGCTTGCAGTGAGCCGAGATTGTGCTACTGCACTCCAGCCTGGGTGACAGAGCGAGACTCCGTCTCAAAAAATGAAAATTAGCCAGGCATGGTGGCGGGCACCTGTAATCCCAACTACTCAGGAGGCTGAGCCAGTAGCACTGCTTGAGCCTGGGAGATGGAGGCTGCAGTGAGCTGAGATCATGCCATTGCACTCCAGCCTGGGCAGCAAGGGTGAAACTCTGTCTCAAAAAGAGAAAAATAAAATGGTTCAGGGAAAAAAAAAAATATATATATATATATATATAGAGAGAGAGAGAGAGAGAGGGAGAGAGAAAGATACAGCGCATGTGACCAGATGAGTCACAGCTGGTAACTCTAGGTAAAGGATTCATGGGAGTTCTTTGCACTGTTCTTTCAAGTTTTTGAAATATCTCAAAATAGAAAGCTTTTTTTTTTTTTTTAAGGGAAATATGGCTATGGAGGCTCAGACTGTGCCAACCCACCAGTCACCACCAATCCTGCACAGCCCCGTGAGGGGGTTTCTGTAGATGTAGAGAGGCCACCCGTAGGCTGCTGCTGCAAACTGCATGTAATGATGGCAGTTTTCTAATTCTGCATCCAGATCAGCTTCCTACAAGAGAAGGACAAAAACTACTGTTTATTAAGGCAACTCCCGACACAGAGGATCGACACACTGAGACCTGAAACCTGAACTCTAATTCCTGACTCTTCGTGCTCCTTCACTGAATAGAACTCTCAGACGCCCACAGGCAAAACTGCTCCTTCAATACGGACTGACATGGACTCATTTTTTTTTTTTTTTAGACAGAGTCTCGCTCTGTCACCAGGCTGGAGTGCAGTGGCACAATCTCAGCTCACTGCAACCTCTGCCTCCCAGGTTCAAGCAATTCCCCTGCCTCAGCCTCCCAAGTCGTTGGGACTACAGGCACCCGCCACCACCCCCGGCTAATTTTCGTATTTTTAGTAGAGACGGGGGTTTCACCATGTTGGCCAGGCTGGTCTCAAACTCCTGACCTCAGGTGATCAACCTGCCTTGGCCTCCCAAAGTGCTGGGAAGCCAGGCATGAGCCACCACGCCCGGCCTGACTCCTCATTTTATAGGAATGCAGCAAGCACGGGGGAAGTTAACAGTAAAAAACACTCCAATGACTTCTCTGGTGTCTTTGCTGAAATGAGCCAGCATTTCCTATCTAGATGTCTGAAACTAGTACATTTCCATGCCGCTGCCACACACGAACTGTCAAGAACTGAGTGGCTTAACTCGGAGCAGTGAAAATACATACCATCTATGTGCACTTTTCTTTCTCAAAAATATAACAACCTGTAGCAGGAAAACTATCACCAAGCAAAGCTGAGCTGTTTCTGCCCCCAGCCCCAGAGAAGAAAGCAAACACTCCCAGGGAGAATCGCAGTCCCCATCCCCAGGGGAATTGTTCTAATGCATAGAATTGAACAGCAAATTTCCTAAAACACAAGCCTTCAAAGACATGATGGATGTGGCCGGGTGCAGTGGCTCATGCCTGTAATCTCAGCACTTTCGGGGGCCGAAGCCAGCAAATCGCTTGAGGCCAAGAGTTCGAGAACAGCCTGGCCAACAAGGTGAAACCCCGTCTCTGCTAAAAATACAAAAATTAGCTGGGCGTGGTCATGCACGCCTGTAGTCCCAGCTACTGTGGAGGCTGAGGCAGGAGAATTGCTTGAAGTCAGGAGGTAGAGGTTGCAATGAGCCAAGATTGTGCCATTGCACTCCAGCCTGGGTGACAGAGTGACACTCTGTCTCAAAAAATAAAATAAAAAATAAAGATATGATGGATGATAAAGTGGCCAGGAATGGGTTCCCACTACCTGAATTCCAGGTGATACAAAGATGCCTCACCTGACAGGTAATGCAATGCAACCAGTGGAAGCTGCCAATCAGATTCCAACCCAGCTGCTAATGAAACTGCTGTAGGGTCCCAGGCTTAGTACCTGGGTGACAAAATAATCTGTACAACAAACCTTCATGACATGAGTTTCCCTGTGTAACAACCTGGCTCATATACCCCCGAACCTAAAATAAAAGTTAAAAAACTGAAAAATAGGCCCAGTGTGGTGGCTCATGCCTGTGATCCCAGCACTCTGGGAAGCCGAGGCAGGCAGATTACCTGAGGTCATGAGTTTGCCTGACCAGCCTGGCCAACATGGCAAAACCCCATCTCTACTAAAAATACAAAAAATTAGCTGAGTGTGATGGCACGCGCCTGTAATCCCAGCTACTCCGGAGGCTGAGGCAGGAGAATCACTTGAACCAGGGAGGTGGAGGTTGAGGTGAACCAATTGTGTCATTGTACTCTAGCCTGAGCAACAAGAGCAAAACTCCGTCTCAAAAAAGAAAAAGAAAAAAAGGGGAGGGGAGGCTGGGCGCCGTGGCTCACGCCTGTAATCCCAGCACTTTGGGAGGCTGAGGTGGGCAGATCATGAGGTCAGGAGATCGAGACCATCCTGGCTAACACGGTGAAACCCCATCTCTACTAAAAATAAGAAAAAAAATTAGCCAGGCATGGTGGCGGGTGCCTGTAGTCCCAGCTACTCGGGAGGCTGAGGCAGGAGAATGGTGCGAATCCGGGAGGCAGAACTTGCAGTGAGCCGAGATTGTGCCACTGCACTCCAGCCTGGGTGACAGAGCAAGACTGTCTTTAAAAAAAAAAAAAAAAAAAAAAAAGGTGAGGGAGGGGACGGGAGAGGAGGGGAGGGAAGGGGAGGAGAGGGGAGAGGAGGGGGGGTGAGGGCAGAGGAGGGGGGGTGAGGGCAGGGGAGGGGAGGGGAAGGGGTGGGGAGAGGAGGAGGAAGGGGTGGGGAGGGGAGGGGAAGGGGGAAGGGGGAAGGAGTGGGGAAGGGGGAAGGAGTGGGGAGGGGAGGGGAAGGGGGAAGGAGTGGGGAGGGGATGGGAAGGGGGAAGGGGTGGGGAGGGGATGGGAAGGGGGAAGGGGTGGGGAGGGGAGGGGAAGGGGTGGGGAGAGGAGGAGGAAGGGGTGGGGAGGGGAAGGGGTGGGGAGAGGAGGAGGAAGGGGTGGGGAGGGGAAGCGGGAAGGGGTGGGGAGGGGAGGGGAAGCGGGGAGGGGAGGGGAAGCGGGAAGGGGTGGGGAGGGGAGGGGAAGCGGGAAGGGGTGGGGAGGGGAGGGGAAGCGGGAAGGGGTGGGGAGGGGAGGGGAAGGGGGAAGGGGTGGGGAGGGGAGGGGAAGGGGGAAGGGGTGGGAAGAGAAGGGAAGGGGAGGGGGGAAGGGGTGGGGAGGGGAGGGGAGGGGGTGGGGAGGAGAAAGGGGAAGGAAGGAAGGGAGGAGGAAATTGCTATAGGTTAGCTGTATGATTCTGAAGACCCACCAAAAGGTTTAAGTGTCAGAACTGGACACTCCATGAAGCCAGGCTCACCTGGGAGCTCCCTGGGGCATGGCTGACCACCTGGGCAGGCTCTTGGTTGTTCCTGATATTGTCCTGTTGCTGATGAAGCAGGGCGAGGCCCGCCGCAATGTCGCTGGGCACCAGATCTGTGTCCTGGGTGGGAAACCACAATGGCCTGTCATAAAACCCAGCAGGCACCGCCCCCGGGTTCCCTAAAATCCGGTCTTCTATAGTTCATAGGCATTCACGCACACACAGACATTTCTAGACACAGAGGTATGTTAAAAAGCCTGCTCCTGGCAGGAGTGCTTCTCTATGTGACCTGAATATGTTTTCAAATCCTGCCCTCAGACAAGTCCACTGGAGAATATGAAAATGCTATTCATCTGTCTTAAAATTTCACTTCAAGTGACTCAGCTATTTTTAATCTACTTCAAATATTTTGTAAAGTGGAGAAATCAATGGATAAATTGTCCATTTTTGTAGCAATGCACCATTTTAGCCCACGTTTATACTCTCATTTCTCAAGATGCTGGGAAGGTTTTGTTGAAACACAGTGGATGGTAGAGATTTGGTATGGCAAGCCTCAAAAAGGACCCCAAGCTAGGAAAGCAACAGACAGTGAGTCTTCTTGGGCCTGACGTGTCCTTTTTCTCCAGGAAATGGAGGAGTTAGGAATTATCACCTCCGGGTACTTGTAGCCCGTAAGAATGGACAATATACTGCCAGGTGCAGTGGCTCACGCCTGTAATCCCAGCACTTTGGGAGGCCGAGGTGGGCGGATCACCTGAGGTCAGAAGTCCGAGACCAGCCTGGCCAACATGGTGAAACCCCGTCTCTACTATAAATACAAAAATTAGCTAGGCGTGGTGGCAGGTGCCTGTCATCCCAGCTATTGTAGTACTCTAGCTACTCAGTAGGCTGAGGCAGGAGAATCTCTTGAACACAGGAGGTGGAGGTTGCAGCCAAGATTGCGCCACTGCACTCCAGTCTAGGTGACAAAATGAGACCTTGTCTCAAAAAAAAAAAAAAAAGGGATAATATACAGGCGACTCGGCCACTGAGCCATCAGTTCTGCCTATGATGTAGATTACGACATCCTCTAGAAATAACCAGCTTCTCTTCTTCCCTCTTCCAAATATCTTAAGACTAGGTTGAAGCACTCCTTTAAGTTATTTAGGGGACACGCTTCCCTCTTCTCTCTACGGAGGCTGCTGCTATGGCTTGGTGTCAGGCTCCAGGACCTGCCCTGAATGGTGCCAAGTCGGACAGCACAGAGGTGGGAAGAGAGGCTGGCAGGCGTGCAGGATAAGCAGAGAACTCTTCCTCCCTTACCTCGTCTCAGTACGGAATGTAACAGCATTTAGCAGAGAATGTCATATAAAAAGATGACACGCTGCATGTGAAAAAAAACAAGCATTTTCAAATTGCGGAAGAACTCGCTCTAGAATGATGCTCCCTTCTGTGCTGCAATCATCTATTCAAACTGTCTTCCAAAAGTAGCATCGTCGATCATTTCCATCATGATACAAAGTGGTAAGAAGTCACTCACTATCTGATTCCAACCTCGATTCATGCCACTGCCTGTGCTTGGTATCTGCTCAATAGCAGGTGCAAATTATTCTCAAAGTGTACAGCGTCTGTTAAGTGGTTCCTTACAGGCTAATCCAGCATTTTGACAGGGTAGTGAATGGGTGTCAATACGAAGACATGTCCTACTGGGGCACAGGGTCTGAGAAGGTGTGGCTCTTGCAGTTAACTGCTCCCTGGAGGGCTCATCACAGACAGAGGGTCTCCCGCCACCCCCCACAAACCCAAAGACGCCAGGTTCTCAAACACTGTTTTATGGGAACAGAGGGACCGGCTCCATCAGAAGCATTTACTGAAACAGAAGAAAGAGACCAAACCAGATCCCCTCGGCTTACTGAAAAGTAGGTTGAGAAAAGCTCTGCCGTACTCGAAAAAGCAACCCGTGTATGGTCGTCTTTCCCAATGCAACAGCACAAGAGCTTGATTCTGGTTTCCCACACGCTGGTAGCTGCTGTCTTGAGGCCATTAAGTAACTGGCTTGAATCACGACTATCCAGGTGGCTGGGGCCGGCAGAGGAATATGGAGCCATTTTCCCCCCAAGAGGGTCAAAGACAATGATAATGGAAACCACAGTGGCAGCAATGATGATCCAACTGCAAGACAGAGAGAGGAAAAGGCTCGGTGACTGCGGGCCCCAGCCCACACGCAGGTGTCTGGGGTCCCTCCTCCAGGTTCAGTTTCTGAGTCTCTACCACGGAGGGTTCTGTTACCGAGGAAGATGCAGCTCTCCTGGAACCTGCCCGAGGCAAGCAACTTTCTTCTAGAAAGTTCCTTATGAGGCTGGGCGTGGTGGCTCACACCTGTAATCCCAGCACTTTGGGAGGCCGAGGCTGGCAGATCACGAGGTCAGGAGATCGAGATCAGCCTGGCCAACATGGTGAAACCCCGTCTCTACTAAAAACACAAAAATCAGCTGGGTGTGGTGGCGCGTGCCTGTAGTCCCAGCTTCTCAGGAGGCTGAGGCAGGAGAATCACTTGAACCAGAGTCCGAGATTGCAGTGAGCTGAGGAGGCGCCACTGCACGCCAGCCTGGCGACAGAGGGAGACTCCGTCTCAAAGAAAAAAAAAAAAGTTCCTTATGAATCAATGGTTAACCCAGGCCCTGCCCTAACAGTGAAGGCCACAGAAGGCACAGGGAGGTGTCCGCTGGGCAGAGCTGCAGCCTGGGCCCGGAAGCAGCGGGCACTTCTTCTCCATATGGCCCTGGGACCATGACATACGCCCTTCCCCTTCAGTGCCTCAGGGCTCTTCTCATGAAGGTATCACAGGGTACTCTGACAGGCCTTTCATCTATATGTTTAAATATTTCCACACTGCAAGACGCTGGATTCAGGAGCACACGCCACCGGGAAGATGCCCCTCCCGAAGGGACTCTGCTGCCCCCTGGCGGTGTGACTCGAGAAACGCAGCAACAGCCCGGGTCTGATTCCTTATTTAGAACAGAGGGTGTTAAGGGGGCGGGACTGGATCATCTCTAAGATTTTTAGCCTAGAAAACACGAAAACCTTATCGTTCTAGAATATTATTCTCTGTCCCACTTCTGGACACCGTATCTATTTTCATACCTTTAGTTTTAGTTTTTGCCCTGGTTCTGGTCTTTGGTTTTCTTCCGAATTCTTATAAAAGAAGGGTTAGGAATAAGAGACTTAAGAAAAAAAGAAAAAAAAAAAAAGAGAGAAGAGAATGTAGAAAATAAAGAACTGGTAAGGAAAGAAATCTACATCAATACATGCATAGCGAAAGATGAGTTGTATTTCATGGATAACCAGTGCCTCTAAATTTTCATGAGTTACGCAGAAACTAACTCCAATTTCTAACTATTTCAGGAAGTCCGAGGGACGCCGGACTCTATGTCATGTTACAAGGGTTTGTTCACCTATGCCTCAAATCCACTGAAACTCAAAGAGAAGAAGGGAGATGTCACCTGACCACGACGGTTGCGATGATGCCGTTTACAACTGTCCTGTCGCACTGAACACCATCTGCTACCCAGGCGGCCCCCAGAGAGGCCCAGACCATCTCTGGAAAAAAGAGCGCCAGGCGGATGTAAAGCAGCTTAGACATAGACTTCCGCGGTCCAGGGTTACAAATTGTTCCTGAAATACAAAAAACGTTCCGACTGCTCAGTTGCTTCCTCAGAGATGAAGAGCTTCCTTTTTGCAAAAATACAGTTTTTGCAGAGCATACATTTGTCCTGTGCACACACCCGCCTCCTGACTTTTTCTACTTGTAATTGGTAATCAGCACCTAAGTCAGAGAGCAAGTGAGAAAATGAGGATGGGAAACGTGACAAAAAGTCCTGGGCTCTTTTTTAAGATTTACCAGGGATTAAAAACACTTCTGGGTTCTCACTGGGGTGACAATATAATCATGGCCCAAACTGGTATACTTCTGAGAGGAAAAAAGGGGACTATTAATAATTATGCTGGGGCCAGGCGCAGTGGCTCACACCTGTACTCCCAGCACTTTGGGAGCAGGCCAAGGCAGGTAGATCACCTGAGGTCAGGAGTTCGAGACCAGCCTGGCCAACATGGTGAAACCTCATCTCTACTAAAAATAAAAACATTAGCGAGGCGTGGTGGCGAGCATCTGTAATCCTAGCTACTTTCGAGGGAGGTTGAGACAGGAGAATCGCTTGAACCCGGGAGGCGGAGGTTGCAGTGAGCTGAGATTGCACCACTGCACTCTAGCCTGGGCGACAGAGCAAGACTCTGTCTCAAAAAAAAAAAAATAAGAATAATAATAGTAATAATTATGCTGGGACAACAGGCACAAAACAGAACTGTCCCAGGCAAACAAGGATATATGGTCACCCAAGTTCTAACAGCCAGAAAAATAAGCTCCACACCCCTTTGAGACCTATATTGTTCTAGACACCATCCTAAGACACTTTATGCGCATAGTTCTTTAATCCCCACAATGACTGGGTTAGTCATTATCTCATTTTACGTATGAGCAAGCAAACTGAAGCTCAGAGAGCGTAATAGCTACTTTTTTGGAGACAGGGTCTCACTCTCTTGCCCAGGCTGGAGTGTGGCAGCACAATCACGACTCACTGCAGCCTCAACCTCTCAGGCTCAAGTGATCCACCCACCTCAGCCTCTCGGGTAGCTGGGACTACAGGTGCACACCACCATGCTGAAATAGGCCTAATAGTCCCATAGACAGTTGTTTTTTTGTGGGAGTTTTTTGGTTGATTGTTGTTTTTGTTTTTTTAGATGGAGTCTCACTCTGTCGCCCAGGCTGGAGTGCAGTAGTGTGATCTCAGCTTACCACAACCTCCGCCTCCCAGGTTCAAGCGATTCTCCTGCCTCAGCCTCCCTAGTAGCTGGGATTAGAGGCATTACACCTGGCTAATTTTTGTATTTTTAGTAGAGACTGGGTTTCACCATGTTGGCCAGGCTGGTCTTGAACTCCCGACCTCAAGTGATCTGCCCGCCTTCGCCTCACAAAGTGCTGGGATTACAGGCATGAGCCACAGCACCCTGCCAGGAAATAGCTTTTGAATTCAAAAAATTATCTTCTGTTAGAATGACTTAAATAGTTACATTTAAAAATATTAGGCACTAACATAAAGAAGGATGAGTTCATGTCCTTTGTAGGGACATGGATGAAGCTGGAAACCATCATTCTGAGCAAACTATCACAAGGACAGAAAACCAAACACCGCCATGTTCTCACTCATAGGTGGGAACCAAACAATGAGAACACTTGGACACAAGGTGGGGAACATCACACACCGGGGCCTGTCGTGGGGTGGGGAAGGAGGGAGGGATAGCATTAGGAGATATACCTAATGTAAATGACGATTAACGGGTACAGCACACCAACATGGCACATATACACATATGTAACAAACCTGCACGTTGTGCACATGTACCCTAAAACTTAAAGTATAATAATAATTTTAAAAATGCAAAAATAAATAAACAAATAAAATATTAGGCACTAACAGCCTCATTTTTGGCACAAAGACAAAATTTTATAAGCTAAATAATTGTAACACTAACCTCTCTGAGGGGGAAAGAGTGCAGGTATGTAAAAAAACAAACAAACAAACAAAAAAAAACACAGTCCTATATTTGGAGCTTGTTATAACAATAGCCAAACACCCCAGAGAAACAGGAAACAGAATCTGCATACACACTGCTTCCTGGAGGGCTGGGATTCTAAAAACAGACACATCATAATATCAGCAGCACCTGGACCTGAAACTCCAACTGTGATGACAACTGCTGATACTGCATTAATGAAATACACAGACAAGGAATCAAGTGATGGTGTTGCTCTTATTAAGGTTCCAGAAAATAAGATATTGATCCCAGCACATTGGGTGGCCAAGGCAGGAGGATTGCTTGAGCCCAGGAGTTCGAGACCACCCTGGGGAACACAGAGAGACCTCATCTCTGATTATTTTTTTAAAAAGATGATGATGATGATGGTGGTGGTGGTACTGAGAAAATCTCCTTTACACGGTTTTGCCTGCCTAGAAAAAATTTCTGGCCGTGTGCGGTGGCTCACGCCTGTAATCCTAGCACTTTGGGAGGCCAAGGTGGGTGGACTGTCTGAGCTCAGGAGTTTGAGACCAGCCTGGCTAACATGGTGAAACCTCATCTCTACTAAAATATAAAAAATTAGCCGGGCATGGTGGTGTGCTCATGTAGTCCCAGCTACTCAGGAAGTTGAGGCAAGAGAATTGCTTGAACCCAGGATGCAGAGGTTGCAGTAAGCCAAGATTGTGACACTGCACTCCAGCCTGGGCGACAGAGTGAGACTCTATCTCAAAAAGAAAAAAAAGAAAAAAGAAAAACTTTCCCTTTTATTTTTCCTTAAGAAAAACAGATGCTAGTATGGACCTGGCTGCCGCAGCAGGCTTCCTAAGGTCACTGGCCCCATAACCAACGAGCACAGCTGCATTCCTAAATGTAATGTCCTCACCACCGTCTTGGTTAAGTAACCCTATCATCCATCATCAGACACAGCCACTTATGGAAGAGCAATGAAAGGAAGGCCTAGGTCCCAGAATCAGTACACTCAACTCCCACAGCCAATGCTGCGATCTTCTCTGACCCAGCTTAGCAATGAGCTCTTGGGATACAAACACAGAGGAGATACAAGGAGGCATCCCACAATCAAAGCCACACATGGCACAAGGCAGACTTTGTATGTCAAAAGTGTTCTTCTGTCAAAACATGGTAGTCATAAGGGTGGACCATCCCTAATCAAACCTCCCACAAGGTGCAACAGTAGGATTTCATTTGGGAGGTTTTCAAATAAAAAATAGAAACTAGGCCGGGTGCGGTGGCTCATACCTATAATCCCAGCAATTTGGGAGGGCAAGGCGGGTGGATCACCTGAGGTCAGGAGTTCGAGACCAGCCTGGCCAACATGGCAAAAACCCATCTCTACTAAAAATACAAAAATTAGCCAGGCATGGTGGTGGGCACCTGTAATCCCAGCTACTCGGGAGGCTGAGGCAGGAGAATCGGTCGAACCCAAGAGGTAGAGGATGCAGTGAGCTAAGATCATGCCACTGCACTCCAGCCTGGGTGATGGAGAGAGACTCTGTCTCAAAAAAAAAAAAAAAAGAAAGAAACTACCACAGTATCAAAGTTTTCCTCAAATGCCGGGCGCAGTGGCTCACACCTGTAATCCCCAGCACTTTGGGAGGCTGAGGTGGGCAGATCACCTGGAGTTCAAGACCAGCCTGACCAACATGGAGAAACCCAGTCTCTACTAAAAATACAAAATTAGCCAGGTGTGGTGGTGCATGCCTGTAATCCTGTAATCCCAGCTACTTGGGAGGCTGAGGCAGGACAATCACTTGAACCCTGAAGGCGGAGGTCGCAGTGAGCCGAGATCATGCCATTGCACTCTATCCTGGGGAATCAAAAGCGAAACTCCGTCTCAAAAAAAAAAAAAAAAAAAAAAAGTTTTCCTCAATTGAGCTACAGAAGAGGATCAGTCTTCTGGATGGAGAGGACTGAATTCCACCTGCTCCAAATGTTCCCTCCACATCTTGTGATGTTCCTTTTAGAGAGAAGTATCAGCCAAAAGCTAAAGAAGCATTCTTTCAGCTCAGATGACAGAGTATTGGGACTTGATTTATGAAACAAAAGGGACAACAGAAGTTAGCTATGTCAGCCGGGTGCAGTAGCTCACGCCTGTAATCCCAACACTTTGGGAGGCCATGGCGGAAGTTCGAGACCAGCCTGGCCAACATGGTTTCTACAAAAAAACACAAAATTAGACAGGCATGGTGGTATGTGCCTGTAATCCCAGTTAATTGGGAGGCTGAGGCAGGAGAACTGCTTGAAACTGGGAGGCGGAGGTTGCAGTGAGCTGAGATCCCACCACTGCACTCCAGCCTGGGCAACACAGCGAGATTCCATCTCAAAATCAATCAATCAATCAATCAATCAATCAATCAATCATTTATATTTCCTTTACCTGTTCATGTTCTTTGCCCATTTTCCTACTGACCATTGGTTTTTTCTTTCTTTTTTTTTGAGGGGGGGACGGAGTTTTGCTCTTGTGAAAGTGCTGGGGTTACAGGCTTGAGCCACCGCTCCCAGCCTTCAATACATATTTTTAATAAGGCATATGACGTTACATGTAACAAACTGACAATTTTTTTTTTTTTTTTTTTTGAGATGGAGTCTCGCTCTGTCGCCCAGGCTGGAGTGCAGTGGTGCGATCTCGGCTCAATGCAAGCTCCGCCTCCCGGGTTCACGCCATTCTCCTGGCTCAGCCTCCCAAGTAGCTGGGACTACAGGCGCCCCCCACCACGCCCGGCTAATTTTTTGTAGTTTTTAATAGAGACGGGGTTTCACCATGTTAGCCAGGATGGTCTCGATCTCCTGACCTCGTGATTCGCCCGCCTCGGCCTCCCAAAGTGCTGGGATTACAGCCGTGAGCCACCGCGCCCGGCCACAAACTGACAATTAAACAAACTTTTTTTTTGAGACGGAGTCTCACTCTGTCGTCCAGGCTGGAGTGCAATGGTGCAATCTCGGCTCACTGCAACCTCCGCCTCCTGAGTTCAAGCGATTCTCCTGCCTCAGCCTCCTGAGTAGGTGGGACTACAAGGGCCCGCCACCACGCCCAGCTAATTTTTTGTATTTTTAGAAGAGACGGGGTTTCACCGTGTTAGCCAGCATGGTCTTGATCTCCTGACATCGTGATCCACCCGCCTCAGCCTCCCAGAGTGCTGGAATTACAGGTGTAAGCCACCGTGCCTGGCCTTCAATACATATTTTTAATAAGGCATATGATGTTATGTGTAACAAACTGACAATTAAACGAACATGTTTTTATAAAATACTGTGTTCAGTTCGGTTGGGATATCTCTAGCCACAAGTTACAGAAAATTCAACTCAAACTGGCTGAAAAGCAGGAAGGGCCACACTGACTCGAAGGACTGAGTGCAGAAGCAAGACGGCATCGGGGCTGCCCTGACCGAGACAAGGCTCCATCTCCTTGTGCTTCTCCCAGCTCTCCCCTGCTCTGTATGTCAGCTCGCCTTAGGCTGTGAGTGGAGACGCAGCTTCAGCCAGAAGGAGCATGATGATAAATGGCTTTTGGATCCTTCCTAGAGGGGCAAGGAAGCACTTCCCCAGAACCTTCCACCAAACTCTCCCTGACTCTCACTGGGCCAAAATGGGTCATGTGTCCATTCCTGAACTGATCACCGATACATGAGCCGGGCCTAGGGTCTGCTTCTCTGACGCATACTTGGTATGTGTGGGATGGGGGCAAAACAAAACGGGTTCTGTTTGGAGGAGGCTGTGGGATAGACAACCCACAACACTCCGACAACCCACAGATGATTTCTGAGCTCTGACCACAGGTACATGATGATGCAAGCATCGTACGAGTGTCTAGGAGGAGGGAACGGAGTGAATATGAGCATCCCTCACAGGGAGGTAAAGGCGTCCCAACACCAAAAATATCTCAACACAAACAAACATGTAAGGAAAAAAAAAAGAACACCGACTGCTTCCACTCTGATCCTGCTATTACAGCCACGAACTCAGTGGTCTAACCAGAATGTGAGATGAACAAAAAAGAGCAAATAAGTTAGATAATGCTGTATCTGAAATGACACCAGTCTCAATACTTCACCTTCAATAAGAAGCTTCCCAGCGCTGAAGCCACACTGTACACATGGTTTCTTTCTTTCCTTAAGCATCTGGCACCAATGACAGCCTACACTTGGGGGCCAACACAAACGGGGAGCCTCCTTGCGTGGATGTTTCTAGAGGCATACTAAAATACACAGAGCTAGCTGGGTGCGGTGGCTAACACCTGTAATACCAGCACTTTGGGAGGATGAGGTGGGTGGATCACCTGAGGTCAGGAGACCAGCCTGGCCAACATGGTTAAACTTTGTCTCTACTAGACCAGGTGCAGTGGCTCACGCCTGTAATCCTAGCACTTTGGGAGGCTGAGGTGGGTGGATCACGAGGTCAAGAGATCGAGACCATCCTGGCTAACACAGTGAAACCCCATCTCTTCTAAAAATACAAAAAAAAAAAAAAAAAAAAAAAAAAAGCCAGGCACGGTGGCAGGCACCTGTAGTCCCAGCTACTTGGGAGGCTGAGGCAGGAGAATGGTGTGAACCCGGGAGGCGGAGCTTGCAGTGAGCTGAGATAGAGATAGCGCCACTGCAGTCTGGCCTGGGTGAAAGAGCGAGACTCCATCCCCCCAAAAAATAAATAAATAAATAAATAAATAAATAAATAAATAAATAACCAAACTTTGTCTCTACTAAAAATACAAAAAAAAAAAAAAAAAGGGAAACTTTGTCTCTATTAAAAATACAAAAAAATTAGCTGGGTGTGGTGGCACGTGCCTGTAATCTCAGCTAGTTGGGAGGCTGAGGCAGAATTGTTTGAACCTGGGAGGCAGAGGTTGGTTGCAGTGAGCTGAGATTACACCATTGCAGTCCAGCCCTGGGCAACAAGGGCAAAACTCTGTCTCGAAAGAAAAAAGTAAAATAAAATACACAGAGCTCTGTTTTCTATGTTACTGGGGTAATCAGGCACATGCCACTCTTGCTGGTCATCCCAAACCCTAAGGTCTTCTTCTCATGAAAGATGTTGCTGCTAACATTTCTATCCTCTACATTTCTCCCATGAGCTAACACCTTTTACATTTCGGTCCTTTATTCCAAACTGTCAAGATCTTGATGCCGTCACTCACTGTATCACCAGCGCCTCCCAGTGCACCTCCACCACCAGCATATATCTGATATGCATACCTCGTCCATCCCAATTCAAGCAGTGACTAAAGACTAAAACATGGCGGATGGTGGCATGTCACACAGCCCTGCCTCTGACCGATGAATCATTTCTATGAATGCATTCCTTTATTAGTCACCACAGTGCTCACATCATCCTATGAAGCAGAGGAATCCAACAGGGAAGGTTTCCAACACTTCTGGAGACATTCTCAGATAAATGGTTATCTACAGAAAACTGTAACACATATAAAAAAATATGAAGAATAGGTGATCAGATGCGGTGGTTCACCCCTGTAATCCTAGCATTTTGGGACACCAAGACGAGAGGATCACCTGAGCCCAGGAGTTCAAGATCAGTCTAAGCTATATAGCAAGACCCTGTCTCTACAAAAAATACAAATAAAAAAAATTAGCCAGGTATGGTGGCACGTGCCTGTAGTTCCAGCTACTTGGGGGTTGAGAAGAGAGGATTGCTTGAGCCCAAGTATTTGAGGCTGCAGTGAGCTATGACTGCGCCACTGCACTCTAGCCTGGGCAACAGAGCAAGACACTGTCTCTAACAACAACAAAATAGTTGTAACCCTCACAATGTAAAAATAAAAGGGGCCAGGCGTGGTGACTCACACTTGTAATCCTAGCACCTCGGGAGGTCGAAGCGGGTGGATCACTTGAGGTCAGGAGATCGAGACAAGCCTGACCAACATGGTAAAACCCCATCTCTACTAAAAATACAAAAATTAGCCAGGCGTGGTAGCGGGTGCCTGTAATCCCAGCTACATGAGAGGCTGAGGCACGAGAATCACTAGAACCCAGGAGACGGAGGCTGCAGTGAGCAGAGAGCATGCCACTGCACTCCAGCCTGCGCAGCGGAGGGAGACTCTATCTCAAAAAATAAAAATAAAAAATAAAAGGATCAATAGCCTAGTCTAAAATTGGGCAAAAGATCTGAAAAGACATTTCCACAAAAATGATATACAAATGAGCAATAAGCAAATGAAAGGATGTTCAACATCATTAGTCATCAAAGAAATGTTCCTCAAAGCCATGAGATAAAAAACAAATGGCCTGTAGCCCCAGCTACTCGGAAGGCTGAGGCAGGAGAATCACTTGAACCCGGGAGGCAGAGGTTATAGTGAGCCGAGATTGCACCATGGCACTCCAGCCTGGGTGACAGAGTGTGACTCCATCTCAAAAAAACAAAACAAAACAAAACAAAACAAAATCATGAGCTACCACTTCACTTTCACTAGGATGGCTATAATTAACAAGTCATATAATAAGAGCGTTGAGCAATTAGAACCCTTATACACTGCTGGTGGGAATGTAAAATGGTACAGCTGCTTGGAAAAGTCTGGCAGTTCCTCAAAAGGTTTCACAGGGCATTAACACATGATCCAGCAATTCCACTCCTAGGTACACACTCAAGAGAAATGAAAACATGTCTGTATAAACACTTGTATGCGAATGTTCATAGCTGCATTATTCATAATAGGTGAAAAATGCAAACAATCCAAATGCCTACCAAATGGCAAATGGATAAATAAAATGTGGTCCATTCATTCGATGCTCTTATTCAGCCATAAAAATGAAGTACTGATACATGCTAAAACATGGATGAACCTTGAAGACATTATGCTAAGTTTAAGAAACCAGACCAAAAGGCCATACAGTGAATAAATTCCACTTATATGACGTCCACAATAGGCAAATGTACACAGACAGAAAGCAAATTAGTGACTGCTTAGGGTTGGGAGAGTTTGGGAAAATGAGGAGTGACTGCTAATGGGTACGGGATCTCTTTCTTTCTGCTTTGTGACAGAGTCTCACTCTGTCACCCAGGCTGGAGTACGGTGGCGCGATCTCAGCTCCCTAGCAGCTGGGATTACAAGCATGTGCCAACATAATTTTCTCTATTTTTAGTAGAGACGTAGAGATGGGGTTCCACTGTGCCGGCCAGGCTAGTCTCGTGCTCCTGGCCTCAAGTGATCCACCCGCCTCAGCCTCCCAAAGTGCTGGGATTACAGGTGTGAGCCACTGTGTCCCACCTAGTACAGGATTTCTTTTAGGACTGAAGAAAATGTTATAAACTTGATTGTGGTGATGGTTGCACAACTCTGTGATTATATTAAAAACTGCTGAATTGGAAAGTTTACATAAGTGAATTGTATGGTATGTGAATTATATCTCAATAAAGCTATAAAAAATAGGTATCAAATAGAAAAGGCTACTTTTTACCTCTCATGCTGACACACATGATGGCTGACACAGTACATATGACAACTGCCAGGAGAATCATGAGGACGATCAAGTAACTGCTGAGCAAGGCTCCACCAGCACAGTCCAGCTTCCCTCTGTGCATGAGATACAACGTCAGAATGCCAATCCACCTGGTAAAAAAAAAAAAAAGGGAAGGGTCAGAAATGAAATCCAAGGAGCTGCTGTGTAAAACATAATACAAAGAAATAAAAGGGGACTGGGCGCGGTGGCTCACACCTGTAATCCCAGCACTTTGGCAGGCTGAGGTGGGCGGACCACAAGGTCAGGAGATCGAGACCATCCTGATCAACATGGTGAAACCCCGTCTCTACTAAAAATACAAAAAAAAAAAAAAAAAAGCAAAAAGCTGGGCGTAGTGGTGTGCGCCTGTAGTCCCAGCTACTCGAGAGGCTGAGACAAGAGAATTGCTTGAACCTGGGACGCGGAGGTGGCAGTGAGCCGAGATCGTGCCACTGCTCTCCAGCCTGGGCAACAATGTGAGACTCTGTCTCAAAAAAAAAAAAAGGAAAGAAATAAAAGGAGTTAATATTTTCCAAAACAAGGCAAGGTTCACTTTGGAATATAATTTTCTTTTTGTAGAGACAGGGTCTTGCTATGTTGCCCAGACTGGTCTTGAACTCCTAGCTTCAAGTGATCTTTCTGCCTTGGCCTCCCAAAGTGCTGGGATTACAGGCATGAGTCACTGCACCTGGCCTGGAATATAACTGCCAATAATAAAAGATCTAGGCCCGGCACGGTGGCTCATGTCTGTAATCCCAGCACTTTGGGAGGCCAAGGCAGGAGGATCACTTGAGCACAGGAGTTGGACACTAGCCTGGGCAACACAGTGAGACTCCATCTTTACAAAAAAATAGAAAAAGTTAGCTGGGCGTGGTGGCACGAGTCTGTGGTCCCAGCTACTTGGAAGACTGAAGTGGGAAGATCGCTTGAGCCCAGGAGGTTGGGGCTGCAGTGAGTGGTGATCGCACCAATGCACTCCCGCCTGGGTAGTAGAGTGAGACCCTGTCTCAAAAAAATAAAAAGAAAAGGGGTCTATGTTGCCCAGGTTGGTCTCAAACTCCTGCCCTCAAGCAATCCTCCCGTCTCAGCCTCTCAATGTGCTGAGATAACAGGCGTGAGCCACGGCGCCCAGCCAAGACTCTACTTTTTCATAACAATGATTCATTCCCTGCACAGATCCTCTGGGAACAAACTTCAGGTACCAATGCCACTTCCCACTGATTCCACACTTTGAAAGACAACAGCGTTGTATATTGAGCCTGTCTGCTTCTCACGAAATGCAACCACAACCGGCTCGGTATTTTTTCCTATCCTTCATGTTGCAGATTCAAGTGCCCCGTACAAAGGGAAGGAAGGGCAGAAGTGGCTGCTCCCGCCTCAGGAAAGGAGACCTCGAGGCCAAGGCTTTTGCCGACGGTAACACCCTCGCGGCTCCCCAGGGCCAGGTCTCGGCGCTGCACACAAAGGGGTGCTCGCGTCCTGATGCGCGGACTTCCAGGCCCCCTGTGTGTCCCCGGGTCCAGCCCACACAGTCTGGGGGCTTCGGTTTGTCATCCGTCAAATGGACACAGCACCACTGCCCACCTCTTCGGGCGGTGGTGAGAACTCGATAAGAGGATGCGTGGCCAGCGCTGGGACCGCGACAGTGCTTGGGAAGCCACTTCTGTCACCGTCTCAAGGGACAGCTCGCCCCCTGCTCCCTCCCCGGTGTGCTCCACCGCCCCCATAGCCGCCGTCCTTACCACAGCACTCGCACGACCAGCTCGAAGAACCCTGGGAAGACCAAGTCGTCGCTGGCGATGGCCCAGCGCCGGCCGAAGAGTACCATCCCCGGCATGGCGAAGGTGCCGTAGCCCGCACTCAGGACAGACCCAGCGCGCCGCTCACCGAACACAGACCAGCACCCTCCGGACGCCGCCACCAAATTATCGGCGCTCAAGCGCAGACGCCGCGAGGGCGGGGCCCTGCGCATGCTCACGCTGAGGCCGAGATCGGCGCACGCGCACTGAGCCCCACACCGCCTCTTCCGCGGGAGCTCTCTGCGCCTGCGCAGAAACGCTGATCCGGAAGGCGCTGGCAGAGTCGGTTGCAGGTCTGCCCGTCGGTGAAATCTGTTCTGGTATTTCCTTTTTCTTTTTCGTGAAAAGTGCAGTGATATCCGTTCTGGTGATATTTCCTTTTCCTTTTTTTTTTTTTTTCTTGAGACGGAGTCTCGCTGTGTTCTCAGGCTGGAGTGCAGTGGGTGGGATCTCGGTACACTGCATCCTCCGCCTCCAGGGCTCAAGCGATTCACCTGCCTCAGGCTCCCGTGTAGCTGTGATTACAGGAGCGTGCCACCACGGCTAATTTTTGTATTTTTAGTAGAGACGAAGTTTCACCATGTTGGCCAGGCTGGTCTCGAACCCCTGACCTCAAGTGATCCGCCTGCCTTGGCCTCCCAAAGTGCTCGGATTACAGGCGTGAACCACCGCGCCCGGCCCTGTTTGTTTAAGGCGGCGTATGGTTCTGTCGTTCAGGCTGGAGTGCAGTGGCGCAATCATGACTCACTGCAGCCTTGAACTCCTGAATGCCGCCTTAAATTCCTGGATTCCAGCTACTCTCCCACCTCAACCTCCCGAGTAGCTGAGACCAAAGGCATGTGCCACACTCCCGGCTGATTTTTTTTGTTGTTGTTTGAGACGGAGTTTCGCTCTTGTTGCCCCAGGCTGAAGTGCAATGGCGCGATCTTGGTTCACCACAACGTCCATCTCCCGGGTTCAAGCGATTCTCCTGCCTCAGCCTCCTGAGTAGCTGGGATTACAGGCATGTGCCACCACGCCCAGCTAATTTTGTATTTTTAGTAGAGATGGGGTTTCTCCATTAATTTTCCTATTTTTTGTAGAGACGGGAGTCTCACTCTGTTGCCCAGGCTGGTCTCGAACTCCTGGCCTCAAACCGTCCTCCCGCCGCAGCCTCCCAAAGTGCTGGTATTACAGGTGTGAGCCACTACACCCGACCAAAATTTTTATTTTATAACGAGGGACTCCTCAGGCCCGGAGGAATTAGCTAGCCCAGAGACCCAGGCTGTCAATGGCAGGTGTGGGACTCATACCCCCGTCTGTGAGACTTGCAAGCATGGGACAACATTACTTCCATCTGTGCCCCTTGCTGTAAGGAGCCCGCGTTAGGAACCCCTCGAGTTCAGGGTCTGAAACCACCCTGCAGCTGGCGGGGTGGGGTCTGAGTGCTTTTCAGTACCCCCACCGCCCCACCCTGGTCTGAGCCACCTTCATCTCCTGCCTGGGCTCATGACCCCACTGTGCTTTCTCATTCTGTGTCCTCTTCAGCAGCCAGGGTGACTTTGTGAACCTTCAGATAAAGCCTGCACCCTGCCTGGGATTTGCAAGGCACAATCCTTGTGCATAAAATTACACTCCAGGCCAGGCGCTGTGCCTCACGCCTGTAATCCCAACACTTTGGGAGGCTAAGGCGGGCGGATCACGAGGTCAGGAAGAGATCGAGACCATCTTAGCCAACATGGTGAAACCCCGTCTCTACTAAAATTTAAAAAAAAAAGTTAGCCGGGTGTGGTGGGCACCTGTAGTCCCAGCTACTTGGGAGGCTGAGGCAGGGGAATCACTTGAACCCGGGAGGCGGAGATTGCAGTGAGCCGAGATTGCGCCCTGCACTCTAGCCTGGCAACAGAGCAAGACTCCGTCTCAAAAAAAAAAAAAAAAAAAAAAAAAAAATTACACTCCAGCCCCTAGCAAAGGCCTTTCCCCGGTAGTCACACATCAGAAGTTTGTAAGGGTTCATTTATCTGTCTCCCTGGTTACTATCTGCCTCCATCACCCACCCCACTGCCTGCCGCCTTTTCCCACTCTGAAAAGACATCAGGGTCATTCTTGCTCCAGGGGGTTCTACGTTCCGTGTTTCCTCTGCCAGGAATAGTCCTCCTGCAGGTATTTCTGTTACCGGATGGAAAGTCTTGGCTGTGAGTTGGTCAGGTGCTTGCGTGTTGAACCAAGAATTGCAACACAAGGCCAGGCGCGGTGACTCACGCCTGTAATCTCAGCACTTTGGGGAGGCTGAGGTGGGTGGATCACCTGAGGTCAGGGGTTCAAGACCAGCCTGGCCAACATGGCGAAACCCTGTCTCTACTGAAAATACAAAAATTAGGCCAGGCACGGTGGCTCATGCCTGTAATCCCAACACTTTGGGAGGCTGAGGCAGGAGGATCACCTGAAGTCACGAGTTCAAGACCAGCCTGGCCAACGTGGCGAAACCCTGTCTCTCCTAAAAATTAGCTGGATGTGGTGGCACATGCCTGTAATCCCAGCTACTCGGGAGGCTGAGGCAGGAGAATTGCTTGAACCCGGGAGATGGAGGTTGCAGTGACCCAAAATCACACCACTGCACTCCAGCCTGGGCAACAAGAGCAAAACTCCATCTCAAAAATAATAAATAAATAAAAATTGCAACAAAAACTTCACAAAGCAACAACAACAACAAAAAAAGAATCAACAAAAGACAAACAAATGGAGTAAAAAGCACAGACTGATTGACACAAAGCTCAAGAGACCATACAGCTCAAGAGCCCTCAATTAGGGTCTTTATTAAGCGGAAAGAATGTGGTTAACACCCATGGCTGAAGTGGAAACTTCTGTCTTGTTATCACAGAAGTGCAGATGTGGCCTCTACGCTGCCTAATCTTGCCCAGAACTGGCTGCACCTGCTGATCTTTTGCTTATGCTTTAACCCTTGTTAACCATTGATTACCCTCATTCCTGATTCTCCTGCCTCATTTTCTTTTTTTTGAGATGAAGTCTTATTCTGTCGCCTAGGTTGGAGTGCAATGGCACGATCTGAGTTCTGCAACCTCAGCCTCCTGAGTTCAAGCGATTCTCCTGCCTCAGCGTTCTGAGTAGCTGGGATTATAGGCATATGCCACCATGCACAGCTAATTTTTGTATTTTTAGTAGAGACAGGGTTTTGCCATGTTGGCCATGGCTGGTCTCGAACTCCTGACCTCAAGTGATCCGCCCACCTCAGCTTCCCAAAGTACTGGGATTATAGGCGTGAGCCACCGCACCCAGCCTCTCCTGCCTCTTTTTTTGTTTTTGTTTTTTTTTGTTTTTTGTTTCTTGTTTTTTTTTTGAGACGGAGTCTCGCTCTGTCGCCAGGCTGGAGTGCAGGGTGCGATCTTGGCTCACTGCAACCTCTGCCTCCTGGGTTCAAGCGATTGTCCTGCCTCAGCCTCCCGAGTAGCTGGGACTACAGGCATGGGCCACCACGCCTGGCTAATTTTTGTATTTTTAGCAGAGACGGGTTTCACCATGTTGGCCAAGACGGTTTCGATCTCTTGACCTCGTGATCCACCCGCCTCAGGCTCCCAAAGTGCTGGGATTACAGGCGTGAGCCACCGTGGCCGGCCTGATTTTTGTATTTTAATAGAGACAGGGTTTCGCCATGTTGCCCAGGCTGGTCTTGAACCCCAGACCTCAAGTGATCCGCCCACCTGGGCCTCCCAAGGTGCTGAGATTACAGGTGTGAGGCATGGTGCCCCGCTCCTGCTGCGTTTCTATCCCTCACTTCATTCAGGCCTCAGCTCAAGTGTCACTGCATCAAAGAGGCCTTCCCTGACCACCTTAGCTAAAACAGCAAAACTGTCAGTCTCTGTTCCTTATGCTGCTTTAGTTTCCTTCATGGCACATAATGAGTCCCTGACATTACATCATGTTTATTATCTCTTACCTCCTCCCTTAAAAGTGTAAGTTTCATGAGCAGAGGCACCTTGTCCATCTTATTCACTCCTATGAATGTAACAGAGCACATTCTGGGCATTCTTAAATTTTCAATGAATGAATAACTGATTATGTGTAGCATAAGTGGGGCCAGGCGCGGTGGCTGACGCCTGTAATTCCAGCACTTTTGGGAGGCCGAAGCAGGCGGATCAGTTGAGGTCGGGAGTTCGAGAACAGCCTGGCCAACATGGTGAAACTCCGTCTCTACTTGAAAATACAAAAATTAGTTGGGCGTGGTGGCACGTGCCTGTAATCCCAGCTGCTCGGGAGGCTGGGGCAGGAGAATCACTTGAACCTGGGAGACAGAGGTTGCAGTGAGCTGAGATCACGCCACTGTACTCCAGCCTGGGCGACAGAGCAAGACTTTGTCTCAAAAAAAAAAAAAAAGAGTAAGTAGAAGGAATGAGAGGCAGGGGTGGGGCTGGAGTGGAATGGCAGGGCTTGGGAAGGAGAAGACGGAAGTCAGAGAACAGTACCAGGAAATTAATGTTAACATTGCAACATCAGCCAGGTAGCAAGCTGGCTTGAGGCTGAGACCAGCCTGGGCAACATAGCGAGACCCTGTCTCTTAAAAGAAAAAGTAAAAACATTGCAAGATCTGTACCAAAAGTTTAAGAATAAATGAAACTAATAATAATAAAAGTAAAATACAAGCTTGCAAGGTCTGTGAGCAAATATATTTTTAGACAAGAGTATTTCATTGGGCTGATGAAAATTCTGGGCATTGACCAGGTGCAGTGGCTCACACTTGTAATCCCAGCACTCTGGGAGCCCGAGGTGGACAGATCACTTGAGGTCAGGTGTTCGAAACCAGCCTAGCCAACATGGTGAAACCCTATCCCTACTAAAATACAAAAATTAGCTGGGCATGGTGGCACAGGCACCTCTAGTCCCAGCTACTCGGGGGACTGAGGCAGGAGAATCACTTGAGCCTGGGAGGCGGAGGTTGCAGTGAGCTGAGATCGTGCCACTGCACTCCAGCCTGGGTGACAGTGCAAGACTCTGTCTCAAAAAAAAAAAAAAAAGCATCTGTGACAGGCTATCTGGAAATCTAGAATTATAGTAAAGAGTATTATATGTCATTATCATTATTATTTGTGTAATAAATTATCTGCTACACATCTATGCAGCAGAGTATTATCACAACAGGTCTGGGGTATGCATACTCTAAAGAAAGGATTGGCTCTTGACCGGCTCCTAAAACATGACTTCTAAGCCCTTGGAATATTCTACTTGATAGGAGTGTATTTGTATATCTCAGGCCTTGGGCAACATCTAGTAGTTTATGCTAACAGTGGGTTGGTGGTGGCAGCCTTGCGCCATGCTCTATTAGGTTAGTTAACCTCTGGGTGGGCGGCTGGAGACTTGAGTAGGTAAGGTCAGTCACATGGATGCTCCATGCCTACATGACTGAGCCTAATAAAATTCCTTGGACACCCAGGCTCAGGGAAGCTTCCCTAGTTGGACATACTTTATGCATGTTGTCACACATTGTTACTGGGCAAATGAAGGATATATATATATGACTCCACTGTGAAAGGAAGCTTATGCCTGGTGTCTCCCAGACACTGCCCTATGCACCTTTTCCTTTGCTGATTTGAATCCATATCCATTCACTGTAATAAGCTACAACCATAAGTATGACAGCCTTTCTGAGTCTGAGTGCTTCTAGCAAATCACAGAACGTGGCTGGGCTCAGTAGCTCGCGCCTGTGATCCCAGCACTTTGGGAGGCCGAGGCAGGCAGATCACTTGAAGTCAGGAGTTTGAGACCAGCCTGACCAACATGGTGATACTAAAAATATAAAAATTAGCCAGGCGTGGTGGTGGGCACCTGTAATCCCAGCTACTTGGGAGGCTGAGGCAGGAAAATCCCTTGAACCCAGGAGGTAGAGGTTGCTGTGAGCCGAGATTGCAGTTGTACTCAGCCCGGGTGACAGAGGGAGACTCCGTCTCAAAAAAAAAAAAAAAAAAAAATCACTCAACTTGAAGGTGGCTTGGGGGATCTCCAACACAACATTCTTTGAATCAGTAAAATGTACAATAAATGTATGTGTATAGGCCGGGCACGGTGGCTTACGCCTGTAATCCCAGCAATTTGGGAGGCCAAGGCGGGTAGGTCATGAGGTCAAAAGATCCAGACCATCCCGGCCAACATAGTGAAACCCCATCTCTACTAAAAATACAAAAATTAGCTGGGCGTGGTGGTGCGCACCCGTAGTCCCAGCTACTCAGGAGGCTGAGGCGGGTGGATCGCTGACCCTGGGAGGCAGAGGTTGCAGTGAGCCAAGATTGCACCCTGCACTCCAGCCTGGCGACAGAGTGAGACTCCAACTCAAAAAAAAAAAAAAAAAAAGTATGTATATATGTGCATATATTAGTTGTTTTGATGGGTTAGTTACTAAATACCACCACAGCACGCACTACTATATACTCTAAAAGCTTGGCTGTTGCCGGTGAGTTTTAAGCCTTTAGTTATAAAAGTGGGCCAGGCCGGGCATGGTGACTCACACCTGTAATCCCAGCATTTTGGGAAGCTGAGGCGGGAGGATCACTTGAGCCCGGGAGTTGGAGACCAGCCTGGGTAACATAGTGAGACCTCCATCTCTACAAAAAATTTAAGAATTGGCCAGGTGTCTTGGCATGGGCCTGTAGTCCTATGTACTCAGAAGGCTGTGGTGGGAGGATTGCTCGAGCCCAGGAGTTAAAGACTGCAGTGAGCTATGATGACACCACTGCCCCCCAGCCTGGGCACTGGGCAACAGAGAGAGACCCTCTCTCCAGAAAAAAAAAAAAAAAAAAAAAAAGGAAAGAAAAAAAAAGTGATAATCTGCTTCTGCTACGTGCAGACTTTGTTTGGATGTGCTTCAAACTGACAAACCATAAAAAAGATGTTTTTGGTTTTTTTTTTTTTTTGCTGGACACCATTGATCAGAGATAAAAAGATGTTTTTGAGACAGGAAAATTTGAACATAGACTGTTAGATGATATTTAAGAATTACTAGCCAGGCGCGGTGGCTCACGCCTGTAATCCCAGCACTTTGGGAGGCTGAGGCGGGCAGATCACGAGGTCAGGAGATCAAGACAACCCTGGCTAACATGGTGAAACCCCATCTCTACTAAAAAAAATAGAAAAAATTAGCCGGGCGTGCTGGTGGGGGATGCCTGTAGTCCCAGCTACTCGGGAGGCTGAGGCAGGAGAATGGCATGAACCCAGGAGGCGGAACTTGCAGTGAGCCGAGATGCGCCACTGCACTCCAGCTTGGGCTACAGAGCGAGACTCCATCTCAAAAAAAAAAAAGAATTACTAACTTTGTTGGTGTGATAAAAAGTCTTTATCAATTAGGACTACGTATTGTAGTATCTACAGATGAAATATGCCATCTAGGAGTTTCTTTAAAGTACTCAAGACTGGGCCAGGTGCGGTGGCTCACGCCTGTAATCCCAGTACTTTGGGAGGCTGAGGCAGGCGGATCATTTGAGGTCAGGAGTTCGAGACCGGCCTGGCCAACGTGGGGAAACCCCATCTCTACTAAAAATACAAAAAACCTAGCCGGGCACGGTGTTGGGCACCTGTAATCCCAGTTACTTGGAAGGCTGAGGCACGAGAATCACTTGAACCCGGGAGGCGGAGGTTGCAGTGAGCCGAGATCCCACCACTGCCCTTCAGCCTGGGAGACAGAGCAAGACTCCGTCTGAAAAAAATAAATAAATAAATTAAATAAATAAACATTTAAAACTTAAAGGTGAGGTAAAACAAGTTCTCTCATTTTATGTATGCATGAAAACAAAGTTTATTTTCAAATGATGCTTGTTCAACTTTGCCTAATCTCTCCGTAATTACATACACACAAACATATCATGATACGTATGTGTGGCATGCAAATATATAACCAAAACTCTGAGCCACCATTAATTCAGAAGTTAGTAGGTTGTGCCTACGATCATATATATATATATATTTTTTTTTGGGGGGCCGGGGGGACGGAGTCTCGCTCTGTTGCCCAGGCTGGAATGCAGTGGTGGATCTCGGCACACTGCAACCTCTGCCTCCTGGGTTCAAGTGATTCTCTTGCCTCAGCCTCCTGAGTAGCTGGGACTACAGGTGTGTGTCACCACGCCAGGCTTATTTTTTGTATTTTTAGTAGAGACGGGTTTTCACTATGTTGGCCAGGCTGGTCTCGAACTCCAGACCTTGTAATCCACCCGCCTTGGCCTCCCAAAGTGCTGGGATTACAGGCGTGAGCCACCAATCCTGGCCTCGCCTTTTTTTTGTTGTTGTTTTAGACAGGGTCTTACTTTGTCATCCACACTGGGACACAGTGGCCTAATCTCAGCTCACTGTAGCCTCGACCTCCCAAGGTTCAAGTGATCCTCCTGCTTCAGTCTCCTATGTAGCTGGGACTACAGGTGCACAGCACAACACCTGGCTAATTTTTTGTATTTTTTGTAGAGATGGGTTTTGCCATGTTGCCCAGGCTGGTCAAATTCCTGAGCTCAAGCAATCCACCCACCTCATCCTCCCAAGGTGCTAGGATTACAGGCATGAGCTACCATGCCTGCCAAATCCCCCCCCCCTTTTTTTTTTTTTTTTTGAGACAGAGTCTCACCCAGGCTGGAGTGCAGTGGTGCGATTGCAGCTCACTGCAACTTCTGCCTTCTGGGTTCAAAGGATTCTCCGACCTCAGCCTCCCGAGTAGCTGGGATTACAGGCACGCATCACCACACACAGCTAATTTTTTGTTTTGTATTTTTAGTAGAGATGCGGTTTCACCATGTTGGACAGGCTAGTCTCAAACTCCTGATCTCTAGTGATCCGACCCCTTCAGCCTCCCAAAGTGCTGGGATTACAGGCATGAGCCACCATGCCCCGCCTCATGCCTGCCAAATTCTTAAAAGTAATAGTTCTTTTAAAAACAGGATTTGTATAGCTTAGCAATAAGATAATGTTTCTACATAAACTTTTGTTAGTATAAGTAAAGGTATTGTGAACTTAATGTTACAAACAGTAACAAAACCCTACAAAACAATTTAATTTCAAAGAGATCTCTTTTGGGAAACTGGTAGTATACAAGTTTTATTTTATTTTATTTTTGAGACAGTGTTTCATTCTGTTCCACAGGCTGGAGTACAGTGGTGTGATCTTGGCTCACTGCAACCTCCACCTTCCAGGCTCAAGCGATCCTCCCACCTCAGCCACCTGAGTAGCTCGGACTATAGGCACGTGCCACCACATCTGGCTAATTTTTTTGCATTTTTAGTAGAGACTGGGTTTTGCCATGTTGCCCAGGCTAGTCTTGAACTCCTGGCCTTAAGCCTCCCAAAGTGCTAGGATTACAGGCATGAGCCACGATTTTTTGCTCCTTTTTTTTCTTTCTTTCTTTCTTTTTCTCTTTCTTTTTCTTTCTTTCTTTCTTTCTTTCTTTCTTTCTTTCTTTCTTTCTTTCTTTCTTTCTTTCTTTCTTTCTTTCTTTCTTTCTTTCCTTTCTTTCTTTCTTTCTTTCCTTCCTTTCCTTCCTTTCCTTCCTTCTTTCCTTCCTTCTTTCCTTCCTTCTTTCTTTCTTTCTTTCTTTTTCAGACGGAGTCTCCCTCTGTAGCCCAGGCTGGAGTGCAGTGGTGCAATCTCCACTTACTGCAACCTCCGTCTCCTGGGTTCAAGCGATTCTTGTGCCTCAGCCTCCTGAGTAGCTGGGATTACAGACGCATGCCACCATGCCTGGCTAATTTTTGTATTTTTAGTAGAGACGGGGTTTCACCATGTCGTTTCAGGCTGGTCTGGAACTCCTGGCCTCAAGTGATCCACCCACTTCAGCCTCTCAAAGTGTAGGGATTAAAGTGGTGGGATCTTGGCTCACTGCAACCTCCGCCTCCCGGGTTCAAGTGATACTCCTGCCTCAGCCTCCCAAGTAGCTGGGACTACAGGTGCATACCACCACACGAGGCTAATTTTTTGTATTTTTAGTAGAGAGAGGGTTTCACTGCGTTGCCAGGATGGTCTCTATCTCCTGACCTCATGATCCGCCTGCCTCGGCCTCCCAAAGTGCTAAGATTACAGGCGTGAGCCACTGGGCCCAACCGAAATTTTACTTCTTAAGAAAATTTGTGGCCCAGCCTGGGCCACACAGTGAGACTTTGTCTCAAAAAACAAAAAAAAATCTTTAAGAAACTCTTATTTCCCAGATGAACTATCCAGATCAAAGCACAGCTCTTACAAAAGTGACTCATAATGACTTTTTTGAAATGATGGAAATATTTCAGATACATAGAAGATGCCTGACACCTAAGGGCCCACTGTGTAGATTTAACACAGAATAACATCCTGCCATATTTATCCCATCATGAATTTTGGGGAAAAATAAAATACCCTTAATATTCTTCTTTGCTTGTTCTTTCAGTCAGTTTCAGAATTTGCAAATTACAGAGTATTCTTCATGGGCTTTCTTGGCATTTTTTTTTTTTTTTTTTTTTGAGACTGAGTCTTGGCTCTGTCACCCAGGCTAGAGTGCAGTGGCACGATATCGGCTCACTGCAACCTTCGCCTCCCGAGTTCCAGCGATTCTCCTGCCTCAGCCTCCCAAGTAGCTGGGAGGCTAATTTTGATATTTTTAGTAGAGACGAGGTTTCACCATGTTGGACAGGCTGGTCTTGAACTCCTGACCCCAGGTGATCCGCCCACCTCGGCCTCCCAAAGTGTTGGGATTACAGGCGTCAGCCACCACGCCAGGTGACTCTCACCTTTTAAGTGCCCAAGGTGAAACTAGGACAGAGTATTTTAATATTGTAAGAAAGTACCCTTGTCATTGCTTAAAAGGATATGTACTATGTTATGCTGCAAATGGCTTTTAAAGTGCAGGGACAAAGGGAATTGTTTTGAAACTAGAGAAACACCCACAGCACCTCCAGCAGATTCCAGGCTACAGATTCTGGAACCTGGATAGTTGTGAGGATGGCTGGGTGGTACTGGGCAGAGCTCTGGTTTTTGGAAATTCCACATCTGGCCACTAGAGGACGGAGGCACACAGAAAAAACCCACGCAGATCCCATCAAACAAGCCTCAGATGGGTGGCTGCTTTTGGAAGGTACCTAGCAGTCAATTTCTTTGTTTCTTTTTTTTTTTTTTTTTTTTTTTTGAGACGGAGTCTTGCACTGTCGCCCAGGCTGGAGTACAGTGGCGCGATCTCGGCTTATTGCAAGCTCTGCCACCTGGGTTCATGCCATTCTCCTGCCTCAGCCTCCCAAAGTAACACGGGGTTTCACCGTGTTAGCCAGGATAGTCTCTATCTCCTGACCTCGTGATCCGCCTGCCTCGGCCTCCCAAAGTGCCGGGATTACAGGCGAGAGCCACCGCGCCCGGCTCTTTCTTTTTTTTGAGATGCAGTCTCTCTGTTGCCCAGGCTGGGGTGCAGTGGCACGATCTCGGCAGCTCCAACCTCTGCCTCCCAGGTTCAAGCGATTCTTGTGCCTCAGGCTCCCGAGTAGCTGAAATTACAGGTGTGTGCCACCACACCCGGCTTATTTTTTTTAATTTTAGTAGAACTGGGGGTTTTACCATGTTGGCCAGAATGGTCTCAAACTCCTGACTTCAAGAGATGCGCCCGCCTCAGCCTCCCAAAGTGCTGGGATTACAGGCGTGAGCCGCTGCGCCTAACAAGGGTTGTGAACCTTCTGGCAAAACTGACCCATATCAAACGAGTCAGAGGGACTCCTGCCAGAACCAGTTTCCAACCAGCTTTTGAAGCAGCTGTCACAAACTAAGCAGAAAGTCAGGAGGGGCAAATATGATTACTGTATGTGTACCAAGCTCCGGCTGTGAGCTTTGCCAACAGCGGCTCATTTAAACCGCACAGAAATCCCCGGCAGTTTACCTATGTAACTGGAGGCAGTGAGGCTCACGTGAAGTCCGGGGCCAGGGAGTACAAGTGAGCGAGCCAAGCCTCAACACATGCCTGGGCCCAAAGCATGTGCTTTTCTTACTTAGGGTTCCCATACATCACTATGATCTCCATTAAAACCACTTCTCCACCTGCTCTTCTCTTAGCCAGAGCGTGAGGAAGCAGGCAAACTTCTTCAGACAAAGTTTCTTTGTGATTGAACTGGACAGGGGAATAGATTGGTCTCTGTTAAGGAGCCAATGGACAGAAGCCTTTTATTATTTTTAAATTTTCATTTTTACTAGTTTTTTAAATGAGATGTGGTCTTGCTGTGTTGCCCAGGCTGGTCTGAAACTCCTGGCCTTAAGTGATCCTCCTGCCTTAGTCTCCCAAAGTGCTGTGATTGTAGGCATGAGCCACCAGGCCTGGCTGGAAAGCAGCTTTTCCTATCATATCAGTTACTGGGCAAATCTCTGAACTTTATTTGTGTGTTTCACAAATAAACACCTCAATAAAAATATTAATTACCTGGTAACCTTTATTCGGGAAGTGAAAGTAACTGAAACAGTGCTTCATAAGGCGTGGCATACAAGGCCTTGGTTTCCAATGCCGGCGAGGATGAGGCCCAGTCCCACACTCCCTCGCAGGCACCCTTGCTAAGATGTCCTCCTGGGTGACCAAAACGGTGGTAACAACATAGCCAAAGTTACTTTTACTTGGGTAGGATGACTGCAGAAGGCATCGCTACGCAGAGCTTCCAGACCTTTCCATGCGTTGTGCTCTCCAGAGGATGCGCCAGGTGTGTCGGATTTGCATGCACAAAGACAGGTGTGCGCCCCACCCACCCTGGGCTGGGCAGCAAGAGGTCTGCTCACCTACTGCAGCAGACTTCCCAGCCTCCTTCCACACTCAGAATCTTCAAGGAGGATGAAAAGAGACCACAGAAACTGAAGCAAGACTAGGATGCTGCAAAGAAAGATGCTCTGATACACAAAAGCCAAAACATAAAGCAAGGAGGGAAAAGTAAAATGAGGGAGACAGACAGGAAGTTAAACTATGCAGTTACACTGCCGATTTAGAAAGATGTTAAGACACACACTAGATACAAATGAAACCCATCCTGCTCCCTTCCTCCAGAAGACATTGTAATGCAGAAAGCAAAAATACTACATCCTTCTTGTACTCAGCACGGTTAGTATTCAACACTTTAATATTTATGGTGTATCACATAAAAAACAAAGTCATATACTTTTGCATTAATCAAAAAAATAGCAAATCCATATAATGGCAAAATCAGGAAAAAAATTCTAGTATTTCCACAAAATACATAATGTCTTGCAGATGATTATGTGGACTTTAAATGTCTGCAGCCCTACAGAGCTTTTGTTGCCAATTGAAAAACAAAAAAATCCCAACACAGGATGTTCAAAAAGCCTCATTCATAAAAAGACAATTTATTCTATGTTTAATATAGTGTTTTTTAGAATGGTAACATAAGTCATGCAACAGCTCTGTAAAACAAAACAAATCAAGAAACTATGATGTCGGCTGTGGGTTAAATAAAAAGAAAGCCACACACACACAAAAGAATGTAAGGAATGGTTAGTGGTGCTGCCAATTAAAAAAAAATTGTAAATCATCTTACCACCCAAAAGTGATATGGAAAACTGTTTGAATCTGAGCATGGACATGGCTGTAGTCATCTTTTGGAATTGTAAGTGAAAGTGATAGGTAACTCCTTGTGTTCCATTTCTCAGAGTAGATTGCTATATCCAAATGATCATGAACACCCCTCCCGTCCCACACTCAGATGGAAAGCAGCCAGAAACCCTGCCACTGGATTCTTCAGCACCCTTGGGACAGTCTCCAACTGACACTTCCCAGCAGGGGAGGAGGGCAGGCACCTTTGGTGACTCTTCAGTGAGACTCCATCGACATTCAGAATCTTAAAATGTTGGTAATGAAAACCATGGACCTCCAAGTCATCCTTACCAACCTTAAATGTAGTGTTGGTGACATCCAACGAAGGACTTCCACGTCACGTGGGAATAAATTTGAACAGATACATCCAATTGAACATAGTGTCTCAGATTTCAAACAAATACAGCTCATCTTTTGCCAAAAAATAAATATAGTGGAATGCAAGTTTGAGGGATGGAAGAATATATAACCTACCAACTGTCAAGGAGTACAATTTCATTGCAGACACAAAGACTCAACAGTTTCAAAGAATTTTTTTAAAATAAAGAAAAAAGTTTGCACTTATTCCTCACAAAATCTTCACTTTTGGAACTATCCCAATTGAAGCTACACACTGAATTTATTAATACAGCATTAAGTTTCTTTGTGTAAAAAAATCTTTGTACACAGTAATAAAAAAAGATAAGGCAAGATGCATTAAACAGAAACCTTCTGGCTCTTTTCCTCTGCGTTTTTACAGAGCCACTGATGACTATCTGCAACAAAAGAGTTAAGTTTCTGATTTTCCGTATCAAGCATCTTATGCCTTTGCTGTGGTAAGAATTCTGTCCGAGCACCCTGAAGGACAGATGCTGGTGATGGTCTTTGGCACTTATGCTGGCAAACTGAGCTTCTTTCCCTTGAGTACTAGAATTTCAAAGAGAAGAAAAGAAAACAAAAGGTTACTGATATTGACAAACTTAGCTTCCTTCTTCCCATTCCTAGAAGTCTCCCACACACACGATTCTACATAGTAAGGTATAGGAAATAAGCAATTGTATTTTAAAAATACAAATTTGATCGAAAGTGCCACTAAATTCATAGTGGCTTTTTGTTATTATGACTTTCACCCCAATCAATATATAGTAAAATATAGCTTATGTAGGGAGGCCTATGAAATTCTGGGTACTAAAACATAAAGGCCGGGTGCAGTGGCTCATGCCTCTAATCCCAGTACTTTGGCAGGCCAGGGTGGGAGGATCCCTTGAAGCCAGGAGTTCAAGACCAGCCTGGGCAAAAAAAGTGAGAGTGACCCCATCTCTATAAAAAAATTTTTTTTAAAAGAACCAGGTGTGGTGGCATGCACCTGTAGTCCCAGCTACTCAGGAGGATGAGTAGGGAGGATCACTTCTTGAGCCCAGGAGTTTGGGACTGCAGTGAGGAAGGAGCACACCACTGCATTCTTGCAGCCTGAGTAACAGAGTAAGACCCTGTCTCTTTAAAAAGAAAAAAAAAAAAAAACCCCACAAAGGATGGCTGGGTGAGGTAGCTCACACCTATACTCCCAGCACTGTGGGAGGCAGAGGTGGGCAGATCTCCTGAGGTCAGGAGTTCAAGACCAGCCTGGCCAACATGGCGAAACACCATCTCTAATAAAAATACAAAAATTAGGCTGGACACAGTGGCTCACGCCTGTAATCCCAGCACTTGGGGAGGCTGAGGCAGGCGGATCACCTGAGGTTGGGAGTTCAAGACCAGCCTGACCAACATAGAGAAACTCCATCTCTACTAAAAATACAAAAATTAGCTGGGCGTGGTGGTGCATGCCTGTAGTCCCAGCTACTCAGGAGGCTGAGGCAGGAGAATCGCTTGAACACGGGAGGTGGAGGTTGCAGTGAGCCAAGATTGCACCATTGCACTCCAGCCTGGGCAACAAGAGCAAAACTCTGTCTCAAAAAAAAAAAAAAAAAAAGGCTAGGTGTGGTGGCTCACGCCTGTAATCCCAGTACTTTGGGAGGTTGAGGTGTGCGGATCACGAGGTTGGGAGTTCAAGACCAGCCTGGCCAACATGGTGAAACCCCGTCTCTACTAAAAATACAAAAATTAGCCAGGCGTGGTGGTGCGCACCTGTAATCCCAGTTACTAGGGTGGTCAAGGCAGGAGAATCACTTGAAGCTGCAAGGTGGAGGTTGCAGTGAGCCAAGATTGTGCCACTGCACTCCAGCCTGGGTGACAGAGCGAGACTCCATCTCAAAACAAAACAAAACAAAATTAGCCAGGCGTGGTAGTGCGCGACTGTAATCTCAGCTACTCGGGAGGCTGAGACAGCAGAATCGCTTGAACTTGGGAGGCAGAGGTTGCAGTGAGCTGAGAGCAAGCCACTGCATTCTAGTCTGGGCGAGAGAGACTCTCTCTCAAAAAAAAACAAAAAGAAAGAGATAAGACATATATGCTCTTTTTTTTGTTTTTGAGACAGAGTTTTGCTCTTGTTCCCCAGGCTGGAGTGCAATGGCGTGATATCAGCTCACTGCAACCTCTGCCTCCCGGGTTCAAGAGATTTTCCTGCCTCAGCCCCCCAAGTAGCTGGGATTACAGGCATGTGCCACGACACCCGGCTAATTTTGTATTTTTAGTAGAGATGGGGTTTCGCCATGTGAGTCAGGCTAGTCTCGAACTCCTGACCTCAGACAATCCACCCATCTCGGCCTCCCAAAGTGCTGAGATTACAGGTGTCAGCCATCGCACCCGACTTATATATGCTTTTTACCTACCAATTCCACCATTAGGAATTTTATTGTATAGCTGGATTTTTAGCCTGGGATCTGTGGTTGGGTTTCAGGGGCTCCTGAACCCCTCAAAACTATATGCATGCATTTGGGTGCATATGCATAAATATCCTTTTTTTTTTTTTTTTTTTTTTTGAGAGACAGTCTCGCTCTGTCACCCAGGCTGGAGTGCAGTGGCGCAATCTGGGCTCACTGCAAGCTCCACCTCCCAGGTTCACAGCATTCTCCTGCCTCAGCCTCCCGAGTAACTGGGACTACAGGCGCCCGCCACCACGCCTGGCTAATTTTTTTTTGTATTTTTAGTAGAGACGGGGTTTCACGTGTTAGCCAGGATGGTCTCGATCTCCTGACCTCATGATCCGCCCGCCTCGGCCTCCCAAAGTGCTCGATTACAGGCGTGAGCCACTGCACCTGGCATAAATATGTTTTTTTTTTTTTTCTGAACAAGGATGATAGCTTTCATCAAATTTTTGTAAAGTTCACATGTCCTAGGTTCATACAAATGCAAAAACACATATATACAAGGATGCTGATTTAATGACTGGATTTTAACAGCAAACCAGTAACAGCCTGACCACCCATGAATGGGGGCTGGGTAAATAAATTATGGTACATGCACATAATGAAACACTCTGTGGCTACTGAAAATTATGTAGATTTCTAGTGATATGAAAAATGTGAGTGGGATAAAAGCAGTGTACAGAACAGCATGTACAGTTTAAGTCATGTGTCTGTGTATGCATAGAGAGGTATCTGGTGTTAATGTTTACTGAAACACCAGAAGAATCTTTTACAATGAAAATGTGTCACTTTAGGAAAAGCTATTGCAAAAGAAAAAGGGTTCTTATATTTAAAAAGACAACATCCTGATCCAGAATGTTATTGGCCAATCACGAAAGTGTTTCTCTGGAGCCAGTTTATGAGAAAGTGCCAGGTTAGAAGAGTGCTGGGCAAGGGCACTCCTAAAAGAATACGTGACTCTAGAAAGAACGCAGGTCGCACCCAACATACCTTTTGTAATGTATAAGTAGAAGAAGTCACAGTATAGGATGGTCTGGACTACGCCGGCCACCACAGCAATGAGGTCAAAGAAGCCCTCAAAGTAGAAGCGCCAGATCCAGTTGACAAGATACAAAGCACGATAGAGGCCCAGGAAGAACAGGTAGTGGGTGGTGATGGTCTCGGCCTCCCCAGTCTTGCTGATCATAAAGAGCTGCGGAAGGATAGCCACGGACTCCAGGTAGATGGAGAAGGTCCAGAGGATCTGGAAGAGAAATGGCAAGCTTCCATCAGGACCCACTGCCAACCAGGAGCTCAGAGGAAACACTCTTGCTTTCTTTACCACAAAGCAGCTTAAGATGAGTGGGGAGTGGGGCGTGTCGGCCCAAAATAGAACAACAGCTTGGCAACTGCATAACCCAGTGGTCCCCAGTCTTTTTGGCACCAGTGATTGGTTTCATAGAAGACAATTTTTCCACAGACCAGCAGGGTGGATGGTTTCGGGATGATTCAAGCACATTGCAATCATTGTGCACGTTACTTCTGTTATTACTAGAATATACAATGAAATAATTCTACAACTCATCGTAATGCAGAATTAGTAGAAGCCCTGAGCTTGTTTTCCTGCAACTAGACGGTCCTATCTGGGGGTGATGGGAGACAGTGACAGATCATCAGGCATTAGATTTTCATAAGGAGCATGCAACCTAGATCCCTCACATGCACAGTTCACAATAGGGCTCGTGCTCCTATGTGAATTGAATGCCTCATGCTCCTATGAGAATTGAATGCTGCCAGTTATCTGACAGGAGGTGGAGCTTGGGCAGTAATGTGAGTGATGGGGAGCGGCTGTAAATACAATGAAGCTTCTACTTGCTCACTCACGGCTCATCTCCTCCTGGGTGGCCTGGTTCCTAACAGGCTACGAACCAGTACCAGTCAGTGGCCCAGGGGTTGAGGACTCCTGGCATAAATCACAGAAACTTAAGCAACCTTTAAGAGGCAAGGCAGTGCCAGTGTGACAAGCTGGGTAACCTGGACACCTCTACCTCTTTGAATTTTCATCACCTTGTCTCTCCAGGTTTATTTTTCCCTCTTCAATTTTCTATGAATCTACATACAGACACTTCTCCTGGACAAGCATATCCTGCTCCAGATCTGGGATACCAAATCAACCCTGCTTTCCGCCAGGATTGACAATACTGATAATTGATAAGTTCCTTCCACTTCCTCACTGCTGTTTTTCCTCACTGACTGATCTTGCCAGACAACTGAAATATTTTCACTATTTTTCTTATTCCTTAAGCTTTCTGGTGTGGTTAAATCAAAGGGGTAGAAGTCAGAATTGTAATTATGGAAATTCTCTGCCCAACGTATGACTTTATTCACGATGATGACAGAAGGACTTTCAGAGGGTCCTTGAGTGTTTTAAAAGTCCAGGTGTGGCTGGGTGTGGTGGCTCATGCCTGTAATCCCAGCACTTTGGGAAGCCGAGACAGGTGGATCACCTGAGATCAGGAGTTCAAGACCAGCCTGGAAAACATGGTGAAACCCAGTCTCTACTAAAAATGCAAAAATTAGCCAGGCATGATGGTGGGTGCCTGTAATCCCAGCTACTCGGGAGGCTGAGGCAGGAGAATCGCTTGAACCCAGGAGGCGGAGGTTGCAGTGAGCCGAGATCATGCCACTGCACTCCACCCTGGGTGACAGCGAGACTCTGTCTCAAAAAAAAAAGAAAAGTCCAGGCGCTCCCAGCACCCATCAGACACCCAGGGTAGCACAGTGACTTGATCGGCCCCAGGATGTGGAGCAGCACCGTTTGCCTGTTCAGCAGGGAAAGAAGAGGCACTCGGGAGCAGATCAGCTCACTGCACAGTACTAGGGGCACCACAAACCACCTTTCCTAAAGGCAAGAGGTGCACAGTGCTGCTAAGCAGGGTCACAGACATGACATCAGTGCACATCTGTACATGAAAAGGAAACAAAATGTGGGCTACAAGAGGGAGACCTTGTTCTTCCCACACTGGGACAGGCAGGGCTCTGTGTTTGGTACCACAGAAGTCAAGATAATGAAATACAGTTTCAAGTTTCTATTTCAAATGAATCAGACAGTAAGCTGTCAGCAGACACCTAAATATGTGGGTGCTTAATTCTCATCTACGATTTTTTACACCAGTCATGAACATTGCACTAGAGTTTGCCAAATCAGAAAATAAAACAAAAAACCCCATGAAAACCTACACGATCTGCAAACATGCAAATAGGTCCATTCTAGATAACCAGACATGACCACTAAATTAACTTTTTTTCTTTAGATGGAGTCTCGCTCTGTTGCCAAGGCTGGAGTGCAGTGGCTCGATCTCGGCTCACTGCAACCTCTGCCTCCAGGTTTAAGTGGTTCTCCTGCCTCAGCCTCCTGGGTAGCTGGGATTACAGGTGTGCGACACTACACCCAGCTAATTTTTGTATTTCTTTCTTTCTTTCGTTTTTTTTTTTTTTTTTTTAGACAGAGTCTCGCTCTGTTGCCCAGGCTGGAGTGCAGTGGCGCGATCTTGGCTCACTGCAACCTCTGCCTCCTGGGTTCACGCCATTCTCCTGCCTCAGCCTCCCAAGTAGCTGGGACTACAGGAGCCCGCCACCATGCCTGGCTAATTTTTTGTATTTTTAGTAGAGACAGGGTTTCACAGTGTTAGCTGGATGGTCTCAATCCCCTGACTTCGTGTCCCACCCACCTCAGCCTCCCAAAGTGCTGGGATTACAGGCATAAGCCACTGCGCATGGCCAATTTTTGTATTTCTAATAGAGACAGGGTTTCACCATGTTGGCCAGGCTGAATGCCTGAACCTCTGACCTCAAGTGATCCGCCCACCTCGGCCTACCAAAATGCTGATTACAGGTGTGGTGAGCCACCAGGCCCAGCCCTAAATAACCTCTTTTTTTTTTTTTTTGAGACGGAGTCTTGCTCTCTCGCCCAGGCTGGAGTGTAGTGGCACGATCTCAGCTCACTGCAAGCTCCACCTCCCGGGTTCACACCATTCTCCTGCCTCAGCCTCCCCAGTAGCTGGGACTACAGGTGCCCGCCACCATGCTCGGCTAATTTTTTAATTTTTTAGTAGAGACGGGGTTTCACCATGTTAGCCAGTATGGTCTCGATCTCCTGACCTCGTGATGTGCCCACCTTGGCCTCCCAAAGTGCTGGAATTACAGGCGTGAGTCACCGCGCCCAGCCATAACCTCTTTTTTCTTTTCCCTCGAGACAGTCTTGCTCTGTCACCCAGGCTGGAGTACAATGGCGTGATCTCGGCTCACTGCAGCCTCTGCCTCCTGGGTTCAAGCGATTCTCCTGCCTCAGCCTTCTGAGTAACTGAGATTACAGGTGCGTGCCACCACACCCAGCTAATTTTTTGTATTTTTAGTAGAGACGGTGTTGCACCATGTTGGCCAGGCTGGTCTCGAACTCCTGACCTCATGATCCACCCAAAGTGGAGGCTGAACTCTGCCTCGGCCTCCCAAAATGCTGGGATTACAGGCATGAGCCACCACGCCTGGCCCTAAGTAACCTTTTAAACTAACCTCAAGAGGAGAGAAATCGTGATTGACTAAAAACGAGAGGCCTCCCACAGGGACCACCAGAAACTCCACTCGGAAGGTATCGTGATTTCCATCGTAGGTTGCCTTAAATTTCAGGTAGATCAGGTACACTGTGGCATAGGAGCAGGCAAGGTAGATAACCTACAAACAAAAGAAAAAACACCAGGTGTCAATACCTTGCCACTGTTCCAGCTCCCCCAGCTTTTTAAATCACCCATGTATTTGGAAAGGCAAGATTTTTTTCCTTAGCTTTTTTTTTGGAATTTTAAAACTTAAATATAGTAAAATTCTCTTTTTTGGAGGTGTTCAGTTCTGAGGCATAACCACCACCAAAATTACGACACAGAATAGTTCCATCATCCCCAAAATTCTGCCATGCTGCCCCTTTGCAGTCAAGCTCCCCCATGCTTCCTTCACCTCCTGCAGTGCAATCACACTTACGTTCTCTGTCCATAGTTTTGCCTTTTCTAGAAAGCCACATAAATGCAGTCATATAGTATGTTGCCTTCTGAGTCCAACTTCAGTTAGCCTAATGCATCTGAGAGTCAACCAAACTTATTGTGTGTATAGCAGGCCTGCCAATAACATCCTTTCGTTGTAACACTGATGAGAAAAGAAACTGGTTCCCGGCTGGGGCCGCCATCCATGGCATTTGCATGTTCTCTCCAGGTCCACGTGGGTTTTCTCCAAGATATAATCTTGGAGAATCTCCCACCAGAGATACTCTGGTTTCCTCTTACATCTCAAAGATGCCAGTTAGGTGAACTGGCATGTGTGAACCGTCCTAGTGTGAGTGGGTGTGGGTGAGCGCGCCCTGTGATGGAATGGCATCCTGTGCAGTTGGGGGAAAGTTCGCGCCTTGAACCTGAGCTGCTGGGATAGGCTCTGGCTACCTGGGACCCTGAAATGAAGTAAGTGGGTTGGAAAATGAATACAAACTATGGTAAAATAAAAATTCATAAAGTAGTATACAATAATTATACATATGTACCACAATAAACAATGTAGTACAAAAGCACTCAGTGAGCCTGCTATATTTGTTGTTTTTGAACTTTATGGTAGTAGGAGGTACTCCTTATAATTTTTGCTTTGTAAACATATACTTCTTGATTTAACCCACCACCACTATGACCACCGTCATGCACTGATTCACCAAAAACTGGATAAATAATTATGTTGCTTTTATTAACCTTCCTTAAACGTATAGCTCACGTTGGCTGGGCATGGTGGCTCACGCCTGTAATCCTAGCACTCTGCGAGGCCGAGGCAGGCGGATCATGAGGTCAGGAGATCGAGACCGTCCTGGCTAACATGGTGAAACCCCATCTCTACTAAAAAAATACAAAAAATTAGCCGGGCATGGTGGTGGGTGCCTATAGTCCCAGCTACTCGGGAGGCTGAGGCAGGAGAATGGTGTGAACCCAGGAGGCGGAGCTTGCAGTGAGCTGAGATCTCGCCACTGCACTCCAGCCTGGGTGACAGAGTGACTCTGTCTCAAAAAAAAAAATAAAAATAAAAATAAATAAATAAATAAATAAAAAATAAATGTATAGCTCACATTTGTTTCGGTTTTTTTTTTTTTTTTTTTTTGAGATGGAGTCTCGCTGTCGCCCAGGCTGGAGTGCAGTGGCACAATCTCGGCTCACTGCAACCTCCGCCTCCCGGGTTCAAGTGATTCTCCTGCCTCAGCCTCCCAAGTAGCTGGGATTACAAGCGCTCGCCACCATGCCCAGCTAATTTTTATATTTTTAGTAGAGACGGGGTTTCCATGTTGGTCAGGCTGGTCTCGAACTCTTGACCTCAGGTGATCTGCCTGCCTCAGCCTCCCAAAATGCTCGGATTACAGGCATGAGCCACTGCACCCGACCTGTTTTGGGTCTTTATTTAAAAGTCTGGTGGTGTTTTTGGGATCGGAAATATGCTGTAGGAACTTAACTCTTACTCATGTCAATTAGCCTATGATAAAACTGGCTTCAGTGTATGTTGTTTCACTTCAAGTCGCAGTGTATGTTGTTTCACTTCAAGAACCTACCAATGACATTAAGTGAGGGCCTAGTGTTAATAATTTGTTCCTTTTTATAGCTGCTTCCATTGGTGGTCCATTGTATGGATGCACCAGTTTGTTTATTCACTCACCAGTTGAAGGACAGGTGGTTTCTAATTTGGAAGGACAGTGGATAAAGCTGCTGTGAACATTTGCGTACAAGTGTTTGTGTGAATGTTAAGTTTTCACTTCTCTTGGGTATGTACTTAGGGGTGGGACTGCTGGGTCATATGTTAAGTGTAACTTTTTTTTGTTTTTGAGACGGAGCCTCGCTCTGTCACCAGGCTGGAGTGCAGTGGAGCAATCTCGGCTCACTGCAACCTCCGCTTCCTGGGTTCAAGCAATTCTCCTGCCTCAGCCTCCCCAGTAGCTGAGATTACAGGCGCATGCTGCCACACCCAGCTAATTTTTAGTAGAGATGGGGTTTCACCATGTTGGCCAGGATGGTCTGGATCTCCTCACACATGTATGTGAATAAATACAAAACAAAATCTACATGCATAAACAAGACACACATCCATCTACACGTGCACTGAGCCCCCTCAGCACATCTAGCCAAGGCTCACAGCAGAGAGGCCCCTCACCAGGACCTAGCCTGTGGCCAGCTCAACATTAATAAAAACTTGATGGGCGTTATTTCCACTAAGGCCTTAGCAGCAGTTGGAGAACAGCTGCTTCTCTCCTCTCACCAGCACGTAGAAATTAAAGTAAAAAGACACGAGCACCTTGGGTCTCACGCCAGACTTTCAGGACATTGTGCTTAGAAACTACAACCAAGCAAGCATGGATTCCTCTGAAACCTGGCCATCCTGAGCGGGAGAGAGGATTCTTGCTCACACACCTCTAATGCCTGCAGTTTTAACTTGCCTAGACAAGTGGGGACCTAACCATTTTTAAGTAAGCTCATTATTTCCTGAATACTAGGTTCCCATCATTTGGTAATGAAGAATCCATTATAAGTGACTCAAATTTGCTTTTTAGTAAAGACCAGACTCGCATACTGCTTTGTCTCCTTTCAACAGTGCTTTTGAAAATGCTCTTGAACACAAACTGTTGGGGGGAGGCTGTTTAGGTGCCATACCAATAGGATTCAGTTGAAATATTACTTCCTTGGGTGTGCTAATAACCAAATGGCCTAGAATACTGCCTGGTGCACAGCTGCTCAGTATTTGTAGAACAAAGGAAAGAAAGAAAGAAATCAGACTCCTATTACACATCCTGAGAGCCCCTGTTCTTTTTTTTTTTTTCAGACAGGATCCTGCTCTGTCACCCAGGCTGCCAGGCTGGAGTGCAGTGGTGCAATTATGGCTCACTGCAGCTTCAACCTCCAGGGCTCAAGCGATCCTACCACCTCACCCGCCTGAGGAGTTGGGACTACAGGAGTATGCCACCATGCCTGGCTAATTTTGTATTTTATTTTATTTTTTTTAGAGACAGGGGTCTAACTATGTTGCTCAGGCTGGTCTCAGATTCCTTGGCTCAAGCAATCCACCCACCTTGGCCTCCCAAAGTGCTGGGATTACAGGCGGGGAGCTACTGGGCCTGTTTCATTTTTTTTATATCCACAGGTTCGCAGCTGTTATACTTTTCCTTTGTAGCACCCATCATAAATTGCAGTCATTTGTACTGCCATGATCTGTGTACTCTCCCACACCAGCCTAGAGACTTCTGCTTATCTTCTGCCACATCCTCAGTTTCCAGCTCTGTAGGTGTTCACAAGCATAAATTCAACACTGTGTGAAAGAACTGAAGCTCACGTAGTCCACAACTTCCACCAGTATGGGGTGTGTGCCACCAGTGGTACACAAAGTGTTAGGTGGTGTGCAAACATTTTGTATTTTAATAGTTATACACTTCTTTTAATGTGAATTAGAACAAAATATAAGAAAGACAACAAAGGTGTTACAGATACTAATAATCAGGACAAGTTGAAAGGTTTAAAAAATACGTTACTAAGTAAATGATGGTACAGAGATCATTTAAGCATGGCAAATGTAATAAAAATGACACACACACAACAGTTTAAGAAAAACTGACTCAGTGGGAAAGAAAAAAGGTAGAAGCCTATAGAGAGTTCCTCATACAGCAGCAAAATGAGACACTGCAACTAGGAGTCCTGCTTTCATTCCTTGTTATGTACCAACTTGCTGGATTTCTCTGGGGACTCTGTAATTTCCCACGGCTTGAAAATATAATAGTTACCCCTCTTTCTTACAGAGTTATCAAGAGCTTTAGATTTATCATACTTAAGGAACCTAAAATAAAAAAGTTCTAACTTCAAAGTATTTTAATTAACTACTGTTTTGAAACCAAAAATGTATGCTTACTGATAGCTCGTTTAGTCCAAGTTATATGTACAAGGTGGTCTGAAAGTTTTAAAGTCAAGAACAGCATATTAAGACATTATTTTTGGAGCATTTTAATTAAAAATACACAGCTGACATAAATTAAGTTTCCATAGACCTGTGCACTGTAGATGAAATACATTCCAGTGGATGGCATACCATACCTTCATAGATGTGTTATACAATGAAATAAATGAAGTAAAAAGATCCAGGTAACGAGTTGTGAAGACCAGTGCAAACAGAAGCTGGCTTTTCCCAGAAATACCTAGAGAAACAGAAGGGAAGTATTAGAAGGGCCTGAAGAGCTTTGGGATTCCTGTGGATCACACTGTGCAGGGAGTGCAGACAGGGAAGGAGAGGCGCGTGGGGTCAAGGCCCAGGTCTAGGAATGGCTCTGAATGAACAAGAGCAGCTGTAGTTTTTCTATCCCTTCACATTCCCGAACACGCTCCTTTTGGGAGGCTCTAACAGGCTTTTCTGTCTTAATATAAAGGGCGACCACAGGAAAGGGGCTTCATTATGCCAGGATGTGTATCATTCAAACGAACCTTTTACTTCTCAAATATATCACCTTAGGTAGGAACAAATTTCTCAATAATTCTGCTGTCCTTTGGTGTTATAACTTGTCTCTTACATTCAGATTTTTCTTTTTTGTTTTCCCCTGAGACAGGGTCTTCCTCTGCTGCCCAGGCTGGAGTGCAGAGGCACGATCAAGCTCACTGCAGCCTTGACCTCCTGGGCTTCAGCAGTCTTCCCACCTCGGCCTCCAGAGTAGGTGGGACTAGAGGTGTGAACTACCACACCCAGCTAATTTTTAAACAAATTTTTTGTTCACCATGTTGCCCACACTGGTCTTGAACTCCTGGGCCCAGCTTCCCAAAGTGTTGGCATTACAGGTATGAGCCACCTCGCCTGGCCCTTTCTTTGCATGGTTAAACAGTATCTCCATGGTGAGAAATCTTTTGAGAATGGAGATGGAATCTACTGTGATTAAGGGGGATGAGGAGTAGAGTGAGAAGCACCAACTCAGCTAAGAGTTGGGCAGGAACTCCCGCTGGAATAATGGCATCACCTCCCATGGTGACTTCTTTGCTAAGAGCGGCAATTACTTGGATATGTTAAGATTTTTAAAGCTTCCCTCTCAGTTGGGCATAGTGGCTCATGCCTATAATCTCCACATATAGAGGGGCTAAGGCAGGAGAATCGCTTGAGCCCAGGAGTTTGAGACCAGACTCCATCTCTACGAAAAATAAAAAAGTGATAGCCAGGCAAGGTGGCACACACCTGTGGTCCCAGCTACATGGGAGGTTGAGGTGGGAGGATTGCGTGACTCCAGGAGGCTGAGGCTGCAGTGAGCTGTGGTCACATCCCTGCACTCTAGCCTGGGTGACAGAGCGAGACCCTGTCTCAAAAAATAAATTAATTAAAATAAAATAAAGAAATTCCATTGTATTTGTATAAAAATGTTCCTGAATGCTAGGACAACATGAAGGTAGGAACCCACAACTACAGCCGGTTTTCAAAAGCAGCTGTCTTTTTTAAAGCCTTGAAACTGTGTTTCCACCTCCAACCCCCAACCCACCTCTAGAGCACTGCATGGCACAGCCACACTCAGCCAGGAAGGCTAGACATTTATGTGGTGTGCACACAGCTTTTCTGACATCTATATTTGGCCAAATATTTATGTGACAAAGGATGCGAACTATGGGTTTCAGATGCTGGAGACTGAGCAAATGCATTAAAGAAACTGAAGGCTGACTAAATGTCAGAACCCACCCACCCTCATATATACTGCAAACTTCACACCACTACACATTTTAGTAAGTATGAATTTAACAGAAAAGTCACTTCACCCAAATCATTCACAACACTCCTCTGGAACGTGAAAAGCACATTATTTTTCTCTTCTTTTTTTGAGACTGGGTCTCACTCTGTTGCCCAGGCTGGAGTGTGGTGGCACAAGTACAGCCCACTGCACCTTTGACCTCCCTGGGCTGAGGCGATCCTCCCACCTCAGCCTCCTGAGTAGCTGGGACTACAGGTGGGCGTGCCACCACACCTGGCTAATTTTTGTATTACATGTTGTTTTTCAATATTTTATGAACAATCATCTTGCAGCTTGCTGAAACTGAAAACCTGAATGTAAGAATGTTACTTTCTCAGATGAATAACTAGTCTCAGCCTATTCACATACACACCTAAATAGAAATGGAAAAAAATGTTGACGCCACCCTTCCAGATCCATCAATAGAAACCAAAGGGCCAAAGGAGGAGACACGGACAGTGAATCTGCTCTGCTTAGTCTTTTCCCCAGTAACGGATAACTTATTTCTTCCTACAGAGATCAATGTTCCAAAGGGGAAATAACAAGGCTGCTGCTAACCAAGAAAACGGAAGGTTTCAGAGGGGGAAGAAGAAATAACAGGGAGCAGTCAGACCATACCTGGTGTTTGTTGAAGCCTTGAGAAATCAATTTCCAGCTTATTTCCTATATGGTTCTTTCCAATATTTTAAATATAAACATACAGGATACAGATAGGTGAATTTTGTGGGAAAGGGTTTTACTCTAACAGAACTTTGGAAGCCAGGCAGATTTGAAATTGTGTCCTCATTCCCAGCATTCCTATACTGAAAACCAGGGACCATCATATTGTCTTTACCAGCCCCCGTGGGGACCCAGCTCATATCCCACCTCCTCCAGGATGTCATCTCTGAAGATACCCTCCCTCGGGACTGTTGATTCATTCAGCAAGCACATAAGGGGAACTGCTTCATGCCAGCTGGTGCCCTAGCTCCAATTACAGTACTTATAAAAATACACTGTGATGATGTGGTTCCTGCCTCTCCTCTCCCCAAAAACCCCACTCAATACCAAGATCTTTAAAGGCTGGGGTCATGCCTTATTCCATCTTGTATTCCCTGCACGGGACACTGGGCCCTGACACACAGCAGGACTTAGAAAATATTTGCTGAATGAATAAATGGACAAAAGAAAATGGGATTCATTTTATCTTCATGTCATGGGGGCAAATTCTCATTTCGTGGTATTTTGGGAGAACACTTCTGAAGAATGTCCAGGTCATACTGTGTCTCTGTGACTGTAAATAGGGCTCTGCCCTAATTTACTACTAGCTAGAGGGCAAGAGAGCCCCAGGTGCGCCCCAGGTGCGCACAGGGCAGTGTGTGGTTTGCAGCCAGTCCACAGAGTAGCGTCCACGCAGGACAGCCTTGCTGGAAATCTGCGGATGCTAACGTGGTCCCACACTGTTCTCCTCAGCCCAAAATCCTGATTAGGAAGTAGCAGCTTCTTCCTTTAAAACAACAAAACTGTCCTGTCTTCACAGGAAAATGGGAATCCTAGCTGAAGACAGAAGGGGGTGGGGCAAGAATCTCCTGGAGGGGTTGGGAGTAGAATACCTGCTATTAAACCAGAGCAGCTCCTAGTCGGCTTCTCTCCACTTTGAGATCAAAGCATGCTAAGGTTACCAGGTAATAAGCTCTCCCAGAATACTCACTTTTGTAAATGTTTCTGAAACTGATATCCCCTTACCAAATACACCAAACATCCATATTAAGGAGTACAACTTGTTAAATGGAAATCAGTCATTAAACAACATCATTCTTGTCTTATCCTACTGGGCCAGGTTAAATGTCTTTTGTTTTCTGTTTTGTTTTCGAGATGGGGTCTCTCTCTGTGGCCCAGGCTGGAGCACACTGGTGCAATCATAGTTTGCAGCCTTGACCTCCTAGGCTCAAGCAATCTTCCCAATGAGGTATTATATATTACAAAACAGTTAGAAGAGAAGTTTTCGAATGAAGAAATGATAAACACATGAGGTGATGGAAATAACTACCCAGATTAGACTATACAATATACACATGTATTGAAACATCAAATTGTACCCCATAAATAGATCCAATCATAATGTATCAATTAAAAAATTTTAATCCATAACCCCAAATAATGCAAATTAAAACACATAAACCAAAAATAAGACATGAACATTTTAAAATGTGATATTGTCAAATTTCTCCTAGAAAGGCTATGCCAATTTACGTATCTACTAACACCAAATGAAAAGACCCTTTCTTCACATCCTTGCCAACATTTTCCTACCCAGTGGTATGCACTGCTGTTCTTTTTTCTTTGCTTGCCCGCCCCCCGCTTTTTTTTTTTTGAGACAGAACCTCACTCAGTTGCCCAACCCGGGGTATAATGGCATGATCACAGCTCGCTGCAGCCTGGGGCTTAAGTGATTCTCCCTCCTTAGCCTCCTGAGTAGCTAAGACACAGGTACACGCCACCACGCCCAGCTAATTTTTCATTTTTTTGTAGAGACAGGATTTCACTATGTTGCCCAGGCTGGTCTCAAGCTCCTGGCCTCAAGTGATCCTTTAGCTTTGACCTCCCAAAGCGCTGCCACCAAACCTGGCCTGCACTGCTATTTTCATATTCAAATTCCTAACTACTAGCGAGACTAGGCATCCCTTCATGCTTCATTGGTCTTTCGTTATTCTTCAGTGAATTGCCAACTTTGCCCATTTTTCAGCTGGGTTTTTATTTGTAGGAGTTTTTATTATAGATATTAACGTTTTGTCACTTAGGTATATTACAGATTATTTCACTCAGTTTATTGTCTTTAGCTTTGATACTATTCTGAATTAAGAAATCAATTTGGAGAGATGTCATCTTGCTTCCTCACCAGCCTTCCTGGGTGGTCTCCAGGACCGTAGTATGAATATACATGCAGGTCATCTTCTATGTCCATCAGCAAAGTTTAATATTTATTTTTTATTTTTATTTTTTTGAGACAAGAGTTTCACTCTTGTCACCCAGGCTGGAGTGCAGTGGTACGATCTCGGCTCACTGCAACCTCTGCCTCCTGGGTTCAAGCGATTCTCCTGCCTCAGCCTCCCTAGTGGCTGGGACTACAGGCGCCTGCCACCATGCCCGGGTAACTTTTTTGTAATTTTAGTAGAGATGGGTTTCACCATATTGGCCAAGCTGGTCTTGAACTCCTGACTCAGGTGATCCACCTACCTCGGCCTCCCAAAGTGCTGGAATTACAGGTGTAAGCCACCATGCCCGGCCATCTTTTGTACATTTTCGTATCATTTCAACTACATTGCAGCTTTCTTGAGAATAGAAACTTTTCTCTGTCTGTTTTTTGTTTTTGAAACGGTCTCACTCTGTCACCCAAGCTGAAGTGCAATGGTGTGATCACGGCTCGCTGCAACCTCGACTTCCTGGGCTCCAGTAATCCTCCGCACTCAGCCTTCTGAGTAGCTGGGACCACAGCGCACCACCACGGCTGGCTAATTTTTGTATTTTTCGTAGAGACAGGGTTTCACCATGCTGCCCAAGCTGGTTTTGAACTCCTGTACTCAAGTGATCCACCCATCTTGGTCTCCTAAAGTGCTGGAATTACAGGCATGAGCCACTAAGGCCGGCCAAGAACAAAAACTTTTTGTTTGTTTGTTTGTTTGATTTTTTGAGACGGAGTCTCGTTCTGTCACCCAGGTTGGAGTGCAGTGCGCGATCTCGGCTCACTGCAAGCTCCACCTCCCGGGTTCATGCCATTCTCCTGCCTTAGCCTCCCGAGTAGCTGGGACTACAGGCGCCCGCCACCACGCCCGGCTAATTTTTTGTATTTTTAGTAGAGACGGGGTTTCACCGTGTTAGCCAGGATGGTCTCGATCTCCTGCCCTCGTGATCCACCCGCTTTGGCCTCCCAAAGTGCTAGGATTACAGGCGTGAGCCACCATGCCCGGCCGAGAACAAAAACTTTTAACAGCTGCAAGCTGCTGCTCTGAAATGTGTGCCAGTGCCTTGCACATAGTGGGTGGTCAATAAATGAGAGTCATGATTACTCAGAGACTGGCACTCAAAAGAGCACAGGCGAAACAGCTACAGAGGGAGCTGCACATGTGAAGCAAAAACTTCTTAGAGTACTCCACATCTTACCCACTATATCACTCCAAAAATATCAACTGTCCCATATCTGAAATGTATGGACACCATAAGCTCCAGTATGGGGTTTGGTAGGATGAAAAGTTTACAACCTACGTAACAGCTAACAACAATCTAAGCAACAGGGGAAGGAGGGAAGGAGAGAGACTAGAGGGGGAAGGCCCGGGGTCGTGGATCTCAGAAAGACTCCTCTAGCTACAGTAGATACACACTACTGATCACTAGCTACAGTAGATACATACTACTAATAGACACAGCACTACAGTAGATACAGCACTAATAACCATTGGCCTACAGGAAAATTTGAATAGGAAGCCCTTCATCTAAAACCACCACTTGTTCTTCCGAGGTTATGTAGGTCAGTGTTTAGGACAAAAATAAAGTGACAACTTGAGCATACTGTGGATCGAGCAATGATAATTCAGAATAAGAGAAACTCACATTCCATGTTGGCACCCTTCTGTAATGACAATAGCAGATACAGCCACAAGAGAAGGCAGCCTCAAACATGATCAACTCACTGCCCCCACTTTAAAACGGTCCTTAAAGGCAACTGTTCTGGAATCTGACTATGAGGAACACAGAATCTCCAGCTTCCACACGAGTCAGCCTCATCCCTGACCCTTATGGGGTAAAAAGCACCATGGTTCCGAGACTAAAACAGCATTTTCAAAATCCGTGCTAAAATCCTAAAAATGAACCTCGGTATGAGTATTTTCAAAATGAGCAACACAATCTGGATGCACGTTTCTCCTATTCCAGTCATTTGAGAAACTCATATCAAATTCTTACTCTTTCAAAAGACTCTAAACAACTTTTATAATTTAGTATGGAAAAATAAAGCAGGTTGTCAAAGTTAGCATTTAATTCTGAATAAATGATCTGGGTGATTTACTTAAAATCAGGAAAACACACAAACCAGGACAGAAATCATCCTAAGTCTGAGAACAAGAACAATTTAATAATGTCCTGGGAATACTTGGCAAACACACACACACACGAAGTTAACTCATCTATTTCTTTTCCTTCATTAGCATTTTAGCTGAAGTATTTCATATTTTCCTTATATGCTCCTGAATCTCTCAAATGAAAACAGTGAATAGTAAAAAACAAATGGCCAGGCGCAGTGGCTTACGCCTGTAATCCCAGCACTTTGTGAGGCCGAAGCGGGCGGATCATGAGGTCAGGAGACCGACACCAGCCTGGCAAACAGGGTGAAACTCCGTCTCTACTAAAAATACAAAAATTAGCCGAGCGTGGTGGCAAGCGCCTGTAGTCTCAGCTAATCGGGAGGCTGAGGGAGAATTGCTTGAACCCAGGAGGCGGAGGTTGCAGTGAGCCAAGACCGCACCATTGCACTCCAGCCTGGGGCACAAGAGCAAGATTTCATCTCAAAAAAAAAAAAAAAGAAAGAAAAAAAATCATTATTCTGAAGTTGCACAAAATTCTCCCAAATATCTTAGTTTGGATAAAAGTTTAGGACACAACACACTTCAAGGCTTAATGATTTGCCAGAGGAGGGGATTCTGAAAAACATATGGAAGAAAATGAAGAGACTCACACAAAGATTTTGAAGCAAAACTAAAGATTAAAAGTAACATCGCTAGGCACTGTGGCTCACACCTGTACCCAGCCACTCGGGAGGCTGAGGAGGGAGGATCGCTTGAGCCCAGGAGTTTGGGGCTGTAGTGAGCCGTGACACAGCCATTGCACTCCAGCCTGGGGGACAGAGTGAGACACGGGTCCCACTGTTTAAAAAAAAAAACAAAAAAAAAACTAACATCATCTGAGTGTAACAAAAAAGGATCTAAACATTGTGGTTTGGTATCAAATGTTTATTTAGGCTCCCTTAGACATTCATTTATCCAATCCTTTGAGTTACTAATTGTGCTTCAATCCTGGCTCTTATTGATTGATTGATTGATTGATTGATTGACTGACGGTTTCGCTCTCCTTGCTCAGGCTGGAGTGCAGCGGCGCGATCTCAGCTCACCGCAACCTCCGCCTCCCAGGTTCAAGCAATTCTCCTGCCTCAGCCTACCAAGTAGCTGGGATTACAGGCATGCACCACCACGCCCGGCTAATTTTGTATTTTTAGTAGAGACGGGGTTTCTCCATGTTGAGGCTGGTCTTGAACTCCTGACCTCAGGTGATCCGCCTGCCTCGGCCTCCCAAAGTGCTGTGATTACAGACATGAGCCACCACAGCCGGCCCTCCTAAGGTTATTTTAATGACTACCTGGGATAAGCCATATAAACCACTCGGCTGACTACTTGATATACAGCAAGTGCCTAAACGTCACTTATCCAAATTGCTGCAGTTATTTGCTGTCATTGGAAATCATACAATTGAGCCTCTCAGAACTATGTATCAACTGAGAGATCACCTCCAAGTCAAACACACTGGCACACGGACTTTGTAACACCCATCTTAACTGTTCAAAGGTCTTTTTGGTTTTGCTTACTTCCCGGATCTCAGTTAGGTTCCAAGGAGATAGGCGAGGCCTGCAGACAGCAGAGTCAGAGATGTAAGTGTGACTTTAGACGCCAAAATTTTTAGAAATAAATCAGGTAAATAGAGTCTCTGCCACCCAGATAATTCACGGTCATCTTTTACTGCCTCTGAAAAAATTAAGTTCTTGAGTTCAACAAAAATTATTTTGCCGAGCATCAAAAATAAGTTTAAGGGATTTTTAAGAAAATTAAAGCCTGGGCAACATGGTGAAACCTTGTGTCTACAAAAAATAGCAAAAAAAAAAAAAAAAAAAAAAAAAAAAGTTAGCCAGGCGTGGTGGTGCACGCATGGAGTCCCAGCTATTCAGGAGTCTGAGGCAGGAGGATTACCTGAGCCAGGGGAGGTAGAGGCTGCAGTGAGCAGTGATCACACACTGCATTCCAGCCTGGATGACAGAGCGAGACCATGCCTCCAGAAAAAAAAAAAAAAAGTTAAAAACTCTCAATTATTATACCTTTAAAATTAACGAAATGTAAAAGTCCAAAACTATTATCTGGGAAGGACTGTTTTCACTGCCTCCTAGCAGTGCCTGCATGAAATCTGTACTCCTGAACCGGGAAGCAGCCAGCTTACTGGTGACGTGGAGCAAGGAATTGCAGGAGCCCATAGGAGGCCTCGGCGGTCCCCGGGCGCCGCAGTTTTAAGAGAACCCATTATTAGATGGAGGCACTTACAAATCAGATCGTTTCCCAAAGCAGCATTAATTACGCCAAGAAAATCACTGAAGACCTCCCCGCAAGCCCCTCCCCAGCGGTGTGATCCTGGACCCAAAGGGCTTGGGTGATGCCCACAAAACTCTTAAGGACAGGCCTGACCCGACCCCACTACACCACACCTAGAGCCCGGCCTTGCACCGGCAGGGTGGGGAGCCGGGTGACCTCTCCCTGCGCCCGCCCCACCTCCCGAGCTGGCTGGGCTGCCACGTCAGGCGCAGACGGCCACTGTCCTGCCCATCCTCCTCCCGCCCGTCCCATTGATTCGCGGGTTCCCTGCAACCTCGGGACCCCCACGCGGGATCCCGACCAGAGAAGCGCCCCCATTCAAGCCCAGGGAGGAGCCACGCCTACCGGACCCCCCGCCCCACGCCAACTTTTCAGACAGAGCAGGGCCCCGCGCAGCCGGGTGCACCCGGACAGCTCAAGTTCACGCGGGGATCGAGTGCAGAGCGGGGCTCGGCGCTGCGACACCCGGCCCGGAGCCCACCCCGAGGGCCCGCAGGCCGCTGTCCCCCGGGTCCGGACACCCGTTAGGCCGGCCGAGGGGGTGTGTCGGGCCGGCGCAGGCCCCGTGGGCCGTGGGGTGGCCGAGGTCGGCCGGTCCCCTGCGAGACCCGGCCCCCGCGCCCGAGCCTCTCCGGGCCTTCCCCCGCCGCTCACCCGCGCAGGAGCGCGTCTTCCAGATCTTCAGCAGCAGGATGACGATGGCCGCCAAGTGGGACAGGTCCCCAGTCAGCCGGAAGATGTTCATGGCGGCGGCGGCGGTCGGCGCAGCGCGGCGGCCCCGGGGCTGGGCGGCTCAGGCAGCGGCAGCCCCTGAGAGGAAGCGGCGAAGATGGCGAGAGCGCCCGCGACGTGGCCAGGGACGTGGCCGAACTGCCGGCGCGCGCGCGCGCAGGGCAGCCTGGGAGAGCGGGGCCAGGCCCCGCCCCTTCTCCGCCCCTTAAAGGGAGCGCGCCCCAGCGCAGGCTCAGCAGTGCCCCTCGCAGGGACTCCCTTGCAAGAAGACCCCGAACTCTGCCAAATTTTCCCTGCCGGGTTTCCGGCTTCTCCCCGGGTGCCAGCAGTTTCCTTTACTTTTTTGAAATAACACTCCCTGGGGATTTTTTTTTCCTCCCACATATCAAAAGAGCTCTACAGGCCTATTGTACGAAAAAGTGTAAGAGAAGGCCGGGTGCGGTGGCTCATGCCTGGAATCCCAGCATTTTGAGAGGCCGAAGCAGGAGGATCCTTTGAGCCCAGGAGTTCGAGACCAGCCTGGGCAACCTAATGAGACTTCCTCCACCCCCCGTCTCTACAAAAATTTTTTAAAAAATTAGCCGGGCCTGATGGTGCGTGCCTGTAGTACCAGCTATTTTAAAGGCTAAGGCAGGAGGATTGCTTGAGCTCAGGACATCGAGGCTGCAGTGAACCATGATTGTACCACTGCACTCCCGCCTGGACGAGTGAGTGAGACCCTGTCCCAAACAAAACAAAACAAAAAAAGTACAGAGGAAAAAAATTGATTTCTGATTGCCTCACTCAAGATAAGGTCAACATTGAAGGTGGAGGTGGAAGATGCAGTTTAGGTAGGGGTCTAAAGATTTTACCATTCTGGGGACTGTCTTTAAGAAAGAGAATGCAAAATTAGGTAGAAAAGTGAATGTCTGACCGGGCGCGGTGGCTCATCCCTGTAATCCCAGCACTTAAGGAGTACGAGGCGGGAGGATCACGAGGTCAAGAGATCGAGAGCATCCTGGCCAACATGGTGAAACTCCCTCTCTGCTGAAAATACAAAAATTAGCCGGGCGTGGTGGCACGCACCTGTAATCCCAGCTACTCGGGAGGCTGAGGCAGGGAGAATCGCTTGAACCTGGGAGGCGAAGGTTGCAGTGAGCTGAGATCGTGCCACTGCACTCCAGCCTGGCGACAGAGCAAGACTCCATCTCAAAAAAAAAAAAAAAAAAAAAAAAAAAAAAACATAAAAGATGAAAAAGAAAAGTGAATATTTCTACGGGATGGGGACGTCACAAGAAATTGCCAACAAAACAAAGCTGACAAACAGGATCTGCTACATAATTTGCGGGACGGAGTGCAGAACAAAAACGCACAGTTCCCAGTTCAAAAAGCAGGGCGTGGGCGAAGACCTGGTGCGGTGGCTCATGCCTGTAGTCCCAACACTTTGAGAGGCCGAGGAGGGAGGATCACTTAAGCTCAGGAGTTCAAAACCAGCCTGGCCAATACGGCAAGACCCTGTCTCTACTAAAAATACAAAAAAAAAAAAAAAAAAAAAAAAAAATAGCCAGGCATGGTGATGCGCAACTGTGGTCCCAGCTACTCAGGAGGCTGAGGTGGGAGGATTTCTTGAGCCCAGGGGCCAAAGGTCGCATTGAGCGGAGATTCCACCACTGCACTCCAGCCTAGGCAACAGAGTGAGACCCTGTCTCAAAAAAAAAAAAAAAAAAAAAAGCAAGCCAGCTGCCTTGGCTCACGCCTGTAATCCCGGCACTTTTGGCAGGCCAAGCCTCGCGGATCACGAGGTTAAGAGATCCAGACCGGCCGGGCGCGGTGGCTCACACCTGTAATCCCAGCACTTTGGGAGGCGGAGGCGGGTAGATCACGAGGTCAGGAGATCCAGACCATCCTGGCTAGCACGATGAAACCCCATCTCCACTAAAAATACAAAAAAATTAGCCGGGCGTTGTGGCGGACGCCTGTAGTCCCAGCTACTCGTGAGGCTGAGGCAGGAGAATGGCGTGAACCCGGGAGGCGGAGCTTGCAGTGAGCCGAGATCGCGCCACTGCACTCCAGCCTGGGCGACAGAGCGAGACTCCGTCTCAAAACAAAACAAAACAAAACAAAACATCTAGACCATCCTGGCCAACATGGTGAAACCCCATCTCTACTAAAAATACAAAAATTAGCTGCGCGTGGTGGCGCGCGCATGTAGTCCCAGCTAGTCAGGAGGCTGAGGCAGGAGAATCGCTTGAACCCAGGAGGCAGTGGTTGCAGTGAGCCAAGATTGCGCCACTACGCTCCAGCCTGGCGACAGAGCGATACTCCGTCTTAAAAAAAAAAAAGAAAAAAAAAAAAAAAAGAAGCAATGCGGGAAAGTGTTGTTAAAATCCTAAAAGATAAAGCTTTTTCCTTTTGCAGTCTCTTTCTCGACTTGCGGTGTTTCTTGTTTGCTATTTAATGTCATTCTGAGTAAAGAAGAAATAGAAAATTTTAATAACGATCATGAACTTTCCCATTTGTCTTTATCTTATTTAGAGATGGAGTCTTGCTCTGTTCAGGCGGGAGTGCAGTGGCGCGATCATGGCTCACTGCAGCCTCGAACTTCTGGCCTCAAGTGATCCTCCTGCCTCAGGCTCCCAAAGTGCTGGGATTACAGGCTTAAGCCATCATGCCCAGACCGGCAATGTCAATTTTGAATGCAAATATCAGATCGTTTAACTGAGATGAAGAATCCAAGAAGGTACATGATTCGTAGTTCATGGCTTGTCCACGGAGTGTGCCTGGGGCTGGCCAGAGGAGATAGGCATAGGACAGACCCAGGAAGGTTGGAAGGAAGGGGTGGGGGTACATCAGGCACAGAGCTGCTAAGAGAGCACACCTTGGGCACGGGGATGCTAGATGGGCCAGTGTAGACAGTCACGTGGTCCCCTGGTGCACATGAGCATCTACATTGAACGCAGAGGCAATATGCATTTGGGCTTGATGGGTGCTGCTTTCCTCTCCTGCCAAGTGACTGGCCAGTGCAGGGAGGTTGAGTCAGACATCAGCCCTTTCTATGCAACACCGCCCCAAGACCCGGCAGAAGGCAACCTTCAAGGGTATTGCAACCTTCACGCAAGGAACCCGCTAGGTACCTGGATCAGGAGTGGGAGTGAGACTTACCTCTGCTGAATTGCCCACCAAATGCACCAGGGCACCACCCACAGTGGGCAGCCACCACCATGGCCTGCCCAGAGAGGCACAGGGCATATGAGTCTGGTCTTACCCACTGTAACCTGGCCTGACGCACTTGCACCCATGCCCAGGCCCCCAGCTGAACAGAGGGCAGCAGCGGTCACTGGGCGAGGGCAGAAATGGGGAGACCAGGCTGCCAGACTGGTTCTCTGCTCAGAGAACCCATCCTGGGGAGGCAAGAGGTGGAACCATGTGTGTGCCCAGGCTTCCAGTCTCTATTGCATGCTCCATTGTCTCATCTGGGCTTCACAAAACACAGATTCAAAGCTGAAATTTTCAGGACGGTGACTGCAAAACACTAAATCTTGAGTGTGGGCCCTTCGGAGCACTGGATGCTGGGAAACCGCACGGTTCTTTCTACTAGAAGTCAGCTCTTCTCACAGATAACGAAGAACACGAAATTCAGAAAATAATACTTTTATTGATTACCTCACGCACTTCTGTGATAGTCTTTTCTCTACAGATGAATACACATATATACATATATGCACATATATGCATACACATTTATATGCATATGTCTATGCACATATAATACATGCATATATGCACATCCTTATATATGGATATATCCACATGCGTATATACATATATATATCACATATATAATATATATGCATATATATGTGTGTGTGTGTATATATTTTTGGTTGTTGTTGTTGATGTTATTTTGAGACACGGTCTTCCTCTGTTGCCCAGGCTGAAGTGCAGTGGTGCAATCATGGCTTACTGCAGCCTCAAACTTCTGGCCTCAAGTGATCCTCCTGCCTCAGCCTCCCAAAGTGCTGGGATTACAGGTGCACACCACTGTGCCTGGCTTTTTCTTACATTTTTGTCACTGTACACTCTTTGATTGCTTCTTCACGTTTCCTATTAGCGAGAATAGAAAAATTGTCTTTTCTCTAGCAGTGTTGATTGAAAAAATTTTTTTGATACTGTGGAAACATTTCTTTTATCTTCTCTACTTGTTTTGGGTACTACCCTGGAAATTTTTAGGGCCACTGTCACATTTGGGAAACTCACATTTCTTTCACAGAAGGGCTGCAAGATTTCAGGGTACTTGTAGTTTTCTTGTGCAGGGACTAATGTGTGATACTTTTTGGATTTGTAATACTAGTTTTTTTTGTTTTTTGTTTTTTTTTTTGAGACGGAGTCTTGCTCTGTCGCCCAGGCTACAGTGCAGTGGCGCAATCTCTGCTCACTGCAAGCTCCGCCTCCCGGGTTCACTCCATTCTCCTGCCTCAGCCTCCCAAGTAGCTGGGACTACAGGCGCCCGCCACCACGCCCGGCTAATTTTTTGTATTTTAAGTAGAGATGGGGTTTCACCGTGTTAGCCAGGATGGTCTTGATCTGACCTTGTGATCCGCCCACCTCAGCCTCCCAAAGTGCTGGGATTACAGGCGTGAGCCACTGCGCCCGGCCTGTAATACTAGTTAACCAGATTGTTAGCACTCCTTGTGTAATAGTTCAGTGCTTTTGGATATGACACTTCCCTTGAGAGGAAGCTTAATTCTCCTTCCCTTCAATATGGGATGGGCTTAGTGACTCTTTATTCTTTTGAGAGAGGGTCTTGGTCTATCACCCAGACTAGAGTACAGTGGCTTGATTATAGCTCACTGCAGCCTCAGCCTCCTGGGTTCAAGTGATCCTCCCACCTCCGCCTCCTGAGAAGCCAGGACAACAGGCATGTGTTGTCCAGTTGGCCAACTACACATGGCTTGTGACTCACTTTTTTATTTTTTTATTTTTTTGAGATGGAATCTCACTCTGTCACCCAGGCTGGAGTGCAGTGGCATGATCTCAGCTCACTGCAACTTCCACCTCCCAGGTTCAAGTGATTCTTCTGCCTCAGCCTCCCAAGTAGCTGGGATTACAGGCATGTGCCACCACAGCCAACTAATTTTTTTGTATTTTTAGTAGAGACAGGGTTTCACCACGTTGGCCAGGCTGGTCTCGAACTCCTGACCTCAAGTGATATACTCACCATGGCCTCCCAAAGTGCTGGGATTACAGGCGTGAGCTACCGTGCCCAGCCACAGTGACTCACTTCTTTTATTTTTTTTGAGACGGAGTCTCACTCTGTTTCCCAGGCTGGAGTGCAGTGGTGTGATCTCAGCTCACTGCAACCTCCTCCCGGGTTCAAGCGATTCTCCTGCCTCAGCCTCCCAAGTAGCTAGGATTACAGGTGTGTGCCACCACATCCAACTAATTTTTGTATTTTTAGTAGAGATGAGGTTTTGCCATATTGGTCAGGCTGGTCTCGAACTCCTGGACGCGTGATCCACCCACCTCAGCCTCCCAAAGTGCTGGGATTACAGGTGTGAGCCACCACACCTGGCCAACTCACTTCTAATAAAAAGAATATGATAGAGATGCCAGCTTTTCACTTCTGGGACTAGGTCTAAAAGGTGTTGCAGCTTCCTCCCCTCTCTGTCAAACCATTCCCTCTGGGGAAAGCTAGCTGTCTGGTCATGAGGACACCAAAGCAGCCATCTGTAAAAAGCCACGTGGTAAGAAACAGTCTTCTTATTAGCAGCCAGAAGGGGGCCTTCTGCCAACAGACAAATGATGAAACCATCCTGGAAGGAAGACTCCAGCCCCAGTCAAGCCTTCAGATGAATGCAACCTTGGCTGATGTCTTCACTGTAACTGTTGGGGAAAAAATAATGAAAATAATATCTCCTGCTAATCCAGTAAAACTCTGCTCCAAATGTAGAAAAGAATGAAATAGTTTTATTAATGAATCAGCATCAGACTAGACTGTGATGAGCATCATAGGCAGTCCATCAAAGTGATTTCAAAGACAAAACACCAGGCCAGGCACGGTGGCTCATGCCTGTAATCCCAGCACTTTGGGAGGCTGAGGTGGGTGGATCACCTGAGGTCAGTTCAAGACCAGCCTTGCCAACATGGTGAAACCCTGTCTCCACTAAAAATACAAAAATTAACTGGGAATGGTGGCGCACACTTGTAATCCCAGCTACTCGGTAGGCTGAGGTAGGAAAATCACTTGAACCCAGGAGGCAGAGGTTGCAGTGGGTCAAGATCATACCACTGCACTCCAGCCTGGGCAACAGAGTGAGATTGTCTAAAAAACCAAAAAATACAGAACACCCTTTTATATAGGAAGGTAGATACAGTCCATTACATACCAATTAATAGTCTTTACCCAAAAGAAAAAAGAAAACTTCTCATATTTTTGTTGTCTTGTTTTTATTTTTTATTTTATTTTCACTTTTTGCTGGGATTACAGGGGCACACCATCACGCCCAGCTAAATTTTTTTTGTATTTTTAGTAGAGACGGGGTTTCACCATGTTGGTCAGGCTGGTCTTGAATGCCTGACCTCAAATGATCCGCCCACCTTGGCCTCCCAATGTGCTGGATTACAGGCGTGAGCCACCGCACCTGACCCAAATTTCTTTTTAAAAATAATTTTACTTAATGTATTGAACCATCAGTGGTTAGCTCTCTTTCACATTGCCTGTCTACAGATTTGTGAAAGTGGTAACAGGTATAGGAACCAAAGCATAGAGCTTGTTTGGTGAAACTTCATCCTCATTAAGTTTTCTGGGCAACTTCATATGGATATGGTATGGGACATTCCTTATTCCTTCGGCCCAGAGAGCTTTGTTGAGCTTCACATCAATCTGTACATTTGAAGTCCCCATCTCCTTCATGGCGAATTTCTGGATCTCTCTGTGTGCCCGAGGGGCACTTCTTGAAGCCCACTCCACCGATGCGCTGGTGTATTCTGGGGTCACCGCCTCACTAATGGCGGAACGACCCTTCTTCTCGCCACCCTTCTTTGCAGAAGCCATCCTGCCAAGCCCCAGTTGGAAAAGGTGGAATCAAATTTCAACATGAGGTTTGGAGGGTACAAACATCCAAACCATAGCACCCAGTAAAACGATCTCTTAAGAACCTGGGTAAGCCACGTGCGGTGGCTCATACCTGTAATCCCAGCACTTTGGGAAGCCGAGGCAGCGAGTCGAGATCGCATCACTGCACTCCAGTCTGGGCGACAGAACAACACTCCGTCTCAATTAAAAAAAGAAAAAAGAAAAAAAGAAAAGAAAAGAAAAGGGGAAGGAGAGGGTAGCAGCTGCCAAGGTCTAGAACTGTCCAGCATGCTGCGTGGACAGTGGTGGGAAGGGTATATGTACAGGTGAAGGGGAAAGAGCCAGTTGATAGTGATTTGTGGTCACTGATGGAGAGCTTGGGAAGGCAGGTGCCCAGCATAGACAGGGAATTCACTCTGAATTGGAGGAGTGGGGAGGGAGGCCTGGATGCCCTGTGATGAGGATGGGAGCCGATGCACACAAGGTTGTAGAAGAGGCATGGGATGGGAGAATCCTGTCTGATAAAATCCTTTTTCTTTCTTTTTTTCGAGATGGAATCTTACTCTGTCGCCCAGGCTTGAGTGCAGCGGCATGATCTCAGCTCACTGTAACCTCTGCCTCCCGGGTTCAAGTAATTCTCCTGCCTCAGCCTCCTGAGTAGCTGGGATTACAGTCCCCCACCACCAGGCCTGGCTAATTTTTTTCTATTTTTAGTAGAGACAGGGTTTCTTCGTGTTGGCCAGGCTGGTCTCAAACTCCTGACCTCAAGTGATCCAAACTCCTTGACCTCCCAAAGTACTGGGATTACAGGCATGAGCCTCAGTGCAACCTCTGCCTGATAGAATCTTTTCTCTGTGAAGCACCATCAACTCATACAAAAATCTTTGAGGCCTCCTTGAGACTAAGGACTATTATATCTTTGGCACCTGAAAGGAGGGTGTTATGGACTGAATTGTATCGCTCTCCCCCCACCACCAAATTCATATGTGGAAGTCCTAACGCCCAGTATCTCAGAATGTGAGTGTATTTGGAGAAAGGTAATTAAGGTTAAATGAGGCCACACGGGGAGGGGGCTTAATCCAATAGGACTGGTTTCCTTAATCGAAGAGGCAGAAGCCTGGACAACATAGCAAGACCCCATATCTACAAAATTAAAAAAAAAATTAGCCAAGCATGGTGTTACATGCCTGTGGTCCCAGCTACTCAGGAGACTGAGGTGCGAGGATTGCTTGAACCCAGAAGCAATCCTCCATATGTCTGCATTACTTGGTGTTTACAGCATGAGCCATGATTGTACCACTGCACTCCAGCCTGGGTGATAGAGCAAGACCTTGTCTTTATGAAAAAAAGAAGAGGCAGGGTGCGGTGGCTCACACCTGTAATCCCAGCACTTTGGGAGGCCGAGGCAGGCCTGAGGTCAGGAGTTTGAGACCAGCCTGGCCAACACAGTGAAACCCTGTCTGTACTAAAAATACAAAAATTAGCCAGGTGTGGCAGTGTGCGCCTGTAATCCCAGCTACTTGGGAGGCTGAGGCAGGAGAATCACTTGAACCCAGGAAGTGGAGGTTACAGTGAGCTGAGATCGCGCCACTGCACTCCAGCCTGGGTGACAGAGCAAGACTCCATCTCAAAAAAAAAAAAAAAAAAGAAGAAGAAGAAAGAAGGAAGGAGGACAGAGGAGGAAGGAGGAGGAAGGAAGAAGGAGGAGGAGACAGAGACGGAGACAGAGACGGAGATGAAGAGGGAGACGGAGATGGAGAAGGAGAAGGAGAAGGAAGAAATGCCGGGGAGAAAAGACCAAGTGAGGACACAGGGAGAAAGCTTGTCTGCAAGCCAAGGAGAACAGCCTCAGGAGAGACCCAACCTACTAACACTTTGATCTTGGACTTCCAACCCCCAAAACTGTGGGAAAACACATTTTTTCTGTTTATGCTGCCCAATCTATGGTATTTTTATCATAGCAGCCCTAGCAAACGAATAGAGGGAACAGGAAGAGAGAAAAGAAGTAAGGGTTTTATGTTGAAACCCCCAGCATCTGTGGCCCTTAGAGTGCTGAGTGTGTGTGTGTGTGTGTGTGTGTGTGTGTGTGTGTATATACATATGGAAGCTATTTTCACTCAGAGGATGGGGCTTTCGGATTTAGACAGACTTCGGTTTTAGATCCAGCAAGTCACATAACCTTCCTAAGTTTCAGAGTTTTACTTGCAAAAAAGAGATAATGAAATCCACCCTGGGTTTTTGTGAAAGTAAAATGAAATGAAATCCGTAAAAACACTGAGCACACCAACACTCACGGATATTACTATCTGGAAAGGTGGTGTATCGTTAGGCTATGTTATTTTGTTAGTATTATTGGAGATGAATGAATTCCTGAGGCATAAGTGCCTGCATTCACACCTTGTCATCTGGTGAGGAACTAGGGAGTCTGGGTGGATATGGTACAGATATTGAGTCACATACAGGGCTTTGCACTGACTCTGGGGTAGAACCACCATAAAACATAACCCCAGGTAACCAGACTCAGAGAGGCTGCCTTCTAAGATGTTGGTACCTAGCAACGCACCTGGCACACAGTAGGCAATTAAAAAGCATTGGCCGGCCTGGTGTGGTGGCTCACGTCTGCAATCCCAGCACTTTGGGAGGCTGAGGCAGGTGGATCACGAGGTCAGCAGTTTGAGACCAGCCTGGCCAACATGTTGAAACCCCGTCTCTACTAAAAATACAAAAATTAGCCGGGCATGGTGGCACATGCCTGGAGTCCCAGCTACTCAGGAGGCTGAGGCAGGAGAATCGCTTGAACCCGAGAGGCAGAGGTTGCGGTGAGCCGAGATTATCCCACTGTACTCCAGCCTGGGCGACAGAACAAGACCCTGTCTCAAAATAATAATGATAATAAAAAATATATAAAATATAAAAAGAAGGCCAGGCGCAGTGGCTCACACCTGTAATCCCAGCACTCTGGGAGGCCGAGGAGGGCGGATCACAAGGTCAGGAGATCGAGACCATCCTGGCTAACACAGTGAAACCCCGTCTCTACTAAAAAATACAAAAAATTAGCCGGGCGTGGTGGCGGGCGCCTGTAGTCCCAGCTACTCGGGAGGCTGAGGCAGGAGAATGGCGTGAACCCGGGAGGCGGAGCTTGCAGTGAGCTGAGAGAATGTGCCACTGCACTCCAACCTGGGCGACAGACTGAGACTCCCCTCTCAAAAAAAAAAAAAAAAAGCATTGGCCAATGAGTGCAGGAAGGAAGAGCGCTCACTGAGTACTGAACATCTACCAGCATCCGTTAATGGGTCTGTTAGTTAACCCTTTCAGGGTTGTAAGTAATAGCAACCATTCAAACCAGCCTAAGCCAGGGAATTTAAATACATTTAAAATTCTTTTAAATGGAAGGAGAATCTGCTGTCTTGAAGACCGACAAGTCCAGTGTGTGCTTCAGGTATGGCTGGATCCAGGGACAGTGGGATGTATATGGTGATCTTCTCCCCTCTTTTTTTCTCTTGTGCTAGCTTTATATCCAGGCAGGTGCCCTTCATGTGGTGGTCTTGGCAGCCCCTCCTGACTCCTACCTTCTATACACCCAGAAATTCCAGAGCAAAGGGAATCTCTTTTTCAAACAGTGCCAGCTGGAGGCTTGGACTGACTTTGAGCCACACAGCCAGAGTCACAAGATCATCCTTATCCAATCACTCCAGCTCCAGGCCCTGGGAGTAGGGGAGAGATAATTTCTGAAAGGAGAAACAGGAATCCTTTCCCAGCAGAAGGGCGAGACTGGTTGCCAGGCAGGCACAGACCACACTGCCCACTGGACTAAGTATCTATTTCATTTGTTTATGTATTATTACTTTTTGAGACAGAGTCTCCCTCTGTCACCAGGGCTGGAGTTCAGAGGCGCAATCTTGGCACACTGCAACCTCTGCCTCCCAGGTTCAATAGATTCTTGTGCCTCAGCCTCCCGAGTAGCTGGGATTACAGGCGCCTGCCACCACACTTGGCTAATTTTTGTATTTTTAGTAGAGAGGGTTTCACCATGTTGGCCAGGCTGGTCTGAAACTCCTGACCTCAAGTAATCCACCTACCTGGGCCTCCCAAAGTGCTGGGATGACAGGCGTGAGCCACTGTGCCCGGCCTGGACTAAGTATCTGGATAGAAGTCAGGTAATTCATGGGTGGTCAGGTAAGACAGACAAAAGCATGCCAGCTGCTGAGTCCATGGGGATGGGGAACCAGATCTGTGCTGGGTCCAGGCAGCACCAGCGCCATTGGGGATTTTAAGGAGGCTGGGATCTGCACCCCGGGCCAAGAGGTCATGCAGTACATTAATTGCAAAAATGGTCCTGATTCTCCATCTGTCCCTGAATCCACACCCTGTATGGAGTGGCTTTGCGACATCTCCTAGCAGAGCCTGTTTCCCTTCCCCTAGAATCAGGGCTTGCCTTGTCATTTGGATGGACAGCAGATTGTGGCAGAAGGCACAGTGTATCAGCTCTGAGCCTCAGCCTCAAGCCATCTTCCGTGCCTTTGGTCGTTCACCCTCTTTGACCCCCCAGTCCCCTCATGAAAAGAATCCTGGCTATTTGGGTGCAAAATGAGAGACCCCACAGGGCTATCCCAGCTTTTCCAGCCAAAGGCCCCAGACATGAGATTGCGTGGTATGATTACCAAAGCTGCCTAGCTGACTCATAGCTGACTGAGGATGCAGAGCCTAGCTCAGATCAGAACCGGGACCCAGAGACTTGTGAGCAGTAAGTGATTGCTGTTTGAAGCCAATGAGTTTTGGGACTGTTTGTTATGCAGCATTGTTGTAGCAAACAGATAACCAATACAAGGCATGTTAGGGAGAAAACCTAGCTGGTGCTTGGCCTGCCACACTGTACAATCAAGAGGTTAGGTCTCCTGGAAAGGACACGTGTTTCAACTTGCAGGAAAATGCCATGTGGGCTAACCAGGCCTGGAAATCATGCCTGTTGGAGTCTATTATCTCTACAGATCTCATGCAGGGTGTTTTTGTTTTTTTTTTCAAATGGAGTCTCACTCTGTCGCTCAGGCTGGAGTGCAGTGGCATGATCTCGGCTCACAGCAACCTCCGCGCCCCCAGGTTCAAGCAATTCTTCTGCCTCAGCCTCCCAAGTAGCTGTGAATACAAGCGTGTGCCACCACGCCCGGCTAATTTTGTGTATTTTTGGTAGAGATGTGGCTTCACTATGTTGGCCAGGCTGGTCTTGAACTTCTGGCCTCAGGTGATCCGCCTGCCTCGGCCTCCCAAAGTGCTGGAATTACAGGCGTGAGCCCCCGCGCCCAGCCTGCAGAGGTTTTAACTGACCTCCTGACATGCTTCCCAGAGACACAGGCACTGGGAACTTTCGGAAACAATTCTGCTTGAGCTGCTAGGGAGAAATGTACCCCACTAGCCACATCCCCCTTGCAGTATATATTTTGGTTTTGATGTTTTTGTATGGTGGTTGTGTGCAAGGAACAAAAAAACAAAGATGGCTTCCAAGAGGGGCCTAGGGGAGACTGGGAAGAACTGAACAGATTCCCAGTACTGCCCAGGTGCAATGTAAGCCATTTGATTGCAGTGGGAGAAAAATAATCCATGAGACAAGATTAAAGCCCATTTCAGACTCTTCCAAAAAAAAAAAAAAAAAAGTGCAATGAGGGAAGCTGTCTGATGCAAGGATCTGCCAATCAGAGAATTTTAAAAAAGGTGAAACAGTTCACACACCCTCCCTCCCTGCCCACCATGCCACCTGCTTCTGCTCCTGGTACCAAGGTAACTCCTGCTATATGCTTAGACACATGTAAAATGACCATTTGGGTCCCAAACACATCCCACTTTGTGACATCTGCCCCCAAACCTGCCCTGCTCTCATGACTTGCTCCAGAGAACATCACCATCCGTCCAGGTGAGAAGTCTGGCAGTCGGCCACCAGATGCTGCTCCCCTCCTGCCTCAACACCTCCCCATTCTGTCTGCTCTACCCTGACCATGGCTATCCCACTCCCAGGCTCCCCACTTCCAATTGGGCCACCTCTACACAGGTTTGGGTTTGTCCACTGCATGAAACCTCAATTCTGCAGTCTGACATAGGCGGTCTTCCTTCTCCAGTCCTTCCTTCCCTGCGTCTCTCCCAGCCTTCTCTCTTCCCGTGTCCCTGAAGCCAGCTTCCAAGGCCCAGGCTGGGTGTGCACATCCCCAGGGCCCCTCTACGTTGGGCTTTCCGCCCTCTCGCGACTCACGCCCACCTGCAGGGTCGTGCTCAAGGGTGTTGGCCCCCTCACAGGGACCCGCTAGGAGCAGGATCAGAGAAAAGGTCCACATGTCCCAGGAATGTGGCCACTTTGTAATCCACCCTCCAGGCCCCCCTGACAGCCTGGGAGTGAAGAGGGAAGTGGGCCCAGGAAGCCGATGGAGCACGGTCCTCTAGGTGCAGACACACTCAGCACCTGCTCCTACGGCATCTGGCTCTGGGCCTGGGAGTAGGAACAAGGGCTGGCAGAGGAGGGCCCGGCCACAGCTCGGCGGCTGAGGTAGCTGCAGGAGAGGCTGGCGGTGTGCTCGCAGCCCGGGGCACAGTGGCCCAGGACCTCGGCAGTGTCTGGGCTGCCCTCTTGGCCTCCATCTCCCTGCTCAGGCCGCAGAGGACGTGGTGTGGCCACTGTCACCAGGCCAGGGGTGAAACCATCCCGGAGCTGCGTGGGCCCTCCCCGGCCTGCAGGTCACTCAGCGCTCGCTGGGGAGGGGGAACAGAGGTAGGGTGGTCAGTGGCCCCAGGAACCTGTGACGCCTTCCCTGTCTCTTCCCACACTAGACAGCCCATCGGGGGTTAGGGGGACGTGTCGCTCACTGGAGCCCCTTTGCCAGCCCTGGCTTCATGGAGGGTCCCTTCATTTGGCCTCTGGCCCCCACCTCTCCAAAAGGGCCCCTCAGGGCTCCACCGAGGCTCACCTCGAACTTGCTCATGAACTCTGCAAAGATGCCGAAGAAAGCCTCAGAGGTGGTGGCCTTGGAATCCTCCCCAAAGAAGGCCAGCGCCTTGCCCAGCTCCTCCATGGCCTCGCGCTGCAGCCCGTCCAGCGCCCGAAGTGCCGGCTGGGCCGTCTCCAGGAAGGACTGACGGGCCTCAGTTAAGGAAACAGCCAGCCCGCTGGTGCCCCCAGGGTCTCGGGCGGTGGCCCGACAGACAGGTCCCTAGCAGCCCTATTCCCGGTTGGCCTGAGTCCTTCCAAGGGCCAGGCCCTGTGTCCAACAGGGAACCATGCCCTGTTCAGGGACTCCAGTCCCACTGGCCACTGAACTCATCCTGGAACTGACCACAGCCAGTGCAGCCTCAGGCCATTCACCCCTGTTCTCTCTGCAGGGCCAGGCCCTGGGTCTCTGATCAGAGGCCTCCACTGACATCTTCTTCCCCAACCACTCATTTACAGCAGGCCCCTCTGTCACTTTCTAGGCATTTTTTTTTTTTTTTGAGACAGGGTCTTATTCTGTCACTCAGCCTGGAGTGCAGTGGCGTGATCACAGCTCACAGGTCATTCCAGCCTCTACCTCCAGGCTCAAACGATCCTCCCAAGTAGCTGGGAACAGAGGTTTACACCACCATACCCAGCTAATTTTTTGATTTTTAAAATAGAGATGGGGTCTATGTTGCCTAGGGTGGTCTCAAACTCCTGGGCTCAAGTGATCCTCCCACTTTGGCCTCCCAAAGTGCTGGGATTACAGGTGTGAGCCAATGCGCCCGGTCCTAGGCCTTACTCTGTTTTCTAGAGCATTTGTCACGATCTGAAATTGTTCATCAGTTCATTTCCTTCTGCCTCAGTGAAAGCTCGCTCCCTCCTTGCACCTCCAGGACTTAGAATAGCATCTGATACATGGTCAGTCCTGCAAAAAGGTTCAGTGGCTGAATCGCTATCATTTTCTCAGCACTTAAAATGGTGCCAAGCTTTGTTCCAAGCTTGTTGAATCATCGTTTAACACCTCTATGAGGTAGATTCTCTCTATTTTACATGCAAACAAATTAAAGCACAGAGGACTTTAGCAACTAGCCCAAGATCACATAGCAAGCACTGTGGTGCCTGAGCCACGGTTGAACCCACCAGGGTCATATCAATTAATGACCACTGTGGTAGAGGTTCTGATGACCCCTCTTTTTCCTGATGAGAAAACTGGGCTCACAGAGGGTAAGTGACTTGCCCACAGTCCCACAGCAGGTAAGCAAATGAGTCAGGATTTGGGCCTATGCCTGTCTGATATGCCAGGTCAATTTCCTTTGCAGAGGCTGCCTTTAATTAATTAATTAATTTCGAGACAGAGTCTCGCTCTGTTGCCCAGACTGGAGTGTAATGGCATGATCTCGGCTTACTGCAATCTCTGCCTCCTGGGTCCAAGTGATTCTCCTGCCTCAGCCTTCTGAGTAGCTGGGATTACAGGCACATGGCACCATACCTAGCTAATTTTTGTATTTTTAGTAGAGACAGGGTTTCACCATGTTGGCCAGGCTGGTCCCAAACTCCTGACCTCAGGTGATCTGCCCTCCTTGGCCTCCCAAAGTGCTGGGATTACAGGTGTGAGCCACCGTGCTTGGCCTGCCTTCATTTTATTTTTGAGACAGGGTCTCACTCTGTCACCTGGCTAGAGTGCAGTGGTGTGATCATACCTCACTGCAACCTTGAACTCCTAGGCTCAAGTGATCCTCTAGCCTCAGCCTCCTGAGTAGCTGGGACTACAGGCACACACCACTATGCCAGACTCATTTTCAAATTATTTTGTAGAGATGCAGTCCCCCTATGTTGCCCAGGCTGGTCTCAAACTGCTGGCCTCAAGCGATCTCTCAGCCTTGACCTCCCAAAGTGCTGGGATTACAGGCATGAGCCACTGCACCTGGCCCAGAGGCTACCCTTGAATGTGACCATCCATCTTCTCTCTGGGGACCTCCAAGCCCAACGAAGCAGGCCAATACCCCTGGACTGAGGGATGCTAGAGTGGACTAACCCTTACCTAAACAGCCTCAGTTTTCACAACTGCAAAACATCTGGGTGGGCCGGGCACGGTGGCTCACACCTGTAATCCCAGCACTTTGGGAGGCCGAGGCAGGTGGATCACGAGTTCAGGAGTTTGAGACCAGCCTGACCGACATAGTGAAACCCCATCTCTACTAAAAAATACAAAAAATTAGCCGGTTGTGGTGGTGGGCACCTGTAATCCCAGCTACTCGGGAGGCTGAGGCAGAAGAATTGCTTGAACCCAGCAGGTGGAGGTTGCAGTGAGCCGAGATTGCCCATTGCACTCCAGCCTGGGCAACAGCGCGAGACTCTGTCTCAAAACAAAACAAAAATCCGGGTGTGAAGTGGGTGAAAGATGGGGGTGAAAAGCACCTTGCCCAAGCTGTCGAGTTTGCTTAGTGATTCTCTGCAGATCTCCTGCCTGAGAGGAAAGGGCGGGGGTGGATCTGACATCAAATTCCTACTCAGACACTCACCCGCACCAGGCCCCATGTGCTGCAGTCAGAGACATGTGACAGGGGCTTTTACCACCTACTGCCCTGGCCACAGGGACAGCCCCAGAGCTCTCCTCCTTACCTAGCTTCAGCATTAGGGAAAACCCTGTGTTCCCTGCCAAGCGGTGTTGGAGCCAGAGAGGGGGAGCAGGGAGAACTGCCACATGCCCTTCTTTCCTCTCCTCCCATCTGGGCCTCTGTCACCCACTGTCCAGGCCCTGCTTGGAGGCTCAGTGGGAATGTCCCACCCTCCTGACTGCCTTTGGCTGGTAGGGCCTGACAGGCTGTTCCTTGTAATTTTGACACTTAGCTCTGGGCTCCACTGCCCCAGAGGACAGATGGTACAGTGGCTTTGGGGCACTCAAAAGAGCTCTGGCTTCAGTTACACACAGACTTGGCATAAGCACTTGGATTATAAATGACCCAGGGCTAAGCGCAGTGGCTCAGGCCTGTAATCCCAGCACTCTGAGAGGCTGAGGCAGGTGGATCACCTGAGGTCAGGAGTGCAAGACCAGCCTGGAAAACATAGTGAACCCATGTCTGTACTAAAAATACAAAAATAAGCCAGGTGTGGTGGTGGGTGCCTGTAATCCCAGCTACTTGGGAGGCTGAGGCAGGAGAACAGCTTGAACCTTGGGAGGCGGAGGCTGCAGTGAGCCAAGATCGTGCAACTGCACTCCAGCCTGGGCAACAGAGCAAGACTCTGTCTCAAAAAATAAATAAAATTAAATAGATAAATAAATAAATAAATAAATTTATAATCCAGGATGGGACCTGGTGTTGTGGCTCACGCCTGTAATACTAGCACTCTGGGAGGCTGAGGCAGGCGGATCACTTGAGCCCAGGAGTTTCAGACCAGCCTGGGCAACATGGCAAAACCTTGTCTCTACTAAAAATACAAAAATTAGCCAGGCATAGCCTGGGTGACAGAGTGAGAGCCTGTCTCAATCAATCAATCAATAAACAACCCAGGATGGAGCCTCTTCCAGGACCCCTGGGTGCACAGCAGCCTGTGTCCAGAATCTCTGCTGGAAGTCGAGGTCTCCAGCGGCCACTGGAGCCATAGCCAGCTCTACCCAACCACCCCAGGATCCAGCCTGGTGCAGGAACAGGCTGCTCAGAGGATGCTGACATGACCACTGCAAACTTGTCCTCGCTAGAGGGGGAAATGCTCTGGCAGGCGTCCTGTATCTCGCTGATAGTGCCATGGAGGTCAGCCAGGTCGCTGGTCAGGGCCCGTTGGTTCACTGTAGGGAAGAGGACAGGGGCCGCATGGGGCCACTCTCCCAGCCCAGGACGGCATGCCTCTGCCTCCCCATCCACCCACCCAGCATACCTTTGGCAGCCAGGGACACAGTGGGCAGGTCCTGAGCAAAGCCCAAGAGTTCAGGGAAATGCTGGCTCAGCGATTTGGCAAGGATGTGCAGGAAGGTGGACTTCCCATCCACTGTCTTAGTGGAGTTCAGCTGCAAGTGACCCCCAATATACAGTCCCGTCAAGGACTCCATCAGATGGGGTCACACGGGCCCAGCTTCTCCTGGACTACTGTGGCGTCAATGATCAATTCTTGGCCTCCCCTTTTTCTTTTAATAGCAGGGTCTTGCTCTATTGCCCAGGCTGGAGTGCAGTGGCTCCATCATAGCTCACTGCAGCCTCAAACTCCTAGGCTCAAGCGATCCTTCCACCTCAGTCTCCCAAGTAGCTTGGACTACAGGCACGCATCATGCCTGGCTAATTATTTCTGTAGAACTGGGGTCTTGCTATGCTGTCCAGGCTAGTCTCCAACTCCTGGCCTCAAGTGATCCTCTCACCTTGGCCTCCAAAGTGCCGGATTACAGGCATGAGCCACCACACCCAGCCCAATCCCCAGCCTTTGACACTCTCTTTCCAACTCTCTTCCCTCACTCCATTTTTCCAGATCCTGGGAGTGTGTTCCCCCACCCCACCCGACCCCACTCTTTGCTGTAGTCATATTTTGGCTTCAATGTGGCCCTTTTCCTGCTAGGAGGAGAGCCCTCCTTGGTCACGATGTCCTCTCCTGCCCTCTGCCACAACTGAGCTAGGCCTGGCGTCAGCGCCTTGCTGGTAGAGCAAACCAGTCAATTGCCGCCAGCAGGTCCCCTCACCTCTGTCAGAAAGTTGATCTTGAAGCCCGTGGTCTTGTTGGTTTTGGGCTGTCCATCGTTGAGATAGTTGCCCATGGCCAACACAAACTGTGGACAAGAAGGTGGGCAGGTCCTGTCCTCACCCCACCACCCACCCACCCTGTTGTCTGGATGGGCCTCCAGGCTGGAAGCCCCAGGAGGCAGAGAAGCAGATAGGGTGCCAGGGAAGGTACGCCCACTGACCTCCAGGATCTTGGCGAGCTTCCGACTGTTTTTGAGCTCCAGGGAGGCCTGGCGCAAGCATTCAAGGCTGCCTCGGATCTCCTCTGTCTTCTCCTGGAGGGTGGCCTGGAAGTGGAGGCTGCGCAGGCGCGTCTTGTATTCGGGAACTGACAGCATCTGCCTCGAAGGCAGAGCCAGGATTCACCCATCCCCTTCCTGGGACCCTCTGCCCCACCTCAGGCTTTGGGGTGGGGGGGGTCTGCTGGCTGCTTCAGCCCGATATTCCGGTAGGAAGAATAAGCACGACCCCTGGGGGAGCCCGCCTCCCATGTACCTTGGACCCCTGTCAGGACCTGGCCATTAAAGGTGTTAAACTGGGACTCAGAGGCCTGGGCTCAATGGCGGCCCCCGAAGGGGCGCGGGACCCCAGCAGCCCTGGCCACAGCGACAGCCCCTACGGAGCCGGCCGAGGCCTCGGGGCGGGGTTGTGGCCGCGGCACCTGCAGGACGAACTGGTCTGGCTCGCTGAGGCGGCCGGGCGCCTCGCGGAAGGCCTGGTAGCGCTGCTCCTCGTCGGCGTCGGGCGCGAAGAGCAGCAGCTGCGCCAGATGCGCGGGCTCCAGGCGCCGAGGCTCCATGCTCATCAGCACCTGGCGCAGCTCCGCGGGGCTCAGCTTCAGGTGCGCCAAGAGGATGGCTGCGGGCGGGGCGGCGCGGTGAGCTGGGCGGGGCCGGAGCGGGGCGGGGCCGGGGCCGGATGGGACCCAAGACGGAGAGGGCAGGGCAGAGGCGGGGAGAGGGCGGACACGGGACGGGGCCTAGGGGAGAGGGCGGGGCCTTGAGGCTGGAGCGACAAGAAACGCGGACGGGGGCAAGAGGCTGAGCTGAGGCGGGTCCCGGGTGGGGAGAGGACGGCGCTTCAATATTGGCCTGGGCTAAGGGGAGGAGCCTGGGAGGGGAAGAAAGAAGGAAAGGGGGCGGGGCCGCTCGGTGAGTAGGGGCCGGGAGAGGGTGGGGCTCGGCAGGAAGACGGCGGGGCTTCCAGGTTGGCCTAGGATACAGGGGGGAATCTGAAGGGGCAGGGGACAAGAGAAGCGGGTAGACCTGCGAGGGAGAGCTGGGGCGGGGCCTGGGCTACTGGAGGAACTCTAGAGGGGTGGGGGTCAATGAATAGGGCGGGGTCTATGAGGCTACACTGGGGCGGGGCCCGGGGGGAAAGAGGGCGGGGCCTTGGGATTGGCCTGGGCTACTGTGAGGAGGCTGTGGGGTAGGAGCAAGGAAACGGAGCGGGGCTGCTGGTCGAGATCCAGCGGGGGAAGAGGGCGGAGCTTCCAGATGGGTTTCGGCTACAGGGAGGAGACTGAATGGAGGGAACAAGGAACAGGGGCGGGGCCTGCGAAGGGTGCCGTAGGGGGCCGGGGCAGGGGCGGTCCCTGAAATAGAGACGGTCTTTCAGCGACCGATTTACGGGTGAGGACGGGGTTCTCGAGACGCTAGATTAAGAAGCTGGGTGGGGTCTATGGGGGTCGGGCCAGGGACTAGGGCGGGGCCTGCGAAGGAGAGAGGGCATGAGGCTGGAGGCGGGGCCAGAACTGGGAAGTTGATTAGACAGTGAGGGCGGGGCCGGCACCTGCGCCCAGGTGGGAGCTGGCTGGCTATGGGGCCTGGGAGGGGGCCTTCACCGCGCTGAGCGACATGAGTCCGGGTCCTCACCACCTAATCTCTGTCATCCACCTGGGCAGGTCTGAGGCCCAGAGAAAGGGCCGCCGCCTGCCCCCTACACCCCCTGGGGTTCCCTGGACCCTCACAGGTGTTGTAGGCCTTCTTATGGGACAGGATCTCCACCACCTCCTTCTTCCGGAAGGGCTCCGGCCCCGGCACCGGTTCTGGAAAAGAAACTGACAGTTTACGAAGGCGGCTAGGCTGAGGCTGCAGTGGGAAGGCCCAGGAGTGGTGTGGCCACAGCCAACAGCCACTATCCCCCTAAACACGACCTCGACTTAATCAGCTACGCGTGTCCATAGTCCCCTCATTCCTCAAGTCGGGGACCCTCAGGTCCTGTGTGTAACCTCCCCCGCCCCGTGCCCTGTGCACCCCCTATGCTGCAGGAAGCCAGGTCTTTCTGTTCCATCCTGGGACCGCCTGTTCCATCCAGCAACTACAGGGAGATACCCAGGAAGGGGTGAGGGCAAGGGAGCCTGGAAGATATATTTGTGGATGCCTCCTGTCTACGGTGTGACTGTGAGCAAATTACCTCACCTCTCTGTGCTTCCTCATTAGGAAGTGGGGGGTGATCACACTATGTACATCATAGAGTTGCCATGGGATTTAGAAATGAGAGTCCCTGGTATTTGATCACTGCACAATAAATGACAGCTTTTTTTTTTTTTTTTTTTTTTGATACAGGGTCTCACTGTGTCACCCAGGTTACCAGGTCGGAGTGCAGTGGTGTGATCATGGCCAACTGCAACCTCCACCTCCCAGGCTCAATCGATCCTGGCAACTCAGCCTCCCAAGTAGCTGGGACCACAGGCATCCTCCACCGTGCCTGGCTAATTTTTTTGTATTTTTGATAGAGACAGGGGTTTTGCCATGCTGCCCAGGCTAGTCTCGAATTCCTGAGCTCAGGCGATCCACACACCTCAGCCTCCCAAAGTGCTGGGATGACAGGCGTGAGCCACTGTGCCTGGCCTAAATGCCAGCTATTAAATAACTCAGGGACTGAAGGCTTGAGGATGCATCAGGTTAAATAGCAGTCAGTGCAGCCCTGGGAGGTGCTAAGCCTGGGGCTGCCACAGATGGTGTGGTATCTGGGGTTCCCCCAAGGCCATCAGGCCACTCACTAGCAGGTTTCTGGGTGCCAAAGTGGAGCTCCAGGTCGAGGTATTTCACCATGTCACTCAGCTTATCGTAGTCGGAGTCTTCCCCGAGCTGCGAGGGAGGATGGGAGGTTCAGAGTAGGAGGAGCAGCAGCAGCTGGACTGGCCTCCCACTTCCCACCCTCTGAGGGCCACCCTGGGGGCTTCCTGAGCAAAAGCACCCATCAGGCGCTGGGATAAAACCCGGAGCGGGAGGAGACTGCAGAAGCCAGATCATCCGAGTCACCGGGTGCTGAGCCAGCGCCTCTTGGGGTCAATCGAGACTCAAGACTTGGAACTCTACTCGTGCAGAAGCCAGCAAGGTGGGACTGGAGTGGGGCATGAAGGAGCTGTGAAGAGGCTAGAGCCAAGTAAGGGGCTACCGGAGGTGGCTCAGGGGTCTGGCTCTGTCATCAGGTCTCCTTGGAGGGCGGTGAGTTCACCAGGGCTGCCCTGGGCAGAGTGAGCTGGTGCTGGGAGAACTGCAGCTGTGACAGCCTAGGGGCCAGACGCTGGACACGTGGCCGTGATGAATGGCGTAGATGAGAGGTGACAGCCTGGGGCTGGGACAGGGAGTGAGGATGGGGTGGCTGCCAAAGTGAGAGAACCCAAAGGGAGGGCAGGCAGGGGAATGAAGTCTTAGAACATGGCTGCAGGGCGGGGACACTGAGGATGGATTTGGGCTTGGCCAGATGTGTGACCTGTGTCCCTGTGTCCACCTTCGGTAACCAGTGGAAGAACCATGCTGTGGAGCAAGACTTGAAGATCGGTCTAAGGCTGGCAGGAGTGAGGTCTCCAGGGGACCCAGGAGGTCCCTATTTGTGCCCTTGTCTCACTGAGTTTTTTTTTTTTTTTTTTTTTTTCGAGATAGGGTCTCACTCTGTACCCCAGGCTGGAGTGCAGTGGTGCCATCTTGGCTCACTGCAACCTCCACCTCTGGGAATCAAGTGATTCTCCCTCTTCAGCCTCCCGAGTAGCTGGGACCACAGGCATGCACCACCATGTCTGGCTAATTTTTTTATTTTTTTTGTAGAGACAAGATCGCACTATGTTGCCCAGACTTGTCTTGAACTCTTAGGCTCAAGCAGTCCTCCCGCCTCAGCCTCCCAAAGTGCCGGGATTACAGGCGAACCACCAAGCCTGGCCTCACTGGGCATCTTTATTAGCAACTTGGAAAGGGTCCCTGGAGATGTGGGCTAATGATATCTTGGCTGAGAAGGCAGGAGACAGAATTGGGACCCAGGAGATGGCAGTGGGGAAAAATCACAAGCATGCCTCTGCCCAGTGTGACTACATGTGAGAGTGTGCTATTGATCCCAAGAAGATGGAGTTGAGGATGATGGTGAGCATGAGCACTGGGACGGGGCAGCCCCGGGAGCTGGAAGGAGCCCCTGCCATATTAAAAGGAGTATGATGTCCGGGTCAAAGGAGGTGAGAACCCTGTTCTCTCCTCTGAGCTGGTCAAGCCCCATTGGGGGTTCCATCTGGAAATATCTCTTTGACAGGGACATGGACACTGGAGTGGGGGTTGGAAACCATGTTCTAAGAGAATGATCTGAAAAAAAAAAAGGGGTGGGTTGAACCTTGTTCATCTTGCAGATTGGTTGGTCTGTGAATAAGATTGCTCTGCCCGATTTTAAGGGCCAGAAAGAAAACAGGGCCTGGGAATCCTGGGGAGACAAGATTTCAGAGCAAGACAAAGGATAGTTAAAATCGTCCAGTGAGGAAAGGAAGACCTTGACACGTAGTGAGTTCCCCATCACTGAAGGTGTTCAAGCATACACTGGCAGTGTTGTGCGGGAGGAAATTCAAGCATCAAAGTGAAAGGGTGAAGGCTGGTGTGCAGGCGTTTGAACCAGCTGCTCTTTTAAAGGTTTAAGAGAACTCATCTGGCCTCAAGAGTGATAGGTTTCAAGGATGGGTAGGGTGGCATTTCCAGGTGTCCCCAGTGTGTGTCTTTGGCTGAGGGACACAGATTGGCTTCAATGCCTGCAGTGGCCCCCAAGCATGGGGACATCCTTGGGCTGGGCCTCTACTCATCCTCTGCTTGGGGTAGGGAGGATGATGTTGGAAGATGCCTGGCCGATGGGTTTTCCTTCAGTGCTGCTGCCTAAGCCATCCTCCCCCAGTACAGAGCACTGCTGGGTCCCAGGTCACCCACCTGACCCCAGATGGTGCCTTCTGAGTTCTCCACCTGTTCCCACCGCAAGCGCTTGACGCTCATGTGGCTGGTCTCACTGCGCCGGTGGCCCAGGCCCCGGGACAGCATGGGGGGTGCACAGGGCACGGGTGGGGGCAGGGGCGGTGGGGGTGGTGGAGGGACTGGGTGGCTGAGTTGGGTGAGGGGCTTGGCCAGCGCCTGAGCAGGGCCCCGGGAACCATCAGAGCTGCGGGAGCTGGGCTTAGGGTCATGGAAAGGCAGGGGTGGTGGGGGTGGGGGGCTGAGCGGGGGTGGGGGGATGTGGTCAGAGATGGAGGAGTAGGTCAGGGAGCTGCCTTCTTCACTGCTGCTGATGCAGTCACTGGCGCTGCTCCGCTCATTGGTTACGAAGCTGCCCTGGTCATCATGGAAGCTCATCTGGTGGTGGGGAGAGAGGCAAGGGGAGGGTGAGGCTGGGCCCAGAGAGACTAGAGCAGGTGCAAAGTGAAGGACCATGGGATAGCCTGGGACAAGGATAGGGCCATCTCACGGGTTAGCCTCAGGCTGTGAGGGACACCTGGGCTAAGGATAGGACTGTCTCACAGGTTAACCTCAGGCTGTGAGGGGGATAGCCTGGGCTAAGGATAGGACCCTCTCATGGGTTAGCCTCAGGCTGCGAGGGGGATAGCCTGGAATAAGGATAGGACCCTCTCACGGATTAGCCTCAGGCTGTGGGTGGGATAGCCTGAGCTAAGGAATGGGCTAACCTGGGACAGGGAATACGGGCTAGCCTCAGTGAAGGAGCATGATAACCTTGAACAGGAGATAGGGTAACCGGGGGCAAGGTGTGGGACAGCTTGAGCTAGGGAGTGGGATAGCCTGGGGAAGATCCCAAGGGCAGCAGGCCCCTTGCGGGAGCCCAGGAACACTGTTGCCTTGCAGACCACCACACCTCGCCTCACCCGCCTCCCTCTACACCTGCTTGCGTGCCCACCTCCTCATAGTCGTTCTCAGGGGTCAGGAAATCATCCACGATGGTGACCCGGGGGCCCAGCTGCTCGCTCAGCACGTCCAGGAAGCGGTCAGTATCGCGGCTTCGCACAGGGTGGGAGAAGGTGAAGAGCTTCCTGCGGCTGGGTGGGCGGGCGGGGTCCGGGCTTGGGGGGCTGTCGGGGCAGATGGGCCCGGGGCCTGGCTGTGGGGAGGGCGCCCTGCTGCTGTCCAGGCTGGCGTAGGGGTGGGACTCAGAGCTGCTGGGGGAGGCCAGGCCCCCCGAACACAGCGGGTGGTAGCAGGGGGAGGGCAAGAGTCGCTCGCTGGGCCACGAGACGCCGGACAGGGTCCTGGGCCCTGGAGGAGGGATGGAGTATGAGGATTCCTCTTCAGCCAGCACCAGGGTTCCAGGTGCAAGCTGGAGAGAGGGCCCTAGGGCAGGCTGGCTCTGTGTCCCAGGCCACTCCCCTTTCCCTCTCTGGGCACAGTGCAGGAAGACCCTAGGCAGCCCTGCCTTCCAAGCATGACCAAAGGCCAGATCTGGTGAGCAGAAGCACTGCTCAGCCTCAGGACAGGCTGGACGCCAGCTCACCTTGGAACAGTCACCAGGGGTCCCAGCTGGGAACCACTGAACACCACTAACTCGAAGGGTGGAGGAGCTTCTCTAGGGCCCAGACCCAGAGTCATGGAGCGTCTCACACGCCCAGCAAGCCCTGAGATCACAGGAGGATTTCCCAGGGCTCCTGCCTTCTGAGCTGCAGAGCAACTGTTTTCCCAGCTGTGCCATTCACAGGACAACGCGTACACATCGTTTATCCAATAACCACTTGCTAACTCGGGGACTTCTTCAGAAACAGGCATCTGCCTTCTTTCTTTTTCTTTTTTAAGATGGGGTCTTGCTCTGTTGCTTATAGGCTGGAGTGCAGTGGTTCAAAATAGCTCACTGCAGCCTTGAACTCCTGGGCTCAAGTGATCCTCCTGCCTCAGCCTCTTGAGGAGTTGGGACTACAGGCATATGCAACCATGCCCAGCTAATTTTGTATTTTTTTTGTCAGAGATGGGGTCTCACTATGTTGCCAGGCCGATCTCAAACTCCTGGGCTCAGTCGATCCTCCTGCCTCGGCCTCCCAAAGTGCTGGGATTACAGGCACGACCCACGGCACCCAGGCTACTTTCTTGATCCACAGCTGAGGTGAGAGTCACAGGGCCATGGGAGGGACTGGGACAACCCTGACCCTGATGGAGCAGAGAAGCAGCTCCAGGGCCAAGCCTGGGGTGGAGGGAAACATCCGGACAGCCGAGATGACGGAGGCTGGAGCCCTACCTGTGGTGACTGCCGGGCTGGGGCCTGGAGGGGAAGCCCGGGATTTGGACACGGTCCCCATCTTCCCTTTGAAGCTGCTGTTCAGTCGAGACTCAAGCTCTGCATAGACGGCTGACATCTGGAGGGAGATGGGGGAGAGTCCAGCCCATTCTGCTTCCCCTCATGGCCCTAATGTGGCCCAGGCCTGGGTGGGCCGGGAGGCAGGGACATGCCCCAGCCTGAAGCAGCACAGGGACGCCTTGGCCTGGGTCTCCTGGGCCCAGTCCTATGGACCGTCCATTCCCTGCCCCCTACGGACCCCACCTGGAGGGCGAGAGAAGGTCTCACCATCTTCGGGTTGGGGGTCTCAGGGAGGGACGTGCCATCGCCTGCCTGGCGCTCGCCTGGGATCAGGGGAAGAGGCATCTCAGGGCACTCGCCGGGACCTACCGGGGAACAATGTCATTACCGTATCTGAGCTCTACGGCTCAGGCCCCTGCCCAGAACCAACAGGCCCCACAGACCCAGGAGGGCCAATCCTGAGCCCTGCTTAGCCCCATTCCCTGGGATTCCCCACCTCACCAAGCCCATTTTGCAGGTGGAAAAACTGAGCTCCATTCATACCCTCCCCCTGACACCAGCCTTACCACAGCTGAGGCCGGCCTCCAGGCCCTGGGACCTGAGGCTGCGGCGGCACATGGAGGAAGCCCGCAGGGAGCTCCGCGGCTGGGGCTCAGGCGTGGGCTCCGGCTCCAGATCCAGCTCAGGCTCCGGCTCTGCTGTGGGACATGCAGGGAACATGGGGCCTTCTTGTCTTCTCAGTCAGACAAGGGACCTCCGAAACAGGGAGGGGAGGGCAGATGTCATCTGCACCAATATGCGGACCCCAAGCTATGGGGCCTGCCCTGCTTGCCTCCAGAACAGCTCTTGAGGGGAAGCCCCAGGGCAAGAAACCAGGTGCCAGGAGCAGCACCAGAAAGCAGCTAGCCTGAACTCAGGGGCCTAGCGGAGATCTCATGACAACAGCTTCCAGAGTCTCAACGCCCTGTGCTTGCCCCAGGCCAAGTCACTGCTGCCCAGAGAGGATTATGGGCAAAACAGAAGTTTTTTTTTTTGAGACTGAGTTTTGCTCTTTTTGCCCAGGTGCAATCTCAGCTCACTGCAACCTCCACCTCCCAGGTTCAAGTGATTCTCCTGCTTCAGCCTCCCAAGTAGCTGGGATTACAGGTGTCCGTCACCAGGCCTGGCTAATTTTTGTATTTTTAGTAGAGATGTGGTTTCAACATGTTGGCCAGGCTGGTCTCAAGCTCCTGACCTCAGGTGATCCGCCCGCCTCGGCCTCCCAAAGTGCTGGGATTACAGGCGTGAGCCACTGCTCCCGGCCAAAATAGTTTTTTGAGCCTACACAGATATGTAAGGCATGTGCGGTCCAGCATGGAGCCTGAGCTTCTCACTAAAACTCTAGCAAATTGTGCGTCCCTGGGACTGCAGCTCATGGGCACACAAGGGCCAGCAACTCTGCAGCGGCCCCTTCCCTTTCCTTCCTTCCCTTCCTTCTCTCACTTTCTCTCTTTTCTCTCTTTCTCTCTGTCTCTCTCTCTCTCTCTTTCTCTCTTTCTTTATTCAGAGTCTGGCTTTCTCATCCAGGCTGGAGTGCAGTGGCACAATCTCAGCTCACTGCAACCTCCACCTCCCAGGTTCAAATGATTCTCGAGCCTCAGCCTCCCAAGTAGCTGGGACCACAGGCATGCACCACCATGCCTGACTAAATTTTTGTATTTTTTTTTTTAAGCAGAGATGGGGTTTCACCATATTGGACAGGCTGGTCTTCAACTCCTGACCTCAGGTGATCCACCTCCCTCAGCCTCTGAAAGTGCTGGGATTACAGATGTGAGCCACCATACCTGCCTTTTTTTCTTTTCTTCTTTTTTTTTTTTTTTTTTTTGAGGGAGGTCTCACTCTGTCCCCCAGGCTGGAGTGCAATCAAGGCTCAGTGCAGCCTTGAATCCCAGGCTCAAGAGATCCTCCTGCCTGAGCCTCCCCAGTAGCTGGGATTACAGGTGTGTGCCACCACACCCAGCTAATTTCAAAATTTTTTATTATGTTGCCCAGGCTGGTCTCCAACTCCTGAGCTCAAGTGCTCCTCCCACCTCATCCTCCCAAGTAGCTGGGACTACAGATGCATACCACCACGCCTGGCTAATTTTTGATTTTTTTTTCTTTGAGATGGAGTCTCGCTGTGTTGCCCAGGCTGGAGTGCAGTGGTGCAATCTCAGCTCACTGCAACCTCCATCTCCCGGGTTCAAGCAATTCTCCTGCCTCAGCCTCCCGAGTAGCTGGGATTAGAAGTGAGTACCACCACACCTGGCTTATTTTTGTATTTTTAGTACAGATGAGGTTTCCCCATGTTGGCCAGACTTGTCTCGAACTCCTGACCTCATGTGATCGGCCTGCCTCAGCCCCACAAATTGCTAGGATTACAGACGTGAGCCACCGCGAGCGGCCACCCCTGGCTGATTTTTAAATATTTTGAATATATGGGGGTCTTGTTGTGTTGTCCAAGCTGGTCTTGAACTCCTGACCTCAAGTGATCTGCCCACCTCAGCCTACCAAAGTGCTGGGATTACAAGAGTGAACCACTGCACCTGCAGCGGCTTTCATAGCAGGTGCAGGGTGCCTAGAACAGGGTAGAACGCAGGCTTCGGCACACCTTCCATCCGCATGGCCTGCATGCTGAGTGCAGGGGTTTGTGGGCATTCGGAGGGCACGCTGAACAGACAGGTGGCAGCCACACGTGGCACCGCAGGCCTGTGTGTGTGCAAGAAAGAGTACACTGGGAGCCCACCAGCCAGGTGGGATGTGGTCGTGTGCTCACGATCCTGGTGATGGTGTTGGCATGTCTGTAAATGGCAACCACGTGAGTTTCTTTCTTTTTTCTTTCTTTCTTTCTTTTTTTTTTTTTGGAGTGCAGTAGCTTGATCATAGCTCACTGCAGCCTCAATCTCCTGGACTCAAGCCATCTTCCCACCTCAGCCTCCCGAGTAGCCGGGACTACAGGTGTGCATCACACCCGGCTAAATTAAAACTTTTTTTTTTTTTTGGTAGAGACAGGCTCTTGCTATGTTGCCCAGGCTAATCTTAAGCTCCTGAGCTCAAGTGATGCTTCCACCTCAGTCTCCTAAAATGCTGGGATTACAGGCGTGAGCCACCGCGTCCAGCCTTACACAAGTTCCTTCTCACAAGTTCCACTTCTCAGAGTACAGAGCACATCCACTGAGACCACTTCCATTTTGTGGGTGCAAAAACTGAGACTGCAGGTGGTTAGGTGCGGTGTCTAAAGTCTCAGGTTATGTTGTGTATGCTGCATAAAGGTCACGCTGGAAAGGCACGTCCATGGGGCCACGTGTGGGCCTAGCCCTGGTGTATTGGGTGTGTACGTGCATGGCTGTGGACACATCTATGTGGGAGGGGCCCAAATCGGCTGTAAGACCTCATAGGTGAGGCCAGATGCAGTGGCTCACACCTGTAATCCCTGTGCTTTGGGAGGCTGGGGTGGGAGGATCACTTGAGCCCAGGAGGTTGAGGCTGCGGTGAGCCATGATGGCACCACGACACTCCAGCCTGGGCAACAGAGCAAGACCCCATCTCAAAAAAAAAAAAAAAAAAAGGCTGGGCGCAGTGGCTCACACCTGTAATCCCAGCACTTTGGGAGGCCGAGGCGGGCGGATCACGAGGTCAGGAGATAGAGACCATCTTGGTTAACACGGTGAAACCTCTTCTCTACTAAAAATACAAAAGAATAGCTGGGCGTGGTGGCATGTGCCTTTAGTCCCAGCTACTTGGGAGGCTGACGCAGGAGAATCACTTGAACCCCGGAGGTAGAGGTTGCAGTGAGCCAAGATCATGCCATTGCACTCCAGCCTGGGGCACAAGAGTGAGACTCCATTTCAAAACAAACAAACAAGCAAACAAACAAACACTTTCACAGGTGAGAACAGGTGTCTGGATGTTCACCTGGTGAGCTGGACAGTCAGCAGCTGCAGGCAGGGAAGTGGCAGGGGAGAGGACGCTTACCTGTCATGGCCGTGTAGCCCAGGAAGCATGCGATTTTCTCCTGACAGAGCTCCTGCTCCTCATAGGTCAGCAGCTGGTAGATGAACTGCCACAGGACCTGCTTGGCAGGGGTGTCCAGCACAGGGTAGATGTCAACGATGAGGGTGTCGATGTTCCTGGGGGAAGGTGCAGGAATGCGAGGCTCAATACTCACAGGCTTACCATGATGCACAGAGTGGGGGTAGACAAGACAGCACTTCCAAGCCACAGCGTCTGCCCTCATGCCCTATCCCTACCCTTGAAAGACAGAAGTGGGGGTTGGGCACAGTGGCTCACGCCTGTAATCCCAGCACTTTGAGAGGCTAAGGCAGGTGGATCATTTGATGTCAGGAGTTCGAGACCAGCCCAGCCAACATGGTGAAACCCCGTCTCTACTGAAAGTACAAAAATTAGTCAGGTGTGGTGGTGCACACCTGTAATCCCAGCTACTCAGGAGGCTGAGGCAGGAGAATTGCTTGAGCCTGGGAAGTGGAGGTTGCAGTGAGCTGAGATCGTGTCACTGCACTCCAGCCTGGGAGACAGAGTGAGACTCCGACTCCAAAAAAAAAAAAAAAGAAAAGAAAAAAAGAAAAAGAGAGAGAGAGAAGGGGGCAGGAAGGCAGGCTCCAGGGATAGGGTGGCCAGACTCCAATCTCAGCTCTGCCACTTACCAGCTAAGTGACCTTTCTCAAGTGACTTACCCTCTCTGTGCCTCATTTTCCTCATTTGTAAAATGGGGATAAAAATAGCATCTAACTCATAGAGCTGTTGTGAAGATTAAAACGTATAGAGGAGGCCAGGCACGGTGGCTCATGCCTGTAATCCCAGCACTTTGGGAGGCTGAGACGGTTGGATCACCTCAGATCGGGAGTTCAAGACCAGTCTGGCCAACATAGTGAAACCCCCTCTCTACTAAAAATACAAAAATTAGCTGGGCATGGTGGCATGTACCTTCAGTCCCAGCTACTCAGGAGGCTGAGGTAGGAGAATCACTTAAACTGGGAGGCGGAGGTTGCAGTGAGCTGAGATTGCGCCACTGCACTCCAGCTTGGGTAACAGAGCAAGACTGTCTCAAAAAAACCAAAAAAACAAAAAACATATAGAGCAGGCCAGGCATGGTGGCTCATGCTTATAATCCCAGCACTTTGGGAGGCTGAGGCAGGCGAATCATCTGAGGTCGGGTGCTCGAGATCAGCTTGGCCAACATGGTGAACCCTGTTTCTACAAAAAAATACAAAAATTTGGTAGGCATGTTGGTGCGTGCCTGTAATCCCAGCTACTCAGGAGGCTGAAGCAGGGGAATCGCCTGAGCTCGGGAGGCGGAGGTTGCACTGAGCCAAGATTGCGCCACTATACTCCAGCCTGGGCCACAGAGCGAGACTCTGTCTCAAAAAAATAAATAAATAAACAAAAATAAAAATAGGCTGGGGGTGGTGGCTCATGCCTGTAATCCTAGCACTTTGGGAGGCTGAGGTGGGTGGATCACGAGCTCAGGAGTTCGAGACCAGCCTGGCCAACGTGGTGAAACCCCCTCACTACTAAAAATACAAAAATTAGCCAGGCATGGTGGTGTGTGCCTGTAGTCCCAGCTACTCGGGAGGCTGAGGCAGCAGAATCGCTTGAACCCGGGAGGCGGAGGTTGCAGTGAGCTGAGATCGCACCATTGCACTCCAGCCTGGGCGACAGAGCAAGACCCCGTCTCAAAATAATAATAATAAATAAATAAATAAATAAATAAAAATAAAGTAGGAGAATATCTTTTGACCTAGAAGCAGGGAAGAGCTTAAAATTTCAAAAGCCAAAACTGTGGGCGGCAAGCCACCCAGATGCCAAGGCAAGAGACCGAGGGCACAAACTGTTCCAGTATAATAAAGAAAATATATAGAATAAGAATAGTTATGCTAGAAATAGATTATAGATATGATTATATATGAATATTATTAATCATTAGTTTGTAGCATTACTGTTTGTTCCAATATTATAATAATCTTTGTTCTACAATTATAACCTAGGAGAAACCAGGCCATACAGAGATAGGAGCTGAAGGGACACAGTGAGAAGTGACCAAAAGACAAGTGTGAGCCCTCTGTTATGCCTGGACAGGGCCACGAGAGGGCTCCCTGGCTTAGTGGTAACGCCGGTGCCTGGGAAGGCACGCGTTACTTAGCAGACAGGGAAAGGGAGTCTCCCCTCTCTGGTGGAGTTAAACAAGACTCTGCTCCACCACCGCTTGTGGAAGGCCTGACATCAGTCACATCAGTCACATCAGTCAGGCCCACCCGCAGCCATCCAGAGGCCTAGCCCTCTCCCTGTGATGCTGTGCTTCAGTGGTCACGCTCCTGGTCCGCATTCATGTTCTGCCCTGTACACCTGGCTCCACCTTCTAGATAGCAGCAGCAGAATTAGTGAAAGTACTAAAGTCTTGAAAATGCATAGAAGAAATAATGACGTAAGCTGTCCCCTCTTTCTCTCCGCCTCGGCTACCAAATAGGGACGGGCGCCCTGTCTGGTGGACACGTGACTCACGTGACCTTACCTATCATTGGAGATGACTCTCTCTCCATACCCTGCCCCTTTGCCTTGTACACAATAAATAACAGCACGGCCAGGCATTTGGGGCCACTACTGGTCTCTACGTCTTGGTGGTGGTGGTCCCCCCGGCCCGGCTGTCTTTTCTTCTATCTCTTTGTCTTGTGTCTTTATTTCTTTTTTTTCTTCTTTTTTTTTTTTTTTGAGATGGAGTCTCGCTCTGTCACCCAGGCTGGAGTGCAGTGGCATGATCTCAGCTCACTGCAAGCTCCGCCTCCCGGGTTCACGCCATTCTCCTGCCTCTGCCTCCCAAGTAGCTGGGACTACAGGCACCCGCCACCATGCCCGACTTTTTTTTTTTGCATTTTTAGTAGAGACGGGGTTTCACCGTGTTAGCCAGGATGGTCTCGATCTTCTGACCTCGTGATCCACCCGTCTCGGCCTCCCAAAGTGCTGGGATTACAGGCGTGAGCCACCACGCCCGGCCGTCTTGTGTCTTTATTTCTACGATCTCTCATCTCCGCACAGGAAGAGAAAAACCCACAGGCCCTGCAGGGCTGGACCCTACACAAAACTATAAGACCAAAAACGTGGTGAGTTTGATTATGCAAAATCAAGGTTATCTATTCAAGGAAGCCCAACTTAGACACATTCATATTAGACACAACAGACCTAATAACAGAAGTAACAAATGGGAGAGAAATTTACAACGTTCAAAATCAAGGAGAAATCAGTATCTAAAACATACAAAGGTGTCCAGCCATCGTGGCTCACACCAGTCATCCCAGCACTTTGGGAGGCTGAGGCAGGGGGATCACCTGAGGTCAGGAGTTCGAGACCAGCCTGGCCAACATGGTGAAACCCCCATCTCTACTAAAAGTACAAAAATTAGCCAGGCATGGTGGTGGGTGCCTGTAATCCCAGCTACTCGGGAGGCTGAGGCAGGAGAAACACTTGAACTGGGAAGGCAGAGGTTGAAGTGAGCCAAGATCATGCCACTGAACTCCAGCCTGGGCGACAGAGAAAGACTCTGCCTCAAAATAAATAAATAAATAAAATAAAATATACAAGGGGCTGGGAGCAGTGGCTCACACCTGTAATCCCAGCACTTTGGGAGGCTAAAATGGGTGAATCTTTTGAGCCCAGGAGTTCAAGACCAGCAACATGGCAAAACCCTGTCTCTACTAAAAAAAAAAAAAATTAGCTGGGCATGGTAGGCGAGCGCCTGTAGTCCCAGTTACCTGGGGGGAAGAGGCACAAGGATCACTTTAGCCTGGGAGTTCGAGGCTGCAGTGAGCTGTGTTTGCACCAATGCACTCCAGCTTGGGTGACAGAGTGAGACCCTGTCTCAGAAAATAAATAAAATAAAATATACAAGAAACTTCATGCCAGTCAACAAGGACAAAAAGTCCAAGAAAACAAAAATGGACAAAGGGTATGAACAGGTAATTTATAGAGAAAATCCCAGAAAAAGTTCACAAGCATATTAAAAGATGCTTAAAATAATTAGTAATAGAAGAAAACCAAATAAAAATAACAGGATGTCACTTTTATGGCTAAGAAACTAGCAAAAATAGGCCAGGCGTGGTGGCTCACGCCTGTAATCCCAGCACTTTGGGAGGCTGAAGTGGGCAGATCACAAGGTCAAGAGATCAAGACCATCCTGGCCAACAAGGTGAAACCCTGTCTCTACTAAAAATACAAAAATTAGCTGGGCGTGGTGGAGAGTGCCTGTAGTCCCAGCTACTTGGGAGGCTGAGGCAGGAGAATCGCTTGAACCCAGGAAGTGGAGGCTGCAGTGAGCTGAGATCATGCCACTGTACTCCAGCCTGATGACAGAGTGAGACTCCATCTCAAACAAAAAATAAAAATTAAAAAAAAGAAACTAGCAAAAATAAAAAGTTGGGCATCACTGTGATCTAAAGGAATTTGGCTTTAGTTATAATCAATATATGAAATATACATTGGACAGAGCTAAACACATAGTAACTGGTGAATAAGTTAGACACAAAACATGATATAAAGCACAATTTTTTTTTTTTTTTTGGAGACGAAGTCTCATTCTGTCACCCAGGCTGGAGAGCAGTGGCATGATCTTGGCTCACTGCAACCTCTGCCTCCTGGGTTCAAGTGATTCTCCTGCCTCAGCCTCCCAAGTAGCTGGGACTACAGGCACTCTCCACCACGCCCAGCTAATTTTTTGTATTTCAGTAGAGACGGAGTTTCACCCTGTTGCCCAGGTTGGTCTCAAACTCTTGAGCTCAGGCAATCTGCCCAACTCAGCCTCTCAAAGTGCTAGGATAACAGATGTGATCCACCGCGCCTAGCCTGTTTTTTTCTTTTTTCTTGTTTGAGACAGGGCCTTACTCTGTCACCCAAGCTGGAATACAGTGGCACAATCACTGCTCACTGCAGCCTTGAACCCCTGGGCTCAAGCGATCCTCCTGCCTCAGCCACCCAAGTAACTGGAACTACAGGTGCGCACCACCATGCCCAGCTAATTTTTTCTTTTTGTAGAGATGGCTTCTTGCTCTGTTGCCCAGACTGGTTTTCAACTCCTGGGCTCAGGCGATCCTCCTGCCTCAGCCTCCCAAAGTGCTGGGATTATAGGTGTCTGGCCTGGGTTTTTTTTTGATGTGATGAAGTTTTAAAATGGACCATGGTGATGTTTGCACATATTTGTGAATATACTAAAAACCACTGAATTGTATAATAAAATGGCAAATTGTATAGTATGTGAATTACATCTTAAGACTCTTTAGAGCTAGGTACAGCGGCTCATGCCTGTAACCCCAGCACTCTGGGAGGATCACTTGAGCCCAAGAGTTCGAGACCAGCCTGGATAACATAGTGAGACTTCCCCATCTTTTTTAAAAAACAAAACAAAACCAGGCCGGGTGCGGTGGCTCACGCCTGTAATCCCAGCACTTTGGGAGGCTGAAGCAGGCAGATTACCTGAGGTCAGGAGTTTGAGACCAGCCTGACCAACATGGAGAAACCCTGTCTCTACTAAAAATACAAAATTAGCCAGGCGTGGTGGCGCATGCGTGTAATCCCAGCTACTTGGGAGGCTGGGGCAGGAGAATTGCTTGAGTCTGGGAGGTGCGGGTTGCGGTGAGCCGAGATCACACCATTGCACTCCAGCCTGGGCAACGAGAGCAAAACACCATCTCAAAAAACAAAAACAAAACGAAAAAACCTTCAAACAAAACAAAAAGGTGTAGATAAGTGACAGGCTTTGCAGGGACCATAATAATGACCCCATGGACTGAGGAGTGTGATAGATGCAGCTGCCTGCAGCTGGGGTCCAAAAAGAAAGACACCAACCCTACCCCAAAGGGCCTGGCCCATGACAAGTGCCCACAGGTGGGGCTCTGGTGAAGGTCCCATCAAGAATGCTGCAGGTGGGCCAAGGCACGGTGGCTCACACCTGTAATCCCAGCACTTTGGGAGGCCGAGGCGGGCAGATCACGAGGTCAGGAGTTTGAGACCAGCCTGACTAACATAGTGAAACCCTGTCTCTAGTAAAAATACAAAATAATTAGCCGGGCATGGTGGCACACACCTGTAATCCCAGCTACTCAGGAGGCTGAGGCAGGAGAATCGCTTGAACCCAGGAGGCGGAGGTTGCAGTGAGCCCAGATCTCATCATTGCACTCCAGCTGGGTGATAGAGCGAGACTCCATTTAAAGAAAAAAAAAAAAATAGAGTGTTGCAGGTGGTTCCTGTCTGCCTCACTTCACAGAGAAGGCTGAGACTCGCCCAAGGTCACGTGACCAGGAGGTGTCAGAGTCAGAGATTGTTCCAGGGCAGCTCAATTGCCCACCACCCTGGGGCCCCTGATACCAGCAGCCACCTTCCTTAGCATCCCCCAGGAGAACGGGACTGAGGAGGCTCAGGCAGGCAGACTAGGATGTGAGTCTAGGCAGGACTTAGGGCCCACCCAGGGCAGGGCCCCACCGCGGCTCTGGCCCAGCCACCTGTGCTGGAAGAAGCTCTCGAGGGCCCGGCAGACCCCATAGCGCTCAGGAGGCGTGAGTAGGTGCTCCAGCTGCTGGCTGAAGGTCCTCCCTTGGACCCGGATGCTGGACGGCAGGATCTCCGCCACCCACTGCAGGGAGGTGAGCGCCGATGATGGATTGGGAGAGTCCAGAGAATCGGAGTCTGCTGGGACCACAGGCAGGAGAGGCATGAGTGACTCAGAGTCCCCAGGCCAGGTGCAGTCTCCCTGGCTTTTGAAGTCAGCAGACCTCCTGAGCTGGGGTGTGGCTGTCCAGTGTCATGCATGGGAAGGCATGCCTGCGGCCCAACACTGGGGCCAAGGATAGAGGGAGTCAGCCCTGGGAAGGGTCCCTAAAGCTATACACTAGGGTTGTTTGTTTGTTTGTTTTGAGACAGAGTCTCATTCTGTTGCCCAGGTGGGAGTGCAGTGGTGCGATCTTGGCTCACTGCAACCTCTGCTTCCTGGGTTCAAGTGATTCTCTTGCCTCAGCCTCCCAAGTAGCTGGGACTACAGGCGCGTGCCATCATGCCCAGCTAATTTTTGTATTTTTAGTAGAGACAGAGTTGCACCATGTTGCCCAGGCTGGTCTCAAACTCCTGGCCTCAAGCGATCCTCCCACCTTGGTCTCCCAAAGTGCTGGGATTCCAGGCATGAGCCACCATGCCCAGCCTCACTGGGGTTCTATAGCACCACTTAGGGGGCAGCCCTGGGGAGGCAAGCTGCAGGTTTAGGGGAAGAGCTGAGTCCTCCCCTCAGCTATGTGACTGTCACACATAGCAGCCCGGGCAGGGTCCCTGTGGGCCAAGGAAGCCAAGTGTCCATGGGGGTCTCACCACTGGCAAATGGGACGAGCCCTTCCTCCACCACCAGCGTGGGCATGGCACCACTGCCCTGAAGCATGGACACCACCTTGTCGTGGGAGCAGTTCCTGCCAAGCATAGATGGCCCAGGAGGGCCTGACTGGGGTGAGCCTTGTCCACGGCCACCAGCCAGACCTCCCTGTCCTGCCCACAGAGGCCACACAGCAAGACCACCTCTGTGTGACTCTGTGTCCCCAGCATGGAGCTGGAGTATTTTCTGGTTGGAAGGATGAACTGAGGTCCTGGCTAGAGTTGGCGACTGGCGAGGAGGAGGGTTAGATTCAAGAGTTTCCACTGGAAGAGGGACAGACCCTGGGGACCAACTGGTGAGAGGAGATTGTGATCATGGCCTGGGTGCCCCAAGAGGCAGGAGTCTTGCAGGGGGTGGGGGCAGCTCATCACCAACCTCTGGTGTCCCCAGTAGCCTCTGACCTCATGTCCAGTCCATTGAGGAAGAGGATCCGGTCACCTGACTTGAGGGCAGCATTGTCAGCTGGGCTCCCTGGAAGCAAGAAGAGAGGGTGTGCCGGTCAGCTGGGCAGGGTACCACTTTGAGAGCAGGATGCTATCCTGTTTTACAGGCGAGAAATGGAGACTCAGAGACCCATAGCTGGCCAGGCATGGTGGCTCACACCTGTAATCTCAGCACTTTGGGAGGCCAAGGCAGGAGGATCGCTTGAGCCCAGGAATTCGAGACCAGCTCGGGCAACATAGCGAGACCCCATCTCTACCAAAAAAAAAAAAAAAAAAAATTTCAGAGCCCCATAGGCATGGGTGGCAGAGGACAGTCAAATTAGGTCAGCAGACCCCTGTAATAGACTCTGCACATCTCCGATCTCAGCTGCTCTAAGGATCTAAGGACCACGGGAGTGATCCCCTAGCGGGGGCACAGCATGAACCCCCAGTGCTGGAGAAGAGCGAGGTCTGGAGGGCAGGACTTAGGCAGCATCAGTACTTCTTGAGTCCCTGCTCCATACACTGTTCTTAGCCCCGCACAGAAAGGTCCTGTCAGGGTCTGGGATTCCTCTTTGCTTCAGGAGAATTATTTTCTGTATTTTTTTTTCAAATCTTAGAGACAGGGTCTTGCTGAAGTGCAAAGGTGTGATCACAGATCACTGCAGCCTCAACCTCCTAGGCTCAAGCAGTCTTCCCACCTCAGCCTCTGAGTAGCTGGGACCATAGGCACGCACCAGCACTCCGGGCTAATTTTTTTTTTTTTTTGTGAGATGGAGTCTCGCTCTATCACCCAGGCTGGAGTGCAGTGGCATGATCTCGGCTCATTGCAACCTCTGCCTCCTGGGTTCAAGCTATTCTCCCACCTCAGCCTCCTGAATAGGTGGGACTACAGCCACCACGCCTGGCGTGCGTGTGTGTGTGTGTGTGTGTGTGTGTATGTGTGTGTGTCTAGTAGAGACGAGGTTTCGCCATATTGCCCAGGCTGGCCTCGAACTCCTGCTCAAGTGATCCGCCCGCCTTGGCCTCCCAAAGTGCTGGGATTACAGGCATGAGCTACCATGCCCAGCCACCCAATTTTTGTATTTTTTTGTAGAGACGAAGTTTCACCATGTTGCTGGTCTCAAACTCCTGGCCTCAGATGATCCTTCTGCCTCAGTCTCCCAAAGAGCTGGGATTACAAGTGTGAACCACCACGCCAGCCTCTGTCTGCCTCTCTTATGAGTCATCATTCTAAATGTAATTTGCAAAGTAGGGAAAATGATCAATGGCTAAATGAAATATACTCTCAGATTGCAAGTTCTCTCTGGGGGAGGTGGAAACTGTCCAGAGAAGAGGGGGAACAATTAGAGAAGACTTCCTGGGAGAGGCGAGATGGAGGAAGTCCTTTCCCTGGACTGAAAAGGAGAGAGTGATTCTGGCAAGCCAGAATCCAATCTGGCTTGCCTGGAATGGTGGGACAGCTAGAAGGGTTGTCGCAGGGGATCAAAGAGCACTGGGCCAGGAGTCAGGAGATCCCAGTTTCTGGTCCTTAATTTACCAGAGCCTCTCCAGGCCTCAGTTTCCCCACCTGTAAAAGCTTCCATCTAAGCATCCATTTGGCTTCCTATGACAGGAAAGGCATGGGATCACTAGCTTGAAGGTTGGGTTGGGAAGAACAGCAGACCTGGATTTTTTTTTTTTCTTTTTTTGAGACAGGGTCTTGCTCTGTCACCCAGGCTGGAGTGCAGTGGCATGATCATAGCTCACTACAGCCTCGAACTTCTGGGCTCAAGTGATCCTCCTACCCCAGCCTCCAGAGTAGCTGGGACTACAGGCATATGCCTCACTATTGCCCAGACTGGTCTCAAACTCCTGGGCTCAAGTGATCTTCCTGCCTCGGCCTCCCAAAGTGCTGGGATTACAAGTGTGAGCCACTGCACCCAGCCACACCTGGATTCTAACAAGGCCCTAGGCCAGATATCTCTGGCTACACATGTGGGAGAGACTGGGAGATGGAGATGGTGGTGGTGGCATGGTTGGAACAGCCACATCCACAGAGGAGAGATTAATCACTTCTAGAGGAAGCTCTCCAGAGAGCAGCTTTGGGCCTTCTGCTTACAATATGGTGTCAACAATTTAGTGATGCCCAAATCGAGGAAGAAGCTGAACATGCCACTTATCAGGATTAAGTCTCAGAACAGCCTGAAGCCTGTAAGGATGATGCACTGACACTGAAGTGCTCTTCCAGGGCTGGGACTACTGACCTCAGTTTTCTTATCTGTAAAAGTGTCCATCTAAGCATCCATTTGGCTTCCTATGACAGGAAAGGCATGGGATCAGTCCCGGGCTGGGACTACAGGATCAGACGATGCCCAGCTCACAGATCCATACATTGGAGATGTGATGACACACAGAGTGTGGAAAGAACGCATTGGCAGGGCCACCAATGGGGATGTGTAACCAGGAGCATTACACTCAGGTGCTAGGAGGGGATGGAGGCAGGACAGAGCAGGTGACCCAGTTCTGAGCAGATGGTTACAGGGAGGGAGAATTCAATTCAGCTCTAGGAGACACTTCTGCCCTACAAACACCTTCCACAATGAATATGAGCGCACACACACCCCTGCCCCACTGGAAGGGCAGGAAGAAAGGATTCTTGCACTGGGGAGGTTCTGCCTTCTTCAAGATGCCATGGTTGGGAATGGTGGCTCATGCCTGTAATCCCAACATTTAGGAGGCTGAGGCAGGAGGATCCCTTGAGCCCAGGAGTTCGAGGCTGCAGTGGGCCATGATCATGCCACTGCACTCCAGCCTGGGTGACAGAGGGAGACCTCATCTCTATTTTGTTTTTTTTGAGACGGAGTCTCACTCTGTGGCCCAGGCTGGAGTGCAGTGGCGCGATCTCAGCTCACTGCAAGCTCCACCTCCCAGGTTCACGTCATTCTCCTGCCTCAGCCTCCCAAGTAGCTGGGACTACAGGCACCTGCCACCATACCTGGCTAATTTTTTTCTGTATTTTTAGTAGAGACAGGTTTCACCATGTTAGCCAGGATGGTCTCGATCTCCTGACCTTGTGATCTGCCCGCCTTGGCCTCCTAAAATGCTGGGATTACAGGCGTGAGCCACCGCACCCAGCCGACCTCATCTCTTAAAATAAAATAAAATAAAATAAAATAGGCCGAGTGTGATGGCTCTTGCCTGTAATTCCAGAACTTTAGGAGGCCAAGACGGGTGGATCACCTGAGGCCAGGAGTTCAAGACCAGCCTGGCCAACATGACAAAGCCCCATCTCTACTAAAAACACAAAAAAATTAGCTGGGTGTGGTGGCAGGCACCTGTAATCCCAGCTACTCAGGAGGCTGAGGCAGGAGAATCGCTTGCACCTGGGAGGCAGAGGCTGCAGTGGGCTGAGATCATGCCATTGCACTCCAGCCTGGTCAACAAGAGCAAAACTCTGTCTCAAAAAATTAAATTAAATTAAATTTAAAAAATAGGCCAGGTGTGATGGCTCACGCCTGTACTCCCAGTGCTTTGGGAGGCCAAGGCGGGAGGATTACTTGAGTTTAGGAGTTCAAGACCAATCTGGGCAATATGGCAAAACCCCAACTCTACCAGAAATACAAAAAATTAGCTAGGCATGGTGGCGTGCGCCTGTGGTCCCAGCTACTCTGGAGGCTGAGGTGGGAGGATCACTTGAGCCTGGGAGATGGAGGTTGCAATGAGCCAAGATTGCACCACTGCACTCCAGCCTGGGTGACAGAGCAAGACCCTATCTCATTAAAATAAAATAAAATAAAATAAAATAAAAAAATAAAAAGATGCCATGATTTCAGGAACAAGAAGGGGCAGGCTGGGTGGGAAGAGAGCGAAGTCCATATTCAGCAGGGGTTAGACAGCAGGCAGAGGCCCTGAGGCCCTTTTGGCTGTCTGAGTCTGGCCTGCCAGGCAAGAACCCAATTCAGCGTGGGCACTCCATGAATCTCGTGTTGCTGGGGGCGCAGCCTGGGTAGGCACCAGCTCAGTCCTGGCTGCCCCAGAGTCCTAGACAGTGCCCCCGGCCCTCCCTGTGGACACAGGAAAGGTCTGGATGCAGAACCTGGTTCCCTTGGCTTGGGGTGATGCTGAATTTAGAGGGGCAGGGGTGGGGTGCCCCAACTCAGGCAGAAGGCTCTGGCCTCAAGCATCTTAGGTAGGAGTGGGATTCAGATCTGCTGGCTCTGGGACACTCTGGGGACACTGTCTACACAAGGATGGTACCTGGCGGGGAGGGGTTGCTGAGCAGGAGCCTACATGGGGTACAATGACCTGGCAGAGCCACCACGGGGCCCTTCACCCCATCCTGGGCCTTAGGGACTCTTAGGGCAACCGGCCCACCCCTCACCAGGCAGGACAGACTCGATCCAGACAGGCCCGTGGCCGCGAAGTGTGAAGCCGAAGCTCTTGTTGCCTTTGTAGACTCGGACAGTCCTGGGGGGAAAAAGAAGGGGCGAGCAGCATGATGGAGAGGGGGCCCTGGGGCGCAGAGGTTGGAGATGTCCCGTCTCCCTCTCCCCTTAACCTCTCCGGCCCCCTATGCACCCCAGATGCCCAGCCCCGCCCCTGCGCCCTCTCCCTGGGTCTCGGTCCCCAGCCCACCAGCAGGGAGGCGCCCGCTGCCAGTGCCTGTGAGCCCCGCGTACCTGCGCGCGCCCCCAGGGCCGGCGAGGCCGCCCACCAGCAAGGAGGCCCTGCGCGGGGGCGGCTCATCGGGGCGGCGCGGCGGGGCGCTGGCGCGCGTGGACACCAGGAGGCGCTCGGGCCGCTCCTCGCTGCGGCTCCGGCGCAGTCGCTGCGCGCCCTGGGCCCGGCGGGCGCGGCACAGCTTGCCCAGGAGGCCCTGCGACACCACCTCGTCGAACCGCGCCCGGTGTTTCTTGGGGATGAAGATCCTGCCGGCGAGGACGGCGGAGTCGGGGCGCGTTCCCGGACCCCGGATCTCTGCAAACCGCGGCCCGAAGGCGCGTCCTCGCGGGCGCCGCCCTAGGCTCTCCCACCTCTTCTCAGGAGTGGCGGAGGGCTGGGGGGATCGGGGTGAGCAGCCGGTAGCACCCCAGTCTCCCCCTCGGTGCTCGGATTTGCGCCCCCAGCTACGACTTGGCGTCCTGCTCGCTCCACCTCGGGAATGGCCCGTTCGGACCGTCCTCCATGACTCTGGCCACTGCAAGGCCCGAGCCCCCCAAAGCCAGTCCACGGACCCGTTCCTCCTCCTGCCTCTGTCCTCCTTCTCAGCCCTCTCCCCGCACTCCGTCTGCACCCGCCAGGCCAAGCCCCGAGCCAGGGTTCCCCACCACCCACTGTCTCCCATCTGGTCTCTAGATGGTTCTGCTGGAGGAAACTGGAACCCACGAGCCCCTCACCACGCCTCCAGTCTTCCTGCTTGCTTCTCTGGCCAGCCCCATCTGCAGCTGCCCACTCAGATATCTGCCAGGAACCCCGTTTCTGCCACCTTCAGTCCTATCTCTAAGCTCTTGCCCAGGCTCTTGCCCCAGCCTGGTCCACTCCTTTGCTTCCTTAGCTAAACGAGGCTCCGTACCCAACACTGGCCTCCTTTCAACTTAATCCTACATGTATTCAGGAAGCCCTTGCTATCTGTGCCAGCCAGGAACTGGCGTTCAAAGCTGAAGGGACTGTGGCTCCTGCTCTCAAAGTCGTTACCTTGGAAGTGAGAGGCAGGGGGAAGGCCCGTGGGTCTCCGCTGCAGGGCTAGAAACTTCCTCTCTTTCTCTGTCTCTCTCTGTTCTTTTCTCTCTTGAGAGAGGGTCTTGCTCTGTTTCCCAGGCTATAGTACAGTGGCACGATCATAGCTCACTGTAACCTGGAACTCCTGGTCTCAAGGGATCCTCCTGCCTCAGCCTCCCTTGTAGCTAGGACTACAGGCACATGCCACCAGGCCAATTTTTTTTTTTTTTTTTTTCAGACAGAGTCTTGCTCTGTCGCCCAGGATGGAGTGCAGTGGTGAGATCTTGGCTCACTGGAACCTCCACCTCCCCAGTTCAAGCAATTCTTCCGCCTCAGCCTCCCGAGTAGCTGGGATTACAGGTGCATGCCACCACGCCGGCTAATTTTTGTATTTTTAGTAGAGATGGGGTTTCACCATGTTGGCCAGGCTGGTCTTGAACTCCTGACCTCAGATGATCTGCCCGCCTCGGCCTCCCAAAGTCCTGGGATTAGATGTGAGCCACTGTGCCCGGCATTTTTTTTCTTTTTAATTTTTTTGTAGAGATGAGGCTCTATGTTGCCCAGGCTGGTCTCAAACTCCTGGGCTCAAGTGCTACTCCCACCTCCACTTCTCAAAGTGCTGGGATTACAGGTGTGAGCTACAACACCCAGCCTTGGAAGCTTTCCGGGGGTTATGTCTATAGTTCAATCCTGAGCCACAGTGACTGGCCAGGGCTCAGCACATAGGAGAGACTCAGTCAACAGGAGATCCACCAGCAGCCTAACCCCATCTCTGAGTAATGGCAGCAGTTAACATCCTGATGGACTCTCCGGTCTGTGGCAGAGGATTCTGAGGCACAGAGAGGACCTGTAGCTCTCCACGGTTACACAGCTGGCCTGTGGCACAGCTGGCATCAGAGCCCAGACTTCAGCACTCAGCACTGTGGCAGGACCTCTAACAAGAGCCCCTGAAGGTCTGGTTGCCTGTGAGGTCTCCCTGGCTGCATCCCAAGGCTCCCTTCCCTGTTCCTTGTACCAGGTGCCAGGGCCAAGGGCAAGATGAGGGGGAGAAGGGAAAAGGGATCAGTGGCCTTGCAGCTGAAATACAAACCCCTCTGAGGTGTCCCAGCGGCCCTCACACTTCCCTCCACCTCTGTGGGTAGGAGTAATTAGGCCAACCAGGCAAAAGAAGTTGCCTGGTGGGAGGAAGTGGGTACGGATTCTCAGGGAGGAGGCTCTGTCCCTGCAGTGAGCTCTGCTCCAGGTCCGGATGGTCCGGGAGGTAACCAGGAGCCAGGATGAATGTCCTGCTCACCTCTGCCCGGTGCCCATTCCCATCCACCTGCAATGCTTCCTGCAAATCCGGAAACTCAGCCTCATCCCCCAGATAGTCATTTAAGGTCTCCGGAGCCCGACCGCTCCATCTGCCAGGCCTGCACATTCCCTAGCGCCTCCCAGACCTCAAGCCTCATGTCCAGGCAAAAGAGAGAAGACACACACACCTGAGACTGTCCACCTCACTTCCGGCTCCAGCCACAGACTCTGAAGACATCACCCCATGCACCCAACCCCTGAGTCCGACCTGGGCAGGGGTCAAGAGGACATCACAGCTGTACCTTCCAGCAGCAACTAGAAAAGGCCCTGTTGTCCAGGCGCGGTGGCTCAAGCCTGTAATCCTAGCACTTTAGGAGGCCAAGGTGGGCAGATTACCTGTGGTCAGGAGTTCGAGACCAGCCTGGCCAAAGTGGTGAAACCCCATCTCTACTAAAAATACAAAACTTAGCTGGGCATGGTAGTGCACTCCTGTAATCCCAGCTACTCAGGCGGCTGAGGCACGAGAATTGCTTGAACCGGGGAGACAGAGGTTGCAGTGAGCCGAGATTGTACCACTGCACTCCAGCCTGGGCAACAGAGTGAGACTCCATCTCAAAAAAAAGAAAAGGCCCTGTCCCACAGGTGGGAACCAGGCTGTCACCAACCGCACAGATGGAAGAAGGTTGGGCAGCCCTTTCCTTACTTGGTGTTTTTGGGGCTGAGACAGAGGCCAAGGCTGCCTGGTGAGCCAGACATCCAACCTGGCTCCTGCTGGCCCTCCATGCAGCTCAGTCTGGCCCAGAGTCCCCAGCCCTGGGTCTGCCCTGAATCGACTGACCCAGCAGAGCCAGGAGCAGTGGGGCCACAGCGACTATTACCACCAGTCACTATCCCCCTGACTGGCAGTCCAGCAATCACTGTCCCTGGACTCTGAAGTCCCTGCTATGCCAACAGGCCTCTCTCAGGCCACAGGACTCTTCCTGGGGGCCACACAATGACCTTGCACACCGGGTCAGTTCTGTTCTCTCTGCCAGAGTCAGGTCTAAATCCAACCCCAAGTTCCTACCCCGCCCCCTCCTAGGGTCCTCTCTCTCCATTCCCCGTCCCCACCCAGCTTTCTCTCTCTTTTTTTTTTTTTTAAGACAGAGTCTCGCTCTGTCACCCAGGCTGGAGTGCAGTGGCGCGATCTCCGCTCACTGCAAGCTCCGCCTCCAGGATTCATGCCATTCTCCTGCCTCAGCCTCCGGAGTAGCTGGGACTACAGGCGCATGCCTTCACACCTGGCTAATTTTTTGTATTTTTAGTAGAGACGGGGTTTCACTGTTTTAGCCAGGAGGATGGTCTCGATCTCCTGGCCTCATGATCCGCTCGCCTTGGCCTCCCAAAGTGCTGGGATTACAGTAGTGAGCCACCGCGCCCGGCCTTTTTTGTTGTTGTTGTTTGTTTGTTTGAGAGAGACTCTCTGTCGCCCAGGATGGAGTGCAGTGGTACAATCTTAGCTCACTGCAACCTCCGCCTCCCAGGTTCAAACGATTCTCCTGCCTCAGCCTCTCGAGTATCTGGGGCTACAGGCATGCACCACCACACCTGGCTGTTTTTTTTTTTGATTTTTAGTAGAGACGGGGTTTCACCATGTTGGTCAGGCTGGTCTCGAACTCCTGACCTCAGAAGATCCGCGCCCCCCCCCCCCCTTGCCCTCTCAAAGTGCTGGGATTACAGGCGTGAGCTACCGCGCCTGGCCCCCCACCCAGCTTTCTTTATCTCCCCTTTGATCATCAGCCAGCGAAATGGTGGCAAGGGGACAAGGGTTCCCTGGTTCAGTATGGGGAGCACGGCAGTGGAGAAGTCGTGCCCCCCAAACTCAGGACGAGATGCCCCCGATTTTGACAAGAGCACCCAACCTCAGTCTCGGCCCTCTGTCCTGTCCCCTCGACCAGCCCAGTTGTCGGAAGGAAAGTGGGCTTTCAATCCCAGCCTTTTGTCCCAACAGCGACTCTTTAGGGCCACGCACGGGTTCTGAGCGCCCAACGCTTAGACCTCGCCGCCCCGGTACCCACCGAGTTTATTTCCAACCTCCCTGGGCCTCGGGCTCCGCCCAGGCTCGGAGGGTGCCCACCCAGGGCAGGGAAGCCCCTCCACGCTCCAGCCCCACCCCCTCTCAGACCAGCCAGAGGCGGATCCGTGGCGCACAGGGCGCACAGTTCCCGGAGGCGCGGGACGCGATGGGGAAGCTACCGAAAGTGCCGAGAGAAGCCCTGGTCCTTCCCCATCTGGAGCCGGGGACCGCGGCGCGGCAGGTGCCGAAGGGCAGGGGGTAGCCGAGCCCAGGAATGGAGCGAGCGCGCCGCGACTCCACGCACCTCTGCCCGGCGAGCGCGCGCGGCCCCTCCCGAGCGGTCCCGGCCCGCAGCCCCGCCCCGCCCCCTTTTGGTGGCCCCGCCCCCTCCCGGTGGCCCCGCCTCTCCCCTGCTGGGACCCTGTTGGTCGCTTTGGGGTGCAGCGGAAACTGGCGGCGGTTTGAAGCCGCCGCGCTCACTCCCCTTGGCTCTCTCCGTTATTCCCTTCCCAGGATCCTCGCCTGCGTACTCTCCAGCTACTGCGCCCCGGACCCCCACACAGCGGCGAGTCCCCGCAGTTCAGAGGAAGCCCCGACGGCCTTTGGTAGAGCATGCAATATTTTCCGGAGGGGATGGCCCTTGCGCTGGGCCTCCAGGGCTCAGCAGGAGTCGGCCGGCTAGAAGAAGCCCTCTCTACCCTCCCCGGGGTCGGAGAGGGACCCACCTCAGCCTCCCAAGTAGCTGGGACTACAGGCATATACCATCATGCCTGGCTAATTATCGGCTGTGGCCGAGAAGAGGCTGGATAGGGAGGCTTTGAATGCCGTGGTCAGCAGCTGAGACCCCACTTTGGGAAGAGGAAGGAGCCGTGGGAGGGTTTCATGGTTCAAGGAGAGGTGGAAGGACTCCAAAGGTTTTGGCATACCAGGAGAGGACTGATGCTGGGAGGTGACCCAGAGGGGGTTGTTGGGATGGGACAAGAAGCCGAATTCCAAAACACAGAGGAGGTGGAGTGTCTGAGGCCTGGGGAGTCAGTGTGAGTGAGGACAGGGCGCCCAGGCTGTGACAACCCCCAGGTGAGTGGGGAGGGAGCGAGTAGAGGGCCTCCCTGAGCTGCGCATCTTGCCCTGCCAGGAGAGAAGAGGGGAGGAGCATCAAAGGGGAGGAGAGGGACGCCACAGGAAAGGAGGTCTGGACTCTTCCCTGGGGGCTCTGGGCCTGCCATCCCCTGAACAGCAGCAGGAGGGGACCCCAGCGTGCCTGCTTGCGTGTCATGTCTCAAGCAGTCCCGACTGCCTCTGGAGAGGCCCAGAATCAGGCCTGAGGAACAAATGAGAGTTGGGGTAACCAGTTCAAGGCACATCCTGGGGAGGGGCCCTTCAGGGGCACCCCCAACCAGAACATCAGCATGAGGCCCTCTCCAAAGACAGGCGGGAACAGCAGAGCCAAGATGCCCCGGGACTTTCCCTCTGTCTCACTCAGAGGGACAGCTCCCATGGGGCAGCCTGTGGGTACCTGTGGGCAGCACAGGGAGGACCCTCTGGTCTGATCATCGGTCTCTGGTACTGTCCACGCACTGCTCCCCAATACACCGCAGCCCCCCATTCCTGGCCCTAGCAAGACCATCACCTTGCCGTGACCTCCTGTGGCTGTACTTCTTCCTGGAAGCAGCCAGAAACTGGAGCCAGTGCCCACTCATGCCGTGCCCTCCCCAAGCCCTGTCCTCAGCGCTGCCAGGGAGAGAAGCAGCTGACAAGCCTCCCAGCCAGCACAGCTCTCTGATGTCTGTGGGGCCCCAGCCATCCCATTATGATTGGAGCCATTCCTGGTTGTATTGTGCCAGCTGCAGTGGCCCAGAATCCAGAACCACACATGGCCAAAGGCTCTGAAAACCATCCACCGTGCTGTGGGCACAGGAGATGCAACCAGGGAGCAGATGCCCAGGGTCGAATCTAGGCATGCTACCTCAGAGTCAGGTCTCCATGGGCACAGTGGGGCCAGCTGCTCATGCCTGTGGCCAGGCGACCCAGGGCAGCATGAAGTGGTCACCCAGTCACCAGGTGATCACCAGGGGACAGGCAACAGCCGGACTTCCCTGAAGTGTCTGCTCCAGCAAAAGGCACTGCCTAAGATTCCTTCAGAGCTGTACTTCTCAACCAGTCGTGATTTTTGTCCACCCAGGGGATATTTGGCAGTCACTTGGCATTTTGTTTGTTATAAAATGACAACTGACAGGGGGTTGTGCTACTGGCATCTAGGGCATAGAGGCCTGGGATGCTGCTAAACATCCTATAATGTGCAGGACAGCCCCCGACAACAGAGAAATATCAGCTCCCAAATGTCAGCAGTGCCCTACTTGAGACACCTGCTCTTGGGAACAAGAGCTTCCCTAAGAGAAGCCAATACTAATTGAGCACATATTTTATGCCTGGCGCTTCTATCTACACATCTCATAGAATTCTCCCAATATCTCTCTTATTTATTTTTAGAGACAGAGTCTTGCTCTGTCACCCAGGCTGGAGTGCAATGGCATGATCATGAATCACTGCAGCCTCAAATTCCTGGGCTTAAGTGATCCTCCCACCTCAGCCTCCCAGGTAGCTAGGACTACAGGCATGTACCACTATGCCTGGCTAATTTTTTAATTTTTTTTTTTTGTAAACATGGGGTCTCGCTCTGTTGCCCAGGCTGGTCTTCAACTCCTGGCCTTAAGCAATCCTTCTGCTTCAGCTTCCAAAATCGCTGGGATTACAGGCAGGCACCACTGCCCCAGCTCATTTTCAAACTTTTTTTTTTAAGAGATGGGGTCTTGCTATGTTTTCTAGGCTGGCCTTAAGCTCCTGGGCTCCAGTGATCCTCCTACCTCAGCCTCCCAAAATGCTGGGCTTACAGGCATGAACCACTGCACCCAGTCCCAATAACTCTATATTATGGTGTTCGTGACACTTGGCACTGAAGCAGAAGAGGGTGACGGGGTGCAAATGGTCCCTCACACACCACCCTTAGATTCTCAACTCACCTCTTTCCTGCTTTCAGTTGGCCAAGTTCATTTACATGGTTTCCTACCAAGAACCCTGCTGAGAACACCCAGAAACTATCAAGCCCATTTTACAGACAAACCGTAGATGTCAGTGAACCTGCTTGAGGTTGCACTGCCAGTGAGTGGACCTGTATTCAAGCCGGGTCTGTCCGGTTTCCAAATCCCAGCTTCTACCATGACCTGCCCCTGACCTGACACCCCATTTCCCCCCACCCCACCACCCATATTTCCTGAAACGCTAGCGGACCACAAAGCTGACTCTGCTTTCCTGTTCCCTCCTGGCCACGTCACACTTTCCAAACTGCCTGGCCTGTCCTAATTAGAAAGCCATTTTCTCACTTCATCAGACCGGGATCCCTTTGGGGACAGACCCAAATTAGCCTCCCAGTCGCAGGATTAACTGTTGTGGTGAAGGAAGAGGAGACCTCCTGCTTACATGGTGAACACGGACCCATTTCACCCTTTACAGCAGCAGCGCTGTCCAAGGGAACGTTCTGTGACAACGGACAAGGTCTACATCCACCTGGTCCTGTACGGTAGCCGCTAGCCATATGTCACGTCACTGTTGTGTGCTTGGAATGTGGCTAGTGAGACTGAGAAGCTGAACTTTATATTTTATCAAATATTAATTACATTTAACTTTTTTTTTTTTTTTTTGGAACAGAGTCTGGCTCTGTCACCCAGGCTGGAGGCTGACTCAGTGGCTTGATCTCAGCTCACTGCAACCTCCACCTCCCAGGTTCAAGCGATTCTCCTGCTTCAGCCTCCCAAGTAGCTGGGATTATTGGCATCTGCCATCATGCACAGCTAATTTATTTATTTATTTATTTATTCATTTATTTTGGGACAGAGTTTCACTCCTGTTGCCCAGCCTGGAGTGCAATGGCGCGATCTTGGCTCACTGCAATCTCCGCCTCCCAGGTTCAAGCGATTCTCCTGCCTCAGCCTCCCGAGTAGCTGGGATTACAGGCATGCGCCACCACCCCCAGCTAATTCTGTATTTTTAGTAGAGACGGGGTTTCTCCATGTTGGTCAGGCTGGTCTCAAACTCCCGACCTCAGGTGATCCGCCCGCCTCGGCCTCCCAAAGTGCTGGGATTACAGGTGTGAGCCACCGCGCCGGGCCCTGCCCAGCAAATTGTTGTATTTTTAGTAGAGACGGGGTTTCACCATGTTGGCCAGGCTGGTCTCGAACTCCTGACCTCAGGTGATCCACCCGCCTCGGCCTCCTGAAGTGCTGGAATTACAGGCATAAGCCACCATGCCCAGCCACATTTAACTTTAAATAACCATGTGTGGCTAGTGGCTACTTTGCTAGATGGCCTAGCTTCATGGTGTCACTGCTCCCTTCTCCTTCTCCCCAAGCCTTCTATTTTGGCCACTGGGATCACCCTTTAGTGAGGCCACACCTCTCTGATTTGGGTGGGTCCTGGCCTCTTTGCAGAGCTTTGACACACACACGTGTATATTTTTTGCCTACCACCCTTTGGCTGTTCAAACTCTCACTTAAACCTTACCTCTTGGTGGGGCACAGTGGCTCACACCTGTAATCCCAGCACTTTGGGAGGCTGAGATGGGAGGATCTCTTGAGGCCAGGCCAGCCTGGGCAACATAGTGAGACCCTGTCTCTATAAATTCTTTAAAAAATTAAACCTTGTCTCTTCTCAATGTGGGGTCCTAGGGCCCAAGTAGTGGCTCTCTGTGGTCCCCTCTACTCCCTGTTGGGTTGTTCACAGCTGGGGTCTGTTGGATGCCATAGGCCAGGGTGGCACTGCCCTCACCCTCTGTGGCTAGCACCTGGCCCATCTGAACTCTCCTTGGGGACTGTCCTTCCACATCCACAGGATGCACCACCAGACCCCACCAGTCACTAAGCCACAGCACCGCCACCTCCTGCTGCCTCCTCCAAGAAGCCTGCCCTGGTTGCTCTGTGCTGAGTTAGCCATCAACTGGCACCCAACCCTGGGAATCACAGCTGCGTCTGTGGCATCTCCATGCCCCCTCTGACCTCTCTCCAGATGGGGCTGCCCAAAGATCGCTGCCACCCTAGAGGCCAGCACACTGTGGGGCCATGGGTGACAGGCCAGCCCTGGGGAGGGGGTTGTTGGGAAGTGGGGGTTTTGAAGAGGTGCGGGGTGGCTGAAGCCCTACTGCCAGGGTAACGTTCTCCTTGCAGGGCCCAGCTGGGTGCCGCCCCTTCCTCCAGCAGCCTCCCCAGTTTTCCTGGCACACTTGACAGGCGCTTACAGCAGAGGCTGCCGTTTCAGGCTGCGGGGACTGGGCATCCCCAGGTGTCCAGGGCTCCCGCTGCCCAGGCTCTAAATCGAGCGCACCCAAGGGGGTTCCCCCTCCCGCGCCCTGCCCGACCCGCTGCCGCGGCTGCCGGCGGCTTGGGGACCAGCAGCGGCTTGGAAAGGCGGGCGTGGGGCTGTCCCGGGTGGCAGGCGGGCTGGCCCGGGAGGGGGCAGGAACAGACACCGGCAGCGCTGTGGGGAGAGGAGAACCGAGAGGGCCTCCAGCCGAGCCCGGCTGCCAGCAGTCGGGAGACGAGCGAGCCAACTTCCTGGGGGACAGCTGGGCCACCTGCGCCCCGCTGGCCCATCCCTGGTGGGGAGGGGCGGGACGGGGGGGCTACCTGTCAATCAGCTCCCCAGGAAGCGCTCAGAGTCAGCGCATCATCGCCGCGGCAAATTCGGCTCTAGAAATAACTTTTTTCTTTTTTTCCCCTCTTCTGATTATCCTAGCAAGGGGCTCACCCCTTACTCACCCCAGGCAGCTCATGGTGGCCTCTTTCGGTGGTGGTCGCCTATGCTCCGCTGCAGAGCCGAGAGCTGCGCCGGGGCTGGGGTGGGGTGGGGGGCGGGGAGGGTGGCCAGCCCAGTCCCTGACATTGGCCAGGCCCAGAGGGAGGGGCAGGCTGCGGGGTGAATGGCAGCAAGGGGAGGGGGCGGGCTGAGTCCGGGAAGGGGGAGGGGAGGGATGGGGGAGCAGTCGCAGGCCCAGGAGGCTGGGTGAGGAGGGAAACCCGGCGGGATCCGGGAAGGGAGAACAGCAGTCCAGCCCAGAGGGGGCTTGGTCCAAGCTGGGCAGGCAGCGAGGGCCTCCAAGGATGGAAGTGGAGTCACGAGATTCCTGGGTCCCTCCAGGTGAGGACCCACCAGGATTTTTTTTTCCTCTGACAAATAAACTTAGAGCAGGCCGGGCACAGTGGCTCACGCCTGTAATCCCAGCATTTTGGGAGGCTGAGGCGGGCGGATCATTTGAAGTTAGGAGTTCGAGACCAGCCTGGCAAACATGGTGAGACCCTATCTTTTTTTTTTTTTTTTTTTTTTTTTTTTGAGACAGAGTCTCGCTCTGTTGGCAGGGCTGGAGTGCAGTGTCGCGATCTCAGCTTGCTGCAACCTCTGCCTCCTAGGTTCAAGTGATTCTCCTGCCTCAGCCTCCCGAGTAGCTAGGATTACAGGCGCCTGCCACCACAACCTGCTAATTTTTTGTATTTTTAGTAGAGACGGGGTTTCACTATGTTGGCCAGGCTAGTCTCAAACTCCTGATCTCATGATCTGCCCGCCTTGGCCTCCCAAAGTGCTGGTATTACAGGCGTGAGCCACTGTGCCCGGCCGAGACCTCGTCTTTACTAAAAATACAAAAATTAGCCAAGCGTGGCGTCGTGGCGCCCAGCTACTTGGGAGGCTGAGGCAGGAGAATCACTTGAACCTGGGAGGCAGATGTTGCAGTAGGCCAAGATCATGCCACTGCACACCAGCCTGGGTGACACAGCAAGACTCCGATTCAAAAAAGCTTCGAGCAAAACAGAGTGGAAGAGCAGAAAGTGCACCGCTGACCCTGCTCGTGGTCCTGTGACTGCTACCAATTTGCTGTGTGGCTTCAGGCCAGCCTCCTAACCTCTCCGAGCCTCAGTCTGTCTCTGGGAAATGGGGTTAATAACAGCTCTTGGGTGATTCAGTGAAAGAGTGTTCCTCTAGGTTCTGCTGAGGTCCTTGGCACACATTCATCATCATCATCAAAAGGCATCAAAGGGCCGGGCACCGTGGCTCATGCCTGTAACTCCAGCACTTTGGGAGGCCATGGTGGGCGACTGACTGAGCTCAGGAGTTTGAGGCCAGCCTGGACAACATGGTGAAACCTCATCTCTAAAAAAATACAAAAATTAGCTGGGCATGGTGGCATGCACCTGAAGTCCCAGCTACTCAGGAGGCTGTGGCAGGAGGATCACTTGAGCCCAGGAGTTGGAGGCTGCAGTGAGCCAAGATCATGGCACTGCCCTCCTGCCTGGGCGACAGAGCTAGACCCTGTCTCAAAACAAAACAAAACAAAACAAAACAAAACAAAAGTAATCAGGCCAGGTACAGTGGCTCATGTCTGTAATCCACACACTTTGGGAGGCCGAGGTGGGTGGATCACTTGAGGTCAGGAGTTGGAGACCAGCCTGGCCAACATGGTGACACCCCATCTTTACTGAAAATACGAAAATTATCCGGGCATAGTGGTGCCTGTAGTCTCAACTACTCGGGAGGTTGAGGCAGGAGAATTGCTTGAACCTGGGAGGCAGAGGTTGCAGTGAGCCAAGATCACGCCACTGCACTCCAGCCTGGACGATAGAGTGAGACTCTGTCTCAAAAGAAAGGAAGATGAAAGAAAGAAAGAAAGAGAGAAAGAGAGAGAAGAAAGGAAAGAAAGGAAATCAAAGGGCCAAGAGCACACATGGTTTGTAGGGTGGAGGTGGGAGGGGTACTAGAGCCCCACGTGGCACAGTCCTGGGCTTCCCTGCCCTCACATTGTGCCATTATCCTGTCTCAATAAAGAATTGGAAGTGTCTGGTATCCTGTTGGAGATTTTTACAATCTAGGTTTTGGGGTGGAGCAGGGCAGACTGTGACCTTTTTTTTTTTTTTTTTTTTTTTTGAGACAGTGTCTTGCTCTGTCATCCAGGCTGGAGGGCAGTGGCACAATGGCACAATCATAGCTCACTGCAGCCCCATCCTCCTGGGTTCAAGCAATCCTCCAGCCTCAGCCTCCCAAGTAGCTGTGACTACAAGCATGCACCACCACACCCAGTTAATTTTTATATTTTATAGACATGGGGTCTTTCTATATTGCACGGGCTGGTCTCCAACTCCTGGCCTCAAGCGGTTCTCCCACCTCAGCCTCCCAAAGCACGTGGATTACAGGCAGGAGCCACCGTGCCTGGCCAAGGTGGTGACTTTGGATCAGAAGGTGGATACTTTCTGAGGTCTGTCCTGGCCCTTCTCCCATCACTCAAGGTGGTACCCTGGCATCTGGCAGAGCCAACAGCTGCCTTCTCAGGGTCATTGGCCTACCCTTGTTTGGGGCTTGCAGGTATGTTGCGATGCCGTTCAAGAGCAGGCTACCATCTATTATCTCCCACCTGGGCTGGAAGGGGTGCCTGGGGTGGTTGTGGGGGAATGACGGCTCTAAGTGAGACCCACCCTGCCTGTCTATCCTGCCCCCTGCCTGCAGTACCTGAGGTTGTCCAGGAGTGGCCCGCAGGCCTCTCGGGGCAGCGCCAGGGTGAGAGCCCACACCAGGTCATCCACCCTCTGCTCAGCTGCAAATTGCTTCAGTGCGGCGAACACCTGCTCCTTGGCAGTTGGCTGGTTCCCCAAGATTTCATCCACCTGCAAGGAGGAGTCCTGTGAATGACCAAAAGGGATCCAGAGTGGAACCCTGGAGAACTGCTCTCCTCCTTCCTTTCCTCCCTCAGTTTACCTCCACGGGATGGCTGACGGGGGCGTACCACCTGAGTGCTATGCCCATACCATGCCCCTTCCTTCCTTCCTTCCTTCTTCCCTTCCCTTCCCTTTCCCTCCCCTCCCCTCCCTTCCCTTCCTTTCTTTTTGAGACGGAGTTTCACTTTGTCACCAGGCTGCCGTGCAGTAGTGCAGTCTTGGCGCACTAGACCCTCCACCTTCCGGGTTCAAGCGATTCTCCTGCCTCAGCCTCCTGAGTAGCTGGGATTACAGGCATGCGCCACCACGCCTGGCTAATTTTGTATTTTTAGTAGAGACAGTGTTTCTCCATGTTGGTCAGGCTGATTTCGAACTCCCGACCTCAGGTGATCCGCCCACCTTGGCCTCCCAAAGTGCTGGGATTACAAGCGTGAGCCACTGCGGCCGGCCATATCATGCCATTTCTAACTACATATCTGCCCTGCGAAGTGGGCCTGGTCTCCTGGTTAGTATCTTCATTTTATTTATTTATTTTAATTTAATTTTTTAATTTATTGTTATTTATTTATTGTGACAGAGTCTCACTCTGTCACCCAGGCTGGGGTGCAATGGCTCAATCTTGGCTCACTGCAACCTCTGCCTCCTAAGTTCAAGAGATTCTCCTGCCTTAGCCTCCCAAGTAGCTGGGATTACAGGCACCTGCGACCACACCTGGCTAATTTTTTGTATTTTTAGTAGAGACGGGGTTTTACCATGTTGGCCAGGCTGGTCTCAAACTGCTGACCTCAGGTGACCCACCCACCTTGGGCTCCCAAAGTGCTGGGATTACAGGTGTCAACCACCGCACCCAGCCAATTTATTTTAATTTAATTTTTTAGAGGCATCATCTCACTCTGTTGTCTAGGCTGGAGTGCAGTGGTGTGATTATAACTTACTGCAGCTTCGACCTCCTGGGCTCAAGTGATCCTCCCTCCTTAGCCTCCCGAGTAGCTGGGACCACAAGTATGTGCCTACATGCTTGGCTAATCTGTTTTTTTATAATCTCTCATCTACTTAAAGAGACCTGGCTAATTAAATTTTTTTTTTTTCTGTAGAGATGGAGTCTTGCTATATTGCCCAGGCTGATCTCAAACTTCTGGGTTCAAGTGATCCTTCCACCATGGCCTCCCAAGGTGCTGGGATTACAGGTGTGAGCCACCTCTCTTGGCCAGCATCTTCATTTTCCATGTAAGGAGACTGAGGCTGGTAGAGGTGACGGCGTCACGGGGTGAAAGTGAAGGGTCAGGATTCAAACCCAAAGAGAGCTGTTCTAATAAATATTGTAAAGATCAAAGGAATTAATATAAAAGCTTAAAACCACACCACGCATTCAGTAATTGCTAGTTACTATTATTATAATACTACATTCCCTTCCATACTGTGCGCTGAGAGATCCCACAGAGAACATTCTGACTCCACAAAAAAAGTCCTGGTATGTCAGCTTAGCCCTGAATTTTGACTCCCTCAATTCTCTCTCCAAACTTTTGTTTCTTTGTCTTTGTCCACAAACCAGCTGATACTAATCAAGGCACATCTGCACACAGGAGTGTGTGGCCATTGGAAATGAGCGTGCAAATGGACACAATGGAAATGAGCGTGCAAATGGGCAAGTTGGAAACGAGTGTGCAAATGATCACGTTGGAAAGGAGCATGCAAATAGACATGGTGGAAACGAGCGTGCAAATGGACACATTGGAAAGAGTGTGCAAATGGGCACGTTGGAAACAAGCGTGCAAATGATCATGTTGGAAATGAGCATGCAAATGGTCATGTTTCTGGAAGGCAGGTTGTTAAGTGTGTCCAAAGCCCATCCTTCTACCCAGTGATCTCACATGTAGGATTTATCTTAGACACATCCTGACAAGACACATGCACGATGACGTATGAGTGAGGTGGTTCACCTGTGTATTATTTCTAACACTAAGACGTTGGCAGCAATATAAGTATCTGACAGTAGGGGCTAAATAATTGCAGTACATCCATGTGGGAGATATCTGTAGTTTCTTGGCTATCTAGGCCAAAAACAAAGAGAAAAATCTCAGCCGGGCGCAGTGGCTCACACCTGTAATCCCAGCACTTTGGGAGGCCAAGGGGGGGGCGGATCACCTGAGGTCAGGTGTTCGAGACCAGCCTGGCCAACATGGCAAAACCCCGTCTCTACTAAAAATACAAAAATTAGCCAGACGTGGTGGTGGGCGCCTTTATTCATCCCAGCTACTTGGGAGGCTGAGGCAGGAGAATCGCTTGAACCCAGGAGTCGGAGGTTGCAGTGAGCCGAGATCTTGCCATTGTACTCCAGCCTAGGCAACAAGAGCAAAAACTCCATCTCAAAAAAAAAAAAAAAAAAAAGAAAAAAGAAAATCCCAAAGTAGGTGGGAGGCAAGATCCTGGCAGGGCCGGGGGCAATGGCTCACACCTGTAATCCCAGTGCTCAGGGAGACCGAGGCAGGAGGATTGTTTGAGACCAGGAATTCAAGACCATCCTGGGCAACATAGCATGACCCCATTTCTACAAAAAAAATTTTTTTTAAATTAGCCAGATGTGGTGGTGCACACCTGTAGTCTCAGCTACTTGTGAGGCTGAAGTGAGAGGATCACTTGAGCTCAGGAAGTTGAGGCTGCAGTGAGCCAAGATTGTACCACTGCACTATACAGTCTGGGCAACAGATCAAGACCCCGTTTCAATAAATAAATAAGAAAATAAAACCACGAAATAGGGAGTAATGGCTAAGGAGTGCAGAATTTCTTGTTAGAGTGATCAAATTGTTTGAAAATGGATGGTAGTGATGGGTGTTACAATCCTGTGAACATATTAAAAATCATCAAATTGCCCACACGTCATACAGTTTAGCCACTGAAAGCACATACTCCATGAGACCCCTCCCTTGTTGGCTGAGGGTCTGGTTGTCTCTGGGCACTGACAGCTGGAGCTGACCCTGAAGCAAGGCTGGGCGGCTGAGTGAGTCCATGAGTCATTCACGTCTCCCTCTCTCGAGGACTTGTGGGTGCAACTTCAGCCTGAACTGGGGCGGTCAGGCCCCGCCTCTCTCACCCTCATCCACCTCCAAACTTCTCAACAGACTCTGCGTCCTTCTCTTCCATCCTCTGCTCTCAGAGGTTGAAGAGGCCCTTTTCTGGCCGGGTGTGGTGGCTCATGGCTGTCATCCCAGCACTTTGGGAGGCCAAGGTGGGTGGATCATCTGAAGTTAGGAGTTCAAGACCAGCCTGGCCAACATGGTGAAACCCCATCTCTACTACAAATACAAAAATTAGCTGGGCATGATGGCAAACGCCTGTAATCCCAGTTACTTGGGAGGCTGAGGCAGGAGAATTGCTTGAGCCTGGGAGGCGGAGGTTGCAGTGAGCCAAGATCGTGCCACTGCACTCCAGCCTGGGTGACAGAGCGAGACTCTGTCTCAAAAAAAAAAAAAAAAAAGCCCTCTTCCTAGTCAAGGCCAAACCACCAGGCCACAGACACCTCACCATTCCCAGTCTCCACCCCTTCTTCCTGCCACCTACTTGTCATTCAGCTTTCAGCTCAAAGATCATCTCATCAGGCAGCCTTTCCTGGCCACCCTGTCAAAGTGGGTCCCATTACTCTCAGCTCACCCTGTTTATGCCTCCACTTTATTCATCATCATCTTTTTTTTCTGGAGTCAGGGTCTTGCTCTGTTGCCCAGGCTGGAGTGCAGTGGTGCAATCATAGCTCCCTGTGGCCTTGAACTCCTGTGTTCAAGCGATCCTCCCACCTCCGCCTTCCGAGTAGCCAGGATTACAGGTGCACGCCACTGTGCTTGGCTAATTTAATTTAATTTTATTATTATTATTATTTTTTGAGACGAAGTCTCACTCTGTCGCTCACTCTGTCGCTCTGTGCAGTGGCGGGATCTTGGCTCACTGCAACCTCCACCTCCTGAGTTCAAGCAGTTCTCCTGACTCAGCCTCCTAAGTAGCTGGGATTACAGGCAAACGCCACCACGCCCGGCTCATTTTTGTAATTTTTGTAGAGATGGGGTTTCACCATGTTGGCCAGGCTGGTCTCAAACTCCTGACCTCAGGTGATCCTCCCACCTCCGCCTCCCAAAGTGTTGGAATTGCAGGCGTGAGCCATTGCGCCCAGCCTATCATGATCTTTAATAGCTTGTGTATTGATTAATCCACTTGCTTACTGTCTCTTCCCCTGCGGTAATGTTAGGTGTGTGAAGTCAGGCTCCTTGTCTGTGTTGCTCATGGCTGTTTCCCCTGTCCTGCACATCATAGGCCCATGATCAATGACTGGTAAATGCATGGTTTTCTTTTTCTTTTTTCTTTCTTTCTTTTTTTTTTTTTAAGACGGAGTGTCACTCTTATTGCCCAGGCTGGAGTGCAATGGCATGATCTCGGCTCATTGCAACCTCTGTCTCCTGGGTTCAAGCGATGCTCCTGCCTCACCCTCCTGAGTAGCTGGGATTATAGGCGCCCGCCACCGCAACCAGCTAATGTTTTGTGTTTCTAGTAGAGACAGGGTTTCTGCTTGTTGGCCAGGCGGTCTCGAACTCCTGACCTCAGGTGGTCCACCCGCCTCAGCCTTGCAATGTGCTGGGTTTACAGGTGTGAGCCACTGCGCCCGGCCTGCATGGTTTTCAGCATATTTACTTCTCCATTCCCTGCAGCTTATATAAATGTTCAAGTCTCTTTCAGGCTATAAATAAATAAATAACAAGCTGGGCACAGCAGCTCATGCCCATAATCCCAGAGCTTTGGGAGGAAAAGGTGGGAGGATCGCTTGAGGCCAGGAGTTGGAGACCAGCCTGGACAACATAACCAGATCCTGTCTCTAAAAAATGAAAGTCGGCTGGGCGCGGTGGCTCACGCCAGTAATCCCAGCACTTTGGGAGGCTGAGGCGGGAGGATCACAAGGTCAGGAGATCAAGACCATCCTGACTGACACCGTGAAACCCCGTCTCTACTAAAAATAGAAAAAAATTAGCCGGGCGTGATGGCGGGCGCCTGTAGTCCCAGCTACTCCGGAGGCTGAGGCAGGAGAATGGCGTGAACCCGGGAGGTGGAGCTTGCAGTAAGCCGAGATTGCGCCACTGCATTCCAGCCTGGGTGACAGAGACAGACTCCGTCTCAAAGAGAAAAAGAAAAGAAAAGAAAAAGTTAGCCAGATGTGGTGGTGCACGCCTGTAGTCCCAGCTACCAGATACTTGGGAGGCTGAGGTAGGAGGATCTCTTGTGCCCGGGAAATCAAGGCTGCGGTGAGCTATGATCACACCACTGCGCTCCAGCCTGGGTGACAGAGCAAGACCCTGTTCTCCATAAATAAATAAATAAATAAAAGATAATCCTCCTTCGATCCCGAAAGCTGCTCATTCTCCTCCCTTCTCTAGTCTGGAGCCATCCACACGTGCTGTTTCTGTACCACTGCCCTTTGCCACTGCAGTTCACTCTTGCACTTGAGGCTCTCCACGACCCCGCTCCGGCCAAGAACCCCAGACGGTGACTCTCAGACCTCGATCTTCAGCCCAGAGCTCGCTCTTGAACTCCGCAACCGTATATCCACCCGCTTTCTAGATGATTCCAAAAGGGGAGGAGAAGTAGCGGGAGGCTTCGAGGGTTTCCAGTCAGAGGCCACGTTCTGTGCACATCTGAATCCTAGCCCAAACACCCCATGAGTCTGTGTAACCGTCTGTCTCCCCCACCCAGGTGTGATGACCCAGGGTCTCATGCCTGTCCAGCCCCAAGCACAGTGCCTGGCACATATTAGGCACTCGGCGAATGTGGATGGGACTGAACCAAAAAGCAGCCTTGCATTGCACTTCCTGCCGCCCCAGCTCACCACTGTTTCCCTCCCTGTGAGTGGGCCAGGCTGGCAGCACCAGCCGCCCCCTCCCCACGCATGCGCTGTGCTGGGGAAGGTTGCCGGTTTGGAAATCAAAGTCAGCAGCAACCTCAATTCAAAGGAGAACATGGCTGGCTGCAGAGACGTTTTATGTAAGAAAGAGGAAAAAATAGTTCCTCCCTCCTGGGGCCCGTGCCACAGTGCGGTTTCGGTGTCAGTTATTACCCAGATGTTCTCAGCCTACATCTAAGCATGAGGTATCATCACGGGACACTAATGGATTTTCTATTAAATATCAGCCACTTCAAGGAGGAAAAACTGGGGCAGGCAGAAAGCGCAGGCGAGAATTGGAGGGCTGGTGATTGAAAACCAACCAGTCTGGTGCAGTGGCTCATGCCTGTAATCCCAGCACTTTGGAAGGCAGAGGCAGGTGGATCACCTGAGGTCAGGAGTTTGAGACTAGCTTGACCAACATGGTGAAACCCCATCTCTACTTGAACTCCTGACCTCAGGTGATCCATCTGCCTTGGCCTCCCAAAGTGCTGGGATTACAGGTGTGAGCCACCGTGCCCAGCCAAGCCACCAAGCCTGGCCGGTCTCTACTAAAAAAAAATACAAAATTAGCTGGGTGTCGTGGTGCATGCCTGTAATCCCAGCTACTTGAGAGGCTGAGGCAGGAGAATTGCTTGAACCCAGGAGGCGGAGGTTGCAGTAAGCCAAGATCACGCCATTGCACTCCAGCCTGGGCAACAAGAGCGAAACTCTGTCTCAAAAAAAAAAAAAAAAAAAAAAAAACATAGAAAACCAACTGGGCTCCACGGAGGCCCTTCATCTTCCTGAGGAAGTCATTTTTGGAGATTCACTCTCAGCTTTTGTGGGTGCCCAGCGAGCCCTAACCGAAATCCTCCACTTCCCCATTCCTCCTTGCCAGAAAACACACTGCAGCTGGCCTGGGCAGCCTGTCGGATTCTATCCTCAGTGGGTTGCTGCCCAGCCTTGCTCCTGGGCAGGACTTCTTTTGCATCCTGCCCTGTTTGGAGCTCTGAACGTGCCCCCTTCCAATTCTGCAGGGATTAGATGGAGTCTGGGATAGACCTTTGGTTCCATGGCAGGTGATCTGGGATTGTAGCAGGCATTACTCGCACTCACCAATATTTCTAGGTCTTCCCTCTTTCCTGGACACTCATTAGACTACATTTCCCAGCATCCTTAGGGAGGAGCAGGGTAACCAGTTCTGGCCAATGAGCATTGAGGACAGGTGCTGTCATAAGAGCAGATGCACAATTTTCCATGCTCTCTTCCTCTTCCATAGGGAACCCTGAAGCTTCACATCGAGATGGAGGAGTCTGAAATGCTGAGACCTCGTATGGACATCAAGCCACCCTAGAAAGTCTACTGACCCCCTAGAGGACTCTGTGGGTGAAAAGTAAACTTCTGTAGTGCAAAGGCACTAAAATGTTGATTTTGGGTCAGGCACAGTGGCTCACACCTATAATCCCAGCACTTTGGGAGGCTGAGGCAGGAGAATTGCTTGAGGCCAGGAGTTTGAGACTAGCCTGGGCAACACAGCAAGACCTCATCTCCCCAATCTTTTTTTTTTTTTTAATCAGCCAGGTGTGGTGATGCACACCTGTGGTCCCAGCTACTAGAGAGGCTGAGGCAGGAGGATCTCTTGAGCCCAGGAGTTGGAGGCTGTAGTGAGCTATGATTGCACCACTGCACTCCAATCTGGGCAACAGAGCTAGACCCTGTCTCAAAAACAACAACAATAAAAAATGTTGGGTTTGTTTGTTATAGCAGCAAAGCCTGTTGTGGGTACAGGAAGAAAGTCACAGCTTTGGAAGATCTGGACATTGGTGATGTAGGGAAGCTGGAGTTGAGTCCTGTGTGTATGCGAGTGTGTGTATCTGGCCACAGAGGCTGGTCTACTCAGGGTCAGAAAAGCCCATTCAGGGGATCAGGCTAGGGTACATGATGGAGGAGACACTCCTGAGGGGGCTAATTTGGAAGGGGTTAGGACTGGACCAAGCTTGGGCACTGGAGGAGGCCAGAGTGGGTGGGGACCTGATGCCTGGGCAGTGGGCTGGGAGGCATTTCTGCAATAGTCAAACTCCGACAGTTTCCAGGCTCCATGACCTCCCAAACCCCATGGCCAAGTGCTGCTGGGGCAGAACTGAGTAGATTCCCTTCCGTGGAGGAAAAGTCTGCGAGCTTGATAACACAACAGGGTGACTATAGCCAATAATAACTTAACTGTCCATTTTAAAATAACTTAGGCTGGGTGCAGTAGCTCACGCCTGTAATTCCAGCACTTTTGGAAGGCCGAGGTAGGCAGATCTCCTGAGGTCAGGAGTTCGAGACCAGCCTGGACAACATAGTGAAACCATGTCTCTACTATAAATACACAACTTAGCCAGGCGTGGTGGTGGGCGCCTGTAATCCCAGCTCCTTGGGAGGCTGAGGCAGGAGAATTGCTTAAACCCGGGAGGCCGAGGTTGCAGTGAGCCGAGATCACACCACTGTACTCCAGCCTGGGCAACAGAGCGAGACTCCATCTCCAAAAAAATAAATACAAACTTAAATGGTGTAGATGAATTGTTTGACACTCAAAAGATAAATGCTTGGGGGGATAGGTACCCCATTCTCCGTGACATGCTTATTTCACATTGCATGCCTGTATCAAAATATCTCAGATACCCCATAAATATATACACCTACTAGGTACCCACAAAAATTAAAAATCAAAATAATGTAAAAAAAGTCGGCCAGACGCAGTGGCTCATGCCTGTAATCCCAGCACTTTGGGAGGCCACGGCAGGTGGATCACGAGGTCAGGAGTTCAAGACCAGCCTGGTCAATATGGTGAAACCCCATCTCTACTAAGAATACAGAAAAAAAAAAAAAATAGCTGGGCATGGTGGCGCATGCCTGTAATCCCAGCTACTTGGGAGGCTGAGGCAGGAGAATCACCTGAACCTGGGAGGCGGAGGTTGCAGTGAGCCGAGATTGCGCCACTGCCCTCCAGGAAAGTCTGTGAGCTTAAGTGTCCCAGCCGCCAAGCAAATACTGAGTTTCCAGGCTTCACGTCCACGGGAGCCCGATAACCAGGCAGGGGTAGGGACTGAGTATCTTGGCGCCGGACTATTTCCTAGTCACACACAGGCTCACTTTTTGTTCCATTCAAGTATTAGTGAAATAAAGGCCTTAGGACCCCATCTGAAAGCCCTGGAGGACAGGAGTGAAGGTGAGTGGTGTGGAAGGTTGCTGTACTGGGACCTCGTCAGTGGCCTGGGGTAGATGTAACCATACTAGGCAGCTTCTTCTTTTATAACCATGTCACATCCCAGGTTTCTTGGAATTGCCTGGATCTGTCCATTAAATGGCAGGTTCCTGCAAATCAGGTGTTGCTTGGGATTCAGGCCTGAGACCGACTCTATCCTCCCTCTTTCCATCCCAGCTCTGGGTCTCTGAATGGTGCCTCCATCTTGCCTTGTGGCCACTCCCCACTTGTGCAGGTGACTCAGGCCTTGGGGTTCTTCTTGTGGCTGGAGGTCTGATCCATTCCAGGCTCCTCATTCTTAATCTTCAGGACCACGCTAATATTCCACCTGCAGTCTATCACAGCCTGGTTGGTGCCAAAGTCAAGAGGAAATGCCTTTGGCAGATTGGTGAACCCAAACTAGGGCCTCCTGCAGCCAACAAGCCAGCCAGGCCACTGTGCAAGGGCAGGCCTAATCCTGGTTTTGTGGGGGCTTAGAACAGGTGCAACTCTTACACATTTTTTTGGAGCAGGGGAGTGGTGGGGAGGGGAATGGCGTCTCACTCTGTCACCCAGGCTGCAGTGTAGTAGCATGATCTCAGCTCACTGCAACCTCCGCCTTCCAAGCTCGAGTAATCCTCCCACCTCAACCCCTCGAGTATCTGGGACCACAGGCGCGCGCCACCATAGCTGGCTGTTTTTTTTTTTTTTATTTTGCATAGTGACGGGATTTCACCACATTGCCCAGGCTGGTCTCAAACTCCTGAGTTCAAGCCATCAGCCCTCCTCAGCCTCCCAAAGTGCTGGGATTACAGGCGTGAGCCACCTCGCCCCACTGGCTCTTTTACACTTGATCTTAGATGAAGGGCCAAGAAGCGATATCTGTGGCTCTTTTTATTTTATCTTTTTATTTTAGAGATGGGGTTTCACTCTGTCACCCAGGCTGGAATGCAGTGGTGTAATCATAGCTCACTGCAGCCTCAAACTCCGAGGCTCAAGCGATCTTCCCGCCTCAGTCTCCTGAGTAGCTGGGACTATAAGGCATGAACCACCATGCCCAGCTAGTTTTTTATTTTTTTTTGTAGAGGTGGTGTCTCATTATGTTGCCCAGGCTGGCCTTGAACTCATGGTCTCAAGTGATCCTCCCACCTTGGCCTCCTAAAATGCTAGGATTACACCTAGCACCTAGCCTGCAGTTAAGTTCTAATGGGAAGGATAGACAGAGAAAGGGGCACGTGGGAACCTTCTGGTGTCAATTATTCTATAGCCTACATTATATTTTTATCTATATCCTATTATTTTATATATTGATCAAGAGGGTGGTTATTCAAGGGTGCATGCATATGGAAAATTTCTTAAGCTGTACACTTAATGCACTTTACACCTATAGTACCTTAATAAAAAAGAAACACAAGTGAATAAAAATTGCAAAATTAGGCCAGACGCAGTGGCTCATGCCTGGAATCCCAGCACTTTGGGAGGCCGAGGCGGGCAGATCACTTGAGGTCAGGAGTTTGAGACCAGACTGACCAACATGGTGAAACCCCGTCTCTACTAAAAATACCAAAAAAAAAAAAAAAAAAAAAAAAAAATTAGCTGGGTGTGGCGGCAAACGCCTGTAATCTCAATTACTGGAAGAATGAGGCAGGAGAATCCCTTGAACTTGGGAGGCAGAGGTTGTAGTGAGCAAAACCTGGCCACTGCACTCCAGCCTGGGCGACAGAGCGAGACTCTGTCTCAAAAAAAAAAAATGCAAAATTAGATGCAAGGTTTTGAAGTTGAGCATTCCCATATTTCTGTTAAATCTGACCCCAGAAGTTTCCTTACCTCTGGCCCTGGGAGAGCGGCGCCCCGCCCGCTCCCTGCCCACATTATGAGCCCCCTCCTCCCCGCGCCCACCTCCCACCTCCCACCCCCGCTCCCTACCTTGCGGCTGAACTCTTGGGCCTTGCGCCTGCGCTCTCGGTGCACCGCGTCCGGGCGCTTGCGGCCAGCCAGGCGAAGCAGCTCACGGCCCAGAGCTAGGCCGCGGCCGCACCGTGGGGCCCGCAAGGCTGTGGTCGGGGCCGCGGGGCCGGATCCCGGGCCGGGGCCACCGTCGGGAGCCGGGAGCACGCCCAGGCTGGGCGGCACACGTGGGCAGCGCCGTGCCAGGCGCACGAGGCGCTCGCGGCTCAGACCGCCCACCGCCAGCCCCTCCACCTCCAGGATCTGGTCTCCTGGCCGCAGTCCTCCGGCATGCGCGCTGCTCCCCTCGGCCACCTCCAGGACGAAGCAGGGGCCGGAGCCACCTAGCCAGAAGCCAAAGTCCTCTGGCCAGCCCTGGTTGGTGGCTGGCGTGGCAGCGGTGGCCATGCACCTAGAACTGGAGACAGAACAGGGATTTCCTTGCAGCTCTGTGGCTCCAAAGCCACTCAAAGGCCCAGGGCATGGGCCACTGAAGGCCTCTACTTATCTCTGCCTCCTCCCTCTGACTCTGTCTTTGTCTCAATTCCCTTCCATCTGTCTGTTTTTTCGTTTGTTTGTTTTTGTTTTTTTAAGACAGAGTTTCGCTCTTGTTGCCCAGGCTGGAGTGCAATGGCGCGATCTCAGCTCACCGCACCCCCTGCTTCCTGGGTTCAAGTGATTCTCCTGCCTCAGCCTCCCGAGTAGCTGGGATTACAGGCATGCGCGACCAAGCCTGGCTAATTTTGTATTTTTAGTAGAGATGGGGTTTCTCCATGTTGGTCAGGCTGGTCTCGAACTCCTGACCTTAGGTGATCTGCCTGCCTTGGCCTCCGAAAGTGCTGGGATTACAGGTGTGAGCCACCGTGCCTGGCTTGCCTAATTGTTGTATTTTTAGTAGAGACAGGGTTTCACCATGTTACCCAGGCTGGTCTTGAACTCCTGGCCTCAGGTGATCCGCCTGCCTTGGCCTCTCAAAGTGCTAGTATTACAGGCATGAGCCATCATGCCTGGCTTGTATTTTGTTTTTTTTTTTTTTTACTAAAAACAAAATTGGGGAGGGGGTGTAAAAGAAAAGTGGCCCTTCCTTAAAGTCTTCTTTTGAGTGCCTTGGAATTTTAACCAATGCAGTCACACCCTTTTCCATGGGCCCCTCCTGCTTCCACAGGTCTGTTTTACTGTCTTACATGGTACACTTGGCTTCCATGGGCCCTCCTCACTCCCTACACCTTAATCCCTCTTCTTACCCCTCTCCATCTACCAAAATTCCCTTTCAGGATCTGGCATGAATCACAAACTTCCTGAAGCCCAGAATGTTGGAGCAGACTGGTCCCTCAGAGACCATTCATTTATTTGGGCCTTTATTTTATTTTATTTTATTTTATTTTATTTTATTTTATTTTTGAGACAGAGTCTTGTTCTGCCACCCAGGCTGGAGTGCAGTGGTGTGATCTCAGCTCACTGCAACCTCTGACTCCTGGGTTCAGGCGATTCTGCTGCCTCAGCCTCCCGAATAGCTGGGATTACTGGTGTCCACCACCATGTGCGGCTACTTTTTGTATTTTTAGTAGAGACAGGGTTTCACCATATTGGCCAGGCTGGTCTCCAACTCCTGACCTCAGGTGATCCACCTGCCTCGGCCTCCCAAAGTGCTGTGATTACAGGTGTGAGCCACCGTGCCCAGCCTCTGGGGCTTTATTTTATTTTGCTTTATTTTTTAGAGGCAGAGTCTCACTCTGTCACCCAGTCTGGAATGCAGGAACACCATCATATCTCACTGCAGCCTTGACCTTCCAAGCTGAAGTCATCCTCCTGCCTCAGCCTCCTGAGTAGCTGGGATCACAGGTGCATACTACCATGTCCAGCTAATTAAAAAAAAAAAATTTATAGAAATGGGGTCTCACTACATTGCCCAGACAGGTCGCAAACTTCTGGGCTCAAGCGATCCTCCTTCTTCAGCCTCCCAAAATGCTGGGATTACATGTGTGAGCCACCGCACCCAGCCTGGGGGAGACTTTAGAAACCTCCTCAGAGGCTGGGCGCGGTGGCTCACGCCTGCAATCCCAGCACTTTGGGAGGCCGAGGCGGGCGGATCATGAGGTCAGGAGATCGAGACCATCCTGGTTAACATGGTGAAACCCCGTCTCTACTAAAACTACAAAAAAATTAGCCGGGCGTGGTGGCGGGCGCCTGTAGTCCCAGCTACTCGGGAGGCTGAGGCAGGAGAATGGCGTGAACCCGGGAGGCAGAGCTTGCAGTGAGTGGAGATTGCACCACTGCACTCCACTCCATCCGGCCTGGGTGACAGAGCGAGACTCCATCTCAAAAAAAAAAAAAAAAAAAAACAGAAACCTCCTCAGACCCAGCATGTGGCATGTCTGCATCTTGAGACAGGAGAGGGCCCTAACCCAAGGTCACCCAGCTGGGGAATGGCAGTGCCAGGTCGCCCTCAGGCCCCCATCCAAGGCTCTCTCCACAGAGCCTCCACACACACCTCAGGCAAAGCCTCAAACCTCTGTCCAGACGTCTCCTGCCTGGCTTGAGGATGCCCTCACTGGCTTCCCCTCACTCGTGTTGTAGGAGGTGGAGTGGGTTGATGTCCTCTTTCCTATGCCCTGGGATTTGGGGAACAAACATTTATGTACTGGCCCTGGTGGCAGGGGTGGGCATTGACAAGGCCAATCACTGTATGTCAGCCTTTGTGTCCCACAGAGGGCTTTTTGAAGCCCCTGCAGAGTTGATACATTGGTCCTGAGAGAGAACGGTCTTTCTGTGGGTCTGTTAGCTGTATGGACGTCGAAAGTTTGGGGCTGCTGGCAGCCATGTTGCCACGCTGTGGAGGATCAGTTCTTATGACATCATCCGAACTCCTGGATCCAGCTGTGCCTGAAATGCACCCAACTTACATTTGACAAAAGGACTTCTCAGTAACACAGGCTCATAAATTCCTCTTTTTGGTAGTTGTTTTTTAAAGCCTGTTTGGCTGGATGAGGTGGGTCACACCTGTAATCTCAGGGCTTTGGAAGACCGAGACAGGAGGATCACTTGAGCCCAGGAGTTCAAGACAGCCTGGACAACAGAACAAGACCCTGCCTTTTTTTTTTTTTTTTTTTTTTTTGAGACAGCGTTTCGCTCTGTCACCCACACTGGAGTGCAGTGGCTCGATCTTAGCTCACTGCAACCTCCACTTCCCAGGTTTAAGCAATTCTCCTGCCTCAGCCTCCCGAGTAGCTAGAACTGCAAGTGCACGCCACCATGCATGGCTAATTTTAGTATTTTTTAGTAGAGACGGGGTTTTGCCATGTTGGCCAGGCTGGTCTCAAACTCCTGGCCTCAGGTGATTCACCTGCCTCAGCCTCCGAAAGTGCTGGGATTACAGGCATAAGCCAGATCCTGTCTTAAAAAAGAAAAATTAGCCGAGCATGGTGGTACACACCTGTAGTCCTAGCTACTCAGGAGGCTGAGGTGGGAGGATTGCCTGAACCTAGGAGTTTGAGGCTGCAGTGAGCTATGATCACATCACTGCACTGCAGCCTGGATGACAGAGCAAGACTGTGCCTCTAAAAAGAAATAAAAATTGGCCAGGCACAGTGTCTTACACCTGTAATCCAGCACTTTGGGAGGCTGAGGCAGGTGCATTGCTTGAGCTCAGGAGTTGGAGATCAGCCTGGGGCCACATAGCAAGACCCCATCTCTTCCAAAAAAACACAAAAATTTAGCCAGGCATGTGGCACGTGCCTGTAGTTTCAGCTACTTGGGAGGCTGAGGTGTGAGGATCAGTTGAGCCCAGGGGGTGGAGGCTGCAGTGAGCCATGATGGTGCCACCACACTCCAGCCTGCGCAGTAGAGTGAGACCCTGTCTCAAAAATAAACAAATGAATAAGTAAATAAATAAATACATTTAAAAATATTTAAGGCTGTTTAGAGTTCAGTTCCAATCACTTGCAACTAGTGGGATACTCAGTGGTAGAAACCTCTAAGTAAAGAGGAAACAGAATAGCTCTCGTATGAAGGTTGCGTCTCAGCCAGGCGTGGTGGCTCACTCCTGCAATCCCAGCACTTTGGGAGGCTGAAGTGGGCGGATCACGAGGTCAGGAGATCGAGACCATCCTGGCTAACACGGTGAAACCCCGTCTCTACTAAGAATACAAAAAATAAAAAAATTAGCCGGGCGTGCTGGCATGTGCCTGTAGTTCCAGCTACTCGGAAGGCTGAGGCAGGAGAATCACTTGAACCTGGGAGGCAGAAGTTGCAGCGAGCCAAGATCAATTGCACCACTGCACTCCAGCCTGGGCGACAGAGCAAGACGCCGTCTCCAAAGGAAAAAAAAAAGAGTTTCATCTCATTTCCTGTTGACGTTTGGTGAGAGGGGATTTGTTTGCCCTTTGAGCAAATCTTTGAGGAGGTAAGACTCTCCTTCTTGGCCTCCTCAGGGAAGGATGGTGTGGCTGATTTCAGGTCTCTGGGCTCCTAGCTCTTGCATGGGCTCAGGGAGGAAGTGGCTCTGTCCTCCAAAAAAGGCCAATTGGGCTGGCGAGGGACTGGAGATCTGTCTCCAGTGGAAAGGTGAGGATGGACTATGCTGGATGGAACAATCTGTGTGTGTCTTTTTTTTTTTTTTATAATCTGTTTTACTTTTTAAAACATTTTTTAAGGTTGGTAGTGGTGGCTCAGGCCTGTAATCCCAGCACTTTGAGAGGCCAAGGTGGGTGGATCACCTGAGGTCAGGAGTTCAAGACCAGCCTGGCCAACATGGTGAAACCCTGTCTCTACTACAAATACAAAAATTAGCTGGACATGGTAGTGGGCACCTGTAATCCCAGCTACTTGGGAGGCTGGGGCAGGAGAATCTCTTGAACCTGTGAGGTGGAGGTTGCAGTGAGCCAAGATTGTACCATTGCACTCCAGCCTGGGCGACAGAGTGAGACTCCGTCTCAAAAAAAACAAAAAACAAAAACAATAACTTTTTTTTTTGAGACGGTGTCTCACTCTGTCACCCATACTGGCTCACTGCAACCTCTGCCTCCCAGACTCAAGTGATTCTCCTGCCTCAGCCTCCCGAGTAGCTGGGATTACAGGTGTGCGCCACTACCGCCCAGCTAATTTTTGTATTTGTAGTAGAGACGGGGTTTCACCATGTTGGTCAGGCTGGTCTTGAACTCCTAACCTCAAATGATCCACCTGCCTCGGCCTCCCAAAGTGCTGGGATTACAGGCGTGAGCCACTGCACCCAGCCCATTTTTTAAAATAGAGACCAGGTCTTGCTATGTTTCCCAGGCTGGTCTTGAACTCCTGGCCTCAAGTGATCCTCCTGCCTCAGTCTGGTATGTGTTTCTGTTTATAGCAGGGATTTCCTGTAGGAACCCATGGCGGCCTCTGAAACCGTAGGCAGTATGTGGTGTGGTCAGTGTCGTTTTGGTGAGTGTGTGAAGGCTTCCTGAACTGGCTTGGAAGAACCTCTGAGGGCTGGTTTTGCAAGGCCCTGGGCTTGGGTGCCGCTCAGCCCCCTGCAGCTGTGTGGAGATCTGCCTATGGCCGTCTTCTTTGCAGAAGCAGCCTCTCCCAGGACGCCTGGGGAACACTTCCAGGAAGCTGCAGAGTTGGGGACTGGGGACGAGGAAGAGACCTATAATGGACTAGAAGGAACTTTCCTTGAGTGACACACCGTGAGAACTGGTGTCACCTGGCCACCAGAGGGCCCAGTGAGAGAACTCCTCGCACTAGGTGGGAAAGAGGCTGTCACACCCTGAGGCTGGCGGGATCAGATCCAAACACATCCCGGGAGTCCTCATCCTCAGCTGCCAGGCTGTGGTGCTGGCCCCTAGGCATGGAGCCTCAGGGACACTTCCTCTGTCGCTTGGTGGCAAAGCACTGGGCTCCCATGGTCCCCTGTGCCCAGGTGGGGTTTGGGCATCATCCTGTCCTGGAGAGGCCTGAAGTCAACCAGGAGAGGAGACTCCGCTCCCCATCATCAAGGAAGGGCTGGCCGGGCATGGTGGCTCATGCCTGTAATCCCAGCACTTTCAGAGGCCAAGGCGGGTAGATCACTTGAGGTCAGGCATTTGAGACCAGCCTAGCCAACATGGTGAAACCCCGTCCCTACTGAAAATACAAAAATTAGCCGGGCGTGGTGGTGCACACCTGTAATCCCAGCTACTCGGAAGGCTGAGGCGGGAGAATTGCTTGAACCCGAGAGGCGGAGGTTGCAGTGAGCAGAGATTGTGACACTGCACTCCAGCCTGGGTGAGAGAGCGAGACTCTGTCTCAAAAAAAAAAAAAAGGAAGGGCTGGTTGGAAACCGAATTGGGGGCTGAGACACAATTCCCACGTCCCCATGCACATCTGTTCTGGACCCCACACCTGTGATGGGTGGCAGGGCCGCCCATCAGAGGCCGAAGCAGGAAACTTCTAACACCTCCACACCCAATCTGGTTGGGTCAGCCCACAGTACTGACTTTCCAGGGCTTCTGAACCCTGGCAAGCCCTCCAATGTATCCCTGGCCCTGCAGACTGACCCAAGCCCTCTCTTCTGCCCATCAGAGCCCACAGCCTGGCCCTCTGTCTTTTCCTTCCCCTTCTCTGGAAGCAGGAGTGCAGGCTCTTAATGGGGATCACTGGGCTAGCTCAGAGCACGAGAAAGAGGCATCTCTGGGCCCCCGATCTCAGATGAGTGGGTGCTGTGCCCCCAGCCCAGGTCCGCTCACCTTTCTCTCTGATGACTGCAATGACCATGGAGTTCAGAGCACAGTGCTCCCAGGACGCTCAAGGACACTCACTTGTGGCTGGCCCTCTGCTGCTCGGGGCCTTGGCATCAGTTACTGATGCGCCCGCAGTGACAGCTGGAGTTTCTAAGGCAAAGTGATCCTCTGGGTAACCCTAGAAGGCCCCAGTTACCAGGTGGACCAGCAGGATGACTGGATGGCTTGGCCAGGGCCCAAGCTGGCCGGCCCCTTCTGCTTACTCCTGGTGGAGGCGAGCCACGGCTGGGGCCCGGCCCATCCACGAGGTCCCAGAGCATGGCAGGTAGGTTGAGAGGATTCAAGGTTGTTGCTTTGGGGTGGGGTGTATCACTTGGTTCAGAGGGAACAGTGATGCTGGAGGGGACTGTGAGACCCAAAAGGGTGTGGGAATCCAGTTTCACAGAGAACGCCACAGTGGGAGCCCGACAGGCTGAGAATATTGGCTGAAGGGGAGACCCAGGATAGCAAGAATGCTTTGGGGGCCAGGCACAGTGGCTCACACCTATAATCCCAGCGCTTTGGGAGGCTGAGGTGGGAGAATCACTTGAACCTAGGAGTTCAAGACCAGCCTGGGCAACATAGCGAGACCTCATCTCTACAAAAAATAAAAATAAAAATTAGCCAAGCGTGGTGCACACTGTAGTCCCAGCACTTTGGGAGGCCAAGGCGGGTGGATCACTTGAGGCCAGGAGTTTGGAAACAGCCTTGGCAACATAGGGAGACCCCTTATCTACAAAAATAAAAAATAAAAATAAAATGTAAAAATTACAGCTGGGTACAGTGGCTGATGATTGTAATCCCAACACTTTGGGAGGCCAAGGCGGGTGGATTACTTGAGGCCAGACATTTGAGACCAGCCTGGCCAACATGGTGAAACCCTGTCGCTACTAAAAATACAAAATTAGCTGGGCGTGGTGGCGCATGCCTGTAATCCCAGCTACTAGGGAGGCTGAGGCAGGAGAATTGCTTGAACCCAGGAGGTGGAGGTTGTGGTGAGCCAAGATCACGCCATTGCACTCCAGCCTGGGCAACAAGAGTGAAGCCCTGTCTCAAAATAAAACAAACAAACAAAAGCAAACAAACAAAAAATCAAAGAGTTTTAGGGAAAAACTAAGGAACTCTGAATTTGAAATAAAAAACTAAGAAACTCCAGCAAAGTCCCTAGGATTTGCTGATGTTTGAACCTGGGGTGTAAAATGAAGAGAGAAGTCAATGATGCCAGCCCCTCTCATCAGCACCCACCCGAGAGTCTCCGGGGACTTTTCCATATCTGCTGACACCCCCGGGAAACCCTACTGGCCTGGGGCTGGCCTCCCTTCCTCCTCCTGCTGGCAAGAAAATGGAACATGGAGTATGGAGAAGGATGTCAGGCTGGGATTGCAGCAATGCACTTTCTCCAGTAGAAAGAGTACTGGACTCAGAGTCCTCCTGAGGGTTGAAAGGTGGATGTAAAAGATTGAACAACCCAAAAGGTTTTTTTTTACTCCTCTCACACTCAATGGAACAACACAAACACTTCTTCTTCTTTTTTTTTTTTTTTTTGAGACGGAGTCTTGCTCTGTCACCCAGGCTCAAATGCAGTGGCATGATCTTGGCTCACGGCAACCTCCGCCTCCCAAGTTCAAGTGATTCTCCTGCCTCAGCCTCCTGAGTAGCTGGGATTACAGGTGCCCACCACCACGCCTGGCTAGTTTTTGTATTTTTAGTAGAGACGAGGTTTCACCATCTTGGCCAGGCTGGTCTCAAACCCCTGACCTTGTAATCTACCTGCCTTGGTCTCCCAAAGTGCTGGGATTACAGGCATGAGCCACAGCACTGAGCCTTTTTCTTCTTTTTTTTTTCTTTCTGAGACAGGGTCTCACTCTGTCACCCAGGCTGGAGTGCAGTGGTGCCATCTCACCTCACTGCAACCTCCACCTCCCAAGTTCAAGCAATTCTGGTGTCTCAGCATCCCGAGTAGCTGGGATTACAGGTGTGCGCCACCACGCCCAGCTAATTTTGTATTTTCAGTAGAGACAGGGTTTCACCATGTTGGCCAGGCTGGTCTCAAACTCCTGACCTCAGGTGATCCGCCTGCCTCGACCTCTCAAAGTGCTGGGATTACAGGTGTGAGCCACCGCGCCTGGCCAACAACACAAACATTTATGATACCAGATTCAGGAGGCTCCCCTACACACCAAGCAAGTCTCCAGTGGACACCAGCTGAATGTCCTATAATTCTGTATTTGGAGTTGGGGCCTCTAAGGAAGTAATTAAGGTCAACTGTGGTCATAAGGCTGAGACCCTGATCTGATAGGATTAGTGTCCTTATAAGAAGAGACAGGCCGGGCATGGTGGCTCACACCTGTAATCCCAGCACTTTGAGAGGCTGAGGTGGGAGGATCACCTGAGGTCGGGAGTTTGAGATCAACCTGGCCAACATGGAGAAACCCCGTCTCTACTAAAAACACAAAATTAGCTGGGCATGGTGGTGCCTGCCTGTAATCCCAGCTACTCCTCCGGAGGCTGAGGCAGGAGAATCGCTTGAACCTGGGAGGCGGAGGTTGCCGTGAGCCGAGATCGCGCCATTGCACTCCAGCCTGGGCAACGAGAGTGAAACTCCGTCTCAAAAAAAAAAAAGAAGAAGAAGAAGAAGAGACACCAGGCGTGGTGCGGTGGCTCATGCCTGTAATCCCAGCACTTTGGGAGGAAGATCGCTTGAGCTCAGGAGTTCAGCACCAGTCTAGGCAACATGGCAAAACCCCGTCTCTATGAAAAACACAAAAATTAACTGGGCATGGTGGAATGTGCCTGTAGTCCCAGCTACTTGGGAGACTCAGGTGGGAGGCTTAGGTGGGAGGATCGCTTGAGCCCAGGAGGATGAGGCTGCAGTGAGCTGTGATTAGCCACTGCACTCCAGCCTGAGTAACAGAGCCAGATCCTGTATCAAAAAAGAAAAAGAAGAAGAGACATGAAAGAGCTCACTTACTGTCCCTTAGGGTGTGCCAAGAAGAGATCATTGAGCACACAGTAAGAAGATGGCAGTCTACAAACCAGAAAAAGAGCCTTCACCGGGAGCCCAACTGGTCAGCACCTTACTCATGGCTCTCCTGTCTCCAGAACTGTCAGCGAATAAATTAATTGTTTAAGCCACTCAAGTCTATGGTATTTTGTTATGGCAGCCTGAACTAAAACAAGTGGAGTGGGTAGTGCTTTGGTCTGAATGTTTACATCTCCCAAAATTCATAGGTTGAAACTTAATCCCCAGGCTGATAATATTAAAAGGTGAGACCTTTGGGAGATATAAATTAGAAGGATTAGTTCCCTTATGAAAGAGGCTTCAGGGAGGCTATTTGTCCTTTCACTATGTGAGGACACCATAAAAGATACCACCTATGAGGAACTGGTCCTCACCAGACACCAAATCTGCCTGCACCTTGATCCTAAACTTCCCAGTCTCCAGGATTGTGAGCCATAAATTTTGATTATTTTTATTTTATTTTATTTTATTTTTCTCTGAGACAGAGTCTTGCTCTGTCTCCCAGGCTGGAGTGCAGTGGTGCGATCTTGGCTCACTGCAACCTCCGCCTCCCAGGTTCAAGCAATTCTCCTGCCTCAGCCTCCCGAGCAGCTGGGATTACAGGCATCTGCCACTATGCCCGGCTAATTTTTGTATTTTTAGTACAGATGGGGTTTCACCATGTTGGCCAGGCTGGTCCTGAACTCCTGACCTCAGGTGATCTGCCTACCTCGGCTTCCCAAAGTGCTGGGATTACAGGCGTGAGCCACTGCGCCCAGCCAAATTTTGATTATTTATAAATTACCCAGTTTATGGTATTTTTGTTACAGCAGCGCAAATGGGCTAAGACAAGTGGGTTGTATACTTAACTTGAAAAAGCTGCCAAATCATTTTCCATAATGGTTGTACCATCTTATATTCCCATCAGCAGTATCAGGTAACTCCATTTTTTAGTATCCTGGAGAGACATTGGTGTGTGAATGCAAGAAGACAGAGTATGCCAGGTCACCCACGTGACTGCCACTGTTTATGTCAATTACCATCCAGCACAAATTAAGCAGCCTGTTAAGCATGTGGAACTGTGATCTCACATGTATTCTATTACAACATCAGACTTTTTTTTTTTCAGTGAAGATATACTGTGAACTCCCAGCAGACAGCTTATAATGTAAACGAGATAAGAAAGCACGGCCAGGCACGATGGCTCACGCCTGTAACCCCAGCACTTTGGGAGGCCAAGGTGGGTGGATCATGAGGTCGAGAGATTGAGACCATCCTGCCCAACATGGTGAAACCCGGTCTCTACTAAAAATAGAAAAATTAGCTGGATGTGGTGGTAGGTGTCTGTAATCTCAGCTACTTGGGAGGCTGAGGCAGGAGAATCGCTTGAACCTGGGAGGTGGAGGTTGCAGTGAGCCGAGATCGCGCCATTGCACTCGAAACTGGCGACAGAGCGAGATTCCGTCTCAAACAAAAAAACAAGAAAACATATAGAGAAATCTATTAGACACACACACACGCGCACACACACACACACACACACACACACACACTAACCTGGAGAGCCTCTTTGGGTAAAGCATTTCTGGAAAGCATCACAGCTCGAGCTCAATTATGGTGACCTGGGCAACATAATGAGACCCATCTCTACAAAAAAAAAAAAAAAAAAAAAAATAGCTGGGTGTGGTGGTGCCTGTAGCCTCAGCTACTAAGGAGGCTGAGGCAGGAGGTTCACTTGAGCCCAGGAGGTTAAGATTGCAGTGAGCTGAAATCACGCCACTGCATTCCAGCCTGGGTGATGGAGTGAGACCCTGTCTCAAAAAAAAAAAAAAAAAAAAAGAGAGAGAGAGAGAAAAGAGTAGCTCCTTGTGGCCTACTAGAGCGTTGCCTTTTCTCTAAAATAAAATAAAAAGTAAAAAAATAAAATAAAATTAGAACCAGAACTCACCCTCTTCTCTCCACTTTCCAGGCCACCACCCTGGTCCAAGATGCTGTCATCCATCTCTTGGAATGGTTCCACTACTTTCTCCTTGATCTTCCCTTGCCCCCTGCAGTCTATTGTCAACATAGCACCCAGAAGGAGCTGTTAGGAAAGTCAGGCTGGGCGCGGTGGCTCTTGCCTGTTATCCCAGTACTTTGGGAGGCGGAGGTGGTTATCTCAGTACTTTGGGTGGTGGAGGTGGAGGATCGTTTGTGCCCAGGGTTTGAGACCAGCCTGAACAAGATGTAACTGCAGGCCCCCCCCATGCCCAAAAAAAGGAAAGTCAGATCCTGTAGTTCCTCTGCTCAAACTTGTTGTTGGTTTTTTGCTTTTATTTTTGTTTTGTTTTGAGGCAGTCTTGCTCCGTCGCCCAGGCTGGGGTGCAGTCTTGGTGCACTGCAACTCCACCTCCTGGGTTCAAGCCATTCTCCTGCCTCAGCCTCCGGAGTAGCTGTGATTACAGGTACCCACCACCAATCCCTGTTAATTTTTGTATTTTTAATAGAGACAGGGTTTCACCATGTTGGCCAGGCTGGTCTTCAAGTCCAGACCTCAAGTGATCTGCCCGCCTTGACCTCCCAAAGTGCTGGGATTACAGGCTTGAGCCACTGCGCCCGGCCTCAAACTTGTTTTTGTTTATTTATTTGTTGTTTATTTGCTTGTTTGTTTTTGTGAAGGAAAAGATCTTGCTCTGCTGCCCAGGCTGGTTTCGAACTCCTGGACTCAAGTGGTCCTCCTGCCTCTGCCTCCCTAAGTGTTAGGATTACAGAAGTGAGCTACTGCACCCAGCCTGTATGCTCAAATTGCTCCCCATCACTTAAATCCTCACACGGCCTGCAGGACCCCACCCAATCAGGCCCTTGCACCTCTCTGACTTTTCCCCCTGCTATAGGACCCCTTGCCCAGTCACTCCTCACCCAAGCCAAGCATTGAGCTCCCACTCAGGACCTTTGCACAAGCTCTTTCCTCTGCCTGGACCATTTCTCCCACATGTCTGCATGCCTCCACTTACCCCCTCCCAGTCTCCGTGCAGATGTCTCCTGTTCCATGAGTCTCCCCAGCCCTCCTCTGCTCCCCTCCCCTAATTTCAGGGAGGAGAATGGAGGAGGTGCATCACCATCTGTCATGTCCTGTGGATTCATCCTGTTTATTGTCCTCTCCACCCATGAGAATGCAGACACTAGGAGGGCAGGTATTTCTCTCCGTTTTGTTTATTGCTGTATCTGTGGGACCCAGAATAATGTTTGTCGAGTCACAGATGCTTAATAAATATTTGTGAAATGAATGAAGACATTAATAAAATCTACAATGTGGCCCCATTCCTCTAACAGAAGAAGTACATTCCCCTCCCCAGGCTGCCCTAAGTAATTATTTTTTTATAAAGACGAGGTGTCCCTATGTTGCCTAGGCTGGTCTTGAATTCCTGGGCTGAAGCAATCCTCCTGCCTCAGCTTCCCAAAGTGCTGGGATTATAGGCGTGAGCCATGGAGCCTGACTTTTTTTGTTTTTTTATTTTCTTTTTAAGAGACAGGGTCTCCGGCCAGGCACGGTGGCTCACGCCTGTGATCCCAGCACTTTGGGAGGCTGAGGAGGGTGGACCACCTGAGGTCAGGAGCTCGAGACCAGCCTGGAAAACATGGTGAAATGCCTTCTCTACTAAAAATACAAAAAATTAGCCAGGCATGGTGGCAGGTGTCAGTAATCCCAGCTGCTTGGGAGGCTGAGGAAGGAGAATCGCTTGAACCCAGGAGGTAGAGGTTGCAGTGAGCTGAGATCGCGCCATGGCATTCTAGCCTGGGAGACAGAGCGAGACTCCGCAAAAAAAAGGGCCAGGCGCAGTGGCTCACGCTTGTAATCCCACCACTTTGGGAGGCTGAGGTGGGAGGATCACGAGGTCAAGAGATTGAGACCATCCTGGCCAACACAGTGAAACCCTGTCTCTGCTAAAAAAAATACAAAAATTAGCTGGGCATGTTGGCACCCACCTGTAGTCCCAACTACTTGGGAGGCTGAGGCAGAAGAATCACTTGAACCCGGGAGGTGGAGGTTGCAGTGAGCCGAAATGGTGCCACTTCACACCAGCCTGGAGACAGAGCAAGATGCTGTCTCAAAATAAAAAAGAGACAGGGTCTATCCGTGTCTCCCAAGCTGGGGTACAGTGGCATAGTCATAGCTCACTGTAGCCTCCAACTCCAAGGCTAAAGGGATCCTCCCACCCCAGCCTCCCGAGCAGCTAGGACTACAGGTGAGCATCATCATGCCGGGTTAATTTATTATTATTGTTGTTGTTATTATTTTTATAGAGATGAGGAATCGCTGTGTTGCTCAGGTTGGTCTCGAACTCCTGGGCTCAAGTGATCCTCCCACCTCAGCCTCCCAAAAGGCTTGAATTACAGGCATGAGCCACTCCAACCAATCCAGGAATCTTTTTTTTTTTTTTTTTCTGAGACAGAGTCTCACTCTTTTGCCCAGTCTCGGCTCACTGCAACCTTCGCTTCCCGGATCAAGCCTCAGCCTCCCGAGTAGCTGGAATTGCAGGTGCCCACCACCACACCCGGCTAATTTTTGTATTTTTAGTAGACAGAGGGTTTCACCATATTGGTCAGGCTGGTCTCGAACTCCTGACCTCGTGATCAGCCTGCCTCGGCCTCTCAAAATGCTGGGATTACAGGCATGAGCCACCATGCCCGGCCAACCCAGGAGTCTTAAAGAAATCTCTGGCCAGGCGTGGTGGCTCACGCCTTGTAATCCCAGCACTTTGGGAGGCCAAGGCGGGCGGATTACCTGAGGTCGGGAGTTTGAGACCAGCCTGACCAACATGGAGAAACCCCGTCTCTACTAAAAAATACAAAATTAGCCGGGCGTGTTGGCACATGCCTGTAATCTCAGCTACTCAGAAGGCTGAGGCAAGAGAATCGCTTGAACCCGGGAGGCAGAGGTTGCAGTGAGCCGAGATTGTGCCATTACACTTCAGCCTGGGCAACAAGAGCGAAACTCTATCTTAAACCGAAAAAAAAAGAAAGAAATCTCCAAGACAGGACCCCATGTGGCACAAGGTAAGCATTATTTTGTGATTATTATTATAATCACTAGTATTATGCTCTTCTGACAACTCAATTATGTTTCCCAATGTTGCAGTTTTTCAAAATAAGCTTTTTGTGCTATAGTCGTTTTAGGTGTACATTCACTTACTGAGGAATATCTTGGTTGCTTCCAGCTTTTAGCAATGAGGAATGACTCTGCTATAAACGTTTACATACAGACTTTTGCTTAGACATAAGTTTTCAAATCAGTTGGGTAAACACCTAGGATCATGACTGCCAGATCATATGGTATGTTTAGCTCTGTAAGGGACCGACAAACTGCCTCCAAAGGGGCTGGATCACTTTGCATCCCCACAAGCCACTCCACATGTCTATAGGCAATGGGTATTGTTAGGCTTTCAGGGGGTTGGGTGGGAGAGATTTTAGCCATTCTAATAGGTATGTTGTGATATCTCCGTGATGCTCATTGATTTTTGTTTTTACTTTTTTTCTTTTCCTTTATTTTCTTTTTCTTTTTTTTTTTTTGAGATGGAGTCTCGCTGCATTGTCCAGGCTGGAGTACAGTGGCTCTATATTGGGCTCACTGCAATCTCCGCCTCCCGGGTTCAAGCAATTCTCCAGCCTCAACCTCCCTAGTAGCTGGGACTACAGGCACATGCCACAACGCCCGGCTATGTTTGTAGTTTTAGTAGCGATGGGGTTTCGCCATGTTGGCCAGGCTGGTCTCGAACTCCTGACCTCAGGTGATCCACCCCAGTAAGCCTCCCACAGTGCTGGGATTATGGGTGTGAGCCACCATGCCTAGCCGTTTTTTCCTCTCTTTATAGAGACAGGGTCTCTCTATGTTGCCTAGGCTAGTTTTGAACTCCTGAGTTCAAGTAATCCTCCTGCCTTGGCCTCCCAAAGTCCTGGGATAGGCCAAGCGCGGTGGCTCATGCCTGTAATCCCAGCACTTTGGGAGGCCAAGGTGGGTGGATCATGAGGTCAGGAGATCGAGACCATCCTGGCTAACATGGTGAAACCCCGTCTCTACTAAAAATACAAAAAAAATTAGCCAGGCGTGGTGGTGGGCGCCTGTAGTCCCAGCTACTGGGGAGGCTGAGGCAGGAGAATGGAGTGAACCTGGGAGGCGGAGCTTGCAGTGAGCCGAGATCACGCCACTGCACTCCAGCCTGGGCAACAGAGCGAGATTCCATCTCAAAAAAAAAAAAAAAAAGTGCTGGGATTACAAGTTGGATGTTTTAATTTGCCTTTTCCTAATGTCAAATGATGTTGAGCATCTTTTGATACCCTTATTTGCTACCTGTATTTCTTCTTTGATGATGTACCTATTCACATATTTTTTCCTTTAGAAAAAACTGTTTTGGCCAGGCACAGTGGCTCACACCTGTAATCCCAGCATTTTGGGAGGCTGAGGCTAGCAGATTGCTTGAGCCCAGGAATTCGAGACCTGTCTGGGCAGCATGGCGAAACCCCATCTCTACAAAAAATTAGCTGGGTATGGTGGTGCACACCTGTAATCCCTGCTACTCAGGAGGCTGAGATGGGAGGCTCACTTGAGCCCAGGAGGTCAAGACTGCAGTGAGCCACGATCTTGCCACTATATTCCAGCCTGGGTGAAGAGTAAAACCCTGTCTCAAAAAAAAAAAAAAAATAAATAAATAAATAAAATTGTTTTAATTGTTGAGTTTAAAGAGTTTCTGTGTGTGCATTTTGGAAACAAGTTCAAATTCTTTTCTGTTTGTTTTTAGATACAGAGTCTCACTCTGTTGGCCAGGCTGGAGTGCGCCAGGCCTAGAAATAGGACTTTTAAACAGGTAATTAAGTTAAAATGGGGTCATTAGGGTGGATCCTAATCCAATCTGACTGATGTCCTTATAAGAAGAGGAAATTTTGGGGGAGGCCAAGGCAGGAGGATCACTTGAGACCAGACTGGTCAACATAGCGAGACCCCGCCTCTACAAAAAATTTAAAAATTAGCTGGACATGTTGGTGCGCGCCTGTAGTCCCAGCTACTCAGGAAGCTCAGGTGGGAGAATTGCTTGAACCCAGGAAGTGGAGGCTGCAGTGAGCCATGATCATGCCACTGCACTCCAGCCTGGGTGACAGAGAGAGGCTCTGTCTCTAAAAAACATAAGTATATAAAAATAAGAAGAGGAAATTTGGACATGAACACGCACAGAAGGTAGGACCATGTGAAGACACAGCATGAAGGCGGCCATCCACAAGCCAAGGAGTGAGGCCTCAGGAGGAACCAGCCCTGCCAACACCTTCATCTCAGATATGCAGCCTCCAGAACCACAAGAAAAATAAATGTCTGTTGTTGAAGCCATCCAGTCTGTAGTATTTTGTTAAGGTGGCCCCAGCAAATGAATGCACCGCCACAGTGAAATTTTATCAGAATATGGCTAAAGGGCTCTTCATTCTGGATGTGTTGAGAGCCTGGGTAGGCTTTGGCCAAGGACAGCAAAGGAGGGCAGACAGGGAATGAGTGGGAAAACCCAGACAACCGTTTAAAATTGGCTGGCGTCTGGCTCTCTTCCTGCCAAGTCCACCCTGACACATCCAGCCTTTCTGGACTGAGGAGACAGGGTCCAAACAGAGGATTTTTTTTTTTTTTGAGTCACAATCTTGCTCTGTCACCCAGGCTGGAGTGCAGTGGTGTGATGATCATGGCTCACTTCAGCCTCGACCTCCCGGGCTCAAGCCGTCCTCCCGCCTCAGCCTCCAGAGCAGCTAGGACCACAGGCATGTACCACCACGCCTGACTGATTTTTTATTACTTCTAGGGAAGGGGTCTTGGTATGTTGCTCAGGTTGGTCTCAAACTCCTGGGCTCAAATGATCCTCCCACCTCAGCCTCCCACAGTGCTGGGATTATAGAAGTGAGCCACCTCACCCAGCCCAAACAGGAGATTTATATCGTGCAGTCACACAGTCCTATCCAAAGCCTCCGTGTTTCTGCACTATGTCCTCAAAATCTCAGGTGACAAAAGAAAAAGGGTGGGTGACAGCCTGCAGGATTGGGGGTTGGTCCAGATGATTGTCCATCACAGTGACTGAGAGCTGAAGTTGACCAGTGATGTAACGGCATTTTATTTTTTTCTTTTTTAGACAGAATCTCGCTCTCTTGCCCAGGCTGGAGTGCAGTGGCGCGATCTCGGCTCACTGCAACCTCTGCCACCCAGGTTCAAGCGATTCTCCTGCCTCAGCCTCCTAAGTAGCTGAGATTACAGACACCTACCACCACATCCAGCTAATTTTTTATTTTTAGTAGAGATGGGGTTTCACCGTGACCACCAGGCTGGTCTTGAACTCCTGACCTCAGGTGATCCACCCGCCTCAGCCTCTCAAAGTGCTGGGATTACAGACGTGAGCCACCGCACCTGGCCCCGACTGATTTTTTTATTACTTGTAGAGAAGGTTTTGCTATGTTGCTCAGGCTGGTCTCAAACTCCTGGGATCAAGCAATCCTCCCACCCCAGCCTCCCACAGTGCTGGGATTACAGGTGCCCGCCAACACGCTCAGCTAATTTTTGTATTTTTAGTAGAGATGAGGTTTTGCCACATTGGCCAGGCTGGTCTCAAACTCCTGACCTCAGGTGATCCACCCGCTTCGGCCTCCCAAAGTGCTGGGATTCCAGGCATGAGCCACTGTGCCCAGCCAATGTAACAGTATTTTGAAGGCAGGCTTGATGGTTAGCACTGAGCTATGCCATGGCTTTCACAACAACCAGCATAGTGTATTAGCACCGTTAATACCAGCTACTGTAACAACCTCCAATCTCAGTGGCTTTACATAATGAAGTTTCATCAATGACTACATCAAAGTCCAGTGTGCTGGTCTGTGAGCCCTGGTGTCTGTGGGAGCCTCTCTGAGCCCCGTCACTTCCACTTCAAAGTAAGAACAGCCCATGGATATGCCTGGCTTCACCTTTTCTTATGTTTACATCCTTTTCTTCTCGTTTCCCCTTCTAATCTCTTTTTTTTTCAGAGTCTCGCTCTGTCGCCCAGGCTGGAGTACCGTGGTGCGATCCCGGGTCACGGCAACCTCCGCCTCGCAGGTTCAAGCAATTCTCCTGCCTCAGCCTCCCAAGTAGCTGAGATTATAGGCATTTGCCACCATGCCCAGCTAATTTTTGTATTTTTAGTAGAGATGGGGTTTCACCATGTTGGTCAGGCTGGTCTCAAACTCCCGACTTCAAGTGATCCACCCAGCTCAGCCTCCGAAAGTACTGGGATTACAGGCGTGAGCCACTGTGCCTGGCACCCCTTCTAATCTCTTTAAAGTTATGTATGTATGTATTTATTTGAGGCAGGGTCTCTCTCTGTCACCCAGGCTGCAGTGCAATGGTGCAATCTCAGCTACTGCAGCCTCTGCCTCCTGGGTTCAAGTGATTCTCCTGCCTCAGCCTCCCAAGTAGCTGAGACAACAGGCATGTGCCACCACGCCCAGCTCATTTTTGTATTTTTAGTAGAGATGGGGTTTCACCATGTTGGTCAGGCTGATCTCGAACTCCCGACCTCAAGTGATCCACCCACCTAGGCCTCCCAAAGTACTGGGATTACAGGCGTGAGCCACTGTGCCTGGCCACCATTCTAATCTCTTTAAAGTTACGTATATATGTATTTATTTTAGGCAGGCTCTCGCTCTGTTGCCCAGGCTGGAGTGAAGTGACATGATCATGGTTCACTGCAGCTTCAAATTCCTGGGCTCAAGCGATCCTCCCACATTGGCCTCCTGAGTGGCTGGGACTCAGGAGTGCACCATCAGGACTGGCTAGTTTTCATATTTTCTTGTTACCCAGGCTGGACTCAAACTTCTGGCCTCGAGTGATCCTCACACCTTAACCTCCCAAAGTGCTGGGATTATAGGCATGAGCCACTGTGCTCAGCCTCTTTCAAGTTACTTTACCTTGTTTTTGTGAGCCTATGTAAGCCATCTCCAGTCCTGCCTAGAGTAAGTCAGGCTGATAGAAATCAATGTAGTGGGCCAGGCACAGTGGTGCCTGTAATCCCAGCATTTTGGGATGCTGAGGCGGGAGGATCACTTGAGGCCATAAGTTGGAGACCCGTCTGGGCAACAGAGCAAGATCCTGTCTCTAAAATTTAAAATTAAAATTAAAATTAAAATTTAAAATTTAAATTTAAATTAAAATTTAAAATTTAAATTTAAATGGATAAATTGGTCAGGCATGGCCAGGCATGGTGGCTCACGCTTGTAATCCCAGCACTTTGGGAAGCTGAGGTGGGCGGATCACTTGAGGTCAGGAGTTTGAGACCAGCCTGGCCAACATGGTGAAACCCTGTCTCCACTAAAAATACAAAAATGAGTCAGGCGTGGTTGCATGTGCCTGTAGTCCCAGCTACTCCAGAGGCTGAGGCAGGAGAATTGATTGAACCCAGGAGACAGAAGTTGCAGTGAGCCAAGATCATGCCACTGCACTCCAGCCTGGGCGACAGAGCAAGACTGTTTCAAAAATAAATAAATAAATAAATAAAAATAAAGTAAAATAAATATAAACAAAAATAAATAGTGAGCGTGGTGGCTCATGTCTGTAATCCCAGCACTTTGGGAGGCCGAGGCGGGCGGATCACCTGAGGTCAGGAGTTCAAGGCCAGCCTGGCCAACATGGTGAAACCCCGTCTCTACTAAAAATACAAAAATTAGCCGGGCGTGGTGGCATGTGCCTGTAATCCCAGCTACTGGGGAGGCTGAGGCAGGAGAATTGCTTGAACTTAGGAGGCAGAGGTTACAGTGAACTGAAATCGCTCCATTGCACTCCAGCCTGGGCAAAGAAGCAAGACTCCATCTCAAAAAAATAAATTATACAAATAAATAAATAAATGTAAATAAATGTAGTGGACCACGCTTTGAAGTTGCCCTTCCTGTTCCTTCTACCTGCTGCTCTTCCCCTCAACAGTCATGCTAGCATTAGCTGGGTATGTGAGTGTGTGGGGGTAGGGTGGTGGGACATTTAGCTTAAAAAGAGCTACCTTTTTGTCCTTATACCTCCTACACAAACTTAACAAAAATATTTTTGGTGTCAAAGTTGGGGATTTTGGAAGGGAAGAAAAATATTGCAAAAGCTTCTGTTTTACACCATAAAGCATAGAGTGGGACTGCTTGCATAAGAACTAATTTTTTCATACCCAAGAGCAGTAAAAGTCTGAACCACGGGCAAAGAGGGGACACTCAAGAAGGCGAGCAGCCCAGGCAGTGGCTCCCGCTTGTAATCCCAGCACTTTGGGAGGCCAAGGCAGGTGGATCACTTGAGGTCAGGAGTTTGAGACCAGCCTGGCCAACGTGGTGAGACCCTGTCTCTAGTAAAAACAAAAAAATTAGCTAGGCATGGTGGTGTGTGCCTGTAATCTCAGCTACTTGGGAGGCTGAGGCATGAGAATTGCTTGAACCCAGGAAGCAGAGATTGCGCCATTGCACTCCAGTCTGAGCGACAGAGCGAGACTCTGTCTCAAAAAAAAAAAAAAGAGGGTAGGAGAGACAGGTTTGCTGTCCCATTGGAACGTGGGTCACGGCAGCCACACTAAGTCCAGTTACGGAGATGTAACCACCCAAGGGGTCACCTTGCCTGCTGCCTAGACAGAGCCGACTTATCAAGACAGGGGAATTGCAATGGAGAAAGAGTAATTTATGCAGAGCCAGCTGTGCGGGAGACCAGAGTTTTATTATTACTCAAATCAGTCTCCCCGAGCATTCGGGGATCAGAGTTGGTTTTTTCTTTTTTTTTTGAGATGGAATCTTGCTCTGTTGCTCAGGCTGAGTGCAATGGCACGATCTCGGCTACTGCAACCTCCGCCTCCTGGGTTCAAGCGATTCTCCTGCCTCAGCCTCCCGAGTAGTTGGGATTACAGGCACGCGCCACTATGCCCAGCTAATTTTTGTATTTTTAGTAGAGACGGGGCTTCACCATGTTGGTCAGGCTGGTCTCGAATCCCTGACCCCATGATCCGCCTGCCTCGGCCTCCCAAAGTGCTGGGATTACAGAGTTTTATTTTATTTATTTATTTATTTATTTATTCATTTATTTATTTAATTTTTGTCTGTGACAGAGTCTCACTCTGTCGCCCAGGCTGGAGAGCAATGGTGCGATCTCAGCTCACTGCAAGCTCCGCCTCCCGGGTTCATGCCATTCTCCCGCCTCAGCCTTCTGAGTAGCTGAGACTACAGGCGCCCGCCACCGCGCCCGGCTAATTTTTTGTATTTTTAGTAGAGACGGGGTTTCACCGTGTTAGCCAGGATGGTCTCCATCTCCTGACCTTGTGATCCGCCCGCCTCGGCCTCCCAAAGTGCTGGGATTACAGGCGTGAGCCACAGAGTTTTTACAGATAATTTGGCGGGTAGGGGCTTGTGGGCAGTGCTGATTGGTCAGGTTGGAGATGGAATCATAGGAGGTCGAAGTGAGGTTTTCTTGCTGTCTTCTGTTCCCGGGTGGGATGGCAGAACTCGTCTGGATGGTTCCAGCTGATCCAGCCAGTGCAGGGCCTGCAAAATATCTCAAGCACTGATCTTAGGTTTTATAAAAGTGATGTTACCCCCAGGAGCAATCTGGGGAGGTTCAGACTCTTGGAGCCAGAGGCTGCACAGCCCCTAAACTGTCATTTCTAATCTTGTAGCTAATCTGTTAGTCCTGCAAAGTCAGACTGGTCCCCAGGAAAGAAGGGGGTCTTTTCGGGAAAGGGCTGTTATCAGTTTTGTTTCAGAGTCAAACCATGAACTGAATTCCTTCCCAAAGTTAGTTCAGCCTATGCCCAGGATGAACAAGGACAGCATAAAATTGGTTAGGTCTGATTTCTTTCACTGTCATAATTTTCTCAGTTATAATTTTGCAGCGATGGTTTCAGAGACACAAAGGAGGATGCATTTGACAACATGACTTTGGGGTCAGCTGTATATGCTCCCCTTTGATGGTATAATCGCCTGACTGGCTCGTCTTTCAGCGGCACAGATAGAGTCAATTTACTGAGACAACGGTATTGCAGTAAAGAAAGCTTAATTAATGCAAGGCTAGCCATGTGGAAGGACTGGAGTTTATCACTCAAATCAGTCTCCTGGAAAATTCAGAGGCTAGGGTTTTGTAAGAATAATTTGGTGAGCAGGGGGCTAGGGAATGGGGAATCCTCATTGTTTGCACTGGGGATGAAATCCTAGGGGGCTGGAGCTATCTTTTTTTTTTTTTTTTCTTTTTGAGATGGAGTCTCACTCTGTCGCCCAGGCTGGAGTGCAGTGGCGGGATCTCAGCTCACTGCAAGTTCCACCTCCCGGGTTCATGCCATTCTGCTGCCTCAGCCTCCTGAGTAGCTTGGACTACAGGTGCCCACCACTATGCCCGGCTAATTTTTTGTATTTTTAGTAGAGACGTGTTAGCCAGGATGGTCTCGATCTCCTGACCTCATGATCCGCCCACCTCGGCCTCCCAAAGTGTTGCGATTACAGGCGTGAGCCACCGTGCCCGGCCCGGAGCTATCTTCTTGCGCTGGGTCTGTCCTTGGGTGGGATCATGTGACCAGCTGTGGCACCAGCTGGTCCATTACAATACAGGATCTGAAAGATACCTTGAACACCAATCTTAGGTTTTCCAGTAGTGATGTTATCTATAGGAGCAACTGGGGAGGTTATGAATCTTGTGACCTCTGGAACAATGGCTGGTTATCATTGAAGTTGGCCTCCATTTTAGCAGAGTTCATATTCCTCACATAAGCCTAATCTTTGGTTATTAGTTTTACAAAGGTGGTTTAGTCCATGAACAAGGAGGGGCTAATTGTTGGGAAGGGGCTTTTATCATTTTTTTAAAGTTAAATTTAGAGCTGGGTGAGGTGGCTCACACCTGTAATCCCAGCACTTTGGGAGGTCAGGGCAGGCAGATCATGAGGTCAGGAGTTCAAGACCAGCCTGACCAATATGGTGAAACCCCATCTTTACTAAAAATACGAAAAAGAATTAGCCGGGTGTGGTGGCGCACACCTGTAGTCCCAGCTACTTGGGAGGCTGAGGCAGGAGAATCGCTTGAACCCGGTAGGCAGAGGTTGCAGTGAGCCGAGATCACGCCACTGACTCCAGCCTGGGCAACAGAGTGAGACTCCGTCTCAAAAAAAAAAAAAATTTAAACTAACACTGGGTGCAGTGGCTCACACCTATAATCCCAGCACTTTGAGAGGCTGAGGCAGGAGGATCGCTAGAGCCCAGGAGTTCGAGACCAGCCTGAGCAACATAGAGGTACCCCATCTCTACAAAAATTAAAAAATATCCATGCATGGTGGCACTTCCCTGTAGTCCCAGCTACTCAGGAGGCTGAGGCTGGAGGATTGCTTGAAGCCAAGAGTTGGAGGCTGCAGTAAGCCGTGATCTGGCCACTGCAATGCAACTTGGGTAACAAAGTGAGACCCAGTCTCAAAAAATAAAAATAAAAATAAGTCAAACGAAATTCCTCCCATAGTTAACGTGGCCAATATCCAGGAATGAACAAGGGCTGCTTGGAGGTTAGAAGTAGGATGGAGTCAGGTCAGATTTCACTCACTGTCATATTTGCAAAGGCAGTTTCAGTCTCCACGCACTCTTGGGAGTATCATGAGAGAGTGACAGTCAGGGTGAGGCATGCCAGCTACTGCAATGAGCAAGCTCACTGTGTCTGTGTGTGCAACAACCACCCAACACTATGTATTCCAGATGCCTCTCCCTGTGGTCCTCTTGCTTCCAGCTTGTGTTCAGAAACCCTTCTGACACTGCAGTCTCAGAGGGATCCCCCTCCTCCAGGCAGCACGGCTTCCAAGGCCTCATTCTGGAGGCCTCCTTCCAATGACATAGCATCTCTAGCCAGTTCTGCAGAGGAGCTGCCCTGGTGGCTTGCTGGGCCAGAGGAGTTATCAGAACCCGGGGGGCTACAGTGATCACTAGAGCCATTTCCTGGGGACATTTCACAGTCTGCCAGAGGCTCGTTCCAGGCTCCTTCCATTGGCCTCACCCTTAGAGCCTCCCTGGGGGATTGCAGTGCACGTCCTCTTTGGCTTCCATGATAGCCCCCTTCCCTGGCTGTCCTCCCACTTCTTTTGCTTTGTTTTGTTTATTTAAAAACATTTCTTTTGGCCAGGCACAGTGGCTTACGCCTGTAATCCCAGCACTTTGGGAGGCCGAGGCGAGCAGATCACAAGGTCAGGAGATCGAGACCATCCTGGCTAACATGGTGAAACCCCATCTCTACTAAAAATACAAAAAATTAGCTGGGCGTAGTGATAGGCGCCTGTAGTCCCAGCTACTAGGGAGGCTGAGGCAGGAGAATGGCATGAACCCGGGAGGCGGAGGTTGCAGTGAGCCGAGATGGTGCCACTGCACTCCAGCCTGGGCGACAGAGCGAGACTCCGTGTCAAAAAACAAAAACAAAAACAAAAACATTTTTTTTAAAGATGCGAAGTCTTGTCCTATTGCCCAGGCTACAGTGCAGTGGTGCAATAATAGCTCACCGCAGGCTTGACCTCCTGGGCTCAAGCGATCCTCCCACCTCAGTCTCCTGAGTAGCTGAGACTACAGCTGTGCACCACCATGCCTGGCTAATTTTTAAATTTTTTGTAGAGATGGGGTCTCACTATGTTGTTCAGGCTGGTCTCAAACTTCTGGCCCCAAGCGATCCTCCAGCCTCAGCCTCCTAAAGTGCTGGGATTACAGGCGTGACCCAAAGTGCCCAGCCTCCTCCTACTCCTGTGGACATCCTCCCTTGGCTTTCTTTGCCAGCTCCTCTTCCTCTGCTGGTCCCAGGAAGTTGGAAAGCCTCAGCCTCTTCTCTCCTTATACACTCTTGCTCTTCCTAAGGAATTGCATCCATTCTGAGTGACCTTGCACAACTGTAACTGCAGCTTTGTGGCTACAATTTCCTTCTCCTTCCTTTGCGTACACGTTGCCTTGAATCTGCACCTGGAGATGGCTGCCAGGAAGGAATTGTATTAATAGATTTGCCTTTGAGTCTGGGAAATGAAGGACACGCATCAAAAGTTCCTACCATGCCCCAAGCATCTTATGTTCTCACTCTTGCACCTTCATTCATCCTGGGTTGAATTTTTTTTTTTTTTTCTAAGATGGAGTCTCACTCTGTCACCCAGGCTGGAGTGCAGTGGTGTGATCTCTGCTCACTGCAACCTCCACCTCCCAGGTTCAAGCGGTGCTCCTGCCTCAGCCTCCCGAGTAGCTGGGATTACAAGCACCCACCACCACACCCGGCTAATGTTTTGTGTTTTTAGTAGAGATGGGGTTTCTCCATGTTGGCCAGGGTGGTCTCGAACTCTGGACCTCAGGTGATCTACCCGCCTAGGTCTCCAAAAGTGCTGGGATTAGAGGCGTGAGCCACTGCACTTGGCCCTGGGTTGAATTTTTTTTTTTTTTTTTTTTTTTTTTTTTTTTTTTTGAGACAGAGTCTCACTCTGTCACCCAGGCTGGAGTGCAGTGGTGCGATCTTGGCTCACTGCAAGCTCCGCCTCCCAGGTTCACGCCATTTTCCCGCCTCAGCCTCCCAAGTAGCTGGGACTACAGGTGCCCGCCACCTCGCCTGTTAATTTTTTTTACGTTTTTAGTAGAGACGGGGTTTCACCGTGTTAACCAGAATGGTCTCGATCTCCTGACCTCATGATCCGCCCTCCTTGGCCTCCCAAAGTGCTGGGATTACAGGCGTGCACCACCACGCCCGGCCCTGGGTAGAATCTTAATTTGAAGAGGCATTTTTGACACATTCCTTGCATCATTCCAGATATCACTTATTAGATGTCCACTGATTGATTGCCTACCTGGCCAGCATCCATGTACCTTCCCAGTAGTGCCCACACATCCTTCCAGAATCCAGCCCCTCCCCTGAGCAACTCATGTGCTTTGGGGGAAACTGATCCTCTGCAGCTTCAGCAGGAGGCCTTGTTTTACCCAAGGCAAAGGCCACATTCCATTTTCCTGGTGGCATCATGGTTCAGGGGTGAGTCTATGACCCAAGCCAGCTTAATCACACTGAATGTCAGTACTCCTACTTGGACCTGGAGGGAGACCTCCCCACTCTCCCTTCATTGGATGTGGGTGTGGACGCATGAAGCCCCAGCTATGGCTGGTGGCCATCCCATCATCAGGAGGAAAGCTGATCTTCAGATGAAGCTGATCTTCCAGTCAGAGTGAGGGATAAAAAGAACATTGGTTCTCGATCATGCCATTGGGCTGCGGGTTCAAGTCATTCCTGAAGCCAGCATCATTTCTGGACATTCCAATGGCAGGGACCAAGATATCTCTTTTATTGTTTAATCTAGTTTGAGGGCTGGGCGTGGTGGCTCACACCTGTAATCCCAGCAGTTTGGGAGGCTGAGGCAGGTGGATCACCTGAGGTCAGGGGTTCAAGGCTAGCCTGGCCAACACGCCGAAACCTGTCTTTATTAAAAATACAAAAATTAGCTGAGTGTGGTGGTGCACGCCTGCAGTCTCAGATACTCAGGAGGCTGAGGCTGGAGAATCACTTGAACCCAGAAGGCAGAGGCTGCAGTGAGCCGAGATCCCGCCACTGCACTCCAGCCTGGGCAACAGAGCGAGACTGTCTCAAAAAAAGAAAAAAAAAAAAAAAGGTGCGGGCCAGCAATTACAGTAGCAAAGGCAAAGTGGAAATTTGGGTGTAAACTGGGCACCCATACATTATGCTCCAAGCCAGCTAATAGTGAGAACTGTGGCCCCACCTACTGGCCACAGGAATTTTTTTTGGGTGATATCAAGGATGTAGATTTCCTTCTGAAATAAGTTATCATTTTCTTTCATTCATTCAGTTGATACATTTTTATTGGGCATCTACTATGAGCTAGGTGCTAAAATAGTTGCTACTGATATAACAGTAAGCCAACACAGATCCAGTCCTTTTTTTTTCTTTTTCTTTTTTCTTTTTTTGAGACAGGGTCTTGCTCTATTGCCCAGGCTGAAATACAGTGGCACAATCATGGTGCACTGCAGTCTCAAATTCCTGGGCTCAAGCAATCCTCGTGCCTCAGCCTCCCCAAGTAGCTGAGACTACAGGTGTACACCACCACACCTAACTAATTTAAAACTTTTCTGTAGCGGTGAGGTCTCACTAGGTTGCTCAGCCTTGTCTTAAACTCCTGGCCTCAAGGGATCTGCCCTCCTCAGCCTCCCAAAGTGTTGGGATTACCGGTATAAGCCACCATGCACGGTTCAAAAATACTTTTATGTTCCTTTCCTTCTTCTTAATTTCTCCATGGCAAAATTCCTCATGGCCAATAAATCACTAATTGTAAACAAGCATCATGTGTGATGTGCCTTTTGCAAGCATAGCTACGAAGTCCTGTATCCCATTTCCAAAGTATAGCATCCATCATTCCCTTGGGGACAAGAGATCATGTGTGATGTGCCTTTTGCAAGCGTAGCTACGAAGTCCTGTATCCCATTTCCAAAGTATAGCATCCATCATTCCCTTGGGGACAAGAGATCGTGGTGTAAAGCTGGTTGATCCTGTCAACTGATCTCACAGCAGGTAAAAAACTGATACTGCAGGTCCAGTTTCAGGAGCTGACAGGAGCGTTTAGCAACACTCCAAAGAGGAATTCTTTGCTCCATGCATCACAAGCAATGCAATCCTTTTGATCACACTTGAATTAAATTTTTGGTTTTAAGCTTAAATAGTCTGTTTTCTCCTATGCTATTTATAAAATGCATGTGTCAAGGTTTGCGCTTGGACATTTTAAAGAAGAGGCAAAAAATCAAACACGCCTAGGTTTCAGGAACTGACCAAGTGCTGAGAGATTAATCTTTTTTTTTTTTTTTCTGAAACAGGGTCTTGTTTTGTGGTCCAGGCTGAAGTGCCAGTGGTGTGATCCTAACTCACTGCAGCCTTGACCTCCTGGGCTCAAACAATCCTCCCACCTCAGCCTCCCAAGTAGCTGGGACCACATGTGCATGCCAGCACACCGGGCTAATTTTTAAATTTTTTGTAGAGACAAGGTCTCCATATGTTGCCCAGACTGTTCCCAAACTCCTGGGCTCAAGCGATCCTCCCACCTCGGCCTCCTAAAGTGCTGGGATTATAGGTATGAGCCTTGGTTTTTCAATTCCGGGTCCACAAATTTATGAAGACCTTGGATACAATATACACAGGAGAAGGCATCCTATTGGTAAGGAGTTTCATAAAAAGTAAAAGAAAAAGCATCAAGAAGCTGACATAGGTAGCAAAGGGACAGGAAAAGAGAAGAGCTTTAAGGCCAGTGTTTGGAGATCAGACATTTCCCCTCAAAGGAGGACAGGCCTGGCTCAGGTCTTCAGAGGCATCAGGAATAGACCCTGGCCTCAGCTGATTCAGAGACGGTCAGAGCAAAGGACACCCCACAGGGCCTTCTCAGGGCTATGTTTGGAAGCAGCTCTTGTTACCCCAAGCCTGCCTAGCATCAAACAACTTTCCCTTTTATCCTCAAGGTTTGTGGTCAAGTATTTGTCACTGCCCCAGGGGGAGGATATTTAGGGCTGTACAGAGCAAGATGTCGTTGTCATCAGGAGCAAGGACACACATGGAGCGGAATCTGACTGATGGGTACACATTGTGCTTTCTGTCCACTTCTGCAAAGGAAGATGCTGGAACTGTTCAGCTAGATCCCAACAGTGTGGGTGGCTGAAAGCAAACTCTGTCCACCACGCAGACATAGTCTGAGAGCCCCCTAAGTGTGACTGCCCTGGGCCACCCGGATCCCCCTGCTAGGCTCTGAGCAGGGACATGACTGGGCTCTGTGCAGGCGGCAGGGCAGCTTAGTCCCTGTCACAGCCCCAGCATTATCACCCCCACCAGGCCTAGGTCGGTCCTCCTGTAAGTCTCCTGGCAATACTGCTCTAAAATCCCACTTCCAGCCCAGTGCAGGGACTCACGCCTGTAATCTCAACACTTTGGGAGGCCGAGGTGGGAGGATCATTTGAGCCCAGGAGTTCGAGATCAGCTTGGGCAACATAGTGAGACACCCGTCTCTACAAAAAAAAAAAAAAAAAAATTAGGTGGGTGTGGTGGCATGCACCTGTGGTCCCAGCTACTTGGGAGGCTGAGGCAGGAGGCATTGCTTGAGCCCAGGAGTTGGAGGTTGTAGTGAGCTATGATAGCGCCATTGCACTCCAGCTTGGGCGACAGAGCCAGGCTGTTTCTCAATGAATGAACGAATACATAAGTAAATAAGAAAATAGGTAATACATAAAATAAGATAAGATAAAATAAAATAAAATAAAATAAAATAAGATAAAATAAAATCGCACTTCCCAGCGGTTACACCCGGCCACGGAGGTCCCCAGGCTGGCTGCGAGGGCGCCGGAGAGGTCACTGTTACTCCAGCCCCGCAACCCGCGGCGGCCCTCGCACACTTCCGCCGGAAGTCAGCCCCTTAGGGGAGCCGCGCTGATGTCACGAGCCCGCAGGAAGTCTCGTATCGTGCCCGGGAGGCGCCGGAGCCCAGCGGCTGGCGGTAAGGCCGCCTCCGCGGGGCTGTGGGAAGCTTGGGCTGTCCCAGGACCGTCAGTCTCCTCCTCTGACCCTCCCTTTCCCCTTGTGTGTGGGGCCGCCGTCCCACCCCCACCTCGCCCGAGTCCGGGGCGGCCCCGGTGTCCCCTCCAAGCCTGCTGCACTCCACGTCCCCCTATCAGGGCTCCAGTCCCCAGGGAAATCTTCGGCCAGGCCCGCCCAGGAGGTGCCTTGGATGGGGGTGGCTTCGGGAGGCCCTAATGGGGAGTGGCGGGGAGACCCAAGGCTACCAACTTGGCTTATTTCTTCCCAACTAGCTGTTTCTCACAAAGTCTTTATTATTGTTGTATTTTGAAACGGGGTTTCGCTCTTGTTTCTCAGGCTGGAGTGCAGTGGCGCGATCTCGGCTTACTGCAACCTCCGCCTCCCGGATTCAAGCAATTCTGCCTCAGCCTCCCGAGTAGCTGGGATTACAGGCATGTGCCATCACGCCCAGCTATTTTTTTTTTATATTTAGTAGAGACGGATTTCACCATGTTAGTCAGGCTGGTCTCGAACTCCTGACCTCAGATGTTCCACCCGCCTCGGCCTCCCAAAGTGCTGGGATTATAGGCGTGAGCCACCGCGCCTGACCTATTTTATTATTTTTAGAGATGGGGTCCAGCTCTGTGGCCCAGGCTGGAGGGCAGTGGCATGATCACAGCTCACTGCAGCCTTGACCTCCTGGGCTCAAGCCATCCTCCCACCTCAGCCTCCCAAGTAGCTGGGACCACAGGCGTGGGCCACCACGCCCCACTGATTTTTAAATTTTTATGTAGAGACGGTGATCTCGCTATGTTGCCCAGGCCAGTCTCGAACTCTTAGCCTCAAGCTATCCTCCTGCCTGGGCCTCCCAAAGATTTGGGAGCAGGCCTGAGCAACTTAGTCTGGGCCATTTCTCCCAAAGTCTTACCCATTCATGCTGGGGGTGCTGAAAATCCCCTACTTCCAAATCCTTTTCCACAGGTATTCTGCCTTTGACTGCAACTCTTGTCTTATGTGAGTGTTGAATTGATCTGTCTCTGCAGCCAGATCCAGGCTCCTGGAAGAACCATGTCCGGCAGCTACTGGTCGTGCCAGGCACACACTGCTGCCCAAGAGGAGCTGCTGTTTGAATTATCTGTGAATGTTGGAAAGAGGAATGCCGGAGCTGCCGGCTAAAAATTACCCAACCAAGAGAAATGTAGGCTGGGCAGCCTGAATCACCCCGTGAGAATTGCTGCTGTTTGTTTACTCTCACCTATCATGTCATGAATAGTTTCTTGTTTGGTTATGTCACTTGGAATTCCGGCCCAGAATCTTATCTGCTAAGGTCAAAAGTAACCAGTTCTGGTATCTTTTTTTGTTTGTTTTTGAGACAGGGTCTCATGCTGTCACCCAGGCTTGAACTCCTGTGCTCAAGCAATCCTCCCGCCTCAGCCTCCACAGGCATGCGCAACCACACCTGGCTAATTTTTGTATTTTTTGTAGAGATGGGGGTCTCGCTTTGTTGCCCAGGCTGGTCTTGAACTCCTGGGTTTAAGTGATCCTCCCACCTCAGCCTTCCAAAGTGCTGGGATTACAGGCACAAGCCACTATGGCCGGCCAATTCCAGTACCTTTTTTTTCTTCTCTCTCTCTCTCTTTTTTTTTTTTTTTTTAACCACTACACTATGGAAAAGAATTCCAGTATCCAGTGTCTTTCTTTTTTTTTTTTCGAAACGGAGTCTTGCTCTGTTGCCCAGGCTGGAGTGCAGTGGCGCGATCTCGGCTCACTGCAACCTCCGCTTCCTGGGTTCAAGAGATTCTCCTGCCTCAGCCCCCTGAGTAGCTGGGATTACAGGCATGCGCCACCATGCCTGGTTAATTTTTGTGTTTTTAATATAGATGGGGATTACACCATGTTGGCCAGGCTGGTTTTGAACTCCTGACCTTGTGATCTGCCTACCTCGATGTCCCAAAGTGTTGGGATTACAGGCGTGAGCCACCACGCTTAGCCCCAGTATCCAGTATTTTAACGCAGGCCTGTGTGTTGACTCTGATTCCAGAGGGTGATTCCTGATGGTTGTGGCCAGTGTCCTGGAGGGATGCTTCTTAGGACAGGATGCCTGATTCTGGGTGTAGGGCTCCTGACTGCCTCTAGGAGATGCTTGTTCTCAAGGCATTGTCAGCAGATTCTTTGGGGACACATCTTGTATCTTTGTGAATATTTAAGGAAGTAAAAGAATGATTCATGCCTGGGGGCAAGTAAGGAGGATGCATTTTCTTTCTTGGTTTATTTTGGATTTGCAGGTTGGAGATGCTTCAAAGGCAGGCCACAGTGTTAGAGTGTTAGATTCAAAGTTTTTATCTTGGGCCAGCGCAGTGGCTCAGGCCTGTAATCCCAGCACTTTGGGAGGCCGAGGCAGGTGGATCACCTGAGTTCAAGAGTTCGAGACCAGCCTGGCCAGCATGGTGAAACCTCATCTCTACTAAAAATACAAAAATTAGCCAGGCATGGGGTGCGTGCCTGTAATCCCAGCTACTCGGGAGGCTGAGGCAGGAGAATTGCTTGAACCCGGGAGGCAGAGGTTGCAGTGAGCCAAGATCGCGCCACCGCACTGCAACCTGGGCAACAAGAGCGAAACTCTGTCTCAAAAAAAAAAAAAAATTATCTTTCTTTTTTTGTTTTTGGTTTGTTTTTATTTGTTTTTGTTTTTTTATTAAATTGAGACAGGGTCTCACTGTGTTGCCCAGGCTGGTCTCGAACTCCTGAGCTCAAGCGATCCACCCACCTCTGCTTCCCAGAGTGCTGGGATTACAGGCATGAGCCACTGCAGCTGGCCCAGAATTTTTATCCTGATGGAGGGAGCTCAGGACCATTTTGGAGGCCCCACTGAGAGCCAGCAGGCCTCTGTTATGTGTGCCTAAGAATTGGTGAATTCTGTTCTGTTTGTTTTTCTGCTTTTTGCTTTGAGATGTCATTAAAGTCTAGATGAATTCTGTTTTGGTAGCCATTTGGGAGTTGATGTCTGTGAATGTGTGCCATGGAAGAAACCTTTCAGTAGCAGACAGTCACACTCTTTCTGTTCCTTTGTAGCTGCAGGATGGACTTTCTGGTCCTCTTCTTGTTCTACCTGGCTTCGGTGCTGATGGGTCTTGTTCTTATCTGCGTCTGCTTGAAAACCCATAGCTTGAAAGGCCTGGCCAGGGGAGGAGCACAGGTAAGAATGATTCTTGGATGGCACTGGAATTTGAATACTGTGCTAGTCTAAGAGACTCACTGGTTTTGCTACAGGAGAAAAAAGAGATGCCAGGCTGGGTGCAGTGGCTCACACCTGTAATCCAGCTACTCAGGAGGCTGAGGCAGGAGGATCCCTTGAGCCAGGAGTTTGAAGTTGCCGTGAGCCGTGATCACGCCACTGCACTCCAGCCTGGACTACAGAGTGAGACCCTGTCTCAACAACAACAAAAAAGATGCCACTTAACGTCATTGATGGATTTATTTCGTTGATAGCAGTTGTGGGATATTTCAGAGCCTCTGTCTGTGTGTGTTTTGTGTTCCTGCTGAAAGTCCTCTTGCGGTGGTGCTTTGAGAGAAGAGGTTGCTGTTTTCCTCTAGATTAGATGCCTGTGATTGGGCATGGATGTGAGCAGGGTCCGCCTGGGGGGCTTAATGGGTGACTCTGGGGGATGTATGAGCAGAAAGCTCAGCATCGGCTGGCCCCCCTCCTTCAGGGATCAAAGTGAGCAAAATGGGGCAAGCAGCCTATGGGAAGGCATTGACTTGGGAGGGACCTGGGCCAATGCCCAGTGATCTGGGTGTGGATGCTGGAAGCCGGGATTGAACCCAAGCTGGGGAAGGAGCGGCCTTCACATTGACGTTCCCCGACCCATCCCCTTTGCTCACCTCTCTTTCCCTGAAGACACTGACAGGTGCCTTCGTCAGAATCAGACTAGAAATGGAGTTGGCATGAAAGGAAGACTAGTAGAAAGGAAGACTAGTAGAAAGAATTCCCCTCTTTATTCTCCGCTAAATCACTTCTTTACCCATATAGGGAAACAAAACTTGCTATTACCCAGATTGCCAGCTGTATGTGGAGTGTCTGATTTGTTTGGGAGTGGAGGAAGTGAAAAATGAAATTGAGTCTTTCTCTTTCCTTTTGTTTCAGATATTTTCCTGTATAATTCCAGAACGTCTTCAGAGAGCTGTGCATGGATTGCTTCATTACCTTTTCCATACGAGGTATTTCTATTTCAGAGTTTAAATATTCTCCTCTTTTCTGCTTTGATTATTAATTGTTGAGATCCTCTAGCTTCAGGAAGCTCCTTGTGGTTTCCAGCATGGTGAGGGAAAGAAGGCCGGAAAGAATCACGAGTCCTGAGTTGGGAGCCTCTACTCATAGTTAATCTACCTTTTGAGATGGAGGTTTTAACTTGTCTACTTTTAAAAAGCGATATTTAGAGATTGGGAAAATACCATATTTCTGTTAAATACATGCAGAATGTTTCACATAGTTTTCTATGTAATTCTTACTATTATCTCAAGCCCAAAGGAAGTGGTTGGCTGTTGGTTACTTTCTTTAGTATCATGCAATTTCTTCAAGAAAAAACCCCCATGAACAAGCCATGTGCCTGTTTTCTTTCAGAAACCACACCTTCATTGTCCTGCACCTGGTCTTGCAAGGGATGGTTTATACTGAGTACACCTGGGAAGTATTTGGCTACTGTCAGGAGCTGGACTTCTCCTTGTATTACCTTCTTCTGCCCTATCTGCTGCTAGTTGTAAACCTGTTTTCTTTCACCCTGACTTGTGTAACCAATCCTGGTAAGTTGAGGCTCTTAGCATACAGCATAGTGACAGCTCCACTGTCTTACTAATAGTGCTGCAAACAAGGAGAGGCCCCTCCTGAGGACTTTGTAAAAGATTTGATGTGTAGCATTTTCATTATCTTTCAGTTTTGAGTGTTTTCTAATTTTTTTTCTTCTTCAACCCATGGGTTATTTAAAACCACTTAAAATTTTTAGTTTATCTTTTTAATACTTTCACTTCATTTTGTCATATATAGAGCATGTGATCGGTATGGTACTGTTCCTTTTTTTGTTTTTTAAGACGGAGTCACGCTTTGTTGCCCAGGCTGGAGTGCAGTGACGCGATCTCGGCTCGCTGCAACCTCCGCCTCCCGGGTTCAAGTTCTCCTGCCTCAGACTCCCAAGTACCTAGGACTATAGGCGTGCGCCACCACACCCAGCCAATTTTTGTATTTTTAGTAGAGATGGGGTTTCACCATGTTGTCCAGGCTGGTCTCGAACTCCTGACCTTGTGATCCGCCCGCCTCAGCCTCCCAAAGTGCTGAGATTACAGGCGTGAGCCACTGCACTGGCAAAATTGTACACTTTAAATGGGTGAATTAGGTTTGTGTGTTATGTCTCAATAAAGCTGTTATTAAAAATGAATTGCATGGCTGGGCGCGGTGGCTCACACCTGTAATCCCAGCCTGTTTGGGAGGCCTAGGTGGGAGGATCACCTGAGGTCCGGAGTTCCAGACCAGCCTGGCCAAAATGGTGAAACCCCATCTGTATTAACAAAAAAGATACAAAAATTAGCCAGGCGTGCGTTAGCACGCCTGTAATACCAGCTACTACTCAGGAGGCTTACTTGGGAGAATCACCTGGACCCGAGAGGCAGAGGTTGCAGTGAGCCAAGATCATGCCACTGCATTCCAGCCTGGACGACAAAGTAAGACTCTGTCTCAAAAAAAAAAAAAGAATTACTTAAGATATTAAAGATAGAAGTTTCAGTTGTGTTTTATCAGGACAGGTTTTGTGACCATCCAGTCCACCATATTGCACGAAACTGAACATATGTCCTTACTTTTCCCAGGCGTTATAACAAAAGCAAATGAATTATTATTTCTTCATGTTTATGAATTTGATGAACTGATGTTTCCAAAGAACGTGAGGTGCTCTACTTGTGATTTAAGGAAACCAGCTCGATCCAAGCACTGCAGTGAGTGTGGCTCTCGTGACTCCAGCGGCACCCCCAACAGCACATGTGTGGGCTTTGTCTGTGAGGGAATGTTTCCTGAATCCAAAAGCAGAGCCAGTTCACCCCTAGACATGGTGTGGCTACTACTTGTAGAGTTGAGATAATGGTTTCTTTCAGATGAGTGAGGGTCAGGTCTTGTGTTCCTGTGTAGTAGACAGTCCTCATCTCTGGGCATAACAGCCCTTCCCTTGCCACGTGGCAGGACATGCTCCCCACAAGTTGTTTCTGCGGATGTTGTGTTTGCAGATTTCAGTCCCACAAAGCCTAGTCTTCTGGGGAGGGCCCAACATTCTAGACCAGTGCTGTCTAACAAAAATAGAATGTGGCTGGGTGCAGCGGCTCATGCCAGGAATTCCAGTACTTTGGCAGATCTCTTGAGCCTAGGAGTTCAAGACCAGCCTGGGCACCATGGGGAAACCCCACCTCTATGAAAAATACAAAAGTTGTAGTCCTGGCTACTCAGGAGGCTGAGGCGGGAGGATCACTTGAGCCCAGGAGATCGAGGCTGCAGTAAGCTATGATTAAACCACTGCACTCCAGCCTCAGCAACAGAGCAAGACCCTGTCTCAGAAAAAAAAAAAAACACCATGAATAGAAAGTTTTTAAAAATGTTTTTCAGAATGTGGCTGTGCTTGGAGACAGTTTTAATCAGGATGTTATTTAACCTAACATATGTAAAATATCACTTTAACATGTAATCAATGTAAAAAATTCTTCATGAGATAGTTTATATTCTCTTTTTCATACGAAGCCTTTGAAATCTGGTGTGTGTATTTTACATTTACAGCACATCTTGATTTGGACACTAAATTTTCATGTGGAAATACTTGTGTATTTAGATTTAATAAAATGTACAGTTGAAAAAGTAGGCTCACATGTGCAAGCTATATTCAGATATTCTTAAAAGTTTTCCAATATCTGAACTCGGTATCAAAAAAATAATTTTCCTTTACCATCCATGTCTACATTGACATAATGATTCATCTTAATCAGAAGAACTGACTTGACTTTAAAGCAGGAACACCAGTTTTAAAACTATGTCTATCCAAGTCAAGTAAATTAACTAACTCTTGTGTTGCCTCCATATTCACACTGAATTCAAAGGAGTATTGTAGTAAAAAAAAAAACTGTAAATTTGTTAATATTGACAAAATGTCCTTTCCGTTTTTTGGTTTGTTTTTTGAGATAGGGTCTCACTTCGTTACCCAGGCTGGAGTGCTGTGGTGTGATCATAGCTCACTGCAGCCTTGACCTCCTGTGCTCAAGTGATCCTCCCGCCTAGCCTCTGAGTAGCTGGGACCACGGGTGCATGCCGCCACCACCTCAGATTTGTCTTGTAGTCAGATTGCAAATGCTCAATACCCACATTTGGCTGGTGGCTCCTGTACTGGACACCACAGTACCAAAAGCTTAGTTTGGAACTAAGCAGCTGCCATTTTCCTCTGATGACACATCCAGTGGACAGATTGTGAAAATCTCAGCAGGTGTGCGGTGTCCTTGTCTCATCAAGCACCATCCCAGCACATGCCCCCTCGTTTCTGTGCAGGTGTGTGTAACTGGTGTGTGCACCGTTTCGACCATCACTGTGTTTGGGTGAACAACTGCATCGGGGCCTGGAACATCAGGTACTTCCTCATCTACCTCTTGACCTTGACGGCCTCGGCTGCCACCGTCGCCATTGTGAGCACCACTTTTCTGGTCCACTTGGTGGTGATGTCAGATCTATACCAGGAGACTTACACTGATGACCTTGGACACCTCCATGTTATGGACACAGTCTTTCTTATTCAGGTAATTATGCTGTAGGTTTCTGACTTCAAGTTTCAGAATTGCAAAAAGGACATTTATTTTTCCAGTAAAAGCATGAAGTTAGGTGGGGTGTGGTGGCTCATGCCTGTAATCCCAGCACTTTTGGAGGCCGAGGTGGGAGGATCGCATGAGGCTAGGAGTTCAGGACCAGCTTTGGCAACACCCAAATGTCCATCAACTGATGATTGAATAACTGGTCTCCTATAGAGACCTTGCCTCTACAAAAAATACAAAAATGAGCCGGAGCTGGGTGCAGTGGCTCATGCCTGTAATCCTAGCACTTTGAGAAGCCAAGACAAGCAGATTGCCTGAGCTCAGGAGTTTGAGACCAGCCTGGGCAACATGGTGAAACCCCATCTCTACTAAAATACAAAAAATTAGCTGGGTGTGGTGGCACGTGCCCATTGTTCCAGCTACTTGGGAGGCTGAGGCACAAGAATCGCTTGAACCCGGGAGGGAGAGGTTGCAGTGAGCTGAGATTGCACCACTGCACTCCAGCCCGGGTGACAGAGCAAGACCCTGTCTCAGAAACAAACAAACGTGAAGTTTTTCCTTTTTCTAAACTGATACAAAATTCACATATTGGGCCGGGCATGGTGGCTCACAGCTGTAATCCCAGCACTTTGGGAGGCCGAGCTGGGTGGATCACCTGAGGTCACTAGTTCAAGACCAGCCTGGCCAACGTGGTGAAACCTCGTCTCTACTAAAAATACAAAAAAGTTAGCCAGGCGTGGTGGCCAGCATCTGTAATCCCAGCTACTCGGGAGGCCGAGGCAGGAGAATCACTTGAACCTGGGAGGCGGAGGTTGCAGTGAGCTGAGGTTGCGCCGTTGCACTGCAGCCTGGGCAACAAGAGCGAAAGAGTGAAACTCCGTCTCAAAAAAAAAAAAAAAAAATTCACATATCATAAAATTCACCCTTTAAAGTATCCCACAGTGGTATGAGTATATTCACAGACTTGTTCAGCCCTCACTACTATCTAATTTCAGAACATTTCATCATCCCCAAAAGGAAACACTCCCCATTCCCTCCTCCCCCAGACCCAGCTAATCACTAATCTACTTTCTGTCTTTCGGGATAGGCCTTTTCTGGATACTTCATATAAATGGAATCATGCAATATATGGTCTTTTCCACTGGCTTCTTTCTTGTGGCACAAGGTTTTCAGGGTTAATTCATGTAGCACGAATCTACTTCATTCCTTTTGTTTATTTGGGATGGAGTCTCGCTCTTTTTGCCCAGGCTGGAGTGCAATGGTGTGATCTTGGCTCACTGCAACCTCTGCCTCGGGTTGAAGCAATTCTCCTGCCTCAGTCTCCCGTGTAGCTGGGATTACAGGCATGAGCCACCACACCTGGCTAATTTTTGTAATTTTAGCAGAGAAGGGGTTTTACCATGTTGGCCAGGCTTGTCTTGAGCTCCTGACCTCCAGTGATCCACCCACCTCGGCCTCCCAAAGTGCTGGGATTACAGGCGTGAGCCCCCGTGCCCGGCCTTACTTAATTCTTTTTTATGGCTGAATAGTATTCCATTATATGGATAGACTGAATTTTAATTATTTGTTCATCAGTTGATGGACATTTTGGTGTTTTCACTTTTTGGCTATTTTTGAATAATACTGCTGTGAACATTCATGTACAAGTTTTTTGTGTGGACATATGTTTTTATGTTTATAAAACATGTTGTATGTTTATGTTTTTATGTTTTATGTTTATATTTCTCTTGGGTAAATTCCACCTAGAAGTGGAACTGCTGGGTCATAAGGTAACTTTTTTTTTTTTTTTGAGACAGAGTCTCACTCTGTCACCTAGGCTGGAGTGCAGTGGTACCATCACAGCTCACTATGACCCGGAACTCCTGGGCTCAAATGCTCCCACCTCGGCCTCCCAAAGTGCTGGGATTACCGGTGTGAGCCACCATGACTGGCCCAGAATAACTTGATTTGAGGTCTTTATATAATAATGACAGTGAATCTTTTGTTATACTGGTTTTTTGTTTGTGGATCTTTTGGATCTTGGGAATGGGGTTTTGGGTTTTTTGGGGTTTTTTGGTATAGAAAAGTTCAGACATTCTTTCTCATCAAATCTCTTTTCTTTGTAACTTCAACAAGAAAGTCTCCTCCATCAGGAGTTTTGTTAAATGTTCTCTTTTCTTGTGACTTTCAAAAATATTAAACTTTCTAAATTCTTCATTTTGCTTATTACAAAAATAGCTTACAAAACTTTAAGCAGCGCAGTTCCTATGGTCATACACCATTTATGGAGTCAGTTTTGTTTTTACCCAAACAAGATGACAGTGTAATCCTTACATCTTGCATTTCTCATTAGGCAATATATTAAATCTTTTCACAATCAGTACATAGAAATTGACATCATTTTTAATGGCTCCTTGTTTTCCCATTGTGTGACCATCACAGAGTTTACCCTTCCTGATGGATGGACAGTTAACTTGTTTCTTGGCCGGGCGCAGTGGCTCATGCCTGTAATCCCAACAATTTGGGAGGCCAAGGCAGGAGGATCACTCAAGGCCAGGAGTTTGAAAGCAGCCTGGGCAACCCAGCAAGACCCTGTTTCTATTGACTTTTTTATTTATTTGTTTTTTTTTGAGATGGAGTCTCGCTCTGTTGCCTAGGCTGGAGTGCAGTCGCACAATCTCAGCTCATTGCAACTTTCACTGCCCGGGTTCAAGCAATTCTTCTGCCTTAGCCTCCTGAGTAGCTGGGATTACAGGCATGTGCCACCACGCCTGGCTAATTTTTGTATTTTTAGTAGAGACGGGGTTTCACCATGTTGGCCAGGCTGGTGTCAAACTCCTGACCTCAAGTGATCTGCCCGCCTCGGCCTCCCAAAATGCTGGGATTATAGGCGTGAGCCCTTGCACCCGGCCCCTGTTTCTATTTATTAAGAAAAGGAAAAAAACTTCAGAAGAGGAGCTGATAAAATCAATGATACAATGAATATCCGTGTACATCTATTTTTGGGGTTGTATTGTTTTAAGAAAGACATTGATCTCTTTTGTCCATCTGGATTTTACTTTGATGAATGGAGTTGGCATTTATTTTATAAACAGCTAACTGGAATAGCACATTTCCTAAGTAAACTTTCCCTTTTCCTTCAGTGGGAACACTTCATTCATCCCACAGGAAACTCTTGTATGTACTGGGATTATTCCTGGGCTGCTTCTCAGTGCTGTTTATGTTCAGTTTGTCACATTTGGACACAGGTAGGTGGGCTGAGGAAGCAGCGCTGGTGGCTGTGGCAGGCCCAGGGTTGGCTGGTGTTCACTCTCACGGATGTCACAGTCCAGCTACCTAAAGCACTGCCTTTTCTCTGCCCCTAGTACCTGTTCCTGACTTTTCCACGGATTGTCTTCATGCTGGGCTTTGTCATGGTCCTGAGCTTCCTCCTGGGTGGCTACCTGTGCTTTGCCCTGTATTTGGCGGCCACCAACCAGACTACTAATGAGTGGTACAGAGGTGACTGGGCCTGGTGCCAGCATTGTCCCCTTGTGGCCCGGCCTCCGTCAGCAGAGCCCCAAGTCCACCGGAACATTCACTCCCACGGGCTTCGGAGCAACCTTCAAGAGATCTTTCTACCTGCCTTTCCATGTCATGAGAGGAAGAAACAAGAATGACAAGTGTGTGACTGCCTTTGAACTGTAGTTCCCGTTTATTTACACATGTGGATCTTCGTTTTCCAAGCACGGCTTGTTTGTTTTGATTTCTGCTGTGCTTATAAATCACTTTCGGTGGGCAAGGGAGAGGGGAAAATGGGTGTTGACTGAGGAATCCCCCTTGCTTATCTTCTTTTGAAACCTGGCATCTCTGAAGTCCTGGTGTCAAGGGGATCAAGAGATGACTTCTTAGAGGTTCCAGGTGACGCTGAGACCTTGGTGTCTCTAAACTCTGGGCATGTGGACAGGAGGGGCTTGCGGCCGTGTCTCTGACCTGTCTGATGTGCAGGAGGGTCTCATTGACTCAGCGCCTGCGCGTTGTGCCTGGCTGTGCTCTTTTATGCCCCCTGTATTCTCTCTCCCCGAGGGGATTTTCATCTCAACAACAGAGTGTTGTCACCCAGGCCTGCCTTCTGGCCAGTATGGGCTTGTACACCAGCACATTCCTGCATGTGTGGCCTCCAGCCTGCCCTCCTCTGGCCACATTCAAGTCCTTTCTGATCAGTTTAAAATTTGTGAAAGTGAACTGCCACCTATTTCAGAGAGTTGACTGCCAGAAACGAGGTCTTGGTGCGGAAGGTCTTTGGAGTGGGAGGGCTCTCAGGTGCAGGTGGCAGGTGTTCTGCACCTTGCTAGGCCAAGGAGCCCTCAGTCAGAGAGGCCGGGAAGTGGGAGTCAGGGGCAGGGGGCCTTCCAGCCATCTTCCCCCGTAGCCCCCCAGCTGAGAACAGATGGAAACGTGAAGACGGGTAGCTGGGGCGGCCAGGGAACCCAAGTCCCTTGGCCGAAGCCAAAGCCCGGCACCACCCCCTATCCTTGCTGGTAGAAAGCACCGTGAAATCAACCAGCGGCAGCTCTGAACGCGACGCAGAGCCGGCGAGGGAGCCTGGGCAAGGACGGAGCGGGCCTGCACCGGCGGTTGGGCGGGCTCCGGGGGCGGGGTCCACCTGGGACCGCGGCGCGCCCCTCACCGCTCGCGCCGCCAGGGGGCGCCCTCCGGAGAGTGCGCCTAGGCCGTGGCCTGCGCTTGGCCCCTGCGGGCCGCCGTCTCCGTGCCCGGCATTCGGCCGCCGTTCTGCTGCGCTGCTGCGGCTCCCGGCGGCTCCTGGCGGCGCCGCAATCGGACCTTCGGGCGCCTACTGGCCGGCGGCAGCGGCGATGGCCTCCTGAGCAGGCAGGGAGCAGGCGGCGGCAGGCGGGCAAGCGGGCGGGTGCCGCAGCCCAGGTCCGGGTCGCGCCTCTTTGTTTCCACGGGTAGCGGCGCAGCCCCGGGCCCCGGGCGGAAGTGAGACGCGCTCGGCGCGGGGGCCGCGGCGGCCGCACCATGAGCGACATCCGCCACTCGCTGCTGCGCCGCGACGCGCTGAGCGCCGCCAAGGAGGTGTTGTACCACCTGGACATCTACTTCAGCAGCCAGCTGCAGAGCGCGCCGCTGCCCATCGTGGACAAGGGCCCCGTGGAGCTGCTGGAGGAGTTCGTGTTCCAGGTGCCCAAGGAGCGCAGCGCGCAGCCCAAGGTGCGGCCCGAGACGGTCGGGTGCCTGGGCCCCGCAGGCAGGCGGGCGGGCCTTTTCCCCAGCGATGCAGGGCTGTGTCAAGCCGCGGGCGCCCCATGTCCAGGAGCCCCGCGCTCGCGCTCGGCCTCGTTCCTGCAGCAGCCCCCAAACCCGTCTCCGGGTCCTGCAGTGTTGCTCAGCTGCCTGTCCAGTCTGCGGGGCGTGTGACAGCCGAGTCTTGTGTTAAAGGGACAAACTGGCGACTGCCCGCTCCCTAGAGGTCTGTTGGGCTGTTACCGAAAGGCTCATCCTGAGCCCTCCAGGAGGATGTATAATGATCTGTATGGCTTTCTTCTTACATCTTTTTCTTTCTTTTCTCTCTCTGCCTTTTTTTTTTTTTTTTTTTTTTTTGAGACAAGGTTTCACTATGTTGCCCAGGCTGGAGTGCAGTGGTGCAATCACAGCTCACTACAACCTTGAACTCCTGGGCTCAAGTAATCCTCCCGCCTCATCCTTCTGAGTAGCTGGAACTCCAGGCATGCACCACCATGCCCAGCTAATTTTTGAATGTTTTGTAGAGATGGGGCCTCCCTGTGTTTACCCAGGCTGGTCTCAAACTCCTGGGCTCAAGATTCTCTCTCCTTGGCCTCCAAAGTGTTGGAATTACAGGCGTGAGCCACAACCCCTGGCCTATATGACTTTTTTCTAAGATTAACAGCAAAGATCTCCCTGAGACCTGAGCTTTACGAAGGGCGAAAAGTTCTAAGGGAGCTTTACGAAGGGCGAAAAGTGAGTTCTACGGGAAAATACTGTTATTTCCTGTTTTCCTTTTTTTTTTTTGAGACAGAGTCTCACTCTGTCACCAGGCTGGAGTGCAGTGGTGCGATCTCGGCTCACTGCAACCTCCGCCTCCCGGGTTCAAGCGAGTTTCCTGCCTAAGCCTCCCGAATAGCTGGGATTACAGGTGCCTGCTACCATGCCCGGCCAATCTTTGTATTTTTAGTAGAGATGGGGTGTCACCATGTTGGCCAGGCTGGTCTCGAACTCTTGACCTCGTGACTCGCCCGCCTCGGCCTCCCAAAGTGCTGGGATTACAGGCAGGAGCCACCGCGCCCAGTCTATTTCCTGTTTTCTTAATGTATGAGTTAATAAGTACGTTACAGCCACATTTCTTAACGCTTTTCCTGGATTTCTTTTGCAGAGACTGAATTCACTTCAGGAGCTTCAACTTCTTGAAATCATGTGCAATTATTTCCAGGAGCAAACCAAGGACTCTGTTCGGCAGATTATTTTTTCATCCCTTTTCAGCCCTCAAGGGAACAAAGCCGATGACAGCCGGATGAGCTTGTTGGGAAAACTGGTCTCCATGGCGGTGGCTGTGTGTCGAATCCCGGTGTTGGAGTGTGCCGCCTCCTGGCTTCAGGTACTGCTCAAGAGAGACCCTCGGCCAGGTGCGGTGGCTCATGCCTGTAATCCCAGCACTTTGGGAAGCTGAGGTGGGCAGATCACTTGAGGTCAGGGGTTCAAGACCAGCCTGACCAACGTGGCAAAATCATGTCTCTACTAAAAATACAAAATTAGCCGGGCATGGTGTTGCATACCTGTAACCCCAACTACTCAGGAGGCTGAGGCAGGAGAATCGCATGAACCCAGGAGGCAGAGGTTGCAGTGAGCTGAGATGGTGCCATTGCACTCCAGCCTGGGTGACAGAGCAAGACTCCATCTCAAAAAAAAAAAAGAGAGAGTTTCTCCTGAGAGTCTCTGAAGAGGAGTTTGCTGTTCGGAATTCTCATTTAATTAGATTTCTGAAGTGTTTTTTGTTTGTTTGTTTGTTTGTTTAAATAATTTTTTTAGGCCATGCTTAGTGGTTCACTCCTGTAATCCCAGCACTTTGGGAGGCCGAAGAGGGGCAGATCACTTGAGGTCAGGAGTTTGAGACAAGCCAGGCCAACATGGTGAAACCCTGTCTCTACTAAAAATACAGAAATTAGCCAGGCATGGTAGCACGCGCCTGTGGTCCCAGCTATTTGGGAGGCTGAGGCAGGAGAATCATGTGAACATGGGAGGTGGAGGTTGCCGTGAGTCGAGATTGTGTCACTGCACTCCAGCCTGGGTGACAGAGTGAGACTCAGTCTCAAAAAAAAAAAAAATTTTTTTTTTTAATTAGGGTGTGTGTTTTTTCTTTTCCTTTTTTTTTTTTTTTTCTGACAGGGTTTCAGTCTGTCACCCAGGGTGGAGTGCAGTGGCGCAATCTTAGCTCACTACAACCTTTGCCTCCTGGGCTCAAGTGATCCTCCTACCTCAGCCCCCCAAGTAGCTGGGACCACAGGCACACACCACCATGCCTGGTTAATTTTTGTATTTTTTGTAGAGACAGGGTTTCACCATGTTGCCCAGACTGGTCACGAACTCCTGAGGTCAAGCGATCCTCCTGCCTCAGCCTCCCAAAGTGCCGGGATTATAGGCATGAGCCACTGCGCCCGGCCTAAGAATAGGATTTTAAGAGAAATTTAGCAAGTACTGCTTTAAACAAACGTTTTCATCATGTAGCAGTTCACAGACTCTCCTGAATCTCTTCAATGTGATAGCAGCTGTTAATTTTTACCTGTGGCATCTCACCTGGGATCCTGTAGGGTATAGAAGTTGTCATTTCCTTACCTGAAAGCAGAAATGGTGTTTCCTAAGTAAACTGTAAAGCAAGAGCTGGCAGATGTTTTATGTAGAGGGCAAGATAGTGAACTATCTTAGGCTTTCTGGGTCTTGTAGTCTCTTTCACAGCTGCTCACCTCTGCCCTTCTAGTGCAAGAACAGCTTTAGGCAGTAGGCAAATGAATAAGCGCGATCATGTCTCAGGGAAATTTTACTAACAAAAACGGGTGGTGGGACAAATTTGGTCTGTGGGGTGGGTTTTTTTTTTTTTTTTTTTTTTTTGGGACAGAGTCTTGCTCTGCCGCCCAAGCTGGAGTGCAGTGGTGTGATCTCGGCTCACTGCAAGCTCCGCCTCCCAGGTTCACGCTATTCTCCTGCCTCAGCCTCTCGAGTAGCTGGGACTACAGGCACCTGCCATCAGTGGTGCTGGCCAATTTTTTTGTATTTTTAGTAGAGATGGGGTTTCATCGTGTTAGCCAGGATGGTCTTGATCTCCTGACCTCGTGATCCGCCTGCCTCGGCCTCCCAAAATGCTGGGATTACAGGCGTGAGCCACCGCACCCAGTCAGGTGGTTTTTTTTGTTTTTTTTTTTTTTTTTGGTGACGGTCTTGCTCTGTTGCTCATGCCGGAGTGCAGTGGTGTGACCATGGGGCTCACTGCAGACTCAGCCTTCCCAGGCTCAAGCCATCCTCCCACCTCGGCCTCCTGAGTAGTTGGGACTACAGGTGTCTGCCACCATATCTGGCTAATTTTTTTCTATTTTTTAGAGAGATGGGTTCTTGCTGTGTTGCCCAGGCTCATCTGGAACTCCTGGGCTCAAGTGATCCTCCCTCCTCGGCCTCCCAAAGTGTTGGGATGACAGGCATGAGCCACCGTGCCCAGCCTGGTCAGTGGGCTTTAGATTGCCCATCCCTGCTTCAGTGTAAGCCTTTAACATTTTTTTTTTTTTTTTTTGAGATGAAGTTTTGCTTTTGTTGCCCAGGCTGGAGTGCAGTGGTGTGATCTTGGCATACTGCAATCTCTGCTTTTCAGGTGTAAGCGATTCTCCTGCCTCAGCCTTCCAAGTAGCTGGGATTACAGGCATGCCCCACCATTCCCAGTTAATTTTGTATTTTTAGTAGAGATGGGTTTCACCATGCTGGCCAGGCTGGTCTCGAACTCCTGACCTCAGGTGATCACCTGCCTCGGCCTCTCAAAGTGTTGGGATTACAGATGTGAGCCACCCCACTCGGCCCTGTTAACATCTTTTGTTTGTCTTGGAAGTGGTTCTGCCAGTTCTGGTGGTGGTCACTGTGTGTGCATAGTTGCTGGTCTACTCACTCACAACATCTGTAGTTACGTGGACTGTGTGGTTTCTTTCCAGCGGACGCCCGTGGTTTACTGTGTGAGGTTAGCCAAGGCCCTTGTGGATGACTACTGCTGTTTGGTGCCGGGATCCATTCAGACGCTGAAGCAGATATTCAGTGCCAGCCCAAGATTCTGCTGCCAGTTCATCACCTCCGTTACCGCGCTCTATGACCTGTCGTCAGGTAAACTTTAAACAGGTTATTTCTATGAAAGAAGCTTCAGTCAATGGCTAGTTTTATTTTCCACTGAATACCCAGGTGAAGTGTCCAGTGAATGCTTTAGCTGTTTTGTCTCTGAAATGTATATTTTAATTTTTATTATTTTTTGAGATGGAGTCTGTTGCCCAGGCTGGAGTGCAGTGGTGTGATCTCAGCTCACTGTAACCTCCCCCTCCCGGGTTCAAGCAGTTCTCCTCCCTCAGCTTCCCGAGTAGCTAGGACTATAGCAGGCATGCACCGCTACTCCCGGCTAATTTTTTTGTGCGTTTTTAGTAGAGATGGGGTTTTACTGTGTTGGCCAGGCCGATCTCAAACCCCTGATCTCAAGTGATCCACCCGCCTCGGCCTCCCAAACTGCTGGGATTATAGGCGTGCGCTACTGTGCCCAGCTGAGTTTTTATTTTTTATTTTTTGAGACAGGGTTTCACTCTGTCACCCTGTCTGGAGTGCAGAGGCGTGATCCCTGCTCACTGCAGTCTCTGCCCCCAAGGCTCAAGTGTTTCTCCTGTCTCAGCCTCTCAAGTAGTTGGGACTACAGGTGCATGCCACCACGCCTGGCTAATTTTTGTATTTTTTGTAGAGACGGGGTTTCGCCATGTTGTCCAGGTTGGTCTTGAACCCTGAGCTCAAGCAATTCTCCCTCAGCCTGCTGAGTAGTCAGGACCACAGGTTTGCAACGCCATGCCTGGCTAATTTTTTATATTTTTTGTAGAGATGGAGTTTCACCGTGTTGCCCAGGGTGGTTTTGAACTCCTGGACTCAAGCAATCCTCCCACCTCGGCCTCCTAAAGTGTCGGCATTACAGGTGTGAGCCATTGCACCCAGCCTGAAATGTGTGTGTTTAATTTAGGCTAAAAGCTAAAGGTATGGGCCACCTGGACGTGTGCAGTTTGCTAAGAGGGAACTATTCTTAGTGATACCCATTTGCCTGAGGTGCAATGGTCCAAGTGGCAGGCAGCCCAGAAAGCAAGGTCTGGTGTCTGTGAGATGTGACCCACTCCCTGGACATATGACTTGATTTTTTATCATTCCCATGCTTTCTTTAATTTTTTTTACTTTTTTGGATATAGAATCTTGCTCTGTTGCACAGGCTGCTGGAATATGGTGGTGCAGTCGTAGGTCACTGTAGCCTCAAAACTCCTAGGCTCAAGTGATCCTCCCACCACAGCGTTCCAGGTCGCTGGGACTGTAGGCACACACTACCAGGCCTGGCTGACAAAACCTGCTTTTCTGCTGCTGTTTCCGATTCCTCCTCCTCTGCCCTTGGCTGTTGCTGCTCACAGGGCTGACGGATAGTCTCTTTCTCTTCGTGGTCTCATAGCCAAACCAGCACTTTGAAAGCCTTCAACAGCATCTGTCATTTTTATTCAGTCCAGTATCGGTCTCCCACCAGCCTCCTGACTATTTTTGAGCCCTCTTTTTTTTTTTTCTTTTTTTGAGACAGTCTCCCTCTGTCGCCCGGGCTAGAGTGCAGTGGCATGATCTCGGCTCACTGCAACCTCCGCCACCTGGGTTTAAACGATTCTCCTGCCTCAGCCTCCTGAGTAGCTGGGACTACAGGCATGCACCACCACGCGTGGCTAACTTTTGTATTTTTAGTAGGGATGGGGTTTCACCATATTGGCCAGGCTGGTCTCGAACTCCTGACCTCCCGATCCACCCATCTCGGCCTCCCAAAGTGCTGGGATTACAGGCGTGAGCCACCGCGCCCAGCCGAGCCTTCTTTTATCTGTCACCCCCTTTTTTTTTTTTTTTTTTTTTTTGAGACGGAATCTCACTCTGTTGTCCAGGCTGGAGTGCAGTGGCATGATCTTGGCTCACCACAACCTCTGCCTTCTGGGTTTAAGAGATTCTCTTTCCTCAGCCTCCCGAGTAGCTGGGATTATAGGTGTGTGCCACCACACCTGGCTACTTTTTGTATTTTTAGTAGAGGTGGGGTTTCACCATGTTGGCCAGGTTGGTCTTAAACTCTTGACCTCAGATGATCCAGCCGGCTCGGTCTCCCAAAGTGCTGAGATTACAGGTGTGAGCCACTGTGCCCGGCCACCTTTTCTCTTGTTGTTAGGTTTTGTAGCTCTCTTGAGAAAGTTTGTGTGGAAATATTGTGAACGTGCAAGCACATGCCATATTTGTACGCTAATTTCTTTTTTTCTTGTTGTTTGTTTTTGTTTTTTGAGACGGAGTCTTGCTCTGTCGCCCAGGCTAGAGTGCAGTGGCACGATCTCGATTCACTGCAAGCTCCGCCTCCCAGGTTCAAGCGATTCTCCTGCCTCAGCCTCCCGAGTAGCTGGGACTACAGGCGCCCGCCACCACACCTGGCTGATTTTTTGTGTTTTTAGTAGAGACGGGGTTTCACCGTGTTAGCCAGGATGGTCTCGATCTCCTGACCTCATGATCCGCCCGCCTCGGCCTCCCAAAAGTTCTGGGATTACAGGCGTGAGCCACTATGCCAGCCGCATATGCTAATTTCATACTCTCCTTTTCCTAGCAGTTTCCCCGTGGAATGGGAGGCAGGTGTTGGGGAGCAGGGCCATGCTGCTGCAGTGGGATTTCCCCTCTCCCTCCTCCAAAGGCTTCCTAAGAGCTGTTAACAGCTGGGAGCAGTATTCAGGTCTTTCATCTTCCAATAGGAAAGATTTCACTGAACCCAGCTATGGTATCATAGTTGCCTTTTTGGCTTTTTTTTTTTTTTTTTTTGAGATGGAGTCTCCTCTGTCACCTAGGCTGGAGTGCAGTGGTGTGATCTCGGTTCATTGCAACCTCCACTTCCCAGGTTTAAGCGAGTCTCCTGCCTCAGCCTCCTGAGTAGCTGGGGCTGTAGGCATGCGCCACCACGCCGGGCTAATTTTTGTATTTTTCGTGGAGTCAGGGTTTCACCCTGTTGGCCAGGCTGATCTCAAACTCCTGACTTTAAGTGATCTCCCTGCCTCAGCCTCCCAAAGTGCTGAGATTACAGGCATGAGCAACCGCACCTGACCTACCTTTTAAGTCATTGGTTATTCCAGACCAACGAGTACAGAAACTGGCCTTACCATGGGGAATGGATGAGTTAGCATATGGAACAGGAAATAATATTCAGGGAATGCCACTGACACAGCAGAGCAGATCTGAAACACAGTGTTTTTCTCTTAAGCCAGTATGTCCATTGAGATGTTGGTGATTTCTCAAGTCACTGCCACACAGCAGTGGCCCTGGAAGTCACCATCCGAATGGTGATTGAAACCGCTTTTGGGCACTTCTGGTAACAGGAGAGCATTCTTGGGGAGTCTGTGTCTTCAAAGCACAAAAAGGAAGATACCCACATAATGATATCCCCCCTTTCCTGGATGGCGCTGAGAACGCGGGACTCTAGAGATCCTAACTGGGATCCTAGAGACTGAGGACTCACGAAGTGCACACACCAACGTGTATGATGAGGGCACACCTGCACAAGTGTGCACACACACACATTTTCTACAGGCTGGTAGAGATGTGTCAGCTCAGATCTGAGGGGGCAGGGATACACTGGAGAGGTGGGTATGACCTGGCGTTGCCCAGACAGAAATATCTCTGTGAAATCAAGAGGCTGCACACATGGCCAGGCGGGGTGGCTCACACCTGTAATGCCGGCACTTTGGGAGGCCGAGGTGGGCGGATCACCTGCAGTCAGGAGTTCGAGACCAGCCTGGCCAACATGGCAAAACCCCGTCTCTACTACAAATACAAAAATTAACCAGTGTGGTGGCAGGCGCCTGTAGTCCCAGCTACTCGGGATGCTGAGGCAGGAGAATCGCTTGAACCCGAGGCAGAGTTTGCAGTGAGCCGAGATCACGCCACTGCGCTCCAGCCTGGACAAACAGCAAGACTCCGTCTCAAAAAAAAAAAAGGCACACAGGACAGCAGCTGCTCCCCGCTGTAGCCATCGTCTCACCACAGTAGGTGGGCAGGGCGGTTCATACTCCAACAGTTGGCAGGAATCATCTCAGATGGTGGGCACAGCCCCAGAGAGGGGGCTGAGGACCCACTCCTGTGCACACAGCCAGCCTAAGGGTATTGCACACCAAGCCCCACATGCGCAGTATAGCCTCCTGATTAAAAGCCAGGCTGCTGAGGTCACATCTGGGCCGTACGCTTTTTGTGTGTGTGTATGTGTGTGTGTGTGTTTTTTTTTTTTTTTTTTTTTTTTCTGAGACAGGATCTCACTCTGTCGCTCAGGCTGTTGTACAGTGGGACAATCACAGCTGACTGCAACCATGACCTCCCAGTATCAAGTGATCCTCCCATCTCAGCCTCCTGAATAGCTGGGAATATAGATGTGCACCATCACTCCCGGCTAATTTTTAAGAATTTTTGTAGAGACTGGGTCTCACTATGTTTCCAGGGCTGGTTTCGAACTCCTGAACTCAAGTGATCCTCCTGCTTTGGCTTCCCAAAGTGCTGGGATTGCAGGTGTGAGTCTGGGCCACATACTTATGACGAGTCCTGGGGAAATCACTTGACATGACTGTGCCTCAGTTTCCTTGTCCTTTGTATGAGACTAATCACTGGGGTGGAGGGAGGTTAAACGAGTTCGTCTGTGTAAAGGATGGAGACCTGTGCTGGGCTCATAGGAAGCCCAGACTAAGTGTCTGGGCCACAGAGCCTGCCAGGTCTCAGGGATCACATCTCTGAGGGTTGCTTAGATGAGGGTTCCAGGTTTGGGGTTGGGATGGCCCTTGGCAGCAGCCAGATGACTGACAGGACTCTGAGCTGCTCCCTGAAGGCCACCATTGCTGTCACTGCCCCATACAGGAGACACTGAGCACCGGGAGGACACGTACTCAGGAGGGAAGGGGTGACGTGTGGCAGTGTGGGATAGAAAAAGTGTGGAATTTTATCTAAATTAACATGCAGGAGGAAATTTCTCCAAAGCATGATGGAGTTCCAGGGAATTGTAGACTAAAGTATTTCTGCAGCCTCTCCCTTGCTCCAGGGTCCTGGGCACTGGGATGTGAAAGTGACTGAGATGAGAGTCCCAGTCCCCCTGGAGTGGATGTTCTAGGAAAGGGGACAGAAAATAGCTAAGCCAGGAGGCGTGATCTGGATCATCAGGTGGGCAGTGCCATGGGCCCTGGGGTCAGGCTTCCCTCTCTCCACTCCTGCCCCTGTCCTCGAGGCCAAGAGCGCTCCTGACCTAATGGTCTTTGTTTGCAGATGACCTCATCCCACCTATGGACTTGCTTGAAATGATTGTCACCTGGATTTTTGAGGACCCAAGGTTGATTCTTATCACTTTTTTAAATACTCCGATTGCGGCCAATCTGCCAATAGGATTCTTAGAGCTCACCCCGCTTGTTGGATTGATCCGCTGGTGTGTGAAGGCCCCCCTGGCTTATAAAAGGAAAAAGAAGCCTCCCTTATCCAATGGCCACGTCAGCAACAAGGTCACAAAGGACCCGGGCGTGGGGATGGACAGAGACTCCCACCTCTTGTACTCGAAACTCCACCTCAGCGTCCTGCAGGTCCTCATGACGCTGCAGCTGCACCTGACCGAGAAGAATCTGTATGGGCGCCTGGGGCTGATCCTCTTCGACCACATGGTCCCGCTGGTAGAGGAGATCAACAGGTTGGCGGATGAACTGAACCCCCTCAACGCCTCCCAGGAGATCGAGCTCTCGCTGGACCGGCTGGCGCAGGCTCTGCAGGTGGCCATGGCCTCAGGAGCTCTGCTGTGCACGAGAGGTGGGTGCCTCCCTGGCCCAGGTTTCCTAGTGCGGGGACACCACCGCCCTGCAGAGGGAAAGAGGGCTCCTGGACAGACACTGTTTTTGCTTCATTTAGGACTTCTTTTCCTCCTAGTGAACACGGGAGGAAGGTGTCCCAGCCCTGGCCCAGGTCTCCTAGTGCGGGGACACCACCGCCCTGCAGAGGGAAAGAGGGGCTCCTGGACAGACACTGTTTTTGCTTCATTTAGGACTTCTTTTCCTCCTAGTGAACATGGGAGGAAGGTGTCCCAGCCGTGCCCCACGCACTGCACCCTCCCTGCTCACCCCGTCAGGGTCCTAACATCCCACAGATGGGAGGTCTCAGTGTCGCCCAGGACTGGGGACTCCTCGAGAGCCTAGATAGCTTTCCTTCCGAGAAACCCTTTTTCTTTTTTATTTTATCTTATTTTTATTTATTTATTTATTGCAACAGAGTCTCACACTGTTGTCCAGGCTGGAGTGCAGTGGCTCGATCTCAGCTCAGTGCAACCTCCATCTCCTGGGTTTAAGCAATTATCCTGCCTCAGCCTCCTGAATAGCTGGGACTATGGGCATGCGCCACCATGCCTGGCTAATTTCTGTGTTTTTAGTGGAGACAGTTGTACTATGTTGGCCAGGATGGTCACCTGGTGGCCACCTCTGCCATCCAAAGTGCTGGGATTACAGGCATGAGCCACCGCGCCGTTTCTTTTTCTGTGTCCTTTTTGATTCTTATTTCTCTCTTTTTATGAGACAGGGTCTCTCACTCTTGTTGCCCAAGCTGGAGTGCAGTGGCACGATCGTAGCTCACCACAGTGTCCAACTCCTGAGCTCAAGCAATCCTCCTCCCTCAGCCACACAGAGTAGCTGGGACTACAAGCGTGTACCACCACACCCAGCTAATTTTTTAAAAAGATTTTTGTAGAGTCAGGGTCTCACCGTCTTGTCCAGGCTAGTTTCAAACTCTTGGGTTCAAGTGATCTTCCCGCCTCAGCCTCCCAAAAGTGCTAGGATTACCACTGTGCCTGTCCTTGTCCTTTTTTATTGAGGCATAATTTTTTTTTTTTTTTCCGAGATGGAGTCTCGCTCTGTCACCCAGGCTGGAGTGCAGTGGCGTGATCTCAGCTCACTGCAAGCCCTGCCTCCCGAGTTCACGCCATTCTCCTGCCTCAGCCTCCCAAGCAGCTGGGACTACAGGCGCCCACCACCAAGCCCAGCTAATTTTTTGTATTTTTAGTAGAGATGGGGTTTCACCGTGTTAGCCAGGATGATCTTGATCTCCTGACCTTGTGATCCGCCCGGCTCAGCCTCCCAAAGTGCTGGGATTACAGGCGTGAGCCACTGCGCCCAGCCCATACTTGGCTAATTTTTAAATTTTTTGTAAAAATGAAGTCTCTCTATGTTGCTCAGGCTGGTCTCAAACTCCTGGGCTCAAGCGATCCTCCCGCCTTGGCCTCCCAAAGTGCTGGCATTACAGGCAGGAGCCACTGTGCCAGCCTCATGGCCTGTTTTGAGGTTCCTTCATTCTGCTGCATTTCAGTGCTTGGACTCTTCCTGGAGAATGATATGGTGCTAATGACACGCTTGGGTTTGCTTTTTAACAACTGACTCACTCAAAAGGTTGCCTGTGGTGCCAGGGGATGGCCATGGGTTTCCCATCTTACTGCTGCTCTCAGATTGCCTTGGGTGCCTGATTGCCCAGGGAGAGCCCGGCCTATGGGCTTTCTCCAGCCATCTGACAAATTGCCAGCAGGGCCGCCTCCTTTCCTAAGTGCCATCTTTTGTTTGCAGACGGGTTTTTTAAAGCAAAAATTGAAGACAAAGAGAACTCAGATTCTTTTTTTTTTTTTTTTCTGAGATGGGGTCTCACTCTGTCGCCCAGGCTAGAGTGTGGTGCCGCAATCTTGGCTCACTGCAACCTCCCGCTCCTGGGTTCCAGCAGTTCTCCTGCCTCAGCCTCCCAGGTTGCTGGGATTACAGGCATGTGCCACCACGCCCGGCTAATTTTGTATTTTTAGTAGAGATGGGGTTTCTCCATGTTGGTCAGGCTGGTCTCGAACTCCCAACCTCAGGTGATCTGCACGTCTCGGCTTCCTAAAGTGCTGGGATTACAGGCGTGAGCCACTGCAACCGGCCAGGGGACGGGTTTTTTAAAGCAAAAATTGAAGACAAGGAGAACTCAGATTCTTCTTCTTTTTTTTTGAGACGGGATCTCTCTCACTCTGTCGCCCAGTCTGGAGTGCAGTGGCGTGATCTCGGCTTACTGCAACCTCATCTCCCAGGTTCAAGCAATTCTCCTGCCTCAGCCTCCTGAGTAGCTGGGATTACAGGTGCCCACCACAACTCCTGGCTAATTTTTGTGTTTTTAGTAGAGATGGGGTTTCACCATGTTGGTCAGGCCGGTCTCAAACTCCTGACCTCGGGTGATCCACCCGCCTCAGCCTCCCAAAGTGCTGGGAATACAGGCATGAGCCACCGCGCCCGGCTAGAACTCAGTTTCTAAATGACGCTAGGGAAATGTAGTATGAGGCACTCTTGCTGTCTTGCTAGCATCCTTGCAAAGAACATCAGTGTGTATTTCACCGTGTTATCTCCAGTATGTTCGTTAATCTTATATCTCCTTAATTGCAGATGACCTGAGAACCTTGTGCTCCAGGCTGCCCCATAATAAGTAAGTATCCTCAGGACTCCTAGCTGGGACAGCTTGCTGGAGCAGGGTGGAGGGAGGCAAGACAGGGCGAACCCCTTTGTCCTGGGTTCTTTGGGGAGAGCCCGGTAAGGACATGATGATAAGTGGAGCATCAGATAACGCACATGAACAGAACTCAAGTAGAAAGTAAACCTGAAAACGGTCATCTTGCTGGGAGTCCGTGAAAGAGGCCAGTCCCTGTATCACGAAAAGCTCCCTAGTGAAGGTGCACCTGTTGAGTTGTGGGTGTGGCGCAGGGGGCCCTCTGTTGGTGGCACTGTGAACTGCACAGCCCTTTGGGAAGTCTCACAGAGCCACAGCCCTAGAGCACTGTACGTTTGTTAGGCTAGCTGCCAGCGCTTGGCCATCAGGCGGCACGGACCTGGGTTCTGGGCGCGGCCCTGTCTGGGATTGGCTGTGACACTTGGGAAGTCTCTTGACCTGTCTCTGTGCCTCAGCTTACCACCTTGTAAAATGGGGATGATACTGTTCCCTGACTTACAGGGTGGTAGTGAGGATGAGACCCAGTGGTATTTGTGAATTTCTCATCCTACTCCTTGCCGCGTGGAGACCTCCACAAACGCAGTCATCAGGTGAAAAGTGGGAACTGTGATCAGATTCTGGAGAGAATCCGGGCCTTGCCACTTCCAAAAGTCCGTATGTCCTTGGGCAGCTTCCCTGCCTTCTGCCTGAAGTCCTTGTGTAAAATCAAGAAAACCACGGGACCTGCCTCATGTCCCTCTTGCCTACCCCAGCTTCTCACTGTAAGGTTTTTGTGGGATTAAATGAATAAAAACAGGCCAGGGCTGGGGCACGGTGGCTCACGCCTGTAATCCCAGCACTTTGGGAAGCTGAGGCAGGTGGATCACCTGAGGTCAGGAGTTCGAGACCAGCCTGGTCAACATGGTGAAACCCTGTCTCTACTTAAAATACAAAAATTAGCCGAGTGTGGTGGTGCGCACCTGTAATCTGGCTACTCGGGAGGCTGAGGCAGGAGAATCGCTTGAACCCGGAAGGTGGAGGTTGCAGTGAGCTAAGAGCGTGGCACTGCATTCCAGCTTGGGCAACAGAGTGAAACTCTGTCAAAAAAAATAATAATAATAAAAAGGCCAGATGTGGTGACTCATACCTGTAATCCCAGCACTTTGAGAGAATGAGGCAGGTGGATCACTTGTGGTCAGGAGTTTGAGACCAGCCTGGCCAACATGGTGAAACCCCATCTCTACTAAAAATACAAAATTAGCCAGGCGTGGTGGCATGCACCTGTAATCACAGCTACTTGGGAGGCTGAGGCTGGAGAACCACTTGAACCTAGGAGGTGGAGGTTGCAGTGAGCTGAGGTCGTGCCACTGCACTCCATCCTGGGTGACAGAGCCAGACTCTGTCTCACAAAAACAAAAAGGCTGGGCATGGTGGCTCACAACTGTAATCCCAGCACTTTGGGAGGCCAAGGTGGGCAGATCACCTGAGGTCAGGGGTTTGAGTCCAGCTTGGCCAACATGGTGAAACCCCATCTCTACTAAAAATACAAAAGTTAGCCAGGCATGGTGGCAGGTGCCTGTAATCCCAGCTACTTGGGAGGCTGAGGCAGGACAATTGCTTGAACCCAGGAAGCAGAGGTTGCAGTGAGCCAAGACCGCACCATTGCATTCCAGCCTGGGCAATAAGAGCAAAACTCCGTTTAAAAAAAAAAAAAATTGGCCAAATATGGTGGCATCATGCATCTGTAATCCCAGCTATTCGGGCGGCTGAGACAAGGATTGTTTGAGCCCAGGAGTTTGAGGCTGCACTGAGTTGTGATCGCGACTGTACTACCTGGGCAACAGAGCAAGACCCTGTCTCTTAAAAAAAAAAGAAAAAAGTGAAAACACAGAATGCATTTAAACTAGTACTTGGCCTGTAGTGAATATCTAATAAGTGTCAGCTACTTTTTTTCTTTTTGAGATAGTCTTGCTTTGTTGCAGAGGCTGGAGTGCAGTGGCACGATCTTGGCTCACTGCGAGCCTCTGCGTCCTGGGCTCAAGCCATCCTCCCACCTCAGCCTCCCAAGTAGCTGGGACTACAGGTGTGCACCACCACAGCAGGCTGATTTTTGTATGCACAAAAATGTTTCATACCGATGCAGTTACTAACTAGCAAAGAACTGGAAACAACTTGTCCTACAGCTTGGTGATACTTAGTAAATGAGTTGTGATACATCAGGAGAATGGAACATTATGCATCTGCTAAAAATAGTAACTGACTGCTGGGGAGGAAATGTTGGTAGTGGAAAGCAGAACTCCTGTGCACATGGACAGGGTTTATAGAAATGATAAAGTGAGCTTGCTGGGGTTAGTAATGTTCTTCCTTCGGAGCCCTCACACTGGTCTTTAGCAAGGAGAAGCAGGCTTCCAGGGCAGGTGTTGGCAAGCAGTATGGACAGAGGGGCAGTGAGTGGCTTGGCAGCCCTGGGGGTGCACACAGCCTCAGCCTGGCCCACTGGCTCTGTCAGGTCCAGTGGCATAGCGCTGGGCAGTGCTTGCAGCCTGAGACAGAAACATGCATAACTCAAGTCCAGGGTTCAGCCGGATGCTGGTCCACAGCCTGCAGAGGAACTGCATCCTTGTGTGGGGGTTGGGGACTCCCATGCGTGCCACACTCACTCTGCCAGGTTCTGCAAGGGAGGAGCCAGGGCAGGTGTCTGGATGGGTACAAAGCCTGAGAGGGCGGAAGGGAACAGTCTCTGGGATGAGACTGTCCTGCCTGAGGTGTCATAACAGCATCACAGACAGATCAGAGGGCCACCTCTCCCAGGGGCCCACACTCTTCCTCTCCTCTTTTTCCTTTTCTCTTTGTTTTTTTTGTTTTGTTCTGTTCTGTTTTGTTTTTTTGAGACAGAGTCTCATTGTGTCACCCAGGCTAGAGTGCAGTGGTCTGATATCAGCTCACTGCAACCTCCGCGTCCTGGAGTCAAGCGATTCTCCTGCCTCAACCTCCTGAGTAGCTGGGACTACAGGTGCCCGCCACCACGCCGCCTTTTTGTATTTTTAGTAGAGACAGGGTTTCGCCATGTTGGCCAGGCTGGTCTTGAACTCCTGACCTCAAGTGATCTGCCTGTCTCGGCCTCCCAAAGTGTTGGGATTACGGGCGTGAGCCACTGTGCCTGGCCTCTTTTTCCTTTTTCTGGTCTGGGTTCTGGAAGTTTCCACAGCATCGAAGGACATTGTTGGTATCAGCTGGCACCTTTCCCCTCCTGCAGGAATCCCTTTGTGATAGTTCCCTTCTTTGTCCACCGCTTTTATTTAACATTTTAGTGTTTTCTTCAGGGAATTAAAAAGACAGCAGGATACAAATCCTGTGTATCATCCGAGTCTTATAACTAGGGGTCCATGTTAGAGCCCCCCGGAACTTCTCAGCAGTCCCCTGCTGGTCCTGCTCCGGAGCCTCTGACTCCATCCCTTCCAAGTAGCTAGTGGCCGCCTCTCCTGATGCAGATTTGGGGAGCCCTAACCTCCCAGTGCAGGCCTGGCACTGCTGTTGGGGAAGGACAGGGGGTCGCCTGGAATACCTCTTAAATTTCTTTTTTTTTTTTTTGAGACAGAGTCTCGCTCTGTCACCCAGGCTGGAGTGCAGTGGTGTGATCTTGGCTCACTGCAACCTTTGCCTCCCGGGTTCAAGCGATACTCCTGCCTCAGCCTCCCGGATAGCTGGAATTACAGACACCTGCCACCACGCCCAGTTAATTTTTGTATTTTTAGTAGAGACGGGTTTTCGCCATGTTGGCCAGGCTGGTGTCGAACTCCTGACCTTAGGTGATCTGCCTGCCTCGGCATCCAAAAGTGCTGGGATTACAGGTGTGAGCCACCACGCCTGGCCTACCTCTTAGATTTCTGACAGTCTCTGTGTTCATCGTGTTTCCAAATAGACTGGAAACTTCTTGAAGTGCTTTCTATCTCTGGCAGGGTGTGTACAGGTTCAAATCATCACATGACCGAAATTTGGCCTCTGCAATACTCTGCAGTACCTCCTCCTTGGGTTCGTTAATCTCTCGCTAAATTACTTACCCAGGGTTGTTTAATAGTAGTAACAGAAAGAAAAGGGGCTCAGAAGAGCTTTGGGTACCAAATGCACCAGCCCTCCACATACCGTCTGTTTACTGCCTGAGCCCCTCCTGGGGGCCCTGGGCCCAAGCCTTTGTACTGGGGAGCTTGGGGGTTCAGTCTGTGACAGACCAGCCCCTTGATGGAGCATGGGGGAGTAGACAGAGAGCAGGCAGGGCCGTGGCTGGGAAAACGGGCTGTTGTGGGACCCAGTTAGGACAATATGCAGGGACAGAGCCTTGGCCGAGTGACAGGGTGTGAGTAGAGCCCGGCAGGCTGGCCTTGGTGTTAGGAGAGACCAGTGCAGGGGCTGCAGACACAGGACCCATCCGGAGCAAGATCCTGGGGCAGGTCAGGAGAGGGGCGGGCAGAGCCTGTCTGTCTGCAGCAGAAGCTTCCGATGGGGGACGCAAGGGGAAGGCAGGGTAGGGAGGAGGCCTGGGACCTGAAGCTGAGAAGGGCCCCAGAGGGCCTTTTTTTTTTTTTTCTTTGAGACAGGGACTCACAGTGTCTCCCAGGCTGGAGTGCAGTGGCACAATCATGGCTCATGGCTCACTGCAGCCTTAAACTCCCGAACTCAAGCAATCCTCCTGCCTCAGCCTCCTGAGTAGCTGGGACTAAAGGTGTGCACCACCACACCCAGCTAATTTTTAGTTTGTTTTCTGTAGAGATAGTGTCTCACTGTATTGTTCTGTCTGGTCTTGAACTCCTGGCCTCAAGCAGTCGGCCTCCAAAAGTGCTGGCATTACAGGCGTGAGCCACCAGACCCGGCCAAGAGAGGTTCTGACTGGGGAGAACCCATGAGGAGTTGGTCGTTTCCGGCTGACACAGAGCGGGGCAGGCCTCGCCTCGGCTGGGGGAGCTGGGGGTGATGAGCCAAGCCAGGGAGTTCTGGGGTGTTGGGGGATCATCCTGGGGAGGGCGTGGTTAGAAGGCAAGGGGCATGAGAAACTCTTTCAGGAGTCTGGGAAGGGACCCGGTGTTGGAAAGCCACGTTGAATTTGCTGGGAGGAGGATTCCAGGAAGTGCGGCCGTGGTGTGCTGTACCACCAGGTCGGGAGGTCCAGGCCTCTGGGGCCCGGAGGCCTTGGTGGGAGCGCGGTGGCGGATGGGGAGACCGTGCGTGCAGCTGTTCTCGGAGCCCCGGTGCTGGGTGCTGGGCGGGGTGAGTGCCCAAGAGCGGGGGCGTCTGAAGCTGAGGCTGCGCGGGGCGGGGTGGGAGGTGGGTGGGTCCCGGAGGTCTGTAAGGGCTGGGTCCAGGCCTGGGCCGTCCCCGAGGGGGCCGCACCGGACTCATTCTGAATTTCAGGACTCTGAATTTCGGGGTCGTTTGCAAGGCCAGCTTCCTGGGGCTTCTGCTTGGAATTCAGGTAGGGCGCGGTCATTCTCGGCTCTGAGGAGACTGGCCAGCTGTTCTGTGTGTCCCAGCGCAGCAGAGAGCCTCAGAGGCTGATGTGGAGGCCACCTGTGTGGGCTGCGCGCCCGGGAGTGCTGCGGAGCTCCGTGGGCCACAGGCCCCGTGGAGAGCCCGCTCCCACGCATCCTCGCCTGTGGGGTCCTGGCTCTGCCACTGCTTCTCCGCGTCCACTGCCTGGACCCCCGGGTAGTCCGTGCCTGTGTCGGTGCCTCTCCCGGGCGGGATGCGGGGGGACGGGGTCAGCCTACCGTGCGCACCTGCGGAGTCCCCGGAGCCCGCCCGCGCTGACGCTTCTCCTTGTGTTCGCAGCCTCCTCCAGCTGGTGATCTCGGGTCCCGTGCAGCAGTCGCCTCACGCCGCGCTCCCCCCGGGGTTCTACCCCCACATCCATACGCCCCCGCTGGGCTACGGGGCCGTCCCGGCCCACCCCGCCGCCCACCCCGCCCTGCCCACGCACCCCGGGCACACCTTCATCTCGGGCGTGACGTTTCCCTTCAGGCCCATCCGCTAGGCTGGCCCGCGTGTGCCTTCTGCGCCCTCGCTGGACGAAGCCTTCCGAGAAGGAAGGGGTGGCCGGACCCCTAGAAGAGAACCTCGCGGAAGGGGCCGGGCAGCCCCTCCCCGCCGGCAGAACCGTCTCGGTGTCATGGAGTCCAGGTGCTTCCCACCCGGTCGCATTCTTTGACATGCAGATTGGATGGTGATGGGAAGAGTCCAGCCTCTGCCGAGAGCCTGCTGCGTGCGTTTTTAAAACATGCCGATCCTGGGAGCCTGTGTTCTCTACGCATTTCAGACACAGAGACTGTGTGGCGAGGAGTGTGACAGGAGGAGCCACAGGTGCAAGCCCTTGTGTCTGGCCTCCTTCCTCGTGAAGACGATGTGTCCCCGCCAGAAAAAGTGGGCTCCTTCTGCAGCCCCGTGAGCTGAGCCCAGGCTGCACAGTGACCACAAGCTTATGTGCAGCACTGCTCAGGGAAGCTGTCAGGAATTCCCCTCACCTCGGAAAGGAACTTCTCAGTTTTATTGGGGGTGTCTAAATTTTCCTTTCATATGTTCAAATAAATTTTTCTAAACAGTCATGTAGACTTTATGGAATGTATTTTTAACAGCTTCATAAATGTTGCTTCCAACTGCAGGTATTTTCTTCATCCCAATCTCTTCCTTTTTCTTTTTTTTTTTTTTTAGACAGAGTCTCACTGTATCGCCCAGGCTGGAGTGCAGTGATCTCAACTCACTGCGACCTTCACCTCCCGGGTTCAATCGATTGTGGCAACTACAGGTGCACGCCACAACGCCCGGCTAATGTTCTGTATTTTTTTAGAGATGGGGTCTTGCTAGGTTGCTCAGGCTGGTTTTGCACACTTGAGCTCAAGCGATCCGCCCACCTTGGCCTCTCAAAGTGCTGGGATTACAGGCGTAAGCCACCGCACCTGGCCTCCTTCCCAATCTCTTATGATCATCGTAGTTTTTAGTCATTTCTTTTGACGGAAACAGCTTGAACACCCATGTCCCCAGCCGAGCCAGGCAGCTGAGGTCAGCGGGCATAGAGTGCTCCAGGTCTTTTTTTTTTTTTTTTTTTTTTTTAAAGACAGGGTTTTACTCTGTCAGCCAGGCTGGAGCGCAGTGATGTGATCCCAGCTCATTGCAACCTCCGCCTCCCAGGTACAAGCGATTCTCCTGCCTCAGCCTCCCAAGTAGCTGGGATTACAGGCGCCCACCACCCACCATGCCTGGCTAATTTTTGTATTTTTAGTAGAGACAGGATTTCACCATGTTGGCCAGGCTGGTCTGGAACTCCTGACCTCAGGTGATCCGCCAGCCTCGACTTCCCAAAGTGTTGGGATTACAGGCGTGAGCCACTGCACCCAGCCTGCTTCAGGTCTATTTGCTTTGGGTCACATTTCTTCCCTCAGGTACAAAACACAGCTGTCAGGGGATCTTTTTCCTACTGAAAAGGGAAGGTGTCTGCTTGGAGTCCTCCCTTAACTGACTTCAGGAGGAAGGAAAGATCAGGAACCATGTCACTGGCTCTCCTAGCCTGAAGTGAGAGATGGAAACAGCAAACATGGAGCATTAAAAGATGGAGCTTACCTTGCAGGGATGAAATATAACCTCCTGGGGCCAGGCGCAGTGGCTCACACTTGTAATCCCAGCACTTTGGGAGGCCAAAGTGGGTGGATCACTTGTGGCCAGGAGTTCGAGACCAGCCTTAGCAACATGCTGAAATTCCATCTCTACTAAAAATACAAAAATTAGCTGGACGTGGTGGTGTGCGCCTGTAAAATCCCAGCTACTTGGGAGGCTGGGGCAGGAGAATCGCTTGAACCCAGGAGGCGGAGGCTGCAGTGAGCCAAGGTTGTGCCACTGCATGCCAGCCTGGGTGACAGTGAAATTCTGTTTCAAAAAAGAGAAAATTGGCTGGGCGCGGTGGCTCATGCCTGTAATCCCAGCACTGTGGAAGGCTGAGGTGGGCAGATCACCTGAGGTCAGGAGTTCAAGACCAGCCTGGCCAATATGGTGAAACCCTGTCTCTACTGAAAATACAAAAATTAGCCAGGTGTGATGGTGTGCATCTGTAATCCCAGCTACTCAGGAGGCTGAGGCAGGAGAATCACTTGAGCCCCAATTGCTTGTTTTGACACAGAGTCTCACTCTGTCACCAGGCGGGTGTGCAGTAGTGTCATCTTGGCTCACTGCAACCTCCACCTCCTGGGTTCAAGTGATTCTCCTGCCTCAGCCTACCAAGTAGCTGGGACTATAGGCACCTGCCACCACGTCCAACTAATTTTTGTATTTTTAGTAGAGACAGGGTTTCACTATGTTGGCCAGGATGGTCTCGATCTCTTGACCTTGTGATCCACCCGCCTCGGCCTCCCAAAGTGCTGGGATTACAGGCGTGAGCCACCGTGCCCGGCTGATTATTTTCATGCAACACACTTCCCTGTCCTGGAACGGTTGATGGCATTTATTGGGTGTTTGATCTGAAGAGTGACAACCGACATTTGCACACTAGGCCACTGCCAATGCATGCTTTCCATTTTTAAAAATTGTATTATTTTTATTTTCCTTTTTGTTCTATTCAGAGAATGCAAGCATTTCTAGGGAAGGACTCATGAGAACGTGCTCCATTAAAATGAAGGGCAGTGTCATCGATGCTCACTGCAGCATTAATGTCGGTGTTTCTCCCTGGTCTGCTGCTCCTCCCCAGAACAGAATCCAAACCTTTTCCATCATTTCCAGGAGGAGACAAACTTCCTGCAGCCCCACAGCTACCGTCCGGGAGCAGCTCTAAGTCTGTCTTATTCCACTCCCTTTCAAGGCACCTGCTCCTGGCCCACCAGCTTTTCTTCTTAGGCGCAAAGGATCAAGAATCAAAATGGCACTGGACTTCTCTACTAGCAACTCTGGAAGCTAGAAGACAATGAAACTGTTAATTGCACTACGGCACTCCAGCCTAGGAGACAGAGTGAGACTCTTGTCTCGGAAAAAAAAAAAAAAAAGTGTCTTTAACATTCTGAGGGGAAACAATTGCCAATCTATAATCTATAGCTGAGACAGGGCTGGGCGCAGTGGCTCACACCTGTAATCCCAGCACTTTGGGAGGCCGAGGCAGGTGGATCACGGGGTCAGGAGTTCAAGACCAGCCTGGTCAACATGGCAAAATCCCATCTCTACTAAAAATACAAAAATTAGCTGGGTGTGGTGGCAGGCACCTGTAATCCCAGCTATTCGGGAGAGTGAGGCAGGAGAATCACTTGAACCTGGGAGGTGGAGGTTGCAGTGAGCTGAGATTGCACCACTGCATTCCAGCCTGGGCCACAGAGCAAGACTCTGTCTCAAAAAAAGAAAAAAGAAAAGCTGAGACAGGAAAATCACTTGAACCCAGGAGTTCAAGGCTGCAGTGAGCCATGATGGCACGACTGCACTCCAGCCTGGGTAACAGAGCAAGACCCTGACTCAAAAAATAAAATAAGAAAGAGACAGACATGGTGTGAGAGAACAGGGATTAGTATGAGGATAACAAAGGCAAATCCCGGAAGGATGGCGGTGGAGGAGGGGGTCCCAGGTTGACAGTGGGCAGCAGCTCTGACAGCAGCCTGCCCAGTGTGGGTCCGCAGGGAGGAAGCCCCTGAAGAAACAACCCCAGGAAACAGTGAAGCAAATACCTTCCTGACCAGATTGACTAGGTGGAAAGTTGAGCTGGGAGGTATTTATAGCTCCAAACGAGGATGTGGGAAGGCTTACTAAAAGATTCTAGCTGGGGCCAGGCATGCTGGCTTATGCCTGTAATCCCTGCACTTTGGGAGGCCAAGGCAGGTGGATCACTTGAGGTCAGGAGTTTGAGACCAGCCTGGCCAACATGGTGATACCCTGTCTCTACTAAAAATACAAAAATTAGCCATGTGTGGTGGCTTGCGCCTGTAATCCCAGCTACTCAGGGGGCTGAGACAGGAGAATCGCTTGAACCCGGGAGGTGGAGGTTGTGGTGAGCTGAGATCAAGCCATTGCACTCCCGCCTGGGAAACAAGAGTGAAACTCCATCTAAAAAAAAAAAAAAGATTCTAGCCCGGGCTGGGCATGCTGGCTCACGCCTGTAATCCAAGCACTTTGGGAGGCCGAGGCAGGTGGATGACTTGAGGTCAGGTGTTCGTAACCAGCCTGGCCAACATGGTGAAACCCCGTCTCTACTAAAAATACAAAAATTAGCCAGGCGTGGTGGCGCACGCCTGTAGTTCCCAGCTACTCGGGAGGCTAGGGGAGGAGAGTCACGAGCCTGGGAGGCAGAGGTTGCAGTGAGCTGAGATGCTGCCACTGCACTCCAGCCTGGGTGACAAAGCAAGACTCCATCTCTAAATAAATAAATAAATAAATAAAATAGCTGGGTGCAGTGGCTCATGCCTGTTAATCCTAGCACTTTGGGAGGCTGAGGTGGGAGGATTGCTTGAGGCCAGGAGTTCAAGACAAGGCTGGGCAACATAGGGAGACCTCGTCTCAACAAAAAAATAAATTAGCCAGGTGTGGTGGTGCATCCCTGTAGTCCTAGCTACTTGGGAGGCTGAGGTGGGAGGATCACCTGAGCCTGGGAAGTTGAGGCTGCAGTGAGCTGTGATTGTGCCACTGCACTCTAGCCTGGGCAATGGGAGTGAGACCCTGTCTCAAAAACAACAAAAAGCTCAGTGGGAGGAACTGTGTGTGGACTGGGTGGGACCCCTCTCTGGTGGCACAAGTGAGTAACGAGCCTGGGGGAGGGGAGCAGAGCCTGCAAGGTGTCAGAGAAGGGGCCAAGAGGAAGGTGAACCAAGGTGTTTCTCCCTGGACGGCATGGCAGAAGTGTCCAATGCTGCCCAGAGGCCAAACATGATGAGGGTTTAGTGACATGGACGTTGCCGGTGACGTCACGGGGAGTTGTCTGGCTGCGGTGAGGCCACGTCAGAGAGGAGAAGGAGGGATGGCAGATGGGGATATGGCAAAGGAAGGCTGGCTGTCAAGGGCAGGAGAGAGAAGTGGGTAGCTCTTTTATATTTTACAGACAGAGTCTTTTTTTTTTTGAGACGGAGTCTCACACTGTCGCCAGGCTGGAGTGTAGTGGCGTGATCTTGGCTCACTGCAACTTCTGCCTCCTGGGTTCAAGTGATTTTCCTGCCTCAGCCTCCCGAGTAGCTGGGACTACAGGCATGCGCCACCATGCCCAACCATATACATATATATATATATATATATATATTTTTTTTTTTTGTATTTTTATTAGAGACAGGGTTTCACCATGTTGGCCAGGATGGTCTCTATCTCTTGACCTCATGATCCACTCACCTTAGCCTCCCAAAATGCTAGGATTACAGGCGTGAGCCACCGCGCCCAGCCAGCAGACAGTCTTGCTCTGTCGCCAAGGCTGGAGTGTAGTGGCATGATCATGCCTCACTGCAGCCTCCAAAGCCAGGGCTCACATGATTCTCCTGCCTTGGCCTCCCAAAGTGCGGGGATTACAAGCATCAGCCACTGTGCCTGGCCGGGGTAGCATGTTTTTAAGATGGGAGAGCCCCGAGGATGTGTAAATCCTGTCAGAAAGAAGCCAGCGGAGGGAGAGGATAAAGACCTGAGGAGGGAGGGGCTCCTCAGGGCATGAGGTCTTGCAGGAGGCTAGAAGAGGCAGGTGCACACCTGCTCTGATCTTAAACTCCTGCCCATATCCTCCTCACCCTATCTGCTTGTCCTTATCCTGCCTAGCAGGCTGCCATCTCCACTTTGCAGATGCCAGGCAGTCATTTGCCTGCAGTTACCTGGCTGCAAAAGGTCCCATGACCCTAGATGACTCTGTCTCCAAAGCCAGGTTCTTGCTGCACTTTTTCTAGCCTGGGGCAGAAGCCACCAGAGTGCAGGCTTTTCAGGCAAGGGCCAGAGAGGAAGCCTCAAACTCCAGTGCCTGTGGGGGCCAGAGAGATTCCAAAAACAGGACAAGGTGGCCACCTGTGCCACAGCAGTGTGAGCCCAGGGACAGGAGGAAGGGAGGGGGCTGTGCACCCTGAGGGCTCTTGTCCCCTGCCAGGGGGGCATTCCTGCTACACCCCAGGAGCACCTCCCAGATTCAAGCGATTCTCCTGCCTCAGCCTCCAGAGTAGCTGGGGTTACAGGCATGTGCCACCATGCCCAGCCAATTTTGTATCTTTAGTAGAGATGGAGTTTCTCCATGTTGGCCAGGCTGGTCTCCAACTCCCGATCTCAGGTGATCCGCCCACCTCGGCCTCCCAAAGTGCTGGGATTACAGGCGTGAGCGACCGCGCCCAGCATGTTTGCTTGTTTTTAGATGAAGACAGGGTCTCACTCTATCACCCAGGCTGGGGTGCAGTGGCGCGATCATAGTTCACTGCAGCCTCGACCTCCCGGGCTCAAGTGGTCCACCCACCTTGGCCTCCAAAGTAGTTGGGATTACAGGCTACTTTTTAGTAGCCCAGCTAATTTTTTAAAAACCTCTTTTGTAGAGATGGGGTCTTGCTATGTTGACTAGGCTGGTCTGAAACTACCAGCCTCAAGTGATCCTCCCGAAGTGCTGGGTTTACAGGCGTGAAGTACCAAGCCCTGCCCCCAAATCTTTGGTTTTTTCTAAAGAATTTGAGCATCCCAATTTGAATCTGAATTCTCCAGTTTAGAGAGGTTTGTGCACCGAGAACAGGAAAGTTAGGTGGTGGAACATTAAGACGGGGTCAGGGAAGGCCTCCCTTGGAGAAGACCTCTGACCCAGGCAGGAATCCACTTGCCAAGTAGGGAAAGAGGAGAGGAGAGGGTGAGGGAGGTGGGAGGCTTGACCATCAGCCTTGTGGTCAGCGAAAGGCCGCAGGGGCGCTGGGAGGGAGGATTCCAGCTCTGCCAGTTCTCCACGGTGGCCTCATTTGATCTATGCGGGTCACAGCCCCTGATCAGGGGAGGGAGGCAGACACTCCCTACTGGCCTGCCCTCCCCAGCCCAGGGGTCCAGGAGGAGGGCTCCACGGTGCGGACCCGGGTGGCCTCTCCAGGGCCTGCTCGGGCCGGGCCCGGATGGCGCCTACTCCCTCTCCGAGTGCCATCGAATTGAGTGCTAATTAGCCACAATTCGCACCCCGGCAGGGGCGCCCCGAGGCCACGCCTGCCCTCTAGGGGGTGGCAGGGATCGGCTGGGTACCCCCTACCCAGACACCCAGGCAGTGACAGTCGCCAACCCGTGGCGCGAGGACACGCGCAGCAGGGATGCTGCGCAGCGCGCGCTGCGCTCGGCACCGGCCAGCCCGGGACGCCCCAGGGGCCGCCGCATCGTGTCCCCCGGGCCGGGTGAGTGGCCGGGCCGGGAAGGGTTAAGCCCACCGAGCTGCGGCTGCCTAGAGCGGCGGCGGCGGCAGCGGCGGCGGCGGGGGCCGGGGCGCGGGGGCGCGGCGGGCGGGCAGGGGCGGGGGACAGGATGCGGATGCCGGGGGGACTTCCTGTGCCGGCCCCCGCGCCCCCGCCCCCGGCCCGGCCAGCGGCCCGCACGGACGCACTCCCGGGCGGGCGGGCGAGCCCAGGGGGACCCGGCCCTGCCGCGGCGCCCGCCCCGCCCCCGCCCCGGCCCCCGCGCGGCCCGGCCCAGGCCGCCCGCAGGCTCCGGGCACCTGTAGCCCCCGAGGACCCGCGTCGCCTGGCCGCCGCCGACCCCAGGCTGGGCCATCCCGTGGTGCCGACCCCGGGTGCCGGCCTGGATCCCGCTGCCCGCGATGGTCCCGGGGGGCCGGCCCTGAGCCCCGCGCGGGATTCGGGGCGCTGCCTCCCGCCCCGGCCCCCGCCGGAGAGTCTCCACCAACTTCTGCTCGGCCGCTCCTCTCGGCCCCTTCCCTTGGCCCAGGGCGACCTCGGCAGCCCAGACGGCGTGGACCCTCCGGAGTGCCCAGAAAGCCCCCGGGGTGGCCCTGCGCCTCCCGGCTCTTTCTGGATGGAGGCGCCTCCGGAAGGAGCCGGCTGCACGCCGTGGCCTTCACCTCGCAGCCTCTGCTGACCACACCTCCCTAGTGCAGAGGCTGTCCCGGGAGCAGGAAATGCTCCACCAGGTGAGGCCCAGGGGGTCGTTGGCGCTGGGCATCCGGGGACGCGTCCCTTGAGAGAGTTTGGACTGGATGGCGCGAGTCGGCCTGTTTAGGGGAGAGGGGCCAGCTTTGCACGGGCCCTGCACGGGCCAGGGTGGACTCTCAGGAGCGCCTGGGCACAGGGCCAGGCCGTGGGTGACAGTGCTCCGGACACCTGCCTTGCCCGGGAGCTGGGGTGGCAGGTGACACACGTGGCCTGCTGGTGGCCTTCTCAGAGCAGGCCAGCAAGGCAGTAGAATGGAAGGGTGCCAGGCGCAGTGGCTCACTCCTATAATCCCAGCACTTTAGGAGGCCGAGGCAGGAGGATCGCCTGAGGTCAGGAGTTCGAGACCATCCTTGGGCAACATCGTCTACAATATTAAAAAACATAAAAATTAGCTGGGGGTGGTGGCACGCACCTGTAGCCCCAGCTACTCGGGAGGCGGAGGGAGGAGAATCGCTTGAACCGGGGAGACAGAGGTTGCAGGGAGTCCAGATCGCACCACTGCACTCCAGCCTGGGCGACAGAGTGAGAATCCGTATGAAGAAAAAAAAAGTATTTAAAAAAAAAAGAATTGAAGGAGGCAGGGAGGATGTTGAAGGACAGTCTCTCTTTGGCCCCAGAGCTCCCCGCCCTGAATGTCCCTTTGATGACTCTAGCTTTCCTCCCTTGTGAAGGGCTGATACCCACAGTTGTGTCTCAGTGGGGCTACCCCACTCTCCATACCCCTGTGAAAAGTCAGGAGAGGCAGCCCTGCCTCTGTGCAGGTAATGGCCTCTGGTGCTGTCTGCCACCTCCCCAGCCCTGAGCCTCCAGGCCGCCGGCACTCCTCGTTCCCCACTGCGGCCTGGACAGTCCTGTAGTTGCAGCAGGTGTGGAGCTGACCGCTCTGGGTGGCCCGAGGCAGAGGTGGAGGGCCTTTGGGGGCCTGTGGCACCTGGCGGGGGTCAAAGCACTCCAGCCTGTCTAAACCGCGTCCTCCCTTTCAGCACAGCCGACTCCCGGGAATCGGGGTCTGACCGCCAGGATGGAAGTGGGACCAGCCACCGAGACCTTCGTGCTGGAACTTCGATGTCTTGAGGATGGGGGCCCAGGGCCTGACACCCTCTCAGGTGAGAGCCTCGGGGGATCCCTTGACAGAGCCCCATGCCTGCCTGCTGTGGCAGAAAGAGGCTCAAGGGTGGCGGGCAGCCCGCACAGACTCACACCAGCCAACCTCAGCTGCATTGAGTAACACCAGCAGCTCTGCCTTGAGATTTTCCAAGGTGGCTGTGTCAGGCAGGCTGAGGCCAGGCTGGTGAGGGGCTCTCCGCTCGCCACATGGGTGCTGACTGGACTTAAACTCACACGTGCTGCTGGCTGGAACTCATTGCTGTGTTTCCTGGCAGCCAGAGGGCCTCCACCATCCTCCCACCTCCCCCAGCTCCTGAGTCAATTTCCACTCCATTTCCCGGATGGGATTCAGGTACTGATAGGCTCTGTTCCTCTGCCGCTCCTGCCCCAGATGTTGGCTCTGCGTCCTCTTCTCCCCTGTAGCCTTGTAACCTTTTCCACTTTACCTTGACCTCTGCTTGCATCTGTTTCTCTCTACCCGATGCCCAGGGGCAGATGTGGTACTGCAGAACCTTCCAAGACCTCTTCCTCTGGGACCCACTCTGGGCAAACCTTCTCTGGTGACCACACTCATGAGAGCCAGTTTCCATTCTGTGCTTTAAGGGTGCTCAGTGAGGGCCTGGGGCAGGGCGGGACAGAGCTTGAAAAGGACGAAGGGAATTAGAGGGGTGGATGGGGATGTGTGGAGTCAAGAAGGACCCTTCTGACCGGGCACGGTGGCTCATTCCTGTAATCCCAGCACTTTGGGATGCCAAGGCGGGCAGATCACTTGAGGCCAGGAGTTTGAGACCAGCCTGGCCAACATGGTGAAACACCGTCTCTACTACAAATACAAAAATTAGCTGGGTGTGATGGGCGCCTGTAATCTCAGCTACTCGGGAGGCTGAGGCAGAAGAATCACTTGAACCCAGGAGGCAGAGGTTGCAGTGAGCCAGGATCATGCCACTGCACTCCAGCCTTGGTGACAGAGTGAGAGTCCGTCTCAGAAAAAAGAAGAAGAAAAGAAGACCCTTCTGACTTGTAAATTTAGCTGACAAAACTTTGGGAAGGTATACACGTCAGATAACACTGAACTAGATGTTCACCAGAATGCCTTTGTTAAAAATACTGAGGTCAGGCACAATGGCTCACACCTGTAATCCCAGCACTTTGGGAGACCGAGGCAGGTGGATCACTTGAGCTCAGGAGTTCGAGACCAGCCTGTGAAACATGGCAAAAACCCCATCTCTACAAAAAGTTTAAAAAATTAGCTAGGCGTGGTAGTGTGTACCTGTAGTCCCAGCCACTTGGGAGGCTGAGATGGGAGGATCGCTTGAGCTTGAGAGGTTGAGGCTACAGTGAGCTGAGATTGCGCCACTACACTCCAGCCTGGGTGACAAGAGTGAGATCCTGTCTAAAACAAACAAACAAAAACTGAAGTTGCTGCCCCAGGGAGTCAGCGTGGCCTGTGGTCAAGACTGCCAGAAAAGAGGAGACTCACACAGAGGCACGATCTGTCTCATTCCTCCCAGAAGGGGTGGGAGAAAGGAGTGTCCATGAGACATTGGACTTGCTGGGGGAACAGTTTTCACCCTGTCTTCTCCTACCATGTGCTTTCCCCCAGCCGATGTAAGTGTCTGTGAAAAGCACACTTACGGATCTATTAGCCTAACCAAAGGTTATTAGGAATATTTTACTAGAGGAAATTATATGCATACAGATCTCCCTTGGTGGATTTTTTTTTTTTTTTTTTTTTTTTGAGACAGAGTCTCGCTCTGTTGCCTAGGCTGGATTGCGGTGGCTCAATCTTGACTCACTGCAACCTCCACCTCCTGGGTTCAAGGAGTTCTCCTGATGCAGCCTCCCAAGTAGCTGGGACTATAGGTGCATGCCACCATGCCTGGCTAATTTTTGTATTTTTAGTAGAGACAGGGTTTCACCATGTCCCTTGGTTTTTGTTTTGTTTTTTTGTTTTGTTGTGTTTTGTTTTTTGATAAGGAGTCTTGCTCTGTCGCTGGGCTGGAGTGCACTGGCGTGATCTCAGCTCGCTGCAACCTCTGCCTTTCAGGTTCAAGTGATTCCCCAGCCTCAGCCTCCCAAGTAGCTGGGACTACAGGTGCACGCCACCACGCCCGGCTAATTTTTTGTATTTTAGTAGAGATGGGGTTTCGTCATGTTGGCCAGGATGGTCTCGATCTCCTGACCTCGTGATCCATCCTCCTCGGCCTCTCAAAGTGCTGGGATTATAGGCATGAGCCACCGCGCCCGGCCATCCCTTGGTTTTATTAAATCAATATATTCCTGGAAAAGTGGCCAGAAAGCAAACTTTTATAAATCAAAGCATTGTCTTGCATTACAAAATGGAAAACATATGATATTATAGGGAGAAGAGATGTTGAAATCAGATTTGGGAACGGAGAAAGCCTCCTCAAGTCACATGTAGAAAGAAGGATTGGGATTTTCCAATAGCAAATAGTAATACTCAAAACGAGAATCTCATGGTGTACACGGTGCGGAAAGAGAAGCATAGTAACAGAGTAGTGCTGTTTTTGCAGGGCCTCCCAGGTTTATGCCTCCTAAAGTGTTGGGATTACAGGCATGAGCCACCACGCCCAGCCGAGTTAGTCCTTTGTATTCCTGAATGACGATCTCAAACAGTCCCAGTCTCCTTGGTATTTTTTTGTTACTTTGCAAACCAATCCTAACCTTCAGAGAGAGGGAATTTTCAAGCACCTGCCAGGTTCCAGGTACTATGCCAGGGCTCTCCTTGTTGTACTGTTTAAGCAGATGGTGTGGGTATCACTGAGCTATTTTATAGACAGGACTGTGAGCCTGCAGGAGGCTGTACACCTGCCGACTGGTAGAGTTAGGTTCTGAACTGAGAACTTCCCGCCTGAAACCTAGTGGTCTCTCTGACACTTTGGTGATTTTGGGAAACTACTTGTGGTAACACCTCCAGGCAGCTTTATATAAATTCTTTATTATTTACAGAGAAGGAGAATTTCATTTATTTAAGGTGTGGCTGTAACTGAGGTCGGAGTTCAGCATGGGGTTGATGGCTTGGCCATTGGGAGAGCCATTTCAGTGGTTTCTACTGGAGGGTGATTAAGCACAAGAGATTTCTCAGGATGGTCAGGGAGCCTCCAGCACCCTTGCTAGTGCCAGTGCCAAGATCAGAGTGGGGCCCATGTAAAGGGAAGCTCCAAGGAGGGATCAGGGAGCTGGGGTCCAGAGGGAGGTCGCCAGCAGTCCCTTGGACACCTACCTTCCTTCCTTCCCTTCCTTCCCTTCTCCCTTCCTTCTCTCTCTCTCTGTCTCTGTCTCTCTCTCTCTCTTTTGAGATGGACTCTCCCTCTGTCGCCCAGGCTGGAGCACAGTGGTATGATCTCGGCTCACTGCATCCTCCACCTCCTGAGTTCAAGTGATTCTCCTGCCTCAGCCTCCTGAGTAGCTTGGACTACAGGCATCCGGCACCACACCCAGCTAATTTTTTGTATTTTTAGTAGAGACGGGCTTTCGCCATGTTGCCCAGGCTGGTTTCGAACTCTTGAGCTCAGGCAATCCGCCCACCTCGGCCTCTCAAAGTGCTGGGATTACAGGCGTGAGCCACCGTGCCTGGCCACCTGGGCACATTTCCAAGCCACCCCCGGCCCCTGCAGCATTTCAGTTTCTGCTGGGCTGCTATTGTTACTTGATCCAGCACTTTCGGGCTCCTGCGAAGAGCGTGTTAGTGTATCTTTGAGGGCAGGGTAAGGGGCAGGTCCTGGGGTTTGGACCAGAGAGCTTCCTGTAGATCTTTCTCTCTTGGCTTCCTGCCATTTCTTCCACAGGTGGCAGCGGTGGGAGCGAGAGTCAGGAGGAGGAAGAGCCCCAGGAGGGGAGCAGCAGTCCACAGCGGCCAGCAGTCTCGGCCCCAGTGGGTGCCAGTGAAATCGCTGAGGAAACCCGGCCGGGACAACGGGAGTTGCAACTGCAGCAGTTAGAACAGCAGCCTGAGCTGCAGCAACAGCCGCAGCATGAGCAGCTGCAACAGCCGCAGCCACACCTAGAACTGCAACAGCAGCCGCAGCAAGATGGGCAACAACAGCTGTCTCAACTACAACAGGAAAAACACCAATCCATGCACCATCAGGAACTGAAACCAGAACTGCAGCTAATGCACCAGCAGCAACAGTTACAGCCACACCAAGTGCAAGAGCAACAGCTGTTGCAGCAGCAGCAGGAGCAGTTACAGCCACAGCAGGAGCAGTTACAGCCGCAGCAAGCACAAGAGCAACAGGTGTTGCAGCAGCAGGAACAGCTACAGCAGCAAGTGCAAGAGGAACAGCTGTTACAGCAACAGCAGGAACAGTTACAACAGCAGCAGCTGCTACAACAGCAGGAACAATTACAGCAGCAACAGTTTCAACAGCAGCAGGAACAGTTACAGCAGCAGCAGCTACTGTTGCTACAGCAGCAGGAACAGTTACAGCAGCAACTGTTGCAGCAGCAGCAGGCACAGTTACAACAGCAGCTGCTGGAACAGCAGCAGGCACAGTTACAGCAGCAGCTACTGCTGCAGCAGCAGGAACAGTTACAGCAGCAGCAGCAACAGCAGCTGTTGCAACAGCAGCAGAAACAATTGCAACAGCAACAACTGCAGCCTCCTCCCCTGGAGCCTGAGGAGGAGGAAGAGGTGGAGCTGGAGCTCATGCCGGTGGACCTGGGGTCAGAGCAGGAGCTGGAGCAGCAGCGGCAGGAGTTGGAGCGGCAGCAGGAGCTGGAACGGCAGCAGGAACAGCGGCAGCTGCAGCTCAAACTGCAGGAGGAGCTGCAGCAGCTGGAGCAACAGCTGGAGCAGCAGCAGCAGCAGCTGGAGCAGCAGGAGGTGCAGCTGGAGCTGACCCCGGTGGAGCTAGGCGCCCAGCAGCAGGAGGTGCAGCTGGAGCTGACCCCGGTGCAGCCGGAGCTGCAGCTGGAACTGGTGCCAGCCGCAGGGGGCGGCGGAGCGGCGGTCCCGGGGGCTCCAGCCGCGGTCGTGGTGGCTCCCCCGGGCTACGTGGTGGTGCAGGAGCTCATGGTGCTGCCCGCCGTGGCAGCGCCGGCCGTGGTGGCCATCCCGGGCCCGGCAGGCAGCGCGGCGTTGACCCCTGCACGGCAGCGGCGGCGACGGCGCGCTCGGGACCGGCCGACCATCTGCGGGGAGTGCGGCAAGGGCTTCAGCCGCAGCACGGACCTGGTGCGCCACCAGGCCACGCACACGGGTGAGCGGCCACACCGCTGCGGCGAGTGCGGCAAGGGCTTCTCGCAGCACTCGAATCTGGTGACGCACCAACGCATCCACACGGGCGAGAAACCCTACGCCTGCTCCTACTGCGCCAAGCGCTTCAGCGAGAGCTCGGCGCTCGTGCAGCACCAGCGCACGCACACCGGGGAGCGACCCTACGCCTGCGGGGACTGTGGCAAGCGCTTTAGCGTTTCCTCCAACCTGCTGCGCCACCGGCGCACGCACTCGGGCGAGAGGCCCTACGTGTGCGAGGACTGCGGCGAGCGCTTCCGACACAAGGTACAGATCCGCCGCCACGAGCGCCAGCTGCATGGCGCGGGCCGCTCCAGGGGCCTCGGCCTGCTGCGCGCCTCGCGGCCCGCGGCCCTCGGTGGCCCAGCCCGCACGGAGCAGGCCGCTACGGCCACTGCGCCCGCAGACAAGGCGCTGTGAGGGCCGTGATCCGGGCTGCCTGGCCGGGAGGTGGGGGGGATCCCCCACCCGCCTCCACCTGAAAAGCTCCTTGACCCGGGTTCATGGGCGCTGGAGGCATCCTGGAATATCCCTGGAGTAAAAGGCTTCCACCATCATCATCATCATCTCCCAGATTCCCTGAGAAAATACCAGGTTCACAGATTCACCGCCAGAAAAAACCATCCGCCAAAAGAGAAGTGGACTGGGGCTGAAACAGCACAGGGGACACGTTTGTCTGCCCTTTGAGGGGTCTGCCAAAAATTTTCCCTCCGGGAAAACTGGACTTACTACGAACGAGGAAAAACTCCCAGTGGCGAGACGATTAATGACATTGGCCGAGGACTGGACACCCACCAGGGAATCAAAGACGTGGTGAGACACACATGGAAAAGCTTCGATCCTGGTGAAAATGATCGCAAGGAGAAATTCGGGGAGGAAGCAAACTTGTTTGCACTATGTAGAAACTGACCAAGGCATCGAATAGTCCTCAGAGGCATTTGCCTTGAAAATACTTTCCAAGATGAAAATTCATCAGGGTGGGTATAATTCTGATGAAAACGCCTGTGTTCATCAACACAGGGTCAGAGCGCTCACGGGGTCAATGTGCAAATCCAAGCCAGCAAGTCCTGCTCCGGGTGGAAGGCAAAACCTTCCCTCCAGGGAACCAGGGGCTCCGGCGGGCGTCGGAGGCAGGTTCTTGGCCTCTGCTGCCATGTCCCCGAGTCCCCCCAGCCCGCATTAATGTCCTCTGGAATAAGAGCCTGTGGCTGAAGCAGAGGGCCTTCTGGGAGAGCTCTCCAAGGTCTGGAAGGAGGGTGCCCCAGAAGGAGCTCCGGGGTAGCCCCACTGTGGCCCCCCTGAAATCCACCAGCTTCATGCTTCTCAGATGCTACCCAGGGGCTGGCACGGGGAGACCAGGGCAGATTTCTCCTGCACCAGGCTATGGAGGTTTGGAGGGCTGCCTGAGCAGACCCTGTGCCATGGCTGGGGCTGGGGAAAGAATATCTGAGACAAGGTTTGGGAGCAATGCTCTTTACCACGTTTACCAAATCGTCTGGGGCAGGGGCTGTGAGCCGCAGCAGTTGCTGGTGCCTTGTGGGAAGGTGGGGTAGGGAGGAGGCTGCCCGCCACCTCTGCCCCCAGTCACTTCCTGCTTGACCTGACTCTTCACATGTGGCTGCTTAATTCCTGCCTCTCTCCCCCCAGCTGCTTCTCCTTTACTAACACACCTGCTACATTTTACACATGTGTTGGTAAGTGAGAAACAGAAACGAAAAATAAATTAAAATGCAGAAATACAATGTCCTTGTCTTGGTGTTTTCACCTCTGGATTTTGTGTCTTCGTAGGGCTTCCTTTCTTTTTTTTTTCCTTCCCTTCCCTTCCTTTCCCCTGTCCCCCTTTTCCCCTTTCTGTCCTCTTTCCCCTTCCCTTCCTTTCCTTTCTTCTTTCTCTTTCTTTTCTTTCTTTTTGTTTTAATGTTGCCTGGGCTGGTCTTAAACTCCCAGGCTCAAGCAATCCTTCCACCTCAGCCTCCCAAACTGCAGGGAGTACAGATGTGAGCCACTGTGCCTGGCCAAAGATTCATTCCTTTCTTTCTTTCTTTTTTTGAGAGAGGCTCTTGCTCAGGCTAGAGTGCAGTGGTTTGATCACTGCAGCCTCAAACTCCTGGGCTCAAGCAATTCTCCTACCTCAGCCTCCTGAGTAGCTGGGACTACAGGTGCATGCCACAATGTCTGGCTAATTTTTTTTTTTTTTTTTTTTTGAGATGGAGTCTCACACTGTTGCCCAGGCTGGAGTGCAGTAGCACGATCTCTGCTCACTGCAACCTCCGCCTCCCGAGTTCAAGCGATTCTCCTGCCTTAGCCTGCTGAGTAGCTGAGATTACAGGCACCCGCCACCACGTCCGGCTGATTTCTTGTATTTTTAGTAGAGATGGGGTTTCACCATGTTGGCCAGGCTCGTCTTGAACCCCTGACCTCATGATCCGCCCGCCTCGGCCTCCCGAAGTCCTGGGATTACAGGTGTGAGCCCCTGCACCTGGCCATGTCTGGCTAAGTTTTAATTTTGTTTTTAGAGAGGGGGTCTCACTGTGTCGCCCAGGCTGTTGGGGTTCATTTCAAGGAAAATGTTCCTGGTTGCTCTTGAGCAAGGAGCCTACTGTTCAGGCCCATTACCCAATCCTCCTCACCCCAGACCAGCCTTCCAGCCTGAGGCCCTTGGCTGGGTAATGGACTTACTCAGTGAGGACCTCATGGGAGGGTCAGGGACCAGAGGGTGGATGCTTGAGAAGGCCAGCTTTGGGACCTAGTAAGGACAACCTTTGTATCAATTCAGCCCAACTTGGTAGTGGCTCACACCTGTAATCCCAGCACTTTGGGAGTCTGAGGTGGGGGGATCACTAGAGGTCAGGAATTTGAGACCAGCCTGGGCAACGTAACAAGACCCCATCTCTACTAAAAATAATACCACTGCACTCCAGTCTGGGAAACAGCGAGACCCTTTCCCCCTCCACCCCCCAAAAATTCAGGCCAGCTGCAGCCTGGAGTGATGGTGCTGATCTCGCCCTGCTGCACAGCCACTTGGAGGAGCATCCTGAGGCCTGGAGTCTCCTCCCAGCCCTGAGAGTCTTCATTCATTCATTCATTCATTCAGAGACACTAGTCTCTCTGTGTTGACCAGGCTGGAGTGCAGTGGCACGATCTCGGCTCACTGCAACCTCCGCCTCCTGGGTTCAGGTGATTCTCGTGCCTCAGCCTCCCGAGTAGCTGGGATTACAGGCATGCACCACCATGCCCGGCTAATTTTTGTATTATTTTTAGTAGAGACAGGGCTTTTGCCATGTTGACCAGGCTGGTGTCGAACTCCTGACCTCAAGTAATCCGTCCACCTCAGCCTCCCAAAGTGCTGGGATTACAGGCGTAAGCCACCGCCCCCAGCCTTGCTAGATGGAGCCCGTTGATGCACCTGTACGGAGAGCTGGATGCACCTGAGAATTACCTTCCCCAGGATGGCCCTGGACCCATTAAGACAGGCACGAGAGGAGAGTGCAGCCTGAGCTCTCCTGTTTTTGTTCAGGGCAGCTCCAAGGTGTGACTCACGCTTGAGTTTGCCTGTGGGATCCAATCAAAGCATCTCTTGCATATATATATGTACACACACACACACACACACACACACACACACACACACACACACACACACACACACACACACACACACACACACACACACACACACACACACACACACACACACACACACACACACACACACACACACACACACACACACACGGTCTTGCTCTGTTGCCCAGGCTAGAGTACAATGGCATGATCACAGCTCACTGCAGCCTCGATCTCCTGGGCTCTAGCAATCCTCCTGCCTCAGCCTCCTGAGTAGCTGGGACTACAGGTGTGCCACTACACCTGGCAATTTTTTTTTTTTTTTTTTTTTTTTTTGAGATGGAGTCTCGCTCTGTCACCCAGGCTGGAGTGCAGTGGCGCAATCTCGGCTCACTGAAACCTCTGCCTCCAAGGTTTGTGATTCTTCTGCCTCAGCCTCCTGAGTAGCTGAGATTACAGGCAGGCGCCACTGCGCCCAGCTAATTTTTGTATTTTTAGTAGAGATGGGGTTTCACCATGTTGCTCAGGCTGGCCTTGAACTCCTGACCTCAGGTGGTCCACCTGCCTTGGCCTCCCAAAGTGCTGGGGTTACAGGCGTGAGCCACCATGCCCAGCCACACCTGGCTAATTTTTAAATTATATTGTAGACATGGGGGGGTCTCACTATGTTGCCTAGGTTGATCTTGAACTCCTGGAATCAAGCAGTCCTCCTGCCTTAGCCTCCCAAAGCACTGGGATTAGAGGCGTGAACCACCATGCCTGGCCTCACAGGATTTTGCTGGGGGCTGCATCTCTGCTTGGGTTCCTCTCCTTCCTGACCCGCTTCTCTTACTCCAGCACCCTCTGGGAGCACGGCCTTAAAGCATCACTCACTCAGAAATTGGTGTGTTGAGGTCTGCTGCCCAGCAGCCTGCCCTGAGACCCATGCTGTAGTTCTGGCAAGTGGAGTCTGGGCTGGGGCCACTCCCCCATCAGGTGGCCATAGGGACCTGTTTGTGGCGGGTGAGTGCTGGTTACCTTTGGCTGCCTTTTTTTTTTTTTTTTCCGAGACAGGGTCTCACTCTGTTGCCCAGGTTGGAGTGCAGGTACAATCATAGCTCACTGCAGCCTCCAACTCCTGAGCTCGAGGGATCCTCCCATCTCAGCCTCCCGAGCAGCTCAGACTACAGTCACACACCACCATGCCTGGCTTATTTTTATTGTTTTTTGTAGAGACGGGGTCTCGTCATGTTGTCCAGGCTGATCTCGAACTCCTGGGCTGAAGCAATTCTCTCACCTCAGCCTCCCAAAGTGCTGGGATTACAGGTGCTGGGATTACACAGACCAGGAACCGCCCCTGGGCTGATGACCCTTTTTGACATGGTAGGTGGGGTTCGAGATACAATAAGTTCTGCCAATCGCCTGTCTCCCCACGGGGCACCTGGTGGGCTGGAAACACGAGGAACATCAGACAAAGGAACCCAATCCCACTTCATCAAAAACTCAAAATAGGCCGGGTGCAGTGGCTCATGCCTGTAATCCCAACACTTTGGGAGGGTGAGGTGGGAGGATCACTTGAGGTCAGGAGTTCGAGACCAGCCTGGCCAACATGGCAAAATCCCATCTCTACTAAAAATACAAAAATTAGCTGGGTGTGGTGGTGGGCACCTGTAATCCCAGCTACTCGGGAGGCTGAGGCAGGAGAATCGCTTGAACCTGGGAGGCAGAGGTTGCAGTGAGCTGAGATCGCACTCCAGCCGGGATGACAGAGCAAGACTCCATCTCAAAAACAAACAGACAATAGGGAAAAGAGACCTTAGTATAGAACTGGGTTCAATTCTGGCCGGGCGCGGTGGCTCACGCCTGTAATCCCAGCACTTTGTGAGGCCGAGGCAGGCAGATAACGAGGTCAGGAGATCGAGACCATCCTGGCCAACATGGTGAAACTCCATCTCTACTAAAATACAAAAATAATTAGCCAGGCGTGGTGGTGCGTGCGTGTAGTCCCAGCTGCTTGGGAGGCTGAGGCAGGGGAATTGCTTGAACCCCAGAGGCGGAGGTTGTAGTGAGCCGAGATCGCGCCACTGCACTCCTGCCTGGCGACAGAGCAAGACTCCATCTCAAAACAAACAAACAAATGAAACAAAACCCTGAAAACAGAGGATGCCCCCCACACCTCCCCCATGAAGGGCTCCTGGCCTTCTGCCAACAGGAGGCAGCCTAGGGAAAGAGGGAGGACAAGCAAGCCTATGTCAGCGGCTGGTCCACCTGCCACCCTGCTGCTTATGTGAGCAGGAGGAAAGAGGAGAGGTGATTGGCAGCCTGCCCCAGGGACATGGCCTGCCTGGGCCTGTGCACCCTGAGACAGCAGGAAACAGCAAGAACAAGAAAAACAGATACCCACATGGATGTTGTGGGCAGCTTTCCCTCCCTGGAGGGCACTGGAGGTGGCTAACAGAGGCAGGCAGGAGCACCAGAAAGGCAGCCCCTCACTTTAGCCTCAGCTTGAGCTCCTGCACCGTGCTTCTGGCTATCATGGCAGCCAGGGCCTTCAGCTCATGGCATCAGGCCTGGAGTAGGGCAAGGCCCCCCAACAAGTCCCAACCATGAGGTGTAGCCTGAGAGTCACAGACCAGGAATCAAGGGATGCCAGGCCTGCATGGGGACAGGTGGTATTTCAGCCCAGCCTGAAAAGTAGCCAGAGAGTGGGGGGATGCAGTGGTGGTAGGGGACATCTGTCTTGAGCAAGAGCCTGAGGTGGGAGCTGGGGGCAAATCCAGGGGCCTGAGTGGTCCTGTGGCTGGAACTTCTTGCCCCTGTGGGGGGTTCATGGTGGCTATGAAAGGCGTCAGGTGGTGCGGAAGGTTATGACTTGCCAAGGTGGATGGGGGTGTGGCATGTGGTCCCGAGGGACAGCAGGAAGCCATCCAAAGGCTGTTTAAGGGAACCAGGTGAGAGATGACAAGACTTCAAGGTGACAGAGTTAAGCTCTGGTAATGGGAATTTTTTCTTTCTTTTTTTTTTTTTTTTTGAGACAGGGTCTTACTCTGTCGCCCAGGCTGGAATGCAATGGTGCAATCATAGCTTACTGCAACTTTGAGCTTGGTCTCAAGCTCAAGTGATCTTCCTGTCTCTGCCTCTTGAGTAGCTGGGACTACAGGTGTGCACCACCATGCCCAGCTAATTTATTTTTATTTTTAAATTTATGTTATTTATTTGTTTTTTTTTTTTTGAGACACAGTTTTGCTCTTGTTGCCCAGGCTGGAGTGCAATGGCGCGATCTCAGCTCACCACAACCTCCGCCTCCCGGGTTCAAGCGACTGTCCTGCCTCAGTCTCCCGAGTAGCTGGGATTAAAGGCGCCTGCCACCACACCTGGCTCATTTTGCATTTTTAGTAGAGACGGGGTTTCTCCATGTTGGTCAGGCTGGTCTTAAACTCCCGACCTCAGGTGATCCGCCCGCCTCAGCCTCCCAAAGTACTGGGATTACAGGCGTGAGCCACTGAGCCCGACCTCTAATTTTTTTTTTTTTTTTTTTGAGACGGAGTCTCACTCTGTCGCCCAGGCCGGAGTGCAGTGGCGCGATCTCGGTTCACTGCAAGCTCCACCTCCCGGGTTCACGCCATTCTCCTGCCTCAGCCTCCCAAGTAGCTGGGACTACAGGCGCCCGCCACCACGCCCAGCTAATTTTTTGTATTTTTAGTAGAGATGGGGTTTCACCGTGTTAGCCAGGATGGTCTCGATCTCCTGACCTCGTGATCTACCCGCCTCGGCCTCCCAAAGTGCTGGGATTACAGGCGTGAGCCACTGCGCCTGGCCCCGACCTCTAATTTTTCAATTTTTTGTAGAGGCGAGGTCTTGCTATGTTGCCCAGGCTGGTCTCAAACTCCTGGGCTCAATCAATCCTCTCGCCTCAGCCCCCCACAAACTGCTGGGATTACAGGCATGAGGCACTGCCCAGTAATTCCCAGTGAATGGGAATGATTTTTCAGCAGAAAACTGATCCCTTTGGGAAAGTTAACGTGGGGAGAATGTGGCCTGGTTCTGTGGTCCTTGACACCACCGTGAAAGACCAGGTCACCCTCCTCCCATTGCCCTTCCAGAAGAAGCTTGTCCTCCCTGCCCCAGCTCTGAGTCCACCACAGTCTCCCACTCAGGCAGCTGCAAGGCATGCTTGGAGTGAGTAGCCACTGGGGCTGGGGGCTGTCGGGGGCAGAAAGGAGGAGCAGATTCCTCCCTCCTAGCACCCACAAAAGTGTGTCCACCAGACAGGGCTAGATCAAGTCCAGGTCCCCGCAATGGAATGGGAAGGAGCAGGCAGTGGTAGGGTCCCAACTGCCAATGAGGAGGCATATGCAGGGCTGGAAACACAGTCTTTCTATTTCCTTAACCGGACTTCAGCCTCCCCGGAGCCTCTTTTCCACTCAGCCTTGACCGTTGAGTATCTGTGCCCGTCTCTGCATTGCCCAGCTGTAGCAAAAATCCTGTCAAGTCAGTTTAGCCAGAATCTCCACCCTTGGTATCTGATCAAATCCCTCCTCTCCCACCACCTGCCAGGTGCCGTCTGATCGCTCTTGCCTGCCTTCAGCCAGGATCCTGGGAGTCAGTTCAACCAGAACCCCCCACTCCTTCGTATTTTTCCACCCTTCCACCCACCCACTCCACTCCAACCTGCTCCTAGGCTGGAAGTCTCCACTTGTCCCTGCTGTATTCAGAATTGAGCCCGGTTCTATACTGAGGTCTCTTTTCCCTATTGCAATAGTTCCTGAATAAAATCTGTTTTTTACCGTTTTAACTATTGTCCAGCTTTGTTTTCTTTTTCTTTTTTTTTTTTTTGAGACAGGGTCTCACTCTGTCGCTCAGGCTAGAGTGCAGTGGCACCATCATAGCTCACTGCAGCCTCAGCCTCCCGGGCTCAAGTGATCTTCCTGCCTCAGCCTCTCGAGTAGCTGGGACTACAGGCTCGCACCACCACACCTGGCTAATTTTTTCTACTTTTTGTAGAGACAAGGTCTCACTATATTGCTCAGGCTGTTCTTGAACTCCTGGGCTCAAGTGATCTTCCCACCTTGGCTTCCCAAAGTGCTGGGATGACAAGAGTGATATGGTTTGGATCTGTGTCCCCACCCAAATCTCATGTTCAATTGTTATTTATTTATTTATTTTTGGAGATTGAGTCTCCCTCTGTCACCCAGGCTGGAATGCAATGGTGCGATCTCAGCTCACTGCAACCTCCACCTCCTGGGTTCAAGAGGTTCTCCTGCCTCAGCCTCCTGAGTAGCTGGGATTATAGGCACTCGCCACCACTCCTAGCTAATTTTTGTATTTTTAGTAGAGATGGGGTTTCACCAGGTTGGCCAGGCTGCACTCAAACTCCTGACCTCAGGTGATCCACCCACTTTGGCCTCCCAAAGTGCTGGGATTACAGGCCTGAGCCACCGTGCCCGGCCTCTCAAGTTCAACTGTAATCCCCAGTGTTAGAGGTGGGGCCTGGTGGGAGATGACTGGATCATGGGGGCAATTTCTCATGGTTTGACACCATTCCCCTTGGAGCTGTCACCACGAGAGTGAGTTCTTGTGAGATCTAGTTGTTTACAAGTGTGTGGCACCCCTCCCTTCTCTCTCATCCCTCCTGCTGCCACCATTTGAAGTGCTGGCTCCCCCTTCACCTTTTGCCATGATTATACGTTTCCTGAGGCCTCCCCAGCCATGCTTCCTGTGTAGGCTGCAGAGACATGAGCCAGTGAAACTTCTTTTCTTAAATTACCTTTTCTCTGGCAGTTCTTTATAGCAATAGGAGAACTGACTAACACAAAACATGATCCACCGCTCCCAGCCTCACCTATGGTTTTAATAGCAGCACTACTGCCTTCAGCCCACTCCAGGCACATAGAGGCTCAGTGGGGGCATCCATCAGCATCCTTCTGTGCCAGGCTCCCTGCCAGCCCCTGGTATGAGAGCTCAGGAGGAGCCCAGGAGGGCTTGCTGTAGGAAGAGACAGCTGAGGAAGTCCCGAGAGCTGAGTGAAGGGGAGCTCTGCCCAGTCAATGTTCAGTCCTTGCAGGTGGGTCTGTGCAGATACGGGGCAGGCCCAAAGCCCACGTACTTGAACGGAGATGCTCTCAGCGTCACAGAATTCCAAATGTCCCAGATGCCTGGTAACCTTTCACATACCTTGTGTCCCTGCCAGTGAGACACACGAAGGCTGAAGCACAGAACAAGCTTCACGCCAATCACGGGGTGGGCTGGCACCCTCCTCACTGCTAGCATCCACCGTGGAGGACGGGCAGGAGCCAGGCAGACGACACCCCAGGAACTATTTCATGAGTATGCTTAGATATTTCCCCAGCCCCAACCCCACCAACTGCTCATAGATAGATGACTGACATGGAATTGTACTAGTGCAAAAAGAGTATGATTTACTTTTTTTTTTTATTTTGAGACGGAGTCTCGCTCTGTCGCCCATACTGGAGTGCAGGGGCGCGATCTCGGCTCACTGCAACCTCCGCCTCCTGGGTTCAAGTGATTCTCCCGCCTCAGCCTCCTGAGTAGCTGGGATTACAGGCACCCACTACCACGCTCGGCTAAATTTTTGTATTTTTTTTAGTAGAGACAGGGTTTCACCATGTTGGTCAGGCTGGTCTTCAACTCCTGACCTCAGGTGATCCACCGGCCTTGGCCTCCCCAAGTGCTGGGATTACAGGTGTGAGCCACTGCGCCCTGCATTATTTAATTTTTGAGATGGAGTCTCACTCTGTCACTCAGGCTGGAGTGTAATGACACCATCTCGGCTCACTGCAACCTCTGCCTCCCGGGTTCAAGTGATTCTCCTGCCTCAGCCTCCCGAGTAGCTGGGATTACAGGTGTGTGCCACCACACCTGGCTAATTTTATATATTTAGTAGAGACGGGGTTTCTCCATGTTGGTCAGGCTGGTCTTGAAATCCCGACCTCAGGTGATCTGCCCACCTTGGCCTCCCCAAGTGCTGGGATTACAGGTGTGAGCCACTGCGCCTGGCCCTTAATTTTTGTATTTTTAGTAGCGACAGGGTTTCACCATGTTAGCTAGGCTGGACTTGAACTCCTGACCTTAGGTGATCCACCTACCTTGGCCTCCCAAAGTGCTGGGATTACAGGTGAGCCACTGCGCCCAGCTATTTTATTTTATTATTATTTTTTTGAGAAAGAGTTTTGCTTTGTCGCCCAGGCTGGAGCGCAATGGCGCGATCTCAGCTCACTGCAAGCTCCGCCTCCCAGGTTCACGCCATTCTCCTGCCTCAGTCTCCCGAGTAGCTTGGACTACAGGCGCCCGCCACCATGCCCGGCTAATTTTTTGTATTTTCAGTAGAGACAGGTTTTCACCGTGTTATCCAGGATGGTCTTGATCTCCTGACCTCGTGATCCATCCGCCTCAGCCTCCCAAAGTGCTGGGATTAGAGGCGTGAGCCACTGCACCTGGCCTATTTTATTTTTGAGACAGAGTTTTCCTCTGTCACCCAGGCTGGAGTGCAGTGGTGTGATCATAGCTTATTGCAGCCTCAACCTCTTGGGCTCAAGCAATCCTCTCACCACAGCCTCCTGAGTAGCTGGGACTACAGGCATGTACCACCACACCCAACTAATTTTTAAATTTTTAGTAGAGTCAGGGTTTCACTATGTTGCCCAGGCTGGTCTTGAACTCCTGGGCTCAAGCTATCTTCCTGCTTCGGCCTCCCAAAGTGCTGGGATTCCAGGCATGAGCCACTGCACCCAGCTAATTTTTTAAAATGTTGCGTAGCGAAAGGGTCTTGCTATGTTGCCCAGGCTGCTCTCAAACTCCTGGCCTTAAGCTATCCTCCTGCTTCAGTCTTCCAAAGTGCTGGGACTACAGGCATGAGCCAATCCTGGCCTGCTTTTTAATTCCTTCTTCAAATGAGTCTAGGGAAATCTATCAAGACTGAGTTCAGTAGTGAGTGACAAGAAGATCTAACTAAACTACAATTTATGAAAACCAATTGTCCTCAGGTCAGAGGCATCCTCAGGTGGCCCAGGCCTGGTCTAGCATCTCCCCAAGGCCAAGGACACATAAGTCCCACCAGCTTCCTTCCTCTCCTCTCCATCTCCTAAGCCCCTCAGCAGTGCTGTTGGAGCAAGAAACAAAAAACACTGGTAGGGCCCGGCGAGGTGGCTCACGCCTTTTCCTTTCCTAAAAAGGAAAGGGAAGGGAAGAAAAGGAAAGGAAGAAAGGAAGGAAGGGAAAGAAAGAAGGAAAGAAAGGAAAGGAAAAGGAAAAGGAAAATTATCTGTGGACGAGGGAGAGGAAGAAATTGAGTCTTGGATTAGGTATCAGGTGAGGACAGGCCAAGAAGAGATCTGAGGAGATGCTGGGGTGATTCGGGGTCCCTGCCTGACAGGGTGGAGGGATCTAAGGCCGGGATGGAGCTGCTGACTCTATTATACACCCTCCTCTTCTGGGGTCCCTTGCTGTCCACATTACAGGTGGTTTTGGGCAACGGGCAGCACTGGGAAGTGACAGGGTGCAGGAGGGCAGGGTTGGGGTACTCTCTCCTCGCTACACTGTCCCTCCATAATCACAGTGCCCACAGTGTCCCCATCTTTATATCTCCACCTCCCTCCAGGCTTGACAACATCCTGCCCTTTCCTGCTCCTGCAGGGCGAAGGGTGGCAAAGGCCTGGTGCCTTCACATTCCAGCTGCTTCCCTTTACCTGGTGTATTAGTCCGTTTTCATGCTGCTGTAAAGAACTGCCCAAGACTGGGAAACTTATAAAGGAAAGAGGTTTAACTCACAGTGGCTCACACCTGTAATCCCAGCACTTTGGGAGGCCAAGGTGGGCAGATCACAAAGTCAGGAGTTTGAGACCAGCCTGACCAACATGGTGAAACCTCATCTCAACTAAAAATATAAAAATTAGCCAGGCGTGGTAGTGCACACCTGTAATCCCAGCTACTTGGGAGGCTGAGGCAGGAGAATCACTTGAACCTGGGAGGTGGACGTTGCAGCGAGCAGAGATTGTGCCACTGCACTCCAGCCTGGGCAACAGAGCGCGAGACTCCATCTCAAAAACAAAACAAAACAAACCACCACCACCAACAACCACCACCACCAACCATCACCACCACCACCAAAAACTGACTCACAGTTCCGCATGACTGGGGAGGCCTCAGGAAACTTACAATCATGGTGGAAGGGGAAGCAAACACTTCCTTCTTCACACGGTGGCAGGAAGGAGAAGTGTGGAGCAAAGGGGAAAAGCCCTTACAAAACCATCAGATCTCATGAGAACTCACCAACATGAGAACAGCATGAGGCGAACTGCCCCCATGATTTAATTACCTCCCACCAGGTCCCTTCCACAACATGTGGGGATCATGAGAACTACAATTCAAGACGACATTTCAGTGGGGACACAGCCAAACCACATCACCTGGCGACACTGCTTTTGGTCAACTGTTAATTGTCCTATGGTCAGAGCCCTTCCTGGGAACTGCCTGGGGGCAACTGCACCTTCCTACTGAACCTGACGGATCAGCTAGGGTGGGGAAGGGTCCAATCTAGTGATCAGGGGTTCTAAAAGATACCCACAGGAGAGTCAGGCAGTGTCATTCAGATGTGGGCCTGGAGGAAGGGGACAGGGAGTCGTGGGCACTGAGGACCATGGCCGCGCTCAGTCCCACCCACAGAAGCTGGTTACTTCTCAGGCCCTACTGGCTGGTGCCCTGCAAACCAGGGGCCTTGTGTTGCCAGAACTTCTGATTTTTCAAATTTTATTTATTATTAGAGACGGGGTTTCAATCTGTTGCCCAGGCTGGAGTGGAGTGGTGCAATCATAGCTCACTGCAGCCTCGACCTCCTGGGCTCAAGCAATCCTCCCACCTTGTTTTCCCAAAGTGCTGGGATTACAGGTGTGACCCGCCTCAGACCCCCAGAGTGCTTAATTTATAGGTGTGAGAGCCCGCATTAGAACCTGATTTTTCAATTTTATTTTTTAAACAAGAATGGGACTCCTTATTTTAAAATGTTATTATATTAACTTTAAGACATTTTAAAACACCAAGAGCCAAGCGACATCACTGTGAGGGTCTGATTCAAGGGGTTGGGGCTGCACCCCTCTGTGGGACTAAGGTTTGAGTCCTCCTCTATCTTATTATTATTATTATTATTTTGAGACAGAGTCTCACCTTGTCGCCCAGGCTGGAGTGCAGTGGTGTGATCTCGGCTCACTGCAACCTCTGTCTCAGTGGCTTCAAACGATTCTCCTGCCTCAGCTTCCCAAGCAGCTGGGACTACAGGGGTGTGCTACCACGGCCGGCTAATTTTTGTATTTTTAGTAGAGATGGGGTTTCACCCACCATGTTAGCCAGGCTAGTCTCGAACTCCTGACCTCGTGATCCACCCGCCAAGGCCTCCCAAAGTGCTAGGATTACAGACACCGCGCCTGGCCGAGTCCTCCTCTATCTCTTGCCCAGTCAGGCCTGCGGTCCCCACAGAAAAGCACCAAGAACACTGGTGCAGGCGGGCTGGGAGCTGGGGAAGGGGCCTGGGCCACACCATTCCAGGCAGAAGACAGACCCTGGACTCCACCAATGCCAGAGCTCATCCTGACACCCCAGCTGCACCTCTTGGGAGCAGGTGCAGACAGGCTTGTGGGTGGGGGTCTGGGGGTGGCCGCTGAGCGCACCGACCCCTCCCTGGGTTCCTGGGGTCGCCTGTCACTTCTGCCCCCACACTGGCCATTCCCTCTGCCTGGACATCGCTTCCCTGCCCGTGACCCCATGTCCCTCCAAGTGCGGGCTCCACAACCCCAGTCTCCTCCTGCACTCAACTGCCACAGTCCACCCATAAGACGTTCACCCCGCCCGTCCCTCCTCCCTCCCCATCCACAAGACGTTCACCCCGCGCGGGCCCGGGGATGTGGTGGAGGCGTGGACACCTGGCCCCCTCCCCACCACAGGGGTGGCCTCCTCCCTCCACCGTCCTGGGGTCCCGGGCAGGCCCCGTGGACCGGCGGAGGGGGCCCAGCGCGGGGCCTGGTCCTCAGCGGGAGCCCCGATGAACGAGGCCGGGCTGGGGTTCGGGGAAGGCGGTGGTCGCAGCGGCGGGACCTCGGGGTCACCTCCGAGACCTGACCGGGGTGTCCAGCAGCGAGGCGAGTTTGTGGGCGCCCCACGAGTGTCGAGGGCGCTCCCGTCCCCTGCCCGCACGCCCCGTCCTCGCCACGGCCCGAGACCCAGGTGGGCAAAGCCCCGCAACCCGCGCTTCCCCGCTCCGCGCCGCTGCCCCCGCGTGACCGGAAGTTCCTCCCCCCGCGGGCGCGGGCGGGGCGGGGCCGGCCGGCGGTACTTCCGGTGCCCACGCGCCGCCGTCGCGCAGCTCCCGGGCCGTCACTTTGTGTAGCGCGGGGCCCGCCGCCGGCCTGCCGGCCCGCAGGCCCCGGCCCCGGTGTCCGGCCCGCGGCTCGGCCAGCCCGGCCCGCGCGGTGAGTGGGTCTCGCGGGGCCGGTGGGCGGCGGCGCGGGCGGCAGGTGCGGGCGGGCCGGTTTTGCGCTCGGGGGCGGCGGCGGCAGCGGGGCCGGGCTGGCACTCGACGCCCGGCGCGGGGAGGCCGCGGGGAGGCGGCGGGGCCGGGGACTGCGGGGTCGAAGCGGAACGCGGGTCGGGCCTTCCGCGGCAGCGCCCCCGCCTCCCGGACCCCCTTCCGGGCCTGCGCGTTGCCGACCCCCGGGGCCGGTCCAGGCAGGAGGTGGAGGGGGCAGGTCCGGGAGGCCACGCGTGACACCTCGGGGTGCCCGCCCACGCCTTCTCGGCCGCAGCGGCAGGGGCTGGGCCGCGGCCGCCCCCAGGACACACCCATCCAGGAGGGGCTGTCATCGTCTAGGTCTCTGCAGGAGGAGGAGGCTCCGGACGCCCCCTGGGGGGCGGGAGGCGCTCGGCCCGTCGCCCCAGGAGCCCGCTTTGTGACCTTGGGGGCCTTATCTGGGCTTTCCCTCATCTGCAGAAGGAGCCCCGGAGGGCTGCTCGGCTGTCTTCTGCTGCCGGCAGGTGGGTAGGGACACCCATCCCTGGGATTGGATGGGGTCTGGGCTGTCCCGCGTGGCAGCAGAGGTAGGAAAGGGGCTGGGCTTTGGTCGAGGACCCGATGGGCAAGAGGAAGTGCAGGTACCAGGAGGATCAGGCCCCCAGCTCTGCTTGTGTGGGGAGACCTTGGTGCTTGGTTTGGTTCAACAAGTGTGAGCAGGTCTGGGGAGCCGGGTGGGGTGGTGAGGGGGCTACCCTGGGGAACCTGAGATGGCCCCCGTGGAAATAATCTGCACCAGGAGCAAACCCAGGAAAGTAGGGGGATCCAGAATCCGAGGACAGACAGTGAGGACTGTGGTGGTCGGGGAAGGAAGTCCTCCAGGACGGCATGAAGACCTGAAGGGCTCTGAGGGCAGCGGGGGCCACCCAGAGGGAATGAAGGGACTAGACACAAGCACACCCCCACATCTCCCACTCTCTGAGTTGGGTTTCCTTGGCTTTGGAGCTTTTGTGAGGAGTTTCTATCAACTTTCAAGTTTGCCTCTTTTTCCTGTCCTTGTGTCGCTCCCTTCTCCTCTTGGAAGATACCTTGTCACCTTCCATTCTAAATGTTGGCTGCAGCACGGTATCCTAAAGTGCAGGGCCCTAGTAGAAATGAGGGTTTAGGGCCGCGTGAGGTGGCTTACGCCTGTAATCCCAGCACTTTGGGATGCCGAGGCGGGTGGATCACCTGAGGTCGGGAGTTTGAGAAATGAGGATTTGGGATGATGTTGGTGAAGCCCCCTGTGGCCTCTGGTTTGGGATTGACACTGATGAGGCCCCTGTGGCCTCTCACCCAGAGTTGGATGCCGAGGGAGAAGTGAGCAGTGTTTACAGTGGACTGGCAGGCTGGCAAGAAGAGGGAAGGAGTGCAGGCCTGGGGGAGGCAGAGATAACCCAGGGCGAGTTGCTGGAATCTAAACTCTGCCCGGACTGCTGAGGTCTGTTTTTCAAACCATTCTGTTCTGAATCTTGGGTTGGGGACGATGTCTGGCTGTGCTTCTGACTTCTGTAGGAGCTGGTCCTCCACCTTCTCTGGTCATCTGTGGGTGGACTTCTTGGGAGAAAGAACTCAGTGTCCTCTTTGGAGGCAGAGACTCTCCACTGCTTCTGGGGTGAGTTCCAATTCGAAGGGTCCCCCCAACCCCCCACCCCCAGCAGTGGTCAGCCTGTTCTGGAACAGGACAGTAGGGCCAAAATGCTGACTTGTAAAAATCCTGTGTCCATCACATTGGCTGGCGACTTTAGACATTCTTTTAGTAAGTATTTGAATGCTTCTTAAGTGCTGGTGTGAGGGGTATTCAGACATGAGCAAAGGGAGCTTCTGCTGCCCAGGAGCTGGCCGTACTCAGGGAGAGAGATGATAAGACAGTCTCATAAGTGTATTTTTAAGATGTGGTGAGTGCTGCGAGGGAAGAATTACGGGGAACTGTGTCACCCACTGGGGCCCAGGGGGCTGCCTCAGAAGACCACCCAGGAAAAGGGGAAGAGAGTTCTGGGGATGGGGAATAGCACACACACGGCCTGAGATGAGATGAACATGCAGCCACTTTATTCCAAAGCTGTGAAGTGTTCTTCTGTTGTGTCCTCATATATGGCGGCCTGGCTCTGGGAGTTTAAAGTTGCTGCTTCAGGTGGTGGCCAGGCAGGAGACAGCTCTACTGAGCTTGGCATGGCACCTAGGCCCAGCCTGAATCTGCAGCCTGAGGCTTGAAAGAGAAAAGCCCTCCTCTGGACCTCAAGCGGGTGGCGGTTGGGAAACCGTTGCTGAGTGTACCCAGTGCCCTGAGTGCTGGGCAGGGCCGCGTCCTCCTGGATGTGGCTAGCAGAACACGCAGCACATGGATTTCGACACTTTGGGTATCTTCACACGCCAAAGAGCTGTGGACACTGAGAAGGCTGGCTTCTGGGAGAGACTGGAGGTTGGGGTGATGCTCCCAGGCATAGTTCTGTGACTTGAGTCTTTGGGGGTCAGTGATTCTGAAACTAGAAAGGGGGCTGGAGCCAGTCAGGGGGCATGTGTGACCTTCGGGACAGAGGTGGCTTCTGGATGCCTGTGTGTCCCAGCCCTTGACTTGGGTGGGCCTGTGTGAATGCTCAGAGCTTCCTGGCTATTAAAGTGTGGATTTTAAAGCAACTGCTCAAAGCAGTTCAGGAAATGAGTACGCGCCACTGCTATGGTTTGGGTGTTTGTCCAGGTGTCAGGCTGTTCTCACATTGCTGTAAAGAAATACCTGAGACTGGGTCATTTATAAAGAAGAGGTGAGATTGGCGCATGGTTCTGCAGGCTGTACAGGAAGCATGGTGCTGGCATCTGCCTGGCTTCTAGGGGGCCTCAGGAAGCCTTTAATCATGGTGGACGGTGAGGGGGAGTAGGTATGTCACATCGTGAAAACAGGAACAAGCAAGAGAGAGTGAGTGGGGAGGTGCCACACACTTTTAAAGACAACCAGATGTCCTGTGAACTCATTACTCACTGTCTCCAAGGGGATGGCCCAAGATTCAGGAGGGACCCACCCCCATGATCCAGTCACCTCCCATCAGGTCCTGCCTCCAGCATTGGAGATTACGGTTCAGCGTGAGATCTGGGCGGGGACAAACATCCAGGCTCCATCAGTCCCCTTCCAGTCTCACGCGGAAATGTGATTTCCAGTGCTGGAGGTGGGCCTGGTGGGAGAGGATTGGCTCATGGAGGCGGATCCCTCATGAATGGTCTGGCACCGTCCCCTTGGTGATAACGGAGTTCTCAGTTCACAAGAGATCTGGTGGTTTTAAAAGAGTGGGGTTTCCTCCCTCTCTTTTGCTGCCCCTTTGCCTCCCTCCATGAGTGGAAGCTTCCTGAGGCCCTTCTCAGAAACAGATGCCGGCGCCATGTTGGTGCAGCCTCTTGAACTGTGAGTGAATGAAACCTTTTTTCTTTACCACTTACTCAGCCTCAGGTATTCCTTCACAGCAATGCAGAAATGGCCTAACACAGCTGCCTAATTGATAGAGAAGTGATGGGTTACGGAGGGAGAGCTAATCACGGAGCAGCTTTCTCCTGTGTCTGTAAGAACACCAGGTGTGGTGGTCTGGACTGTTCTCGTGAAGGCCACTCAGTCTTGTTTTAGGAGTTCTATGGCAGACACTGTCCACTGCTGGAGCTGGATGAGCTAGGGTGGGCCCAGTGCTCTGTGTGGCCAAGTGGCCTGACATTCCAGGATGCTTCTGGGGCTCATGGCCTCACCCCCTGGATTGTGGGCTTGGCTCGCTTTGGAAATGGCCCTGTTCAGGCCAGAGACACTGATGGTGTGTGTCCTGGATGATGGGCCCGGTCTCAGGTTTATATCCAGAAAGGAGCCACAGAAATGGACTCATCAACGCTGTGATTCTGCCGTGCCCTTGGGACCCCACAGGGGCTGGTGAAGGACACGTAGTGGGGAGGGGCGAGGGGTCCCAGGGCCAACAGCTCCCATCCTGCTGTGTCCATGGCCCTGGACCCTGTGTCAGTGTGGCTGCCTCTCCCCTGAGCTTCTGGGCTGAGCTGTCACTGATGTCAGTGAGAGAGTAGGACCCTGTAGCCTCTGGGGCTTTGGTAAGTCAGCCCTTAAGAGTCTCTGATCCCCAAACTTGAAATGTCACAGGCATTTCCTATCCTCCTGATGGTCTGGCGATGAGCCGTGCGTCCACCGTGCACTGCACTTTTCACAGAGCGAGGGCTGAGGGCACATGAGGGTGAGGCTGGCTCACAGCCCCCACTCTCCCATGTCCTGCAGGAAGGAGCCTGACCTGCTGGCTTCCTGGCACCTGTCTCTCCTCCTAGCCCCGTCGTGCCTTGCAAGTGCCTGCATCCTGTCTGTGCTGAGACCTCTTGGCGTTCCCTGCTGGCCTGGTTCATGTGTGTTGAGGACCAGGTAAGCATCTCTTTGTCCTGTGTATCAGGTGGGCTTTTCCTTCTGGCTAAACATGGGCCACCCTCGGGCTGTGTGATGCTTCCTTGTGGATAAAGACTAGGAGAAATGGCTGATTTACTCCAGGAAAGAGCAGCAGTTCACACCAGGCACATAGTTCTTGGTGAAAAGGAGCTGAGACCGGCATCCCAGGGGTCACGCAGAGGGGCTCTTGGGGCAGCCTTCCTGGGTACAGAATGTCTTGGTGGTGCAGGGTAAGATTGTGGGAAGGCCTGGTCCTCCCTCATCTCTGTTGCCTTCAACTACATAACAGGAGGAGTAAATCCTGCTCCCCGCGCCCCCACCAGGCTGCGGGAGACCCTGTGAGGGACCGTGTGGTGTGCCGAGAGCAGCCCGTCACTGGCGTCCATCTGCATTTCAGGCCACGCGGAGGCTCGCTCCCAGGGAGGATGGCGGCGCTCCACACGACTCCCGACTCCCCAGCTGCCCAGCTGGAGCGGGCAGAGGACGGGTCAGAGTGCGACCCTGACCAGGAGGAAGAGGAGGAGGAGGAGGAAAAGGGGGAAGAGGGTCAGGAGGTGGAAGAAGAGGAGGAGGAGATAGTGGTGGCAGAGGAGGAGGAGGGTGTGGCAGAGGTAGTGGAGGATGCGCAGGTGGAGGAGGTGGCCGAGGTGGAGGTGGAGGCGGACGTGGAGGAGGAGGATGTGAAGGAGGTGCTGGCAGAGGAGCAGTGTCCGGCGTTGGGGACCCAGGAGCGACTTAGCCGTGGTGGTGATGCCAAGTCCGCAGTTCTTCAGGAAAAGGGTAAGAAAAGCAGCCAGCCTTGGGGAGGAGATGAAGGGGGCTGAGGTGGGCCAGGCCAGGGACCTGGTCAAGCCAGGAGGGCTCTTGGGCTGACATGGTGGAGCTGAAGCCTGGCTTTGCAATGAGGGTGTTGCCAGGGCTCCTGGCCCTGCAGGCTGGGGGCTCAGGGCAGCTGGCCCTAAGAGATCTCTCCCCACAGGCCTGCAGGCCTCCCGGGCTCCAGCCACTCCTAGGGATGAGGACCTGGAGGAGGAGGAAGAGGAGGAGGAGGATGAGGACGAGGATGATTTGCTGATGGCTGGGTCTCAGGTGAGCTGCCCTCTCTGTTTGGGGCTTGGGTAACCCGGGCAGGGTTTCCCCCGGGGCCTCGGCACCTGCTGTTTGGAGGCGTCTGTTGGCAGCGGCCACGGCACTAGAGTCCCCAGACCAGGCCCAGGCCCTGAGCTGGGAGGGGCCGCAGGAAGCGGCTGGGTGTCCAGCCCCAGGCCCGGGGGTGTGGTCCTGCTCTCCTGGGTGTTGGGTTGTCCTGATTGCTTTGGCTGCCACCCACTCAACGGCACTGTGCACAGCGACTTCAGAGGCCTGGCTCTCCCCCAAGGCTGGCCGCTCCCCTCACCTGGAGTGCCTGTCACATGTCCAGTGTCGGGTTCCTGCTGCCCAGTCAGGTCAGGCACCAGTGCCCATGCTCGGTTTAGTTGCTGCTGCTTGTCCACTCGGGAGTGGGCCCTCCATGGCTGACATGGCCATTGCACTGGCTTGAGCCAGACTGCATGAAGAGGGGGACTGGGGGCGGGGCTCCTTGTTTCCTGGCCTCTGCTTGAGCCACAGCTCTGCCCTGCGAGCTGGATGGTTCAGCGTCTTTGAGCTTGAGTCCCCGTTCTCTGGCTGGGATCTGGTCTTTGCTTTCCAGGGCTGTGGCAAGGCCTGAAAGCCCTCAGTGCCATCTGGGCATCTGTGTCCCCTGACACCCATGCTGGAGGGCCTCAGTGGCCTCAGTCTTCCGTGGCCCTTTGTAAAGGGCTCCCTCAGCCCCTCACCTGAGGCTCTGTTTCCCCAGGGGCTAGTGACGTTTGAAGATGTGGCTGTGTACTTCTCCCTGGAGGAGTGGGAAAGGCTGGAAGCAGACCAGCGGGGCCTCTACCAGGAAGTCATGCAGGAGAACTATGGGATTCTCGTGTCCTTGGGTAAGGACGGGACTTTTGTCCCCAAGAGGCAGCCTGGTGTGATGGCTGCCAGGGGCTTAGCTGTCTGACAGAGGGGCTTTTCAAATCTCAAGGTCTTTCCAAAGGTGGATGCTGGGCCCAGCCCACCTCCCAGGGAAGCCCTAGGACCCCATGGCCTCTGGGTAGGGCGGGGGATGTCACTGGCCAGGCAGCACCCTGAGCCAGGTGACACATCTGTGGAGGCAGTCTGGCTCTGGTGTCTGCTGCATGGCCCCTGAAGCCTCCGGGGGTGAGGAGGAAGGAGAGGGAGGAGGAGGGTTGTGGGCATCTTGCAGGTGAAGGTGTTGGGGGGGCTTGGTGGGAGGAGAGCAGGGGAGGACAGGGAAAGGTTCAGAGGGAAGGGACCGCCTGGACCCTCCAGAGCAGGGAGATGTGGGGAGGGCTGGTGCTGTGAAGATGGAGGTGGAGGGGCACTGAGCGGTGGTGCAGCACGGGCTGTAGGGCAGCGGAGGGCCCACGGGAGCCGCCTGCAGCCGTCGTCTGTTCTCCCGGCAGGATACCCAATTCCCAAGCCCGATCTGATCTTCCGGCTAGAACAAGGGGAAGAACCTTGGGTCCCAGATAGCCCCCGACCTGAGGAAGGAGACATCGTCACTGGCGTCTACACAGGTGAGCGCGGCTGGAATTTCGTGGTTTGTGCCGACAGCTTCTCGGAGCTGTTGTCAAACTTTGGCCTTCACTGCACTCTCTGCAGACCTGGTACCTGGTGCCTCTGACTGCGCCTCTGCCTTTGCTGCCTGGCTCCTGGTGGTTCAAGTTCCAGAGAGGTCCGAGGGCTGTAAGGTCCTTAGAGAACCTAGAGGCTCCTCCTAGGAACCTTTAAAAATGATTCCCTGCCCCGCATTGGAGCCTGTGAATTTCTTTGCATGTGAGGGGCCAGCTGTCAGGTGGTTGGCTGAGCCAGGGCAGGCCCAGGAGCCCAGCACGCCATCGCGGAGGCCTTTCTGATGGCACAGCACTAGCCGGTCCTCCTGCTTCTCCGCCCACTTGGCCATGTCTGGGAAAAGGCTCCCCCCAGTCTCCCTTGCTCTCCCTGGAGCACCGTGGGCAGGACTCTGACCAGGGTGGGCAGTTTGGGGCATTCTGGAGAGGAGGTTTTGAAGTGATGGGTGCAGAAGACGTTCAGGGTGGTGAATTTCCCTGGAAGCCTCAGGCCCAGCTCTGGTTCTGCTCCTTCAACTCTAAGGCCCCCTTTATTCATCTGAAGAAATTGAACTCAACTCAGGTTCCCACTGGGGGATGCCACATTGTCAGTTGCGTGGAGATCCTTAGTGGTGTCTGAGGGGCTCCTAGCGTCAGAGAGCTCTGCAGAGGCCCCTGCCCCACAGGTGTCTGGTTTGGGGCTAGGCGATGCCAGTTAGGAGGGGCAATGGGTAGATTTGGAGCACCTCATAGATGTGTTTTCAAATGAAAATAAAAGCTGGGTGTGGTGGCTCATGCCTATAATCCCAGCACTTTGGGAGGCTGAGGTAGACAGATCACTCGAGGTAAGGAGTTCAAGACCAGCCTGACCAACATGGCAAAACCCCGTCTCTACTAAAAATACAAAAATTAGCTGGGTGTGGTGGCGTGTGCCTGTAGTCCCAGCTACTTGTGAGGCTGAGGCAGGAGAATTGCTTGAACCCTGGAGGTGGAGGTTGCAGTGGGCCAAGATTGCGCCACTGTATTGCAGCCTGGGCGACAGACTGAGACGCCGTCTCAAAAAAAAAAAAAAAAAAAAAGAAAACATGAGATCTCATGAGAACTCCCTCACTATCACGAGAACAGCATGGGGGAAACGGCCCCCATGATCTGATCACCTCCCACCAGGTCCCTCCCCTGACACGACACGTGGAGATTATAATTGGAGATAAGGTTTGGGTGGGGACACAGAGCTGAACTATCATTGAGGCTTGCCAGTCCCTCCTCTGTGTCATTGTAGGAGGCCCTTCCTGCCGCCATTCTCCAGATACTCGGGGACTCTCTTGGAATATTCTCCAGGCTTCAGTCAGGAGGGCTCTGGTTGGCAAGAAAGATCACTGCTGCCCCCAGGATGAGTCTGGGATGTGAGTGACGCTCTCAGGAAGAGAAGGGGACACAGGCCTGTGGGGCCCATCCCTCAGTGTGTGGTCTACTTGTGCTCCTGTTCTCTGTGCCTCTTGGAGCGTTAGCGGTAGAGCCTTGTGCAGGCTTGAGCCTGAGTGGTTCCCTTTCAGTCCAGGCGACAGTACTCTTGTGGCCTGTGCACCTGGCTGGGGTTTGAGAGCTACCTGAGGGGCTGGCTGGGCCAGTGCCTCCTGCATCCCCTGCGGATGGTCGTCGTGTTGGGGCTGGCAGGCCTGGGATACCCCCCGGCCCTGAGTGAGTGTGTAAAGTCAGCCTCTGAAATGTGATCCATAGCCTGTGTACTGAGTGGCTACCCTCCCCTGATGCTCCCCGCCTCCCCCAGTGCTCCCTGCCTCCCCTGCATTCATTTCTGGTCGGCTGAGCTGGTTGAGATCGCTGGGGCAGGACAGAGGCTGACTGTGCCCAGGCTGACAGAGTTTGTTTCTAGACTGGAGTCTTGCAAGAGCCAAGTATGTCCCTCTCTTGGGCTCCTTGATGAGTTGGGCCACACATGACATCTGGGCTCTGGCACTGCCCTCATCAGGACCCACCCCTCCTGAGGGCTGCTGAAGCCCTCACCTGCCCTTCAGCCATGCTCCAGCCCCTCCCCTGCCCTGCCTTTCTCCTTACCTGGCTTAGATCCCCACCCTGGTTGAACCCTGTTTTCTGCCGGCTCTGGTCTGCACTAGAGCAAGAATGTGCCTGGAGAAAATTGTGGCTGTGGGTGCCTGCAGGCCTCACGTGGCTGCCAGTGGCCTTGGCCTGGCGGGCCAGCCCTGTACTTGTGGGGCTGCCTTTCCACCCTCCGAGATGGACCCCCTCAGCCACCGCAGACTGGCCCTTCTGAGGTCACCTGCCCCACTGAGGGGCAGGCCCGGTGCCTGTCCTCAGAGGAGGCCCATCCTTACAGACCTGGCAGCCTGGCCAAGGCCAAGCAGCTGGTTCAGATGCCAGTGCAGAAGCTGTGCCCGAGAGCCCTGCCTCCCCCAAGCACCAATGTGTGGGGCCAGTGCCACCCTCATCCCCCTGACAGTTTGCAGAAGGGAGCGCTGCTAATGCCTATGAACTTGGGCGTGTCACCCTTGTCCACCTCCTCCCTTTGCGACTGTCCCCCGTGAGGGAAGATCTCCCTAAGGCCATCTGGAGTTTGTGTCTGGATGGAGAAAGCTGCACTGGCCGGGTGAGGGGAGGGAGCAGGTGTTGGCTTCACTCGGAACTGACTTCCACAGCCTGCACTCCAGGCCAGGCCCCAGCGGATAGGTTGTCAGAGGGAGAGAAGCGGCGCTGTTCAGTCAGCCCACTCCGTGGTCTCGCTGTGGGGCCCAGGTCAGGTTGGGCCTGGAGAGCAGGTTCCAGACTCCGAGATGGGCAGAGGTTGCCCAGGGGTGGGAGTTGTAGATGGTGGCGGCCTGGTGCCATGGGTGATGTGTGTGGGCTACACTGAGCAGCATCCCTCGGTGATGTGAGATGTGTGTGGGGTCCCATGGCAGGTTGGGACCGTGTCTTCGGGGTCAGGCATGTGGCTGTGGGGCCACTGTCTTCCCCACAGCCACTGTGATTAGTGTCCTACATAGGACACCCACCCTGTGCCCAGGGCAGGGCACTTACCAGACGTGTTCCAGGGGCTGTGCTGCTGGGGACACTGGTTGGCCCCTGGGATTACCACTGCCTCCCACACAGTTAAACCAGGGCCTGGGGACAGAAGCTGGAGAGCCTGCAGTTGTGTTGGTGGGATTCTGGGTAAATGCCCAGCTTTGGTGATGCCGATGACCACCCTCCCAGGTGTAGGGACCTTTGTGCATCCAGGGCCTCCCTGAGGGCCTTAGCATTGCACCAGCCACTGGTGAGCAGGAGGGCACTAGTGTGGGCTGGAGGGTGCCCCGCCTCTCCTGTCCAGTCCAGGAGGCAGCCTGCCCCCCGGGCACAGGGCTGGCCAGGGGCCTGTCTAGGATTAGGGACCGTGGCCCAGCCTCAAGAGGAAAGGCCTTGGTGGGGATCTGTGGCCACCAGGGCCTGATGGCAGGAAAGGAGCATCGCCTGACACTTGGGGGTCAACTTGAGTGATGAGCAACAGAAAGCGTGGGATGGACAGCAGGGGGCCTCGGCATCTGCAGGGACCTGTGGTGGCAGCAGCGCCACCTGACCCCGGGAGCAGTGGAGGTGCTTCTGCAGCCGCATCACAGGTGTTTATGGATGTGCATTTCATCCTTGCAACAGTCCCACCAAGTGGATTGCAGGTGCTGTTATCCACCCATTTTACAGATGGGGAAACAGATTTAAGGCCTTGCCCGAGGTCCCATGGCCAGTGCGTCATAGGAGTGGAATTCACACGCGGTAGAGCCGGGCCCCCAGCTGCCTTGTGAGGTGAAGCCAAGGGATTCACACGTGGTGGAGCCGGGCCCCCAGCTGCCTTGTGAGGTGAAGCCGAGGGAGAGATGGTGTAGATCCCGGCCGCGCCCCTGCCGTCCTGGTGGAACTGAGCAGATGTGGGGCTTCAGCCTGCAGGAGGGTTGCTGTGGGCACAGTGGAGTAGTGAGCCCTTGAGGAACACCTCAACATTAAGGTTCAAAGGGGAAGCCTCTAAAGACGCCACTCATGCTAGGGAGCAGTTGTGCCTGGTGCTGGCGCCTGTGGAGGGAGGTGGGGGAGATCGTTCCTGTGACAGCCCCAGCCCCAGCCCTGAGGCCTTTGATTCATTCCCTTGACACCCAACCTGCTGGGGTGGTCTCCCTCTCCATCAGCTCCTATCACCTGCTGCTGGATAGGGGGGGTCTTAGTGTTCCCAGTTCAGGATACCAGCTGTGAAGGTTCTTGTGGCCACACTCTGGAAGCTTCTCCCTCCCTAGACAGCTGACTGAGCCTCTGATTGGCCTCTGCTTTTTATCACTGAGCCCTTATGGTCCCTCAGGATCTTCCGGAAGCCTAGCTGCATGTTGCTAGGTCAGAGTCTTTAGGCCTAAATGTGAGGTGCAGGGGAGAGGGACCGTCCGCCCCAGGGTCTCCTCTCCTCCACTGTCCCCTGGGTTCTGGAGGAAGCAGGTGGGTTGGGTACCCTGGGCTGCTGTTGCATGGTTCCTGCCCCAGTGCCCTCCAGCTGTTGAGAAACATGCACCAGCCCCTCCTAGTCAGCCTCCCATCGCCCCGGCTTGGGTCTCATGAGTTGAGCTGTGATGAGGCCTCACTTAGATCTGGAAAAGGGCTTTGGATCTGAGAGCCAGCAAACGCCCTCGGGGCCTTGTCCCTGGAGCCCTGTTGGCTGAACACCCTCACTCAAGGATGTTCCCATCCACTTCGACAGAGCCTGGCCTGGGGCAGGCTGGTCTCCCTCTGGGACCCTTCCCAGGGGCCCTGCTACTTCCTGGGAGCTCCCCTTAGAGTGCAGCCAGCTCAGACTTCCCAGGGACTTGGATGCCCTTCCCCTCCTGCACGCGGTGTCAGTGGTGGCCTGTCACTGTGCCATATGCTGGAGTGTGGCCCACCCTTGTCCCAAGTGTTGGACAAGTGGCCATGCCAGCTCCAGAGCTGGTGGGGGGTGCCCTCTCTACAGAACCCACTGGGATGGGGGCTCCCTGCCTACCTCCCCAAGTGAGAGGATTCCCTGCTGCGCTCAGGATCAAGGGAGAGGTGATGGGAGGAGCCTCCCAGCTCTGGGCAGCTGAGACTTCTGTGGGCAACGCCGCACTTGGCCTGGGAGTCCAGTTCTTTGAGGCTTATTATCCAGTAAATGCTTGCTGAGTCTTCGCTGTTTCCTGAGGTACCGATGCACCCCGCTACAAAATCATAGTTGTTCCTAGGCTTGAACCTTCCCCGTTTGGAGGGTTCTCTAAACCCAAGACCTGCCATCAGAGCCTGAGGGTCAGATCCTTTCCAGCTCTCTGCCAGCCTCCCTACCCTGTAGGGTTGGGGCGTAGGGCTGGGGTGCAGCAGCCTTCCCGGACCTGGGGAGTGTTGCTGCCAGTCGGGGAAGGGTGGCCACTGATGGGGACGGGGCTTTTCTTTGCTGCTCTCTGCACGGAGTGGCTGTGGGTGGCAGTTCGAGGTAGACTCAACTTGGTGACAAGAAACCTTTTTATTTCAAGCTTACGTTTACTATGATAGTAAACCGAGAAAGTATCATGAAATGTGAAAGATGAAGTACCCCGTTTTCTGACCCTTTTCTATGATGCCTGTTTTTTCACAGTGAAGCCAGGCCTGTGTGAGTCTGTGTTTTCCTGCAGCTCTAGGTCCTCATATGGAATGCATGTGGGACGAGGCAATGCCAAGGCCATGCAGCCTGGCGGGGGCCAGCGTGCGACATGAGGGGCCACCCGAGGCCTACTGGGACCTCCTGGGCTCCGACTTTCCCCCTAGGGCAGCACTCAGTGGTCCAGGCTTATCCAGCTAGGTGACGGCTGAAATGGGCCAGTGCCTTGGCAGGGGACCCAGGTGGGGTGAGGAGGAGATTCCCACACCAGCTGTGGGAGCTGGAACCTTCCAGATGCTGAGACTGTGGAGTGGATACCAGGCAGGGTCCATGAAGGTGTCCTGGAGTATCCGGGGCTACAGGCCAGGTGTCATCCCTGTGTTCCCTGTGACTTAGTGCCTGCTCCATAGACACCAGTTCCCTCCTGGGTGTGTCACGGTGTCTTAGGTATATGAGCCATCAACAGGAGCCCCACCGAGCCAGCTCCATCTACATGTTGTTCGCTGCCTGCACAGGCGCCTCGGAGGGCCGAAGGGAGAGGGCAGGGGTGCAGCTTGGTGGGAGAGGGGCAGAATGGGGGAAGCTGAGCAAAGCTTAGGGCTGACAGGCCGGGCGTGGTGGCTCACACCTGTAATCCCAGCACTTTGGAAGGCCGAGGCAGGTGGATCACCTGAAGTCAGGAGTTCAAGACCAGCTTGGTCAACATGGTGAAACCCGTTTCTATTAAAAATACAAAAAAGGTGGCCAGGCGCAGTGACTCACGCCTGTAATCCCAGCACTTTGGGAGGCCGAGGCGGGTAGATCACAAAGTCAGGAGTTCGAGACCAGCCTGGCCAATATGATGAAACCCTGTCTCTACCAAAAATATAAAAATTAGCTGGGCGTGGTGGTGGGCGCCTGTAGTCCTAGCTACTCGGGAAGCTGAGGCAGGAGAATCACTTAAACCTGGGAGGTGGAGGTTGCAGTGAGCCTAAACCACGCAACTGCACTCCAGCCTGGGCAACAGAGCAAGACTCTGTCACAAAAAAACAAAATGGCCAGGCATGGTGGCTCACCCCTGTAATCCCAGCACTTTGGGAGGCCAAGGCGGGCGGATCACCTGAGGT